>NW_026441995.1:6402500-7652500 GCF_026898425.1 Galleria mellonella | reverse complement strand
ATTCTGTTATGTTCATAGTACTGCTCATGTTTATAGGCGATGGTTACCACTTTCTATCAGGTGGGTCGTCAGTAATTTACCATTCTTAGTTGCATACAAAATAAATAAAAAAAAATTCAGACTGCTGTCGGAATTTTTGTAACTGGTAATAGTAGTTAATTACTTAGATTAGTGACGCAAATTTTGTAGGCTATGTAGCGATTTTGAGGTGCTTTTTTCTAATCCTACTTATAGCTCTAGAATTAAAATTTTATATGACAAATAGTGACCTTTATATTACGAATAGGATCAGTGAAATAATATAAACTTAACAGTTGATTATTCGCAGTACACCAAACAGAATTAAGGTTATTAGTAGAGCTCTACTTATGGAGATTCTTCATGCATTTCGAATAAAACTATAGATATGGTGGTTGATTCATGGTTTCTTCATCCTCATCTATTATCCCCCGCTAGACAGAACACCAGCGTATAAATATAGACTGTTGTATATTGTTATATTCCATATTCAGTAACTCAGTGCGAATCTGTGGCTACCCTAAATGGTTTTTATGTTTGTTAAAACTTTTTACATTAATTTCTTGTAATTTGCGATGTATTTTTCTATCGGTCACGCTGTCTGATTTTAATATTTGAATTTAAATTGAATATTAGAGACAGCTGCTAGGGATTGTAGCAGCCCTACATAATGTTGACGCATTTTGCCATTATAATTCTGTTTTGCCAACTGTCCGCGATCTAGTTTGATATTTCTCGACAGAGATAATGTATAAATTTATTGCTAGGTTAAATGTATATTACAGAGAGGGCTATAATTAACTTAGTTGAGATTTCTGTTTATAATTTAGTAAATATATCAGTTGGAATTCTTTGATAAATAAATGCTTTCCAAGTTATATAATACAGAACGATAGTCACAGATCTTGTAACCAATATCAATACTGCATTACATAGAAGAAATACAGTTCTCAGAAACTTTCAAAAGAATTTTGGAACAGTTTTATAAAACTGTTCCAAAATTCTTTTGAAAGTTTATAATATATATAAGTTCCTTATAAGGAACCTCTCTCTATTTTAAGTTATAAATTGAATAAATACAAACTATGTCAGTCGTTGTAAGAATCATGAAAATCTGCATTGTGACATATAAAATTATATGTATATTTATCTATATAAAATGTATATAATGTATAATTATGTATATAAAATAATAAATTCTTAAATATTAAAACACAAAAGTCCGATGATTACCTATGAATTATCTATTGCTTAAATAAATAAAATTTTGCAAATAAACAAGTTATATAAGATACTCTTTATAAAGTAGTGTTCAACTATAATGATAATAATGAGGATGTTCAAAATTATACGGTATATTTATGTATATGCTATCACAATATCTTTGCTATTTTGATAAACCTTTGCTTATATATTACTTTGTATTACTTGCATGTTAATTCCTATAATAGTACTAATTAAAAAATAAAATATTTTGTTTTTAATATGTATCACTGATACTGTCATTGGATTTATGGTTGGTCAACTATAAATTAATGGTGAATTTTTTGTACACTTCACAGTTTTCCACACTTTTATTAAATTTACTTAGTTACTATATTTTTACGAAAGGAAACTATAAAGTTTATTTATGACGATATGAACAGTAGGTTGGGTAAACGATTGATAAGTGAAATTAATAATTTCGATTTAGTAAGTCACGAAATCATTAAGCAACTGTTTTGTTTGTAAAATGTGAACTTGAAAAGTGTATTGCCCCACTCTCAACGTGGAAGGTCAAGCAGACTAATATATTTTAAGAGGTCGCTCCACTTAAACCCGTCACACCGTTAACCACATATTGACAAACATTTTAGGAAGGGTCGGCTCCCGATGCTGTTAAGACAAAAGGACAAATTTGGGTTAATTAAATTCCAGTGTCGGGCTTTCGAAGCTCAATGTCTCAAGGCACTCGTCACGGCTTCTTGAACAAAGTAAAGTGTTATCACCGTGCTAGTTGGTTTGCAACCCTCCTCCCTCATGCCATTTCCTCCCTGCCCCCTCACACCTCCGTCGAAGATTAATGCGCGTCTAATGAATCAGCTAGCGTGACAAATCAGACCTTGGTAATGGATAAAACCTTCCTGATCTTGTGGCCACAATAAATTAGCCAGCCTGTTAAATTTTTTATTTCACCATTTCGCTTTAGGTACTTTAGGACCGTAAACGATTTCACGGTAATGTACTAGTATTAATGTTCGTAAAATATGTTTACACCGTTGTAAATGTTAAGATTACTCTGTGATGTACGACTTTTATACGTTGGTAATGATGTGAGAATAAGTTGCTGATAAATTTCCCACTCTATTCACGTCTACATAAAAAATATACTTATACGGATAAAATGAGTTCTATATACTAATGTTTTTATAGATGAAAAATAGAATGGTAACCCTGCCTACGTTACCGGTATATGCTGGTAGAATAACAATCATAGATGGTAAGTGACGATGAAAAGGCAGGTCTGTTAGCTTACAGTGATGAATTCACTTGGAATGAAGTACAATAGTTTCCAGAGAGGACTGCGAGTACATCGATTTGACAAGGTGTTTTGCAATAGGGCTACTAATTCCCATTACTCATAATCCCTTCTCCCTTACATACTATTGCTAATATAGTGTTATATTATATGTCCTAGTATAATGTTTCCTTGATGATATCAGTAGTTAGTGTCCACTGCTGAACATAGGCCTCCCTCTATTGGAGGGTTTTGCCAGTAGTTGCCACACTTGGCAGGCGGATTAGCAACTTTACTTAGGCTTTTGGTTATGTTTTAAGAGAGACGCTGCTGCCCACCCCACGACCATTAAGTTTCCTTATTTGCCTCTTAGGCAACCACGGTAAATACATACCAACATATGTATCCTTGTTATTTTGTAATGTATACTTGTTATTTAGTAAAAAAAAGTACCTATCTGTATTTAGCGTACCCTACTTAGTTTTCTTATATCGATACCAATCGTCGCCTTCATCTCATTGGTCTTTCTTTCATTGATTTACAATACCCAATTCGAATAGGTATTTATGTTTTGTGAGAAACAAACCTGTATATCATTGCATGTTAATGTTGTAGTGCTTACAACGATAGAGTCCCTTTCTTGGTAACAAAAATTGTTCAATTGCGGTTATCATAAATTGTTAGTAGATTAAAATCGTAGAAATTGGCTATACCTTCGTCAATGCCCTGCCGCCGGTTGTTTACGGAGTGAACAGGTGAAGTTGACATTTGGATGTCCTCCACTCAAGGCGGGTTGTTTTCACTTAAGTACCTGATTGATTTCAGTGGAGCGTTATTAGGAACTTCGCTTTACCTGTCATTAAAATAAAGCAATTTGATCATTGAACTTCATTTTAAATTCAAATTTCTTACATAACGAAACTTAAATGAATATTTTATAACAAATAACGGACGGATGTTCAAGATTTTTGTTGATGAGTTTTGAACAGATTTTGTATAGAACGGGTTTATAAATTACTTTTATTATATTTATGAATTAATAAAACTAGTCCTTATTCACTATCTCCGTTTGACCAATACTGAATATAGAATATTGAATATAAATGTAGCTATGTTTCTATCAAATACTGCATATGCATTAAGCATAATAATTGATCGTTAAGACGCCAGAAGATAATAGACAAACAAATAAGCAAACTTAGTTGTATATTTATAGTAAGGATATTATAATTATTTCTTCACACGATTCTTGGTCTAATTTAAAAGATCGTCTTATGTAATTTAATAAAGGTTAATTTTATGACTATTGTAAAATTTAGTTTTCAGAATTTATTTGAATTTATCATTTATTACTACTATGATTTTTAGGACCTTGGTTTCTAATAACTAACTTTATGCTAAAAAGTCTTCGGCACTGATATCTCTTAAAGTTGATATTCCGTTCAAAGTAAAACTAATAAATGCAGTAACGGTTAGAGAGTCCAATATTATTGGATTGTGAATTAAACATGACCCTGAAAAAATTCTTTCAATCCCTTTATTAATAGAAAATGGTTGCTTTTTTATAAAGTACTTTTTTTAGAAATTTCCAATAAAGTACGCACGAATGAGATTATTTCCATACCATTAAATTACTGTTTCAGCTACCCTGTTATGGATTTTTCCTTTGTCGAGTCACTTTGTTTTCGTCTTCTTCGATGACTAAATTATTCCGCAATATTTATTTTTAATTATTTTCATGAGTATGTCTGTTTGTATTTGTATATTATTATAGTACCTATAATAATAACTACATGAGACATAAAGGAAACACTAGGTATCATGTTGTATAGGGAGATGGCATGGGATAGAACTGGCTGAAATAAAATACATGAGTTAGCTGTACCTTTTTTGTTATGTATAAAAAATGTATTTTAGTATATCTATAATTTGTGAAATTTTTAGAGTATAAGCTTTATTAAATTTGAAACGAGATGGTACCATGTCGATATGACAGTATGAAGATCTATTTATAAGTGTCGCTGGTACTATTTTTTTAGCATTTATTCCTCGTCTCTTCTATGAAGAGAGAGAGAGAGAAAGAGGGTCGAATGTCACAATAAAATATATTTATAAAAATTTTCTTTTTGTATATATAAATAGATTTTTGTTTAGAGTTTGTTGTTGTACATGCAAATATACTATTTTCTTAGATAAGGTAACTTAAATATATATAAAATTTTAATCTGTGTGAGATTGGAATTCGTGAGATCGCGAAGTATCAAACTAAAACAACAATTGAAATGAAAATGGTGAATGGAATGCAAAAACCACAATCTATTTCTCGGGTAAACTAACAACCCTATGGGGAGTTAGGTACGTGATGAATCCGTCGCCGTGGAGAGTGCTGTGGTTGTATATTGCTAGTGATATTCGCGACTATTTGATTACATCTGGTCCTTTATAATTACGATAAAATTTAGATTTAGGAAAGCAAATTAAAGTTCATTTAGCTTATAGGCATATAACATACTATCTATCTATTTATCTATCCTATTTAAGGGTTGCGCTCTTGTCGGTGGAGCTCTTGCCACTCACTACGATTTTCAGTGAGTCTCTTCATCTCTTGATACGACACGACACCAATTCCTTCCTTGATCTGCATGATGTAACTATATCTCGGTCTCCCTCTACCCCTCCTTCTTTCTATCTTACCTTCTATTATAATGTTCATAAGTTCGTCATGTCGTATCAAGTGTCCCAACATTTTTCCCCTTCTGTCCTCAATAGTTCTAATAATTTGTCTTTTTTCCTTAACCCTAAACAGGACATTTGTTATAATTTTATTGTTTGGAGAATACTGTTATAGTATTTATGATTCGGTTAGGAATTCACCTTGATATTTTGATATTGGTATATGCATACGTCTTAAGAATTTCAATCATATAGTCCACACTATAATAAGAGGTATAATTCCTTATTTTTCAGGAATGCATAAGAGGTACCATGGGCATCATAGTGTATTTATTCTGTGAAATCCATGGTCTTTTTTTTTTGCTTTCAACTTTCCATCAAGTTGGTTATAAGCCATCGCTCACGTGCTTGTCAATTTGATGTACAAAAAATGCTATGATAGCTACTGTTATTATTATTACAAGAAGTATAAAAGTATAGTTATCAAACATGCGTTGCGTATCTCTTGTAATGTTTACGCTATTCATATTTATAAGCAATGAATAGTATTTACCATCAGATAGAGTATTCGATTGTTTGTCATTACCAGTAATAGTATAATATAAAAAAGAAATGATCGCTATAATGACATATTTGGGTGGAAGTAGGTATCAGTATCCATATAGTTAAAATCTGTATTTGTGAGTACGCGAACAAACGAGGGGAAGGGTATGAAAACAATTTCAATGTTATTGTTAAAAGGCTTCTGCGAAGAAAATTGCTATTTAAGGTTCTTTTGTTGTGTATCGGTTTGAAAAAATTGGGGTATATATCAATACTTAGCGCATGGGCTAAAAAAAGTGGAATGTCAGTTGTAAGTGAAATTCAAATTAAAGTACCCGTTTTAGCCTATGTCACAAAGTAATTGCGGTTAACCATCTATTACACTGTGTAATCCTTTGGATTCAAGTTATAAAGGTTTTAAGGTATTGTAGTATCATAATTTTTCTTTAATAATATATCAAATTTAAGAACGTTTGGTCACAATCTCATCTAATCTTTTGTATAGGCTTTATCTAATTTAGTCAATACAAAGATAAATATATTTTAGGAAATTGATGTATAGTGAAAAATCGTTATCGGTATAATAATAGAACTAGTAATGGTCATAAATAATTTTATTAAAAAAAAAGTACGCATCGGTTACTACTTTCTATCAGGTGAACTGTCAGCTTATTTACCATTCGCTGTTACACAAAGAAAAAAATTAATAAAACAATTAATATTTGTTGTAGTATCACAAAATACAATGCACGTACATAGTGTATAAGATTTTATGATTATCTTGTGATGCCCCGAAAGGGCATGAAAATATAGGTAGAAAGCCTTAAAATGTATACTTAAATAATATAAATTATATTTTATATTAAAAAAAATTAAAGCTAGAATAATGACGATATTTATGTAAAACATAAATATGTACTTTGTATTGCATAATAAGTTAACTGTTTTCCCAAAGAAGAGGTCATACAATTATTGCTATCCCTGCTATTACATGTTTTGCTAAGAAAATACGAGTATATAGTACATTGCTGTACTGTACAATACCGTATATTACGTTTTTTTTAACAAAATTTGGTTTTAAAAGGATGATACGAAAAAGCATCAAAATGATTTATTATTATTTTGCCTCATTCTTGAGTTATTGCACATATGTAGGTACGATTAATGTAAAGTTATAATCACATATATATTACATTGCATGTATGCGGTGCAATACATAAATGAATACGATTTTCAAAACCTCCTACCTAAACATCTGAAATTGACGGCTAGATTAGACGTGCCTTCCAGCACGATACGTCGATGGTAATGGTTGATGTTAGCATGCATATCGACACGATAAAGATAATAATTAAAATAAAATGTAATCGATAGTTAAATATGAAGATTTCTTATTGGATAAAAATAGAAAAAGCTAGTTAAATATTTTTTTGGTTTCTTTTCCAATACAAGATGTTTGAAAATATATTCATTTCTAAGTGGCCAAGTAAAATCTACTTGTTCTAATGTAATGTCTGGTAAAAGCTTTAACTATGTTCTAGTTGTTATATAAGCTATTAATGAGTCCCTCCTCATTAGCAGAAAATCCTAAAATTGCAATTAGGACGAGCATTAGAATCATTTTAAAAGTACTTATAATTAGGTATACTTATTATTATTTTTCTTAAAATATTACATAGTTACCACACGGCTGGACGTTGGGTTTTATTTTAAGTTATTCTGACTTCACATTATTACTAGAAATTAAGAAAATTTAATTATAATAATGGTACAGCCTGAAAATTATGGACAAATGAGTGGAAGAATAAATATCTAATTAATTAGCTTACTTAGTTGCAAATGAAGGTATGAGACAATGTTCTGTGCAAAATTAATGCTTTTTTAATGTAACTATGTGCAAGAAGCAATTGCTATCTAATAAACCTTTGATAGTTTCCCACGGTTGCCGTGTGGTCCCGGTATAGAATGGGCCACTACTATCTTTCCCAAGGGTGGTCGTAAGAGACGACTAAGGGAACTTAATGAACTTCCCTCTTAAAATATCATCAAAGCCTTGATTTGTCAACCCTCTTGCCAAGCGTGACAACTATTGTCAAAATTTCCCTTATGGGAAAGGCCTATGTTCGATAGTGTAGTTCGGCTGATATAATAATAAAAAAAAAATCTGTCACGGTGATAACAACAGGCATTTCAAGTATTCTTATATACAATATTCATGATATTTTATGTATGTATATTCTATCAATTTAGTTGATTGAAGATTTGGATATTTGAAGAAGGGAATTACGTTATCCAAATGGTAACTCGGAAAAAGCATATATGATTTATATATTTTTACTCCAATACAATACGAAGAACTCTATTGGTCTATAGAAGTATTTTGTATTTAATTTACATTAAAAAATCTAAAATAACCCTTAAAAGATGTTTAGTCATTGAACGCTCGTTTCGAGATGTTTTGCCCTGTCGATTTCCACGAAATCTGAATTAACGAGTTTCGGTAAAAATTTTTGTTTCTTTACAATATTTTTCTTTCCATAACAGATGAAAACATCCACTAATTCTTTATAATATTGTTTGGTAAGACTTTCTTAGATTTGAAAAAAATATAATTGAAAAGCTGCCAATAATATTGGAATGATATTTTATGTATTATAACTGTATGTTTTTGACAAAATGTAATTATTGTTCATACAGTGATATTTAAATAATCTATATCGCTTGATTTTTTTATAAACCACTTACACCGCAATTACGAACTAATATTGTAGTAGGTATATAATAACAAAAGTGCCACCATTACCAAAATTACTTACTAAGCAATGAGTTGTCATATAATTCTATGTATGGATGAATATGAAAATGCGAGTACTACTCGTATATGTTATGCCCAAAACCATTTGTTGTCTCTTTTCTAACGTAGTTAATGTGTGATAATACTAAAATGTAAATATCACATACATAATTATAACAATATATATTTTGATATGTGCTGCACTAAATAATTATTATTCATATCATTTATTCCTATTGTTCATAGTAGTTGTGTAGAAAGATGGTGGAGGTCTTCACCCAAAGAGAGGTCCATATCCAACAATCAAAGTCAGAATTTTACTAACAGTTAGTTATTAAGAAAATTATAAATAGATTAGATACTAACAATACTGTAAATATATTAGAGATATGGAAATAAATAAAAAGGCTTTACTATTATTATTATAATACTATCATTAAATGGTACCATGGAGACATATCCACTGTCATTGTGAAAACCACGACCACTCTGTCAAGAGTGTACGACTGAAGAGAGAGAGAGAAAGATAGCTAACAACAGAACCTAAGATTAGAAAGATATACAAATATAAGCCTATTTAGAAAGTTTGTTCTTAAATTGTTTCTATCAAGAACCATACTCGCTATTTAATTTATGCGAAGAAACATGTCGAACAGTTGAACGGTTATTAAACAGTTGCGTAACAATGATGAAGAAATCTCAATCACTTCACATGCTTACATTAAAGAGTTTCAATTTTACTAAGTGAAAATACTGAGGCGAGATAAAGAATTTGCTACAAGTTGAGGGTCGGCAAACTCCTGGGGGCTAATTACATTGTTACATGACAAAACTTTTGGGTCGACCAAAAGTTTCTTTACGTTCCTTACACAGGCTTACGCTCTGAGACCAATAAAATCACCTCTGCATCAGAGCACATACCAAGCTATTGAACGACTGAATTAAGTCAAGCATTTTCGTTACCTATTTTTTCTGTATCGTACGGTTAATTTTATTGTCGCACGTAGAAAAAACTTCATAGGCAGGTATTATTATTTTTTAATCCTTATAATGAAATTATTCTCATAATTGAGTTTTTGCAACTGACAATTCAGACAATTCAGTTTATCATAATCTTTTGATTATGATAATTATATAAGTATAACTTGTTTTCTATATTGTCCCAGCGGATCACCGAATCTGGGATCTTATTATTTCAAACCATTGTTTGAATGAAAATTAAATTAAATTTGTTTTTTTTTTCTTTTAAATAATATTTACATTAATGAAAAATATTTCAGCTACAAATTTTAATAAACATAAAACCTTTTTAACATCGGGCCCTGATGGTTTACGACCCTGACTTAGGACCTCAGTGGTCGTGGATACTTATCTCGCAATTTTAAATTTTATGCAATTTTACATTTATGTAAATGTTATGTAATGTTATTAAACAACATAATCAATACAATAGTCAGGAGACTCGCCTTCTGTCATATTAGTGCCAGTGTTACCTATTTAGTATCAAAATTAAAGTAATTGCAACCTTCGATAAAATACTTTAAAATCCCTAGAAAAGCCTCCCTTCAAAAGCCCTGAAAGTGCTATTAGTGTATGCAATATGAAATAGAAATAAAACAACGTAATTTTCGTGAAGTTACCAGACACTGGATAATTTATTTCTTGAAAGATAAAGATTTACGATAACTCTTATATTACTTGCTACTAATATAGAACTTCGTAAGTTATAAAATGTAATCCCAATTTAGTGTATTATGAAAAATATTTACAATCGTTACAATCTATATACTATCTAATAACAGTCTTATTCTTAAAAAAATATTATAGGTTTAAAGAGCTCTTTAGTTTAAATGTCAAATAGCATTATCCATTGTTTAAAATAGGGTGTTATTCACAATATTTAATAAGCTAACATCAATAACTAAAATAGGTTTATTGAAAAATTTAGGCCATTATGTTGCAAACTTGTCAAATTCTCTAAGAACCAGGAAATCTTTGCGAATTCTACAGATCATAGACGGTCAGTTGTAGTTAGCTGTCAAAAATTTTATTTTATATATATCAAGATTTTAATAAAAATATATTATTGTATTGTAATACCAATTGGAATAATGTAATAGTACCTATTATGTTTTAATTTGAAAATGAATAATTTTACGTAAACTAGTACAATGTTGTTTAAAGACGTTATTTGGAGGTGTGTGTATCATGGAGAATTAAATTACAAACAATGTAATTCTCCATAATTAATTGTAGATTTTGAACTGATTCGTATTTTAAATTACAGAAAATGAAGAATTTACATAAAGTCATAATTATATGTAAAATAAAATAAGAATTAAAACTACAAATAAATATATTATTTAAAGTTAACACAACTCATTTTGAGGTTAAACCAACTATGGTTTAACTATGGTTTAATGCCTACTAAGGCATTTATTACTTTATAAGAGCGCTATTTGACGTTTTTACTTTATTGGACTGCTATAGTGCGTTTATGAATAAAATTTTTTGCTATTACAGGTTTATGGTAGCTCTATAGATCATCTATATCTGATATCGCTAGTGATTAGTTATAACATAGTTCTAGTGTTATTATAAATAAAGATTTTTATAAATAAGTAATTTTTTTGTTATAAAGGGCTCATAACGAGATGATTGTTTTTTATAAATAAGACGAAATATTACAGAAGGTAATATTAATGCGTCTGTTTATTTATAAACTTTATAAAAAAATGTTCTTTATATTTTACATCTTTTATTGTAACAAATTAATTTGTTGTCAAAATTCCTTAGTTTTTAATACTTCATATATATACGTAAATTTTAGCACTTGCTCAATTTTTCAATACAAGAAACTCTTTACAGTTACTACGACCAAATAGTCTTTATCGGGGGGAAAGGGATTGTTAGTAATGGAGACTGAGAATCCCATTGCTAGCAATATACCCAACCAGGTCGACCTCCGCGCGGTTCTCCCTGGAAACTATCATGTAACCATTCCTGACGAATTCATCATGATGGGCTAACTGACCTGTTTTCATTCTCATCTATCACCCTTCATTGGTGCTCCGCCAGCGTATCCCGTTAGCGCAGGTGGAGTTACCATACCATTTTCACCCATTAAAAAAAATAGTCTTTATCTATTTTTTCATACAATAAGACGTTTTCGAATATTTGAAAAGATGTTAATTATACATTTACTTAATATATAATCTGCCCAATATTTTATATTTACTCATAGTTTACTCAAAATTTTATATTTGTCCAAAATTTCAGTAAATAATTTAATACCAATACTGTCAGTATTTTTATATCCATCTTCAAATGCAATGGAATAAATACCTCCGTTTTAGTATTGTCTATTAATAATATAACTATTTAATTTGATCGGGTAATGTAAACTTTATATTTAAAACTACTCGTATAATATAGTAAATCTTGATATTTAGCTGTGTATTATCAAATTTTGCTTATTTTAGACATGTCATAGTTACTTTAAAAAAATATTTTGTCTTATTTTAAAATGATAATATTATGTCTTAACTACTTGTAAATTATTATATTTTCATGTTTTTCATTTCCATTGCGACTACAAAAAATATACCTAACAGTGTACTATATTTATATTGTTTACAAAATATGTATTTAACAACACACTACTCTTCCAACGCAATAATTAAAAATATAAACGTATTTTATTTGAATATTCACTAGTGTATAATAGCTATCGTTTGACTTTTGATTGTCAACTAATAGCCGTCATCAAAAAAGAAGAGCTTGTGCAAAGGAAGACCAAATATATGTATATATACATTTCTAGGAGACTTACGTTTGCGTGTCATATCTATTAGGACTGCAGGTAGATACAATCTTAATCTAATCTCTATTCTAAATCCATATTTCTTTTTAATTAAAAACAAGTTTGTGAGAAATTAGACATCCATACGAGCAGTAAAATTAAATATGGGCATGACCTTACAGTTCAGAGCTAGGTGTATCAGGAATCAACGGCTTATTGCGAAACTGTATTTTACTCTGTATAAAATGTTCTTAAAATAGTTAAGTCCAGATCTTTAGATTGTCATATTTATTGATATTTACATGTTTTTAGATTTTTAATTTTATTTATTTCTCTTACATACAATAATCGAGAAAATCCCCCTAAACATATATATATATATATATATATATATATATATATATATATATATATATATATATATATATATATATATATATATATACACATATATAGGTACACATATAATCTTATAAAAATAATATAAAAATATAATAGTAACTATAAATTGATAACGTGAGTAATAAATAATAGCCTTACTATCTAAATAGCAATGAAACTTAATCCACTACAAGCGGTCAGCATCGCTGTATTGTGGTGCGGTCACCCACCGTATCTAGTCATTAAGTTACTTAAAAAGCCTCCGACTTAAATTGGTCTCACGTCTGTTAACGAGCGACATCCCGGATCTACGGCTTATTTTCCAAAGCAGTAAAACGGTCTTCTTTAAGGGGATGTCGTCAGATTGCCATCTTTGCAGATCCCCATATTTGTAGATTACAATTTCTCCTTATTCCTCTTATTTATACATTTAAGAGTTAGAAAAATTGAGATTATAAATAATGTATTTGAAATTAACCATAAATAACGTAACACAGCTGGTCTTTAACGTTATATTATCGAGTGTCAAAAACAGGTCAACGTTTAGGTTGTGAATTGTCAAATTTGTTGACTTGTTTTCTTAAACAGTATTTTATATAACAAAAATTTAGCGCTATTTTTATTGTAATTATTCGAAAAAGAATATCCTCACAATGATATAAAAATTTCTCAAAGAAAGTGAATTTTATTAAAGTATATATTGTATATAAGTTATAATCTGGTATTTAAATTCACGCACACATGGATAAAAAAGTTGATCAGTTTTTGGCGAAACATTTGTATGAAGACTTTATCTATAGGAAAAGTCAGTTAAAATATTTCGTGAATCTTTGTTAATAATATTTTAAATATTATTATCAAAGATTCTCGAAATATTTTATCGAAGATTCTATAAATTCATTGAATATTTAGATTCTTAAATTCTTTAATGTCATAACATGTGATGGGTCAGTGTTTTTAATTTGGAAGATTTTCTATTCAATGCATTTAATTAAATGACTGTATATTTAGCCGTTTCATTAGGTGCTTAAAATTTAGAATAAAGGCTATTGAAATATCTTACTATATTTGTTTGTAATTTTTGCGTTATGTATCTATGTTAATTATCATTTAAAAAGAATTATCGAAAAAAAAGACGAATGGTAAATTTCTTTTTGAAGTCAAACAATTTAAGAAGAAAATTGGTTAACAAATTATCTGTATTTCAGATTTATTTACTATATTTAATTTATATTTATTCACTAAATATTTTTTTCTATAAAAAAAGGAACTTGCCGTCGCCCGAGGTCGTATTGTAATGTCGATTGCCTTCAAATCTTCCTAAAGAAATGAACTATGAAATGCAAAAATAATTTTACAAATCGGACTAGAACTACCAGTATAAATAGTAGCAATTAACGTGTTCACATAAACAAATTTTATTTATTTATTATAGGACTCAAATTTCTATGGCCTGGTATTTCTTCTGCTTATTATTTTTCTTTATTATATTAGTATACATTTTACGGTGTTGTGGGGCATATGTTCATTAAATACTTATTATTACAGAGTATACCGGATCCACAACGTTGTTTAATATTAATTCTCTTTAGCTATACAGTGAAAGTTTTCAACTTCTTAATATTTGATCTTAATTAAAGTTAGTTACATATACTGAAGGGAATCTCGCATAAGATTAATCCTCTAGAGTTACTAAAGCTCTCGGAGCCCAAGTTGTAAGGTTGTTAGCAATAGTGGCCTCGACGCATGTTTATTTCAGAGATTGCGAGGGTGTAACTTGAGACTGTTTGCCAGTTTTGAGGGCGGCGGCAAACACCGCCTCTCGCGTATACACTACAACTTAACGAGCCAACTCATGCTCAT
This sequence comes from Galleria mellonella, assembly GCF_026898425.1. Taxonomy (NCBI): domain Eukaryota; kingdom Metazoa; phylum Arthropoda; class Insecta; order Lepidoptera; family Pyralidae; genus Galleria; species Galleria mellonella. Next base: position 7,637,929 of record NW_026441995.1, on the reverse strand, counting down.
CGGGGAATTTCGTGTTTTCTGATGTAAGTGCTGTTAAAATTGTGTCAATATAACTTTGAAAAGTAGGAGCATTGAATAATATTTATCTTTAACACTGTTACATGAGGGATAACCAGAGTAGAAGAGAAAAGTTGGTGCACAATACGCTTTTGAGGGAGTTTGTTATCGTAAAACGGAGGCGGCTGCCTGCGTCGAACTCGGGCGGCAGACGGCCGCGGTATATATCGCATTGGTTTCATACGCCTGAATACACATGCGATGTTTCTCTCGCACGGATATTGGGTAGACGAGTGAACAGTTAAACTGCACACTTTCCTTAACAAAGCGAAAAGTTTGAGTCCAACTAAATACATACAGCCTTCCACTTTGTGCGTTTAGTCGGGCTTTACAATTGTTATAAACTTTAAACTACTTGGGTGTTTTAACAATGTTATATAATAATTTTCTTTTGGTTCTGTTCCATTTAAATGTTGTTTAAGTGATATACTAAGTAAACTATCCATCTGTAATTGGTGGAAACTGTTGTGAGTTCTCACTTATATGAAATTTTTATGGCAATTTTGTAATAGTATATATTGGGAAGTGAAGTTTTTTCTGTGCTTTGATATGTCAGGTTATTTTCCTGTTATATAATATTCTATGCCCTATGCATATGTAACTGTTTTGCCTCTTCTTTTTTTGTTATAGAGGATTTTTGTGTAATAATAATACGTTCGGCAGGTGATAATGGATTGTTGATTTATCCTTTTCTTACATTAGTGATATCGATATTGTACATATTTTATTCTCCTAATCGCCTCTTAGAATATTTTTTGAAAATTCCTTTTTTATGCAATTTAGAATGCCAAATCAGCTGACGGCCTACCTAATGGAAAGTGGTAACCGTCATTTACAGACATGAGCAGTAGCATGGTCATAACAGAGTATACTGTTTCGCCTACTGTTTTTTGTTTACATATAATCTAAAAGCCTATAAAAATGTTTTTTAGGGCTCCATTTAATAATATTAAGTCTGTGCACAATGTTGGATCTGTAGTCATAGTTATTTCGTGCCGTCTTTGTTAAAATTAAATTAAAATCAATTTAGAAGCCTTATAACTCAAGCGAGTCTACATTATTTTCCGCGTCATTCAAATGTCTGTATCGCGTCACGACGGTGAGGTATTTTGCTTGATAATCCTCAACGAAGAATTTCATATTTCACCAGCGTATAAGTAGCGTATTATCTCGTGTCAGACAGGTGTCGCCTGCGTCGGCTCCCTAAATTCATCTCTGTGCCAGGTGCACGCAAACGACGTCTCTAATCCAACCCTGACACCTCACTCGTCCCGTCCGCTGTATGAACTGCGATCCTAAATACGAAACCTTATGATAAAGTCGTAAACATTTTGAATATAAATTTATTCGTGTATATTTTATATATTTATGTAATTTAAATATAATAATAATATGAAAATACGAGTAGACCAAATGGTCTATTAAATGCATTAAAAAAATTTAAATCGTGTATCTTAATTTAATTTGGTATGTTATGAAAATACTACGTGTAAAAGGCTACGTGTTGCATTGTGACATAACAATTGATGCCTGATTGAATCTAAGTTACTGTTTAATTTACAGTTAGTCTGTTGAAATGTAACAGAAGCTTATAATTTGAACATGAAAAAAAAATATGCATCAAGAATAAACAATTTTTACGCAGTACACATAAACTATATTTTACTCCCCTACTAGAGAATATATTTCTATTTATTTACTTTAAAATTACGAGAATACAGTGAATTAGTTTCTACAAAATTCCTAAAGAAGTCAGTTGGTTAGTTCAGTAATATATGTACCTATCTAGTTATTAATCATTGCAGCGGTAGGCAGGCAGTGGAAGAAATGCAAAATTATCAATTTTAAGTATTGTAGAACATATATAATAAAATTGTAATTAGACAATGTCTGAATTTTTTTAAAAATTTTGTTAGTTTCTCTGTATGTTTCCTTTGGCTAGAGTCGGACAGCAAGAAAGAGCTGTCCGACTCTAGCCGAAAGCCGAAAGAGCAAGTTAGGCTTGTGAGAGGCTCACGCAGGATAGGACCTGGCAGGCAAATGCCATCTAGACCATATGGTTAGTCCGACCCTGGATCTGGCATCACGCAAAATCTATTGTACCAAATTAAATATGTTTCCTGAAGTCACTCACAGTTCCTAAAGATTTAACTTAAAACCTAGAGTATGTTTTATCTTGATACACCTTCTAGAAGTAGTCTATTTCAATGAATTTCCTGTTTTTATAATCCACGCGTACGAAGTAGTTGGTGAAAAGCTAGTATAGAGATATAATAATAAAACAAAATTGCAGACTGTTATAATATTTATCTAGTGCACATAAAATGTTGACAACATCTGAGTTTGTTCCGGTTAATTTATTCCAGTAAAGTAATATTTTGTACATTAGGTAGGCTGCATGTATGCGGCTTGGTATTGAATTTTATTTCGAGTTTTCCTTCTCTCACATTCTCGTCTTCAATGTATGTTACAAGTTGTCTTGTACTTTTTGTCATTTTTTAAATTGTTTCTTTGGGAAAAATGTAAAAAAGAGTATTTATTTATTCTTATACCTTTATTAGTCAGCAATTGGAACTTGCTATTAAATTATTAGTTTCCTCTTTGTCAAATTCCATTAATAGAACACTCTTTTATAAGACTAAAGGATTTCTACTTTATCCTGTTCTATATAAATAGATAGCTCATAATAAAATTAAAGAAAAAAAAACAGTGCTTAATCAGTCAATTGGTACTTTTCAAATTACCCCATCAAATGACAATAGGAACTTCCTGTTAAATTATCAATTCCCTCTTTGTCATACGGCAAACAAAAACTCACGATCGCCTTACCTTAAAAGCGTTATCTTGGCAGAGACATATCACCTTTATTTGTTCATGTGTTACTACCATATACACGTACAGATATGTGTATGTGTGTGATGTTATCAATCAATCTACCGGCAGGGGGATTGAAGGTATGTCAATGGAATAAGAACCTTTATTGCTTAAAGATATTAACGATGTGATAAAAGTGGTTATCTAAATTGAATTACTTTATAATTTAATGAAAGTAATTTGGTTTAAGAAGATTGATTACAATAGAGAAGAATTTGTTTGAGTGTTGATTATTCTGAAATTAAATTAAAACAAAATGTAATTAAAATGAGCAATTAATGTCATTAGAGTATTATTTTGATAAGTACGTCTCGTTATTTATATTCAAGTTTATATTATTAATTAAATATTATTAGAATTAAAATAATATGCCAGATATGAACTTTTATTGATTGGCTGTCATATTTTTAATTAGTTGTTACTCGTCATTGAGCTTACGTAAGTGTTATTTTATCTTTATATATTTTCTTATTAGAATAAATATTTTGTTTGACTGTTATTCATTCGTTTGTTCCTAAATATTGTAGGTATTTAGTTATAAACAAAAGTTACACAAAACTTAGCCGTCTTGATTTTAAAGCAATTCACAGATATACTCAATATTTATAAGTATTTTCAAAGCCTAATGATTTATTTAATTATTGAGATGTATATTATGCAAAGGAAACTATGCTTTACTGTATGTGTACTATATCGATTTTTAATGTACATTATTTTTGTATAAATTTAATTTAAATATTTCTTTCTAATTTTTATAATTTCCTAACTCGGTTGGTAGCATATACGTACAACTGACGTCATGACAAATTAATCTAAAAATTAAATTAATGACTAAAATTATCGTAATGTTTGTTGTTTTATGTAAATACAATTAGGAAGCATGGTTGAATCGCAAAATTGAGGGACGAAATGTATAAACCACATTTATTTTTTCCCATGGCGTTATCTCCAAGGATAAAAAAAGATTTCTGGAAGCAATTGCAGTCGAAATGTTGCTATCTTGGTATAAAAGATCTATTTCGGTGCCTTTATGATTTTATTTGGTTATGTATTCTCATAAGCCTGAAATAAAGTGACTATGTGTGTATTTTATAAATAATGTCACATTTTAAATACCAGCAGTGTTTATAAATAAATTAATAAAGAAATTAATTTCAATCGATGTTGTTTTGTTTTTTGTAGCTGAGATAGCTCATAAAACAGGGCTAGTCGAGGATACGCATAACTAAGTACTTTATAAGTGCTAGAAACAATGCACTAAACTAGTTAAACGGAAATCAAATCTCTAGTCGTAGTCGATTAAAGACGAAATTTTATTTAGAATGATATAATATTAAAATCAATATAAATAAATTAATAAATAATATTCAAAGTGACACAGGTTCAACAATACGCAAACTCAGGTAAATAAAGAATTGTTATCTAGTTTCTTACTGATTCTGCTTGACAGGGGACAACTCTTCGAAACCGATGGCAAAAAAGTAGGTTTAGGAAGAGTAAAAATGCATTTCTTTTGTTCGACTTAGAGTGGCAAACACTGATGAAAAGTGACAACGGTCGCCTGTGGTCATGAACAGCACCATGAACGAGAACTGAATAACTTGTCATAACTCATACCTTTGCCGTACTCAAATACTTATTATATTTGTTCTAGTCAACTATTATTATAGTTATTTTCTGCGATTTGACTTGTTCGAAACAATTTACTTTATTCAATCCTATAGGATTTTGTGTTTTACTTTAAATCCTATCTTAGTAATTACTGGCGTTATACAGGGAACCACTATAAAAATCTTATGTATGGAGTACACTGGGTACTCCATACATAAGATTTTTATTAAATAACAACTATATTTTTTTTAAATTGATTAACACACAGCACTTTTACTATATGTTGATCATTTAAAAGAATTTACAAGTTATGATTCGCTTAGCTGATTCCAATAATGTTCTATCATTTGAAAAAAAAAAAAATTCAAATTTTTTCAGAATTGACGGACATAGCATGCATATAAAACTAGATGCGAATTGACATTTTTATTTTTTTAATTTATGTCTTATTGATTAATCTTTTAAATAATGCAAAATTTTGCAAAAATACAAAGTACAGGCTTTTCGACCTTACGTTTTTATTATTCATGCCTTTATCATTATGTTATGATCTACGGAAGTGCATTATATTATTTTATAATAAAATTAATGGTTTCTGAACATTTTTCAACGATCACATGAAAACTTTTCTAGTTGTACAGAAAAGAATTGGGCACCTTTTCTGTTGAACGCGGAGCTTCGATCTATCACCCGTCCGTCCTCGTTACAATGGTTTGCGGCCCGACCGAGGTCGCCTAGGCTGACCTGTTACGTTCAGATAGATTGCATTTAATCTTAAAGAGAAGTAAAAATTTCTAAAACTGTGTATCGGGATAAAGTAAGATATTTATGTAAATATTATATATGTATATAAAAGGTGTGAGTATATAATTAATAATCATAACTGCTCATTAACGTCTCGCTGCTAGGTATGATCATAGATAAAAGAATAATACTCCTTTTCCTGTGGTATGGTGGTCTCTTCCTAAAATATACTGTAACAATACAGTGTCACCTAGTTCAAAAATGTGCAAAGTTTATACTAACTAATTTGACTGTTAACTACAAAATGATAAGTTTTCTTATTTCACTGAAATAAGAAAAACAGCATTAAATAAATCTAATTATTTAAAATCTTGTAGGTAAGTATCATGTAAGAATGAAAGAGCCCCAAAACGTTTTACCAAATCTCAATTAGAGAGTGGGAATCCAAATTAGAAAAACCTTACGTAATTAATGAATATCCCCTAATTGCTGACAAATTAAGAAAATCAGATACGACTGCATTTCTTTCTAAAATTAATCTAATGTGTACTTCTATAATAGATTTTTTTTAATTTTTGATATTATATTCAATGAAAGAATTTAGAATGCCATTGTTAGCCAAAGATACTAAGCATCTAATATATTATTTTTGAAAATAGATAAAAAGCGGTTATTGCGCACAGGTATTTGATATGTAATCCAAGTAATGTATTCGAGTTTGCGTTGGTAATACATGGAAACATAGATTTTTCTAATTTTTAGGGGGGTTCGTCCTATATTGCGTTTGCCCGTACGTGGGCGCCACTCAAGAACCTTTCTTCCTCATCGGTTGTCGGCTCTTCGAGCTATGTGACCAGCCAATTGCGATTTCAGCTTGCTTATCCTTCGGGCTATGTCGGTTACTTCAGTTGTTTCGCGGATATCCTCGTTTTGGATTCTATCACGCAAACAAATACTGAGCATAGCCCTCTCCATAGCCCGCTGAGTAATTTGTCTACGGAAAATCGTGTAGGATCCTGTTTGGCTTTCATAAGCTATCATTGGCAACACGCAATGACTATCGTACGTAGACGTAGTTTTCTGGACACTATCTAGCCAAGTTAGATTTGTCGGTTGACTTCTTGGTTGAAGTTGACCTTACCTATTGGAACAAGTTGTCCCAGGTATACATACTTTACTTGCACCCTACTCAAAAAGAAGCAGCCGAAGCGGCCAACCACTCAGGCCTTCTCTACAGGCCGCGAGAGAGTCCGTCCCATCCCGGTGATCGGGGCGGCTAGCCGCCGATTGCCAAAGGTCCGGGATGAAGACCGCGGGGGCGGTCTCACCCCACTCAACATGGCCCTGGGAAGTCGCGCGCGTATCCCCGCGTGCTTACCCTTGAAGAGTAGGCGGACGCTTAACATCAGGCACCCGCTTCATATTTGAATCAGGGCCCGCAAGCCGGTGCGGGCCAACGCCGTTGGGACTCGGTGGACTACGAAAGGGAACCTGGTTTCCCAACATTATGGCGCGGCGAGGGATGCCGTGGTGGTTTTAGTCGGTAGGGGTCCGGCTGTACCCATACGCTTCCCCCGGGGCGTTTGGGTCTGCATGATGCATTTTCCCATGAAAAAAAAAAGGTATACTTTACCGCAGACCCGTGAGGTTAGCGGTGCCGGAGTTGTTGGAGTCACGAGAGTCTCCCAGGAGGGGTTCACAGCAGCTGTGGATAGGCTATGAGCGAAAAACATCGCCCCGGGGCCTGATGGTATACCCGGCCGCGCACTGTTCTTAGTCCTGGGTGCCCTAGGGGACCGTCTCCGGGACCTGTTCGACAGGTGCCTGGAGACGGAACGATTTCTCGACGAGTGGAAGATGGGCAGAGTGGTCCTCTTACAGAAGGAAGGGCACCCCGTAAGTTCCCTTGCACCCTCGGTATTTCGTCCCATAGCATTGCTGGGGGAGGTCGTCAAGCTGTTTGAAAGAATAATAGCTGGTCGCCTCACCCAACACCTGTCCCAAGTAGGTCCCGGCCTAAGTCTGAGGCAGTTCGGGTTCCGTGAGGGTCTGAGCACCATCGAAGCCGTCGCTCGTGTTCGGGCTCTCTCGGATGAGGCGACGTCCTGCGGCAGGGTGCTGCTAGCGGTGTCGCTCGACATCGAGAACGCCTTCAACATCCTGCCATTTGCGTACATCAGGGAGGCACTAAAATACAATCGAGTGCCTCCCTACTTGCGGGACGTAATCGGAGCCTACCTAGAGTACAGGATAGTGTACGCGTGGACAGGATGGGGCGGTAACGTCAAGGGAGATGCAGCGTGGTGTCCCACAAGGGTCGGTGTTTTTTTTTAATCGGTGAAAATGGTATGGTAACCTGCCTGCGCTAACAGGATACGCTGGCGGAGCACCAGTGAAGGTGATCGAAGAGAATGAAAACAGGCCAGTTAGCCCATCATGATAAATTCATTAGGAATGAACCATGATAGTTTCCAGGGGGAACCACGAGGAGGTCGACCTGGTTGGGTATGTTGCTAGCAATAGGATTCTCAGTCTCCATTACTAACAATCCCTTTCCCCTCAGATGTCGGTGTTCTGATCCGATGTCCCACAACATCGGGTATGACTGGAACCTGCGAGGTGTTCTCTTTTCGGGCAGCGATGTTGTCTGCTATGTAGACGACACGTTTGTTGCTGCCAAGGGGAGGACCTACAGGGAGGCTGGCCGTCTTGCCACGGCAAGCGTGGTACTCGTCGTCGGTCGTGCGCGTCGCCTTAGACTCCATGTGGCGCTGGAGAAGTCGGAGGTACTATGTTTTCACAGACCCCGACGAGCGCCACCAGAGAGAGCCCACATAATTGTCAGTGGCCAGAGATTGTTTGTCTTGACCTAGACGATCGCTGGAGGTTGGCCTCTTGCTTTATGTCGCCAGCTGGTGTTCTAAGCCGGCTGCTGTCGAACATAGGACGGCCAGGAGGGAACGCACGCCGCCTCTATCTTGGGGTGGTGCGGTCCATGACCCTGTACGGGGCCCCGGTATGGAACAGGGCCCTGAGTAGGCAAAATGTGGCCTGTTTTAGCGGGCTCGCCGTCCTGAGAGCTGGAGGCATGCCTGTGCATTGGTCTATTAGTGGCGTGCAGAGCATAGGCGCCAGGGTACCGAGCCTTTCAACATGGAAATTGCACTGCGGAAGTCCCACGTTCGACGGGTCCTGCTGTGAGACTGGAAACATCGGCTGGTCGACCCATCGGCTGGCCGGAGGACCGTCGAGGCTATTTGTCCATGTTTTAAGAAGTGGATGGGCGGGCGGCGAAGGCCGCTGACCTTCAGGATGACACAGATACTGTCCGGGCATGGGTGCTTTGGGCGATATCTGTGTCATGTCGCGCGCAGGGAGCCGACGGAGGAGTGCTATGCTTGTGAAGCGGACCAGAACGCGGCGGAGCATACGCTGTACGAGTGCCCAGCGTATGCCGATGAGCATCGTGTCTTGTTCGCGGTAGTGGAGACTGATCTCTCGCTGCCCGCCGTGGTTCGGCGGATGGTGAGTAGTACGAGATCGTGAGAAACGGTGCTCGCTTTCTGCGATGCCGTCATGTTGCAGAAGGAGGCGGAGGAAAGGGAGCGGGAGAGTGCCACTCTCGCACAATCAATGCACCTCCATGATTATTGTCATCGGCAAATCGAAGGTGAATGATGTATTCGCTATTAATGTTTATACCATATTTTTTCTAGGTCAAGAGTTTGAAAACTCTTGACCTAGAAAAAATATCCGCTTCTTCTTCTTCTAATGCCGCTGTAAGAGTTTTGGAATAAGATCCTGTCTTACACCTTTCTACATTGGGATGGGTTTTGTACTCTGGTTCTGTACTTGGATAGACATCGTAGCGTTATTGTACATACACTTCAATGCTATAGGGACTGTAGTACCGCCCATCTCGACCGAATCAAAGGCTTTCTCATGGTTCCCAAACGCCAGACATAGTGACAGACTATACTCTTCAGTCTTCTGTGTAATTTATTGTAGCGTATGTATTCAATAAAATAAAACAAGTATATTATTAATACACCACGAATATTTTGAACATAAAATTAAAAAAAACGATCTATTATATTGAATTTTTTCGATATGCGCTGCATTATAACATTATATGTTATAATGCAGGTATTATATGATATAACATAAGTACGAGTACACTAGTTACTAGACGCTTATGAAAAGTATTACGTTTCATATTTAGTAATTTAGTACCTATTATTCTGAATACCTCATGAATCAATAAATACATTCCGTGTATACGGTATAATTATTATATTAAAATAATTCAGTTGTTTTGATCCAACAAAATAGTTTTAGTGTTAATAAACGAGGAGCTATACAAAATAACAGAGAATAATTTTAAATAATTGGATAGACAACTAGAAATGTTGTTGACCTTCAAAACTTTTATACCGCTCTAATATAAGTAATAAACTCTTATAATTATTAGGTACATAAACGTGTAATAAATTCACACGAAACAAAGCTAACGTCAAATTAAACAAAGCTAAACATGTAGTAATAAATTGTAAAAAAGATAAATAAATTTGTGCAGTGTGATATAATACAAAGAATAAACGACGTTTTTAGTTAATTTTCAATAGATTTCAACCAGCGAGTAAGCTAAAATTATGATTAATATAGTACGTATAATTATATTCTTTAAAATTGAATATGTGTTCTTTCTGATGCTATTTGACGAGATACAATGCTTCTATTGTTTAATGCACCAAAGAGAATGTGCAATTTTCTCCTGTCAAAAAATAAAGTAAATGAATATAGGTACTTGTTTTATTGTTATTTTTTCATAAAATTTGAAATTTTATATTATGATTTGACTAGGTTTTTTATAGCAATTGTCAATATCGATATATTGAATGACAGATAGTGATCAACACTATGGATATTAATTTCTTTTTATAATTTTTATTGTGTTGTTATTTCGAAAATATAACATATCATTTAAAATTTTCTTCTCCAGATTTTGTTGATATAAGGCCGGTGCCAACTCTTATAACGTAGTAATTACTTGCTCTGTGGTACCTATCTTAAACGGCAAGTGATATTTTTATTCGTTAATGATACACATATTCGTGATTTTTAATATACTCTTCTACTGTTATTCTGGCTAGGCAGTTTGGTATAGGATTTTATTTCGAAATCCTCTTACAATATATAAAGTGTTGTGCTTTATTCTTTTAATCGTTACTTTTGACATCCTGAGAATATACAATCTCATGTAATGGATTAAGAATAAGTAAAGTATTTATTTGTATCTAATTTGATAGACTATACAATACAAATTTTGCAATACTATACAAGTGTGCGTACAGATGGAACTTCACAAAATTCTTGTAGGAGATGTCGAGTAAGTCGCTAAAAACAATTATCATAAGAAATAGGAAAGAGTATTTGTTTTTGTTTGCATTTCTTTTACGTCAATACGAAGTAACGAACATACTCGTATGTGATTTTATGGACAGAGATAGTTTGGAGACCCGAATACCCAAAAGTGATAGATTACATCTCGGGTAAAATCTCATTTCTTTGGAAAAAATAAAATGGCTCGCTTGGGTTGACCACCCAAAAATTGCATGACTCGATGAAAATTTTCGCATTACTTTTAAAGATGCATAGTGTATCCTTAACGGAAGAAACAGAAAGATTATTAGGTCAGCTTTGGTTTATTCCATTCGCAGAAAATTTATATTATCCAATAATAATTGCATAAAACCTATAATTTTTTTTTAAGTTCTGAGATACAAGTGAAATATATGTAAATTGGAATACATTTCATTTCATTTACACAGTTTTTGTTTTGTTTATCCGACAATAAATAATAGAAATGATCAAGATTATTAGAGACACTTTGTTACTTTTTCCTTAGCTCTTAATTGGATTAGAGTAATTCTACTGGTTCAGATTTGTTGTAACAAATGAGCTTCTAGATAAAAGATGTCTTCCTTGGCAGACTGTATTCCGATCATATATTGATTACTTTATAGGTAGAATATAATTCGATGTTCTGAGTTCTAATTCTATTTATACATTTGTTTTATTTAGCGTATTATTATGGTTATATAGTATATCATTTATTTGTAATGGATATGGATGCTTAAAAATTACCTTGCTGATTTTAATAATTCTTTCACCTATAGAAAGATACATTATCAGCGAGTATGTTTGTTATCTATAGTACTATAAAGTGCCTTAACTGCATAACCAATTAGTATGAAATTTAGTATATATGTACTATATGAGATGGAGAAAGATATGTATTTTTTATACTGGTCAGTAAAAATAACCGGTCACTCGGATAAAGTCGCTGGTAATATGTTCGAAAATTGTTTCTACCCGTTCGAAGCCGAGCCGCAACGCTAGTATTAGGTATATATGTTTTGTACCCTACTTTATTAGTAGACCCTTTTGATTGTAATATATTGCAATTTTACTATATGACAGGTATACCTGTACCTACAGTTGGTAAGCGGGAGAAAAATGAGAGGAGCTATGTGCTTACATGACTTTTGTACAAAGTCTTCTATTTACCATACAACTTATAATGTATAAGTATCTATTATCGATGTTATAATTATTTAGAATACTTAATATTGTAAAAATAATTTCGTCGATTAACTAAAATAATAAGCATTATTTGTAATACTAACCAGTTATATATACAGTATTAGATTACGTCTATATCAATTCGGCTTTAACTGTTCTATTTGTATTACGGAGTCCGGTCCTTTTCGAAAGTCTATCTTAGAGGCCTAAGCTAACACTATTTCTAATGGTATCTACTTCGTCAATACTTAAATCTACAGCCTCATTTTGAATGACTTTAATTTCATCCTCTGAATGTGAAGGGTCATTTAACCCTTTAACAATTGGAAGGCCTATTTATAAGTAGCTATTTATTCATTGAAGTTAGTACTGCTATAAATAATTGTTAAATGTAATGCAGTCTACTAAATTCAAAAGTAAGGGTGTATGAAATATTTTTATTGCATTCCCTTTAGGTGTCGTTTGAGATTTAACCATTTCCTTATATTTATTATAGTACTGTGGCAGCGTATACAATAGAAGAGAATAATAGGAAAGTTGTCGTTAGATCAGGTAGTGAGTTGAGTGGCTCGGCGTTTTTCTTTTGAACAATACAAAGAATTAGAGAAAATGAAAGTCATCGGTTGTTCATTTCGTTCTATTTACGCACCATCAGTTTTTACTGGAAGCGAACGTTCCATTATGTGGTTGGTAGTTTGGACAACTACCTAATTGTTTGTGTCCTATCCATTTATTATTCTTTATTAATCGCATCTTTTGATCATAATCGCAATGTCATACATATTATATATATATATATATATATATTAATAAAAATATTATATAAAATTCTTGGGCAATGATTTGCAAAAGCAAAGCTTGTTGTTTATAATATACGTATATGCAGTGTACCACAATTATATTGTTATATATAAATTAACTTATATTGAATCCTTTCTACGTAAGAAAATCCGTAATGGAAACTCATTCTACCGGGGGAAAGAAGTGGAAAAGGTATTCGGAATTTGCTATTAAAACTGAACTGCTAACCTAAATTTGTTAATGTATATGAAATATATAAAAGCTCACCACCTCATAATTAAGGGTATTATTATTAAAATCTTACTTATAAATGTGATTGTTTATAGGGATTTTCGGATGTTTGTTACCTAATCACGCTAAAATGGCTCAACGAGTTTGGATGAAGTTTAGCACACATATAGACCCCGCCACGGATTAACATATTTTTTACCCAAAATTACGTTATAACAGCCGCCGATACATCTAGTATGAAATAACCAAAAATTTCTATTAAAATTATAAATTTTATAAGGCTATAATTGCTTTTATGGATCTACCTTATTATTAGTCACATAGAATTAATCATTAAAAAGGTGTATTGTGATTCTATTGTTCTACTTCTTTAATGGTCGCTGGATATAAAATAAGCTTGAACTTTCTCTTAAGAAGTTCTCCTAAAACTTCTTTGAATTCTTGAGTTTCATAATTTATCGCTTTCGACACAATAGAAACGAATAAAACTGTCAAGGAAATAAACAAACGGAAAATTCAAAACTTATTAAGTTCTGATAAACAAACTGTAAAAAGAGAAATACGAGTATTTAAAAAAAGTTTTGTGATATTTACAAAACTTATGTGGCTTTAATAATTTTATATTACACGTTGTTTCATACCTAAATAAAATAACACAGTTCAATATCAATCCCACGCATCTAATTGTTCGATGATTAAGATCTAGAATACTAAAAAAGCGTGAAACTTTCTTACGTGTACTCTAGTCTAGAATAATTAATTATAATAATTATATTCATGGTATCACATACGATTTTAATTTATTTTTATGCCACAAAGGCAAACAAGCATACAGCTCATCTAATGTTAAACGGTCACTGTAGCCTACGGACGCTTACAACACTAGGGGTGTCAAAGTAATGTAATTTTTATGTCAGGAAAATAAAAGAGTAGAAAGTTCGGTATGAATATAATAAAAGACTTTGTTTTAAAAAATAGCTTAAATCGTGAAAATAATTATAACACAGAGTAAGAAAGGTATTATCGACTCTAAGTAGAACCATCCAAATAGAGTGTAAAATTGGCGAAGATATAGTGTTTGTAATATTAAAATTATAAGATATACAGGAATTCATTGTGATAAAATAGTTTTGTATTTTTGAATAAAGTGGAATAAGGCATTTAAAAAAATACTTTGATAATAAAAAATATATATAATAATCATTAAATAGGCCTAAATCTATTTAAAATAATCACCCTTACAGCTTATAGTTATAAATCATATCAAACCTGTGAGTAAAATAATAAGAATAAACAAATTGTTAAGAAAAGCGACAGGTAATATATACTTTATTCATCTTTCCATCTAAAAGTAATAAAATAAATATTGATTACACGGCGAGGTATATTATATTTTTATTTCAATTTTCTTTGTTATAGACAACTGTAGGGTCGTATCATAAAATTCAGTTGTCAGAGAATAACATTAAGAAAATTGCATGAAACCCTGGGAGGCAATAAGCAATTGAAATCGTTTGCTGTTAGTACGGACAATTACATTCGGGCTCGGAAACGATTCTTCTTTCAATTCACATTTCTTTATTGGTATCGGAACGATTACATGGATTCGAGTAGGCACTACTCATCTAAAATTATATGAAATCCTACTCAGAATTTTAGATTAATTTAGTAATAAATCGTGTGGCGACGGAGTAAAAATATATTATGTCTTTGATCCATTATTTATTATAATATTGTAAAAATTGATTAGAGTAAGAAAGGTTCACTATTTTAAGAATTTATGAGATTTATATTACACTCTAGGTATATCAAAGCACCCGGCTAGATTGATAGCTATAAACTAAGTTCATTTTATAATGAGACCCGTACCTAGCAGCTTATATGATAATTATGATATTCATCTGAAATTAAGAGTGGATTTTCGTATTTCTATTGGTAGTGTATTCTGCTCATGTATATGGAACCAGTATATATGTCATGTTAGGGTAAGTAGAGGTATTTTAGAATGTCAATGATCGTGGCGAAACCTCGACATTCAGAGCATTCATCTTTGCGGTGTGTTTTATGGTTCCGACGTGAGAGCTGGCAAGCGTATCGCCTTTATTCTGGCACGATAATGACGTCATGGTATATACATATATACACACTAGCAAAAGTGGTTCTAGTAATATTGATTACTTTTATTTCATATTTGTACGTCAATAACTGTGACGGTATGTATGTATGCCTATATATAGTGGCCTGTTGATTGGGTAGTTCGGTTGGCAAGTATATAAAAGTACTTTTTTTTATTTTGTTAGATTGCTCTAGATTTTTTTTTTAATTTTTATTGAAACATTAGTATTACGATTTAAGTTTTGTTCAAAAAACATTTTTAGCGTAGGCCTTCTTCATTACGATTAGGCAATCTAAATCCAGTTGTGACTTGATAATTTTCATTTAAATTCTAGATAAATTATAAATTCATAGATGACATTAATCTGTACAGAGATGTGTAAATGTGTCTATGTAGTTACATATAACAGATGCGCAAATCATTTTTATCCAGCGCTATAAGATAATTTAAAATTCCCACATCCAACACAACTTGCGTATGAATTGCTCAAATTTCACGGCTTATTGTAACCCATGAATGCTATTAGCGTTCATAAAAAATGGTCGAGTCATTCAAATAAATGAAGCAGTGTTCTGTTTCTGTTCTTATGAATATTTGTGATATTATTAGGTATATTGAGTGACGGTAGTGGGACAGTAGATACCTTTGTTGCTGATTCAGGCAGCGTATGTGGAATGTAATTGAAGCGTGCCAGTCGAGTCTTCTCCTGGGGGATTTCGTAGTCAGTATATGTGAACACGCACGCGCAACTTCACTTTACATGTGTTTGACAAATAGACACTATCTACATACTATGAAGTTGTACCTAACTAGAGAATATACGACGCAATGCTAATTCCAAACAGTGCCAGTATGCATATCTACGTGTTTTATATATTGATATTTGTATTATATAAACTTATACAACTATTGGTGACATATTGTCTGACTATGACAGGAGTATAAGATTCTGAGAACTTCGAAGTTAGTGTAGTAATTAAAGATTTTTCAAATTAGAGTACTTACGTATATTTATAGAGCATATGATATACTTATATTAAAACATTGATTATAAAGCCACAAAACAGTTATAGGACAAAAAGGATTTCTCTATGAAAGGGTATTTGTTACTTGAAATATAGATTGGTGAAAATTTCCTCCATACAAAAAATCAAAGCCAAGAATCTACTTTGAATCTACAGTGAGTTTACAAGTTACTAGAGTTGTAGGGGATGGTTCAATATCATCAATTCCTTGATTGTACTTTTTTTCTCAGATTGTATGCTATTATTCCTTGGGTTACTCTTTCTGCTTAAAATGAAACAATCGTATTTATTTGTTTGTTTGTAAACTAATTTCTCTATAACAACGACTTTGTACTGCATGTATAAGTTGTTTTCCAATTCTTATTAACTATTCAGTGGGTGATAAGAATTTAATAGGTATTAAATTGGTAAAGGCAGTTTTATTTTGCATTTATATTGATAGGTAGGGCTTTAATTAAACAGAGCTTTTGAAATCGATTGGGGAATTCTTATCATGCCAAATGAGATTAATTTTACAATAGAATATTTCGATTAGAATGTTCACATTTTGAAGAAAGTTTGATCAAAGTCGCTGTATTTGAAAGTTTCTTCCAAATTGTGTTGTTCTTAAAAATAGCAATTCATTATATAAATATAAAATTATCTATGTATCTACTATATTTTATATATGAAATTCATTAATACCGTTATATTTAGATGGATATAAAGTGACTTCAAACATGAGTAATAGTAGTTAATTGTAATATTTATTATTATTATGTCAGCCGTTGCCTGTCCACTGCTGAACATAAGCCTCTACATAAAGGGGATTTTGCTATTAGATACCATTCTTGAGTGTTTTAAGAGCAACGCTACTGGTTATCCCTCGACCATTAAGTCTATTACCTTAGTCGTCTCTTACGACACCCACGATTACGATTATATAACGATTCTATACCGGGACCCCATGAAATAATTGTAATATTGTATCAGTGTAGACATATGGATGATTCTTACTCAATATTGATAAGCCAAATTCATTCGGAATTTAAATAAAATTTAATCTTTAAAATATATATTTATTTATTTATTAGAATACCAACACCTTACAATTTATAGCTTAAAACAATAAACTTATCCATATAAAAAGCCAATAACAGGTTTTCACTGACTTAGCGATATAAATTTGTCGTGGCTAGAATAATTATAAAATTTAGAAGGAAATAAAAATAAAAAAAACAACACTATAGTATATCATAACAATAGTTACTAGATTGTGTGTGTGAGTGTGTGTGAATGTATATATAATTTATTTGAATAAAATAAAGTCGTGGATGGTGATGCAGTAATAAATATAACCTACTCTAACAAATAGGGTATTAAATATACTAATTCATACGGGCAAAACTACAGCACACAATTAATTGACAGTACTTTTCTAGTTTTTTTTTTTACATAAATTTTTTATATATAAAACGTAATGTAAATAGAGTTATAAATTATATTCGTTATTTACTTTCACCTCGTTCCTAAAGGCACCATTGCGAGAAGTGCTTCTGATTACTTATCATATTCAGTGTCCTTACATATTTGACAAATTTCGTTTCAGCAAAATTCTTCAGTATGAGTAATTTCGAATCTAGTTTTCCTAATTTGTGGAAAATTAATACATGTGCTATCGTATGGTATATTAAGGTTTCTTTAGGGTCGGCAACGCGCATGCGATTTTCTAGTGTTGCAGACGTCCATAAAGTGGCCATACAGGCTGTATGTTTGTTTTCTACCTTTGTGGTATAAAAAAATCGTAACATTGAAGGTGTGTAGGTAGGAACTACTAAATCTGTCTCGAAATAATAAATGATTTGCATAGTTAATAAAATATATCCATGTGTTAATCATAGAATTTCTTTTTTTAAAATTCACTGAATTTAATTTTTTTTTACAATACAGGGGGCAAACGAGCATGCGGCTCACCTGACGGTAAGTGGCTACCACCGCCCATGATCACCCACAACACTAGCGGCATTGCAGGTGTGCTGCTCGCCTTTTAAAAAGGAATATACTCTTTTCTTGAAGGTTATGTTGTCGTATCGGTTCGGAAATACTGCTGCTGGAAGTTGATTCCAAAGAATGGTTGTGCGTGGAACAAAGTGCCTTGAAAAACGCACGGTGGAAGACTGCCACTCGTCCAGATGATTGGGATAAAACTTTAGTTTGTGGCGGGTTGTAGGGTGGTGAAAATCAGCAGCAGGTATCAATCCGAACAATTCCTCAGAACACTCCTCATGATAAATTCGGTAGAAGATGCACAGATATGTATATTGTAGTTAAAATATTTATATTATAACTACAATATACATATGCATATATTGGGCTAATCAATAACGGACGTATTAAATGTCGATTACTCAATTTGTAATATCGAAACGAATAACCCTATCAAAATTAATATTGATATTTGATTAGTATGAACGATATGGGTAATTTTCTTTTTTCCGCTATTAGTGTCCAGGAAACCCAATATATAGTTATCAGTGTGATTCCGATATTACCTATATGTAGTATTGATATCTCTATAAACTGTCACATTTATACTGTTAGTAGGAAAATGAGGGTCGACTCTTAGTAAATTTATAAATATAAATATTATAAATTAATTTTGGTTTATTTTTGGAAGTTGTGGTAACGTCAATACGATAATGAAATAGGCAGATAGATACTATAACAATATTTTAATGGTTACTTAACCCCTATAAACAAATATCTATTGGGGATGTTGGAAAACCATCCAAAGTGCAAATAAATTTTCGGGTCAACGCTCGCAGCACTTTATAGTTCATAACAGGCTTTTCTAAATGGAAAATAGTTTGTTAGTTGATGAATTTTGCGTAAATGTTAGTTATTTTTAGAGAACCTTTTTTAAAAACTCTTTTATGTAATTACTTATTTCATAATACTACTTCTGCTGAAATTAGAAATATTAAACTTTGTGTTTAATATTAAAAGTTACGTGAATGTTCGAACGTTTGTTATTCTGTTTGAATAACATTTAAATGGTTTAGAAAATATGATTTGTCTAAAAGGTGTTCAGTTGACCATAACTTATATAAAGCACTTTTTATTCAATTTCACGCAAACAAAGTCACAGTTTGCAGCTAGTATCATATAAGATCCAGTTTTTATCAAGTGATGATCTGATTCGAAATTTCTTCGTAAAATTTGTGTGCTGATTCAACAAATTAAGGAAAGCTTCGGTACGAGTTTGCAGTTGTTCTTCAATGAGTTCATACCGACTTTCGGAGTTTCATTATTTTCCCAATATGAAGGAATTAAATGAATGTCGTTTTGACACTTATGTTAAAGAATGTTGTTATATAATAATATATGTAATAATAAACATATATAATATATTTTAAATTCATTATTATGAACTTTAGTCTATTATTGTTAACTGTTAATACTTATAGTTTAGGTTTCGGAACCAAAGTGCCCAAATTAAAATAATGTATTTTGGAGTATTAATACATAGATATTATTGAGATTATATTTATGCTACATGTATTTGATACTAAAACATAAAAATTTAAAACATATAATGAATGGATGTACCTACTATCTTTTTTCTAAGAAATGTCATTAATTTAAATTTGGAATCCTTAGTCTAGCTTACAAAGAACTGCTCGCTTTGTATTTCGAAATGTCAGGCAAGGTAATTTATTTTCCTGTAATTTGTCTCTACATATCTCGTCTCTTGTTTCCTGTGTTTGTAATAAGGAAAACTACAAACGTTTTCAATATGAAGGATCGTGTTATCCTTAAGATTTGAGCGTATTAGATAAAGAAAAAAGTATGATGGGTACATTTTTTTTAACTAATGTAATATACATTAGTTAAAAAAAATGTAATTATTGTAATAGATATGTTTTTTAAAGTACTTACTGCAATGGTTGGTAAATAATTTATGTGTAATACGTATTTTAGTTAGAAATTAATATACGAGAAATGTTGTATGTGAGTAATTAGACTTATTTTTACTTAACTTCGCAGAGGATCTTGACCTAGAAGTAAATTACTGTAGGCTTTATAGGCTCAATAAATAATATATTTTCAATTTAATGTAATGAACATAAATTTTTATTTTTAATACTACCTGAAGTCACAATGGTTTCTAGTTTCAGATGAAGTCGAAACAATCGTTGGAAACGATAAATATAGCAACTTTATTAAATTCCCGTTGTCTAGTTATATTTTGTGAGTGTATTGTAATATAACCAACTGAGATATTAGTTCCAGAATTAAAACGATTAATAATGATAGTGATTAATATATTAATATAGTATGCCTAAGCATACCTAGGTATATAAAATAAAATGCTTTGTATATACTAATGTATTCTTAATAGGATGAAGATAGAGTGACAATCTCGCTTGTGGATTCACAGGGGGACCGCGTCAAGAACAAATTGGCAGTGTACATTGCTAGCAATGAGGTAATTAGACTATTAATAATCATCTCTTTCCCTTATACTAATGTGTTAATTAACATTTAATTAGGTTTGATTATAGCATTAATTTAAATTGTCGTGAGGTTCCGACTTAAAATGAGCCACCCCTTCCTTTCCCTTGGGTGTCGTAAGAGGCGACTAAGGGAAATTAATCGTCAATGGAAGTGCAGCAACGTTCCTCTTAAAACGTCACTAAGGCTTATCTACGGTTGTCAACTCGTATGCCAAGAATGGCAACTACTGGCACGGCTATACAATAAAGCAATGGATAGTTAACGGCCAATATAATAATAATAAAAAGGAAAAACGTTTGCTTACAACTCCATAGCTAATAATTTTATTTTAAAATCGGGATAACAATGTGTATAAACCAGCATAAAAAAACAGGCTACTATTTGGTCAATTTTGAAAAGTTCGATTTTAATTTAGTCTAAGTAATGTAAAGTAAAGCTCTTACTATTGTCTCCATTTACTTGTTTGCCACATTCGTGCCAAAAAAAATTGTTTCGCGTAATGTTAATAGATATAAATCCCGAACCCGGTCTACACCCTGATAGAATCTAAATTCATTTGACATAGTCTAATAAATAAAACATGGATAACAAAGGCGTGAATTTATATTATAATAATCTTATTAATGTTATAAAATATGAAGGTTTGAAATGATTTCTGATATTTATTTTTCAATGACACTTAAACAGTTGAACGGATTTAAATAAAAATAAAAAAGTATATAGCAGTTTTAGTCGTCAGTGAATTAAAAAGAATAAATTTTGATTAACAGACTGTTCATATATAAAATTATTCATACATTTTATTGTTAATAACTACCGTGACTCATACGGTATTGTAATTTTATTAACGAATTTTTTCTATTACTGTAATAAAGATGAAAGTTTGTGAGGATGTATGTATGGGTGTTAGTTACTCTTTGACGCAAAAATTTCTGAAATGATTTGCATGAAATTTAGTACACAAAAAATTGGTTACATCCTAACTTAGAATATGTAATAATTTATATATTGATTTACGTGAGCAAAGACGCGGAATATAGTAACTATAAATGTTAAATGTATTTAATTGTTTGTTACTTGATTACTTTTAAACTGCTTAACGGATTCGGATGGAATTTAATACATGAGCAGGTTAGTTAGTTCCTTTGTTTGAAAATTTTGACAATATTGTACTCTACCCGTTGACATTGATGCTACCTTTCACTTTGGGTTTGCTGGAAGAGAACTCTTTGTACATTTGATTACCTCTTTCATATTTTTATGTATAATTAGTGTGTACGTATTAAATTAAAATAATTAAATTATGTAATAAATTATATAATAATTAATTATATTATCTAATTAATAGCAGTGTACCATTAATAATTTAATTATATTTTTAATGGTGCACTGCTCTCGATTATGTCGAGTAAAAATGTATCCAGCAAAGCTTGCCTTGCCATAATTCAAGGAGTATTGACATCAACACTCATGTGTGGAAGCAAATCGAGGGTATGGTATAAGAAGCATGAAAGTAAGATAAATGCTGTAGCGATGTGAGCTTTGAAAAGTATGTGTACATTAAAAGATAGAGTAATAAACAGTGTGATTAGAGAGAAGTGTGGACTGAAAGACGATGTAGTAGACAAAAATCGTAAAAGGTATGTTGCGTTGGTTTGGCCATTTGGAGAGGATGGATGAAAGAAGAATTACGAAAGAGATTTATCGAGCAAGAATGAATGGAGATGTCGGTAGGGGCCGCCCTAGATGGACGTATGTCGACCAAATAGGCGACGTGCTGAAGAAGGGCCAAATTAAAAGTACCCGTAACCGACAGCGTATGAAAAGATTGATGAAAGAATGAAGAAGCGAAAGAGGTTTGTTTGAATCGAAACATTTGGCGTTCCATTGTTTCTACCTACCCTAATGGGAGACAGGCGTGACAGATATGTATGTATGTAAATTATATTCTAATTTAACATAGGAAACTTTACATGCGAGCAAAGCCACGAGAAACAGCTAATTGAATTGACTAGATTAGGTTAAAATAAGGATTCCTATCGAGTTCGAAACTAGTCTGACTTTAATACGTGTGTAAATTCGATAATAACGATACTTTTTATCTCAATTCAAGCGAGCACAGCCGCGGGTTACGGTTAGTATAAATGATTTACTTAGTTGTTATAATTTAATGTTATTTTTGTAGTTGGTTCGAGTTGTCCCAGTTTCTAAATTAAAGTCCGAGTTGAGCTATACCATAAATTGTGTAGTGTGCGAGCACGTTGATCCCTGGGCTCTGGGGTGAGTACGGATCTTCTTAAGAGATCAGATCGAATCTCTACACTACCTAATGTTTGAGTGATATAATCCGTATGTGATTGAGAACTACCCGCCTGACTCCGCAGAGATATATCACTATTTCTTATTACAAATAACACAGATGTTTCCCTAATGAATGATACCTAATTGCTTGTTAATGTGTAAATATGTTTCGCCTTTTGTGTGCCATATTATTACCTTTTCCTTACCTTTGTAACAAGTTTATTATTCCATGTGGGTGTACAACTCTGAAAAGGTCGAAAGAAACTTCTGCGTGTTGTTTGAATAGACCCTTAATTAGTAGATGATTATTAGGCGGTGTTGAGCACATTTTAAAGTTATCTATTGGGTAATACATAGATTGTTGTGTAGTCTATAGTGGTATAATAGACTAGATAATCCTTTCCTTTCCTGTGGGTGTCATAAGAGGTGGCTAAGAGAACTAAATAGTCGAGGGATGGGCAGCAACGTCCTTCTTAAAACATCACCAAAGCCTAACTGCAGTTGGCAATTTGCTTGCCAAGCGTGGCAACTACTGGCAAAACTCTCCTTTATGGGTGAAGCCTATGTTCAGCAGTGGATAGTTGATGACTGATATGATGATAGTGAATGCAAATATGATTTTAGATAAGTATTGGTACTGTTATTTTTAGATTATTATTAACCTGCGAAGTATGTTAATGCCGGAGATTGTTGGTACTTGTTAGAATTTTGAATGTATTCGCATTACTACGTTTAATATATTGTATAATTTTCAAAAAGCACAAAACATAATGAGCTTATATCATAATTATATACGTATTATTTGTTTATTTATTATAAGACACATTGTCAATTAAATTGCATTATAAATGCTATTTAATTGGCAATGTGTCTCTTTTGAATAATTACGCCAAAAGTTCGTGGTAATGTTAAAAGCATGTAGTTACCTCGTGAGTGTATTCGTTGTGTTAATTAAGTAAGTGATATAAATAATAGAAACGTAGGTTTGTGCGGTTGTAGTCCTTGAAGCTGGGACTTACTGGGAAAAGATGTCGACGATGTACCTCCTAAATTAATTGCAACAATAATTTATGTATATCTGTCACATGTTCTCTTTGTTAATCGGATGAACTGCATTTACATTCTAATATTATTTTCAGGGAGATCAAAGAGATATACGGTATTAGCGGTAGCTGTTCTGGTTTATAAGGTAATTTTATCTTATTTTAAGGATGTAAAAGAGCAGTCCTTTGAAGGTCTTTCTTTTATGCGCGTTCCTTATAAATCGGAGTTCTCGCTTATATTGTACAAAACTAATTAAACTTGATGATATTTTGTAGACAGGATGACGTCAATAATAATCAGTATTCCTTCAGTTCTTATCAAAATGATACATATCTTAAAATCACGCTTTTCACGAAATATTTTGTTTTCTAGAGTTCGATTACTTATTATACAAAATAAGCGTTAGAAAGTCACCATTTTGAATGGTGCTCGAGTAAAAATCTACTTCAATTACCTTGAATTTTATTTTATTATTATTTATTTGCACAATATTATAAAGATTTTATAGGAATAAAATATATAAAAAAGTTAGATATCTAATAAAAATCTTTATAAAAAGGAGATTACCAAAAGACGTAATCTTATTTATTTAATTCAATTGTTCAAACGTCCTTGTTTTCCAAAGATCGGTTGGCTGATGAACTAAAAACCAATATTAATTTATTAAACCTATTACGCATCGTTCTAAGTGACTATGAGAAAATTATGTTACCCAATAAAAAATAAATTATGAGCACAGTCTTGATGTATTATCATAGAATCGTAAGTACAAATGTAATGTTTATATTAATTAATTTTAAGAGCGTTCATACTATAGCTCACTGAAATGAAGCAATGTCGCAATTATCTATAAATTTTAAAAACAATTGACGACTTTTCAATGTATCTGATTGACTATTTAAAAAGGGCTCAGCTAGCAAACAAAAACATTAATCTAGAACAAGAGTTGAGCTAGTCTTAGCTTACAGATTAAACAAGGTCACTTAGCTGTAGGTACTTAAAATAAAATGAAACTTAAAGTAATTGAAACCGATCACGACCCATATTTGTTAATAGCAGTAAAAATTACGTATTATAGAAAATTTGCATTATAGCCAGTCCCGGCATAGTATAGGCCACCTCTTTCTTTTCCGTGGGTGTCGTAAGAGGCGACTAAGGAAGCTTATGGTGTAGCGATGGAGCAATGTCTCTCTTAAAATATCACCAAAAGCTTATCTGCAGTTGCCAATTAACTACTGGTGCGTGGCAACTCCTGGCATAACCCCCTTAAGGAGGAAGCGTTCAGCAGTGGACAGTTAATGGCTGATACAATACTATACAATTATAAAAATTAGAACTTAATATTACAAAATATGACTGACCATTGGTTTAAAAGAAGTCTTATTTTATTTTCTTGGTTTCTTCGTGCGTTACCATTGTGGCAATAACTTTATAGTATGTAAGTATATATAGACTGTCATATCTAAGTTATATATTATAATTAACGCAAATAAATATAAAAAAAAACATAGAATCAAATAAATTGTAAATAGAAAAAAAAATTAAAAATGTTTATAAAAGTCAAATTATTGAACAAGCATGTACAAAATTTCCAATAATAATGTACACAAACAACGAAAGAGTGGACTGATTGACAACATAATTATTCTTTCCGTTCAGTTTTCATATAAATACTATTTTTTAATTCCCTTAGCATTATACATTGCATTTCTGTAAAACTTTTGCTTATTTAAAAAATATTAACATATCTATTTTTAGTTATATTTCGGAATATGTTCGATATTGAATGAAATTAATCCAAATAATCTACATGAACAAAAATTACATTTATATGTATGCGCAGGTAAATTAAAATATAAATTTAAATTACCTGCGTTTACATGCAAATATAATATAAAATATGTTAAATATTTTATATATATATATGTATATATTATATATATATATATATATATATATATATATATATATATATATATATATATATATATATATATATATATATATATATATATATATATATATAACGGAACTGAACGGAACTGAACGGAAAGAATAATTATGTTGTCAATCAGTCCACTCTTTCGTTGTTTGTGTACATTATTATTGGAAATTTTGTACATGCTTGTTCAATAATTTGACTTTTATAAACATTTTTAATTTTTTTTTCTATTTACAATTTATTTGATTCTATGTTTTTTTTTATATTTATTTGCGTTAATTATAATATATAACTTAGATATGACAGTCTATATATACTTACATACTATAAAGTTATTGCCACAATGGTAACGCACGAAGAAACCAAGAAAATAAAATAAGACTTCTTTTAAACCAATGGTCAGTCATATTTTGTAATATTAAGTTCTAATTTTTATAATTGTATAGTATTGTATCAGCCATTAACTGTCCACTGCTGAACGCTTCCTCCTTAAGGGGGTTATGCCAGGAGTTGCCACGCACCAGTAGTTAATTGGCAACTGCAGATAAGCTTTTGGTGATATTTTAAGAGAGACATTGCTCCATCGCTACACCATAAGCTTCCTTAGTCGCCTCTTACGACACCCACGGAAAAGAAAGAGGTGGCCTATACTATGCCGGGACTGGCTATAATGCAAATTTTCTATAATACGTAATTTTTACTGCTATTAACAAATATGGGTCGTGATCGGTTTCAATTACTTTAAGTTTCATTTTATTTTAAGTACCTACAGCTAAGTGACCTTGTTTAATCTGTAAGCTAAGACTAGCTCAACTCTTGTTCTAGATTAATGTTTTTGTTTGCTAGCTGAGCCCTTTTTAAATAGTCAATCAGATACATTGAAAAGTCGTCAATTGTTTTTAAAATTTATAGATAATTGCGACATTGCTTCATTTCAGTGAGCTATAGTATGAACGCTCTTAAAATTAATTAATATAAACATTACATTTGTACTTACGATTCTATGATAATACATCAAGACTGTGCTCATAATTTATTTTTTATTGGGTAACATAATTTTCTCATAGTCACTTAGAACGATGCGTAATAGGTTTAATAAATTAATATTGGTTTTTAGTTCATCAGCCAACCGATCTTTGGAAAACAAGGACAATTATCTATTTTTAGTTATATTTCGGAATATGTTCGATATTGAATGAAATTAATCCAAATAATCTACATGAACAAAAATTACATTTATATGTATGCGCAGGTAAATTAAAATATAAATTTAAATTACCTGCGTTTACATGCAAATATAATATAAAATATGTTAAATATTTTATATATATATATATAATTATTACTCTGTGTCTATTTATTTTTACAAAATATTATACATACTAAACCTTTATATATAAGGGAAGTTATCATTTTATCCCTCCCATCCTGCAAGATAGTGTTGATAATAGATTTTTCGTGTGTAATTTTAGTATGAGAGGTTCCATAGATATCATACATATTATGATTACCATTACCAGCGCTCGAGCATGAAATGCAGAAATGTTCTCTATCTATAAAAATTCTTTACCACCGTCATATACTGACCTGAATAGTACTACTGATATCTTTAATTACACTGTGATGTCCATGGTAGTTATAGTGGTATGAGAATTAAGGTGTCCTGTAATTTCACTGTTATATTATGTTCAATGTCATGTTTGTATGTGCATATGCAGGCGACTTTCGTAAAAATCCTCCTTTTGATTTTAAGTATGTCACTTTTATTCTATTTACTTTGTTCGAGTACTAAACTTCACGTAGATATATTTGCGGTATACGAAAACTGAACGTTTCCGGCCAATTAAATTAATTTCAGTGCATTTGTAACAACTAAAATAGCTGGAGTCGATAGGTATCAAAGCTAGTACGGAAATTAAATGTAACTATACCGCTCTAACATTTTGATTTATTCAAATGATTCACTGAATCATTTCGTACTGAAATACACACATTGCGGTAATAGTCCATACAATAATAATATATGCGAGCGAATATTTATTATGTTTTTGAATCTGTTATACGAGTATAATTATAATATTGCTTCGATTTGTATATATTTGAAAATCTTTTATTTATTTGGCGGGCGTAGTGATAAATTAAAAAAGTGACTAAAAATTTTATTGACCTTTCGTGAGGTAACTGGGAATTTAATCTGGATAGTAGAGAGATATGGGATCGAGTCATCGGGTGTTATTTTTCAGTCCATTAAAAATTCAATTTGTGTAGTTTAAAATATATTACTAAATAAATATGTTCACGTATATATCACAATCCTCGAAAGAAACAACTATATGGCATGGATCAACTATAGCCTAATATGCTCTCATTTTGCAGTGTATACTCCAATTCAAGATAGCCTATCACTGTTTTTAGGATTGATTTATTGTTTTTCTTTTCCTCGACGAAAAGTTAAATAGACATTTATATTGATAAACAAAGTTTATGAAATTTTAAATGGCGGCTAAATTGCATCTTATATTCTTTAGGTTAATAAGTGAGTGTACAGTCTAAATATATCTGTTGTATACAATAATTATTTGATGATAAGTTGAAACAAGGAAATTTTTTAGTGGTGCGGCGTTGTTTATTAAATAGTAATACAAATATAGGTTTACGGTAGTATAGACGATGCCGTTCCCAAAATTAAATTAAATAAAATATTATAATTATAATGATACAATAATCTATTTTTGTTTCAGTATTGGATACCAGAATATCCTCATAAGGGAAGTATTACCATGTTATGTGACCTGTTATTTAAATTGGATCAAACATTAACGCTATGAATAAAGCTATTTGCTTTGAGTCGGGGATTAAGCACGATGCTCAGGCAATCGTCTGGTGCCGAAATCTCAATGCAAATTGTATTACACCCGCGCATACAGTTGAAATCACAAAGCTCGAAGTGAAATTATTAAAGGCGGATGAAATATTTCGTTATTTTCATGTATGAACAATTTGTTATTTTATTTTTAAAATGTTGTTCATTTGTTCATTTTTAACAGTGTTCATATATATTTATAACAAAAAGTTTATAAATTTCGAAAATTTGTCATTTCCGACAATTGTTTTGTCTTCATCTGGAAGAATTTAGGGCAGGTACGGTGCTTTACGTCGTAGCGTCTCCTCGTGTACTGCGGGACAGTGCTTTTAAAGCCCGTGAAGAATTTAATTGAAGGTGCAATAAAACGCAAATAATATTTTGGAAAAATATTTACTTCTGTACAATATTTACACAGGTAATATAATTAACTGCAATTCACAATGTCAATAAAATCTATTAATTATGAAGGAAACAATGCACGCAATAAAACGGATTTATTTTGTCTATTAAGGTTACGTTAGGTCATTGTTATCGTTAAAAATTGACTTTTACTAACTACATATAGTCAGCTAGCTGGCTTAAAGACATTTACTGGGTATATTCAAGTTAGTGGCAACCTGACAGTGCTGCACTGACTTGAAATAAATTTACATGGTGCCAGTAGTAAGTCAACATTAACCTGTCTCGAGATTGGAGCTTTATACCTGACACAATGTAAACCAGGATTTACAAAAAGTGTTTTTTTTTTTTAATTTTACGTGACCTTACAAGATAACACGTACCTTATAGAAGTATTTCATTAAATTAGACATAAAATTACCACTGCTACCTATTAGGTTCACTTATCTACGTATTTAAATTGTTTAATTAATTATATGGTGTATAAAATTGTATTCAACTACAGTCTGTTCAAATTGCAAATTTTATTTATAAATAGACCTTGTGAATAAAACATATGTACAAGTATGTAATAATATAATAATATACAATTACTCGATATGTAGTAATGGATATCATCTGAGCAATAAAGTCCAAAACGCGGCGACGAGGGTATAAACTACATCAGTGTAATTTGGTTGAGCATCACTTGACAGCGCACTGGCGTGACACTCTGCCTCGTCTGCTCTAAGTTGTAGCAAGGGCACTCGTCTACCAAGTTGATCCTTGCAGGTCGCGCTTCGAACTGCGCGTCTCAGCTCTGTACCTGCTTCATTTTCTTGCAACCACCGGCGCAACCAAGCACCAAGCCACGCCAACTCGCATTCACAACGCAGAGGGTTGCCAGTTAGTATTAATCCACCTGAAGTATATTAAAAATAACTGTACACAACAATTTGATTATATCCTCTGGAAAAGTAAGATCGTTACCTATTAAGAATTAAAACTCATTAGAAGGTTTCGTAAAGTTTAATAAAATCCTAACCGTAATTCGCTGAGTTCGAGAGAATGTTAATTATTAATTGTTCCATATATTTAGATGGCTTGGTTACTAAGGTATATTAACGAATACTAGAATTAGGTTTGACCAATTAAATATAGTGTTTGTAAATCTCTAGCCGAGGTTTTCCCAAGAGAATACAGCATGGGGTTCTTAAAAAGGGGGGTAGAGGTTTCTTTAGGGTCGGCAATGCGCGCGTAATACCTCTGGTATTGCAGGCGTTCATAGGCTACGGTAACTGCTTACCATCAGGTGGGCCGTATGCCTGTTTGCCACCTCAGTGGTATAAAAAAAATTACATGGTGCATATAATATGTAACAAAACAAACTTTCAAATAAATTGTTTTTCAAAATTGTTACTAGAAATTCTAGTATCATGAATATACACAACGAAAGCCTTAACTAAAACCAAATTTACATCAATATAATTATATTATTGATAGAAGTTTGGTTTTGGTTATGTAACGAACAGTTGGTGTTTCCATTGTATTTACCTATTCACTGAACTATTTTGATTGATTAAACCGAGATTAAACCACGACATGGA
Organism: Galleria mellonella; assembly: GCF_026898425.1. NCBI lineage: Eukaryota > Metazoa > Arthropoda > Insecta > Lepidoptera > Pyralidae > Galleria > Galleria mellonella. The sequence continues at coordinate 7,607,250 of NW_026441995.1, read as the reverse complement.
ACGTCATCTATCATTATTTCATAGGTAGAGAGGTCTATATATATGTACATTATAAAATGTTAAAAGAGTCCATGGAAAAAAAAATTAAAATAGGTAATTTGTTCATAAGTTTTTTTTAACGACATCTTATGAATGTTTTAAATATGCATATATTGCCACTATGCATATATTGCCACTATATAAAAAGGAAGTAGCGGATAATAATATTCATACATATATAAATATTAACTACTGCGTAGAACTATAAAATAAAATTCGTCGTAATGGTGTCGTAACCACTTACATTCAATGGTAGAGAAAAAAAGCAAGTTCACTGCGATAAATTAAATTGGAAAAGACTAAGTATTATAACAGCTTGTAATTTCTGTAGTTTATATACTTTGTTTGATTTGTATATCTGAGTACATTAATAACATTTTTAAAAAATACATATTTCATTACGTACCTGAAAGCAATTTTGTAGCTACGTGGCTCCAACTGGTGAAGTTTGGATAGAAAATGGCTGGATTTAGTGATGTAATTTGATTATAACTTAAATCGATGCCCAATTGTGGAACTTGTCCAAGGTGTTTCATAAATGCTGTTGGCAGTTTCGTCAGAGATGTTGCAGTTATCCTTATAAATATATCTTGGCCGCAAACGAATGGCTCAAATGCTTCATCAGTTATTCTCTGCAGTTTTGCACCTCTAATTTCTAAATAGCGAATGTTTCTTGCATCTATTCCATGAAGTTGAGTGTCCATGATATCATCTGTCCACTGTATCACTATTTTATATAAAGAGGGAAGTGATGAGGTAATGTTCGATAAACGAAAAGTCGAATGATTTATTGTAGACCACGATTGAATATGGAGAGCTCGCAAAGATATTAGGGGACGGAAGGAATCTTGGTCAACTATGTCTAAGTATTTAAGTCCATTTAAATTTAAATGAGATAAGTTGCTCAACCATTTGAAACTATTTGGCGTAATTCTTACTATAGGGTTGTATGATACATCGAGCACATTTAAATTATTCAAGTGAAACCACATTTTTGGCACTAAAGAGGTAAGACGATTATGACTAAGGTCTAAATGGCGAAGATTCACTAGCCGCTTGACATCAGTCTCTTTAAAACTGTTAATGTAATTTGAACTTAAATTGAGACTAGTTAAGTTTGTCAAAGGTAGATAAGGCACTGACTTTAAACTTACATTTGCAAGATTCAAATGCCTTAAGTTGGGTAGGTTATGAAACAACTCCTTAAAGTTTGCTTTTACAGAGTTTGAACTCAAATCTAGTAGACGTAAACCTCCAAGACTTGAAAACGTGTTGTCTGATAACACAGTCAGCAAATTATGTCCTAAATTTAGATTTAGTAAAAATTGCGTATTGCGAAATATATTACTGTCTAAATATTCTATGTGGTTATTAGATACATCCAAGTATCTTAGAGTGAAGCCTATTTGTGACAGGGCAGTGACTGGAAACAAAGATATGTCATTGTAACTTAAATCTAAATGTTCTATAATGGTATTTTTAAAGACATCTCTGGGTAATAGCCTTACATTATTATGATCTAATTTAAGATATCTTAATTTATTCAAGTTATAAAATTGTTCGACGGATAGTTGAGATATAACGTTAAAAGATAGATCTAATATCTGAAGTGAGACCAGTTCTGAAAATGATTTTCTTTTTACTGTATTTATATTATTTTTATGTAAATCTAATATCTCTAAATTAATAGCATCTCCAAAAGCTTCATTAGAAACATGAAAAATTTTGTTGTGGGATAATATAATATGGCGTATGGAAGATTCCACAGCAACAAAGAAATTATTTGGCACTTCATGCAATTCATTGTATGAACCATCGAATATATTTACGGAAATCACAGATTCTCCATCGATAAGTCTTAAGTGGTTTCTGCTTATGTTGAGCGTAAACGTTACAGATGCATGCGAAACGTTGTGGAACGAGTTAAGTGATAAATACGTAAAGTTATTTCCTTGGAGTTCCAATATTTCCAGTTTTGGTAAATTAGCAAAGGTCTCAGTTTCCATCGAATCGATTATGTTACCCGCAAGAGATAAATATCTCAAGTTTGGCAAGTTTGTGAAACTGTGCTTAGTTAAGTTATTGATTCGGTTGTATGATAAATCTAAGTTTCTTAGGTCAGGCATATATGCAAATGTACGACTGTGTATTGAAGTTATAAAATTATAAGCAAGTCTAATATTGTTTAAAGGCAGCGAAACGTTTTGAAAGTCATCGCCCAAAATTATATCTACGACACGATTATAGTCGAGATTTAAATATTTTAAAAACGAAAATATTGCAAGATCTGATAATTTAAGGATATGAAAATCATTATTATCAAACGAGAGCCAACTGAGATTTTCTAAACCTTCTTCAATTTCAAAGGGAAAATAACTGCTAAAAAGAGTCGAAGACGATTCTAATACATGCAAAGAGCTAGAAACATTTGAAAACGACTGCGGGTGTATATAGTATAAATCATTGAAGCTCAAATTAATCTCTTTAACTGGCATGGTTGGCGGAAAAACGTTCTTATAAATCTGTGCAATCCTGTTACCTCTTAAGTTGATAGTCCCAAGGGAAGTGGACCAGTCTAGAAATTCGTTGGGTAACAAATTAGATATCCTGTTATAGCTTAAGTCGAGATAACGAATTGACCCCGGTTCCAACGTTTGTAGTGCAGAGGGTATTGAAGTTAAAAAGTTGCCCGCAAGTGAGAGCGTTTGAATACGGGCGGGGAGAGGGGGTGATTCTTCCAATTGGTTGTAAGCCAAAGATAAATGGCGAAGTCGTATGACCTGAGCTAGAGTGTCCGGCAAGTGGGACAATTTGTTGTGTTCTACTTCCAGATGCTCCAATGAATTTTTTAATAACAAAAATACTTCCCGATAAATAGAAGTCAATTTATTATACGAAATAGACAACCTCTCGACTCTATTATTTGCGAACACTAATCGTGGAATGAAAGTTAGTTCATTAAGGTCTAGAATAATTTGTCTAATTTGAACTTCTCGGAGCAGAAGTATCTCTGAAGAATCATTAATTTTGTTATTGCTTAAGTCTAACTTTTCAATCTTTTTGTTTTTGTTATTGGAACAAGAATAATTACTGCTGAATCTAACTAAATTATGTCGTAAATGTATGGACTGTAACCTAGGGAGGTTATGAAGTAAATCACAGGATAGTTCATGAAGGAAATTGTTAGATAACTTTAGGATTGTTAGTGTGGATGGTAATGAGTCTGCACTGATGCTTCGCAAGTGATTTCCTTCTAGATCTAATTGCAACAAGTGGTACAAACTTGTCAATGCTTGTGATTTCAAATGTGTTATTTGATTATTACTTAATGACAGACTTGTTAAAGTTTCTTCTAAATGATGCCATCGTATTTCTGGTCCAACCATAGCAATATTGTTGCTAAAACAAAGAAAAAAGTAAATTAATCATTTAAATTCAGTAAGTGAAACTTAAATAGAGTTTAGATTGGATGCTTACTTCTGTAGATTTAACCAGTTTAAAACTTTTAAGTCTCTCAATCCTTGCTGTGGTATATCAGTAAATTCATTATACCCCAGGTCTAAAGAGGCTAGCGTAATAGCCATTGAGCTGGAATAAAATAATTATTATTATACACTTTTCTACATATGTATGCATATTAGAAGCTTAAAAATTACAAACTGAAACAGGTACCTAAATGCATGGAGTTCGATGTAATGTAATTTGTTAGCTACTAAAACTAAAGTCTGTAGTCGTAATCCATCCAAAGCACTTTCTGATATAATTTCCAGATTTGACATACTTATGTCTAGATGTTGGAGTTCTATACGCGGCCATTCTGCGAAATAAAACAAATTGGTGAATATTGACACAAACTATTATAACACTAAAATATGTTATTTAAAAAACAATCACGAAGTAATATATGTTATTTAAAAGTAAATCACGGGTTAATTAATATAGAATTACTTTTAAAAGTACCGTTAGTTCCGTGAGCATTCAATTAATTGTCGGAGTTTATGTAGTTATAAATTTATATTTAATATGACTAGGTATAAGTCTTCTTTTATTTATGAAGTAATATACGTGAAATATATAGTGAAAAGCCTAGCTAACATAATTTTACAGCAGAACATATCACGTCGATTTTTCACACCGTATTTTCATATATGCATATTACGTGCATTTAATTTCCTACATTAATCGAATTAGTTGCAAGCGTTCGTGTTCGATTACGATAAAAAATATGCAGCTGTTGTAATAAAAATGGAGCTAGATTTTTAACGAGTTCTTAAAATTGATATGTGTAAAACAGTGTTGAAATACACGATTTTCACAAAAGCGTTTAAAGAAACATCAAACTAAGCGAAATAGATAACAGGTCAGCATAGTTTGTAATTACTTTGTTGGAAAACAACTTCAGCTCTGTTTTCACAAGGCGTAAAAACTACTAGCTATTCTTTCTGACATAAAATTAGATTGGTATTTTTTTCATTCCATGTTCTATCAAAGTATTGTACTACACGCTCAAATATTTACTTTTTTATGTGCATAGCTTTTTTTGCAATTCATTTTACATCAAGAAATAAAATTAAGTTTATTTTCCGTGAATTGTCAGTTCAAGAGCTAAAGTTCCGTGCTTGTGCCTTGCTTCGAGGAAAAATCTATGCTGAGTATTAGGTAGTGGTATCTATAACAAGTTAGGCTTCGTGATTATTATCAGTAGGTATATTTTCGTCGACAGCATGATGGTTTACTACTACCACTATAATATAATGGAGTTAGATAAGTAAATTTATTATGCAATAAGTTATAACAATATTCTTTGTTTGACACATTATCGATTAATATCAAACGTGCTATATTACAAATTTTCATAAGAAAATTAAATTTGATGAATTATAAAAATAATCATTTTAAGCTACCATCACCTACAACTTCTAGAGCAGATATTTTAGACTCCAAGATTATATTACAAAAGGAAAAATAAGGGAAATAATAATTCTACTGTAGATCAGACGACGTAATTCCACACCTGTGAACCTACGACTTCTATATAAAATTTATATTTCATTTCAATATATTTTGAGCTTTAATACAAAATAAATCCATTTCCTGTTTTGAAAATTAAGCTACTAATTTTCACTGCTATTATGAAATTGTAAGATATTCTAAGAGTATGAGGTGGTTTAGCCCTTATGTATGTATATATACATACATAGGGGCTACGTAATGAATTTTATAAGTTTAGATTGCTGTATATATTTAATTAAAATAATTACACCTATACAATGAATAAAAAAATAACTACCACTAGTAATTATATTAAAATTATGGACGATCCTTTTAAGAGATATAAAACAACTACAAGATGAAATAGAAGCCATTGGCAAGAGAGATTTAAACCATTGAAACCGAACTTTTTAATCAAAGAAATAAATATACATGCTGTCTATAATTGGCAAAAAATTTCACCCTCTCGTACTAACTTGACAGCGTTCAGAACTTTTTGTCGTAATTTGTCCTACGTGTCTTTAGTAAAAATGTTCAGTTTCACTTGTAGAACAATCTCGACAGGAGACTTATACGGAGCTTGACATGTGTGCCGAGCCGCTGTGTGCAAAAACTCAGCGGTTTTCGTACGGTACACTATAAATTTGTTAACCACGCGTTACCGCTTACCATCGCGGGGAGGGACCGTGTGGCTCCTAGTTCATATTGTGCTGTATGATAACTATGAAGTCTTTGTATAAGGCAGTACATTACTAAAAGCTGCACATAAAAAAAAGCCGTAGCCTAAAGACAGCTTATTACCTGGAAATCTGTGGAATGGTACAGCGATGCAGGACATATGCGCCGTCCGACATGAGCACAGCGGGCTGCCAGCACAAGGCTCCAGTCGTTCCGGCGCCAACGCACCCACCAGCAGGCACGCCACCAGCGCCGCTTTCTGCAGCGCCCACCGCGCGCAACCATCGCCCAACACCATCACTGTGAAGGTACAACTACATGAATGGGGATAGTATGTAAAGGTTAATAAGCGAACTTCACAAAGTACACAAAGGGAGAGAGGGAGACTTTGTACAAAAGTCGATTTCTTGGGTACCTCTATCCCATTTGTGTTTCAACCGTGAAGCAGTTGTGTTTACATGGCTGTGTTTCGGTTTGAAGGGTGAGATATGGCGTGAATTTACTAGGGAAAAAGGAATAACATCTGAGTCCTCAGGAATGGCAACGCATGGGGAGTATCATAGGCGAAACAGTATATTCTGTTATATTCATGGTATTGCTCATGTCTATAGGCGACGGTTACCACTTTCCATCAGGTGGGCCGTCAGCTAGTTTGCCATTATAAGCTGTATAAAAAAAAAAACAAAAGCCCGACTTAAACAGTCCAAAACAAAAGTATATCATAAAGAATTTTCAAAATCCGTAATATAAAAATACAGGAAAATTAAGAATTTTAGAACATCCTTTTCATTGTACCTGTATGCCAATTTTTAAACGACTTTATTTTTCAATGATTTATCTTGGCGCTTCAATTGTTAAGGTGGAAAATGCTTACGGTACTTTGTAATATCCTTATTTCTATGATACTTGAGAATAATAGGAATAATATTTTGCTGAGTTATAAGCATCTAGTACTCCCATTAGTGATTTCGATCATTGTTCTGGTCACAAGTGATCTATCATATTATGAGCTTTAAACTTGTACGTTGAATAGCCGCACATGATCTGTCATCATTAAAAGCAATTTAATTGATCTTGTGCCCATGCATTGCCATTAGTTCTACTATTAGTTCTATTTGTGTGTAAAGAAAAAATTTATTAGTCAACCAAAAAATCTATTCTTACATATTTTCGTTATAACTACGTATACGTCTATTTGTAATAAAATATATCTCACAGATGAATATAGTTAACAGGAAAATGTGATAAATATGACAACTGTTCACAAATATGAACAGCGCACTCTGTGAAGAGTTATTGTTAAAATTGTACCAGCAAATATATTGTTGATTAGTTTACTTATTAGTTTATTTTTTTAGCTTTGTGGAAAAAAATACTTTATTTGCATTTAGTAAAAAGATATAATCTGAACTAACCTATATCGATCAGACTATATTGAGATATAGATCTTGATCAAATCAAATCATAGAGAAAAAGGCGTCTGGCCAGCACGAGTTATGAACATGTCTGAAGCAAAAGATGACTGTAAGGATTTTTATCCTTATATTCATCATTTTAGCGATGACATTTAGAGTAGAATAGAAATCATCTTTATTTAAATAGATTTATTCACAAGCTCTTTTAAATCGTCAATTTTTATTGATTGATCTGCTGGATTCGAGATGTTGTTATCTGTAGAGAAGAATCCGCAAGAAACTCAACAGTTACCGTTTTCAAATTATTATATTCAAGATAATCTTGCATTTGCATTTGATTCTCTCTAAGAGATTTAACGTAAAGATAGATAATACAGAATAATAACAATGAGTATATATATATAGAATAAAGTATGTTTTATTTATACTTTAATACTTAACTGTAGTATGTATTCGTACATTAAAAGAATGCGAATAAAAGAAAAATGGAGTTTGTTTATCTATAAAATAACTATTTGTTGATCTACGAGTACGTACTTCTGCTACGTAATACCTATTTTCATTTGTGTTTTATGATGCACACCGCAACATTCCAACTTAAATTAATTCAAATTTAGTGGTGATTTTAGTTACAGCAGTAAATTCCATTTTCCCGTACGCTTTAGGTATCTGTCTTGTCGTTTTGTAATAGCAACATTCGAAACTCTAGGCGATTTAGTTCAGCCACTAAAAGCGAGGAAGATTGCAAAGATCAATTCCTTACCTATGCAATTTTCTTCAATGTAAATAGAGACGAATAGTACTGATTTTATTGCTGAATTTCGGATTGCTATTGCTATTTTATTACAGACTTATATTGTTTATTAATAGATATATAAGTATATTTTTTATGATATTTAGAATATTAAACAAGCTGATGTGCCGTCAGCTTGTTTGGTGATGGTAAATAGTAATTGTTGTCTAGAGACATGAACAGCACCATAAATATTGCAATGCCCATGATACGTCACGCGTTGTCATTTTTAAGGACTAAAATATTTCACAGCTTTATCCTACCATTCAAGCTGAAATACAGCCATTTAAGTACAACTGCTTTACGGTAGAAATGTGTAATTATTAGGCTTTATATATTTAACTGATTTAAAAATGTGGTTTTCTAATTGACTGTATTTTTTATGTAAGCACATAATAATGCAATATCTTTGTTTGTAAACAGAAATATTAAATTGATAATAAGACATAATTCGAGCGACCCATTTTTAAATGATTAATTTTAAATGATTAATGGTGCTTTTATCTATTTGTAATGTATTGCAATAAAGTTTATTTGTAAAAAAAATAAAAAAAAATGAAGTAAAAATTAATTACGAGTATACATTTCGATGTCGCGTACGGTTCAAATGTAACGATGAATAGTTGAAATGGGCTGAATATCTGGGTTATGCGCGTTTTATTCTGAAATCGAATTTGCCGTATCGAATTTGTATTGGCCCATGAATAAGCGTGGGGAATATATTCAATTTAGTTATGACGTTGGCCGTTATATATAATGTGGTGTGATCATTATTTATGACATAACACCGGTTTCTGTGTGAATTTTTATCTACTGCATTTCCGTTTTACGCAGTAATTGAAGCATTAGGCACCGGGAATAGGAATATGAAAAGGATGAAAAAAATAAACGAAGTAAAAAAAAGAAATTAAAAGATGAAAGAGACCGTAACGAAAAGCTCACGACGAAAAAAGTGAGAAATTATTTTAAGACATTTGAAGCAGTAATAAGTGGCACAAAACTTTTCTCAGAGATTTTCACGTTAAATGGTAATCTGGGAAATTTCCAAGTGCCGCAATCGGATTAAGCGTCACCTTAAATTGTATTTGCAAAACCGTTATTATTTACTGTTTATTTCCCTATTCTGTACCGGGGCCAGTATTTAAAATTTTCGGTACATTAATATTAATATAATTATAGACAATTAATTTTTCCTTTAACTGTTGAAATGATGTTGATGACATTTTAAAAATTTTGCTTTACTTGTAAAGAATGTTAGTAGAAGAACTGAAATGTTTTCCTCTTTATACTTAGTTTATTTTAATATGTATGTCTTTACTCTAAAGAGAGTATTTAGTGTAAGTATTTTTTTTTATGTTACATAATATTCAGATATGATAACATTTATGATTTGTACCATCTATTACGTAATGAGATTACTTTTATGAGAATAAAATATACTGACAGGATAGTATTAAAGATAGCCAAGAATTTTGATCTTATTGTTTATTAGGTATTGGTATTTATTTCTTTACTAATCTGAACTCATATATAGCCGCATAAATAAGTAAAAGATGTGCCGCTTTAGACATTTAGCTCTTTTCTAGTGTATGCTAATATTTAGTGCACAAAGTAAATATAGTATGTACGTGTAAAACTCAACATCAATATAAATACATGCGATGTTTTGTAAAAGGAGTAAATAACAAATTAAATACTTTTCTCATCAGTAAACTGGTTTTCATACTTCTATATTTTAAAATAATATATAATTACGCTTGAAAGGTTGTGGAATAATTTATAAAGAGATGAAACAGCTTGATTGGAACAAACTTTCGTCCATTATTTTTCCGTTTATGAATAATATATGATGTTCTGACAATATCACTGGTTTGGTAAATTAATGTTTCTTTTATAATGATAATGAATTGTGTTTCATACAAAGGTATAATGCATATAATATAACAGATTAAAAATTTATTATTGCAGTTAATGTCTACCCATTGCGCCTATTTGTCTATAATTATATGCTGATTTTTACTGGCTTATTTTATAATATTTTATTTATATATTGTACATAATTACTGATCGGTATAAAAAGTAGTCCATATAGTATGTGTATATTAAAATTCATTGTAATCGGCTAAGCCATTAAGGCGCTATAAAGTAACAAATTTATTTTCACATTTATAATATTAGTAAGGACTACAAAAGATGATGATATCGCATTTAGTTTTATGAACGAATATAATAACATTTCAATCGCACGTGTAAGGTGAGATCGGATGTTACACAGGTTATTGTGCTCACGCGCCGCTTGAAAAGTGATAATCACCTTTTGACCACATCTAGGTACTTCTAGCTATTTAATAAAATATATGAATTGATGATGAAAATCTTAGTTTTGTTGATCAGTGTTCCTTTCGTCACGAATTCTATCTTGAAAGGTGTTGCAATAAATCACAAGTCTATGATGGAACTTATTTAGGTTGATCGTTGCATTTGTCATTTCAATTAATCGTATAGATAAATCTCTCTATATCCCTGGGGTTTTATTATTAAAACGAGATTGAAATACACACACACCCACGCTCTATTACACGTATATGGTTGAAATAAAATAGGTAAGACAGAGATGCATATTCAAATGACACACTCTAATTCTAGATAGTCTTAGATGTATGGAAAATATATGGCAAAATATTCTGGGATATTAATTATATTTGACTTTTATATATAGATCACGTGAGTAATAGTTGACGACCTTTTTCAGAACACAGCATTAGTTTTCTTGAAAGAAACTCTTGACACTCAAAATCGTTTCGAGACTTTCTTATAGAACTATTTTCTAATGCGCAAAAGACTAATCATCAAACATTCAGGCTTAATGTCCAATGTTTCCTAAATCAATTACGTATATCACGTGTGTTGACCTCAGAAAGAAAGATACCTATACATTTTTGCTTTGAAACAAAAATACTGGCATGATTTTATTTCAGTTTGGTGGGTAGGGTTGATAGAATAATTACTAGTTTTGGAGTCATATATTCATAGAAATGATAATTCTTAAGAAATATCACAAGCGTCACGATAAACGTCATATTCTATGATGTCAAGTGCAATATTCATCTTTATAAGCAAGAGCGGCTAGTTTCATTAAATAGTTTATTCCAAATCTTATAAAAATACACTAAAGGTGTTCGTATTACTAATTATGGAGGTAAGTATATTAGTCAGTCAGGTTAATTATATAGCTATTTTTTAAATGCTGTGATAAATTTTTTGTCATTTTATTATTGTAAATATTTTTTTAACAATATAGAGAATATAGTAGGTAAGTAATATTATCGTAGATTTTACTAAATGTTTATTGAAATCGAGTAAGTATAATTAATATAATTGTTAGAACATAAAAACAAGTGCACTCAAATTTCCCGCGCCCTCCCTTTCCATTCAACCTGTCAACGAACGCGACCAATCAGAGCTGCCCAAAATGGCAACATTCGAGAAAAAACAAATATCATCGATGGCGGTCGTTTCGCGCGTTCACAATAAAATAATCATAATTAAGGTGCTTCAGTTAGGTATTCATACAAATTTGTGGCTAAAAGTGAACCTAGGACGATCGACAACCCGTACACTTGTGGGCAGCTCCAGGCAGACTACAACAAGAATATTCCGTAAGTCCTTACCTTTCTACATCTTGTCTGTACTTGTTCACTTGTGCCGGTATTTTACAGCAGTAATAAAGCCCTATTTTAAGTTTCTACAGTCCACTTAAATCAATTTTCATACCAATAATTTACTGTTATGTGATGTAAACACAATAATAGCAACTTTATAAATATGATGTAGTTATAGTTACGTATTTATTTTATAAAAAATATAGTAGAAAGTAAATTGTTTTTACTTGTATGAGTATACAAGTAAAAACAATTTACTTTCTAAATACGAGTGTATTTGTATTTAAGTTATTTTCTGTTTTTCTTTCTTACTTTTATTTCAGTTCATACCAAACTCTATTTTTTTTATTCTTATTGCCTCAATTAAGTGTATAACGATTGATGTTAGCTCATATTACACTTAGATATATTTATAATAAAAAAAAAGTTTATAAAGATGTTTACTATAGTACACACATAAAAGATTTTTTTTATATGTTTTGCTTTTTTTGTACATATATTATTCCCATACTCAGTACATTCATCTCTTTTTTTTTACAGTGTAAGAAATGCAAAAATATTATCTATCTATCTATCCATATTTATATTTTTATCATGCTTAAATGGCTGAACAGATTTTTACAAATTATTTTCATATATATTTTTTTCATATATACATACTTGTATATACCAAATATACCAGGTCTGGTATTAAAATATATAATTTTTTTAGATAATAACAGAATTTCTATAGATAATTCCTTTCAAATAAACGGACACTTCGACCATTTTAATCTCCAGTTGTGGTGAGCACTGGATGTTACTCAAAACGATTAGTAGTTACTATGTAGTTGTATATGTAACAGTGCTATTGTAACTATAATCATAAATCATTGCTAGCAATATACCTAACCAGGTCGACCTCCTCGTGGTTCCCCCTGGAAACTATCATGGTTAATTCCTGATGAATTCATCATGATGGGCTAACTGGCCTGTTTTCATTCTCATCGATCACCCTTCATTGGTGCTCTGCTAGCGTATCCCGTTACGACAGACGGGGTTACCATTCCATTTTCATCCACCAAAAAAAAAAAAAAAACTATAATCATAACATTGTTAGATATTATTTACATCTATATCGATCCCTTGATTTATCTGAAGTCGATACCCGAGTACTTACTTAACTATCAGACTAATTGATCTGACAGTTAACAGACGATTTTGTAAATGTCAGTTATTTTTAGTATAAGTTGAAATGTGAGACTTAATTCATTGTATCGCGGTTTGCCAACGAGACTGGAAGTAAAATTGGAGGAATGGTTTGACCGTGTGATCATCATCATCATCATAATTTCGTCCATTATCCGTCCACTGCTGGACATAAGCAGCCCCCATAGACTGCCATAAAGAACGGTCCTGAGATACATGCATCTACTGACTCTCTGCAATGCACTTCAGGTCGTTACTTCATCTAGTGGGAGGTCGTCCTACACTACGTATATCCGTACGCGGTCGCCACTCAAGAACATTTCTTCCCTATCGGTTGTCGATTCTTCGAGCTATGTGACCAGCCCATTGCCACTTCAATTTGCTTATCCTTCGAATTATGTCGGTTATTTTGGGTCTTTTACGGATATTCTAGTTTCGGATTCTATTACGCAAAAAAACTCCGTCTGATGTATAATAATAATAATCATTATCATCATCATATAAGCCTTTAACTGTCTACTGCTAAACATAGCCTTCCCCTCAGGGCGTTTTAACAGTAGTAGCCCCGCTTGGCAGGCGAATTGGCAACTGCAGTCAGGTTTTAGAGATGTTTTAAGAGGAACGCTTCTACACATCCCTCGTGTTCCCTTAGTCGACTTTTATAACACCCACAGGAAAGGAAGGGGAGGGCTTCTATTCTATGCCGGGACTACACGGCCATATACATATATTAATATGGCCATATATATTATACGGCCATATTTATTTATACCATATACCTACTACATGTTTGTATTTATTTTTATATTTATTCACAAAGTAGATTATCACAGAATCGATTTGACAGAAATACCGGTATTTACAAAAAGCTTTAGTGACATACATTAAATAGTGTATACGTGTATTATGTATGTGTGTGAGTTATATAAATTTAATGTTTGTATAATACCTTGATTTAAATGGCAACAACGTCGATCCAGTACAGTTTTGGGCAGTTCTCCGAATATTATATACCTTCATTTTGATTTTATTTGCCATAGAAAAAAAATGTCTACATATATTGTACAGCGATACTGTTATTGCTTCCAACTCATCACTGTAACTAGAGCTACCATCTGTTATAATGGGGTCGTAAAAAGGACGGCAAAATTCAGATAAATGCCCCGAAAGTTATTGTGCATCGTAGACCCTAATTGTAAATACACATAAACCTAATATATTGTTATTAGAACTATTACAATTATTGTGTAACTAGTTATGTCTGCAACTGTCATCGGGGTATCAGTGAGTAATAATCATTGGCTGTGCGGGATAAAAAAGGTAATTAGGTTATTTTGTGTGAAAGTTACCCTATGTTTTAGTTTTAGAATTTCGTACCTCAAAAAGAAAAACTAAGTGTTCCTTTATCACTATATTGTCCGTCTGTTTGTCCATCTGTCAAGTTCCATTTTTTAGGACGGCGTATAGGTATCAACTTGAAATTAATATCAAATACTCAAGTCTTCACTTGAAGGTGTACACTTGAATCAAACTTCTAAGTTAACGCAATTAAATGATATGGTCGTTTATAAGGTATGTTTTAACATTTGTAAAGGAATCGAACTCTGTAATTTGTACGAAATCCTTGGTGCGTGAATTCGATTCGCACTTGTTTATGTAATTTAGAATTACAAACAAATGAACGGTTCACTTGATGGAAAGTGGTAACTGTCGCGTATAGATATGAACAGTACCATGAACGACTCATATTACTCTGTCTCAGGGTTTTTCCACTGCAATGCAATTCTTGAGAATTGTAATTTTTTTAAATGAATAATAATGAATTGAACGCCGCCCGCGTTTTCGGTGTATACTGACGGAGCGTCAGTGAGGGATGATAGGTGAGGATGAAAGCAGGTCAGTTGGCCCATCGCGACGAATTTGACAATAATTAATTACGATGTTTTCCAGGGTAAACCGCCTGGATGTCGACCTGACAGGGTATATTGCTAGTAATGTGGATATACGCTCCCAATTCTAACAATCCTTCTCTCCTTAGGACTGTGGTATTATAGGTATAACACCACAAGGTACATAGGTATGTATCTTGAAATGCCTTTAGTATTTTCTGTATTAGTATAGTTATATTCTTTTTTAATTGATGATAATGGAATGGGAACCCCACCCGCGCTATCGATATACACCGGCGGGGCACCAGTGAAGGATGATAGGTGAGGTTGAAATAGGTCAGTTAGCCCATCGTGACGAATTCAACAAGAATTGTTCACGATGGTTTCCAGGGAGAACCACGTGGAGGTCGACCTAACAAGGCATATTGATAGCTATGGGGCTGTCAAACTCCATTACTGACAATCCCTTTCCCCCCAATATAGTTATATTCTAAATACTACGTTTATACCAATTTTCATTATAGTTGGCAGGGCTGCTAGTGATAACAAATTCTTGCATTTATTATGGGCAAAACAGATTTCAGACATCCATAAAATTATAACTTGGTAGAATAGGATGGGTAGTAGTATGAAATAGATCATTGGACGGAAGTACTATATTATGACAAGAATGAGATAATAATGAACCTTAACAACCAATTACCGTCCCGATACTGGATACGGGTCTCTCCTTATAAGACGAAGATATTACCCTACTTCCCCTGGTGGCTTTGTATGGGGTTTTATTCAGAGTCTACCTTCATTTGCACTGATGTATGAATATAATGTACAGCGTAATCGCCTTTTAATATACAAAGAATAGTGCTATCGCATTTTTATAATATTATATTACCACAGATGAGTAAATGAAATGGAATAATAACGACACTTAGATTAAAACTATATTTTTTTAATGCATCTAAAAATGTAAACAGATATACTAAATATGTAAAGACGGCCACAAAGAATTTAACATTCTTGAATATATACGAAACTCTATAAAGGTTCAAGTCAGCAACTAATAAACATGGAACGATATTGAGAAAGTAATGATATTTTCTTGATTTACTTATATTATTAAAAATTTTCGAAATGCATTTTGAAATAAAATAAGGTATTTATTAAATATAATCACAACTACAATGAATTAGATGTTGGCAAAAATAAAATTAAAGTTTAAATTTAAGTAGAATTATATAAAAACTCCTATTTCTGAGTCTATATTTAAATTATGAGTATAATATAAATAAACCCCGGTAGGATACCAAAGCAAAAACCGACCGATACCAAAAAACTTCAATGTACTGGTGTTTATATACGTTAAAGTTTTTTTGTATTGAATTAAGGACTATTGGAATCTATGAGTCGGAATAGTAGAATAATAAATAGTAATAAGAATCTTTCATGAAATAAAATATCATAAATACGCGCTCTATTTTGTGTGTGTGTAACTCATCTACTGATTTCCCTTTCTTCGTTATCGAAGGTGTTTTTATTACAGGAAAATATACGAGGATATTTTCAGATATTTTCCTGTGTGAGAGCAATCTCTATACATATTAATTGGATAGGTATATACATATTATTATAATGTGTAAAACCAACACAGTATGTTTTTAAATGTCTTATGATATATTGGGATTTGTTAATTATTATTCTACTAATAATATAAATGCTTGAAAAGATGTTTGAAAATTTTAAAATTTAGTATACAAATAGACAATAACTTTGATTAATACATAAGATACCTTATGGGTACTTTATATATCAATACATTCGGGGAAAATCGCAAAATATAGCTAGTAAGTATAAGTTTTAAACAACTAAATAATTTTGAATTATCAATTTCATATACTTGCATACTCTTCTACGCTATACGAAACGAGATGTTTAATTTTAAGGCCTGTTGAGTTACCATAAACTGTATATATAAAAGAAAAATCAAATACTATTACAAGACAAAACTAATAATGTTATAGAAATAATGTAATATTTTTTTTTTTTTTTTTTTTTTTTTTTTTTTTTTTTTTTTTTTTTTTTTTTTTTTTTTTTTTTATAGAACTTAGAATGGCAAACAAGCTGACGGCCCACCTGATGGAAAGTGGTAACCGCCGCCCATAGACACGAGCAGTACCATGGACATAACAGAGTATACTGTTTCGCCCATGATACCCCCCATGCGTTGCCATTCCTGAGGACTCAGGTGTTATTCCTCTGTACCCAGTAAATTCACGCCATATCCCACCCTTCAAACCGAAACACAGCCATGCAAACACAACTGCTTCACGGTTGAAACACGAATGGGACAGAGGTACCCAAGCAATCGACTTTTGTACAAAGTCTCCCTCTGGTAATAATAAATATGTAATATTATTAATTCAAAAGAGAGTTACAGCTTGTAATTGTTATGTTTGGCATTTTAGTAGTATTTGGAAACTATCTATATTGCGACTCACAGCGGACGAATTCGTGTGTACAGTTAAACTATTGACTACAAATATATTCAATAAACTCGAGATTTGTCAATGTGTCAATTCATTCTATTTTCATATTTACGTGACATATTTATTTAGTACTTCCTTTTAGATGCGAATTTGTTGGAGTAAGCAACTAGGTACCTACGAGATTTGGAGTTACGCATGTATTCTTTGATGCGTGTTTCTTTAATCGCAAATTCTATAAAGAACATCATTGCTTTTTCTTAGAACGATATCTTCAATATTTTGACTTGCTTCGCAACGCGAAATAATTTGATATTCAGTTGTGTTTTCAAAACTGAGGTTTTTATATATATACTCGTATATTTTTGTATTATTTAAATTTCCGTATCATGAAAAAAAAATCCCACTGCTTTATAGATAAATACTATCTAGTTACAATTCTTACCATGAATACAGAATTTTGAAAACATTTTTAGATGCAAATTTTGTATGCAGGTATTTTAAAATATAGCTCTCAGCTAAGAGATGCAAGCGGGTTCGAATCCTGTTCGAACGATCTGTCGGAAGTTTAAATTTTACAACTATAATAATATTTTACGATTCCCGAATATAGCAATTCGAACAAGGTTTGCATTTCAAAATGTTTCGAAATATATGTATAAATAGGTCTCATAAAAAATTGTATAATACTATTGTATAACACAAGCCGTTAGTTAAAGTTTATAGTTCGGTAGGTAGATGGCGCCTACGTCAGGCTTAATGACGTTTGAAAGAGGTTCAACAATTTGTCACCTGAAAATAGATTTAGAAAAAAAAACTCTGATAGCATTTCTTCTGGGGTGTAACTGAGTATACTTTCGGCTTGTATAGCGAAGAGACGTGGGTTCAAACCCACTGACTTGAATCTGACGGATTAAGTTCTCAAAAATTAAGTACAGTAGATAATTAAGGAATTTTTGTCTATCCTAATACTAATGTAAAGTGAATTTGTGTGATTGTTTGTTTATTACCATTTGACGCTGTACCTAGTCATATGAAATACACATATTACTTATGGCACATTTGACGTTACATTGTTTCTGCCTATCCTAATACATGATAGGCGTGGAAAATAAGAATGTATGTACATATATATTAACTATTTCGAATGGAGAAGGACATCAGGTTATTTTTAGTGTAGTCAATGTATTCCAGACACGGGAACGAAGTAAAAATTATTTTTTAATAAAAAAGAAATCGTAGGTAAAACTAAAATATTTAAAAAATGGATGCAATTTGTGGTTGAGGCTACAAGGTATTTATTATTTGTTAGGAAATTTTTCTCGGTCAAATTTTCCCATCTGGTTCAGGCCACCTACATCCAACTACACTACGTTACTGGGTCTAGAGCTGCCGACCAAAGAGTAGACAGTGGCTCTGCAATAAATGGTGCTCCTTACGATAACAAATGAATACGGAAGGGTTCACTACCTAAAATGCATTATCCGTCGTTTCGGGAAGTATACACGCGTGGTTTCCAGAATTATATCTACCATGTATCTTATATATTGTACAGATAATTAATGATCGAACTTATCGATCCAGAATAAATTGAAAATGCTACTAGTAACGCCCAGGATCTTGACGTTATCGTTTCGAGCAAATAAACAACATTCTATCGGTGAGTGTTTTCCGGAATTGATATTACGTATCATAGGTAAAAAAATCTCACGATCATAATTCCTGAAGGAGTAGTTAAAAATAATTGTCGACTATTACCATTATAAAGAATTTAAAACTACATATCCACATTTCACCAAGCTCGTATTGGCGTTTATTTATTATTGGTGTTCTCTGTCATCGGAGAGAAAGACGATAAGTTAAATTGATACACAAAATTTTTGCTGTTAGCTAGATTTGAACACACAACATAAGTCGGCGTAGTAATATCATTAAGCTCCGGCACTCAACCTTATATAAATATACCGATACAGTATTAATGACCCGTCTTATAGATCCAGATTAATCGAATATTTTACTAGTAACGCGCAGAGTTGTGGTTATTCGCTGTATCGCGGCTACTGTATTAGTACGTCTTGAGTCCTCGACTCAACTAATAAACAATCTAATTTGAATGTGTTTATATAGTGTGGCGATGGGCAATAACATACAATGCCTATATGAGACCCGAGAACTTTCTATAAAGTTGTCAAAGTGGACTATTTTATGTAAGAACTTTAGTTTAGTGGTCCCTCGATGTACACACTCATTTCTAAGTAAATCCACATCAGCAAATTTCTAAATTAGTAACAAAAAATAGGCAGAAAATTTACCTATTGTCTAAGTAAGTAATATGGATAAGTGGTAGAAAACTAATTACGAGTTCTCAAAAAGTAACTACTTCACTACAAGCTGAAGTTTACCAGGTGGAATAAATTAATTATAATGACTAGGCAAAGATTTTTTGAAACTACCAAAAGATTTCATGCGAAGCATTTAGTACTCATAGCAAATACCTATCATATCAAGTAAGACAGATATCCTTACATTATATTATAAATATTAAAGTGTGAAGTTAACGGCTTAATCGATCACACACCTGGTATTCACTTATTATATGGGATGGAGATAGGCTACTTTTTGTCCAGGTTAGTGAACATATACCGGTCACGCAGACGAAGTCGCGGGTAAAAGCTAATATCGAATTCAGTAATTAATTATTTTATGAGAGCGCATTCCAAATTTTTCTACATAACATTTATATTTAGACAGTACCTACGCACATCGAGTAAACAGTAGCTCGAAGTAACAAGTAGACACCTACACATAGCGAATTTTAATATTATACTCGTATGATTGTTTTACTCAAATAGACGCACGTACTGTGTTAATAATTTCGTCTTTCGAGACAGAGCTAACAAAGTCAATACTGCCTAGTTGAAGTTGGGCAAAGTTTGCAAATAAATAAAACAATTTTGTATCCACAAGCGCTCATTCAGCAGAGCGGACTGTGCCTGTTATAAATTAGGTATAGCTTCTTTGTAATAATAAATTTCACTTAATTATTTCGGAGGCCCCATTTGTGTAACTGATTGAATGAGAAGACAGGTCTCCGGAATTAGTGAGTATGCAAAATCATACTACAGATATTAGGATTAAATGAAGTTTGGTTAGTACAATATCTGCAGTAGTTGAGGTGCGGGTTAGGAAACTTCCATGCTCTATCCATTATTGAACCCTCCTAGATACAAGGAACAATTGGCTATGGTCGAAGCTAGTGCATATTGGGTAGCTATTAATAACTCATTTTCAGAGAACTTGTCAGCTGCCGGCAAATATCTCATCGAGGGGATAGCGTGTCCATTCAATGCAATGTTCTAGTTGTTTTTTCTTGCTTTCCCAAATGCGAAATAATAAGAGTTCTTATTGATAGATGCGGTTTGTCTACTGCTTATTACAATGGCCTAACGAGTCTCCCACTCGCAGGTTATGTGTTTCAGTATGCTATCTTGAAGAACGGGGAGGAGGTACTAAAAATATGTCTACCACATAAGCAAGATTTTAATACGTAAGCAAATGGCAGGTAGGGAAACATTGAGGTTTTATCCAGATTGAGTCCATATCCAGAATAGTCTTTATTCTACTCTGAGACGAATCTCGTTGATAAATTACTCAATATAAACAAAAAGTAATTCCAGTAAATGTAGAAACCGACCTATAGATATTTTTAGTTTGTGAAAATAGAAGACAAATGTCTAAAGGTGGAGTTATAGGTACTTAGTCCTTTCTGATTACCCTACAACAGAACTAGCGAAAAGATAAAATATACATTCAAGAGGTCCTGTCTAAAATTGTTTTTTTTTTTTATTTAGTACTAGTAGCATTTACTTTAGCACTGTAGTAAAAATATCCGACATCGTACTGAGTATCAACTCGATGAACTATAAATACGTATCTACCACAAATAAGAATTTTATTGTGAAATAAATTACGTTAGGTAGTTATTTTTATTTTTATTTCCAACAGCAGATAGAATTCTTATAATAGAGAACATGAGCAATCAGAGATATTTTACTCGTGGGGATTTTTTTTTTGGGTATACTTAGCCGTGTGTATTCTACGAGTAATATGATATGGCCAAGACTATCATTCTCATCTGTGTTAGGTTTAATATATCAGTATACCTCTATATTTGCCCATCATACCTTTTCATTATTATAATCTTCGCGGAGATTTCCCTTGCTCCACCGTAGTTAGATAATTAGGTCTTAGATAAATAATGAGCTGTAAATATTTAGGATTCTTGATGATGCAGGAAAAGTGCCTATAAATGCGCAATAGATTCGTTACTTTGTCCATCAGCAATTTGATAGGACTTCAAGT
The DNA here is from genome assembly GCF_026898425.1 of Galleria mellonella. Lineage (NCBI taxonomy): Eukaryota > Metazoa > Arthropoda > Insecta > Lepidoptera > Pyralidae > Galleria > Galleria mellonella. The sequence goes on along the minus strand of NW_026441995.1, from coordinate 7,585,752 downwards.
GTAGTAGCATCTAATATAATTAGCACGGCAATAATAATAAAATGAGTTTGTTTTATTATTTGTTTGATACCTCTTGGTATTTTAATGGCTCTTTAACGAATTTATTTAAACAAAAGCTATATTTTATTCCAGTCAATCAATATATTCTGGACGTGGATAAAGATCTATAAATTGTCATGTTAACTGGAACGTTTCTGGAGAGACGTTAAGTCGTCAATCTTGATTGTTGCGGTTAGATAACAGTTAAGTCCGTCTTCAAACGGCTTAAAAACTTTGTATATTCGTATCGGTTCCTTAATTACGTATCTTGTGTTCAATGTCCTCTTCTGTCTTCATTTTTATAGTCTTTATTTGTAAATTTTTGGTATCTTAACGATTAAACCCTTCTTTATTAAATATAGTATACTTATACACGTAGTAATTTGAGATAGAGAAGATAAGCTACTTTTTATCGTAGTAAACAAGCTATTCTAGTTATTCCAATGAAGTAGCAAGTAAACATTTGTTAAATACATCATTTGTTATTTATAAAAAAAGGATACATTTTAGGACCAGAACCCATTTCATGCGGTTTTTCTAAATATTTTTGTCACGTGTTAGTTTAGTATACCTAGACATTCTTTGGAAATGAATTATTCACAAACTCGGTTTGTCGAAAGCCTAAAATGTGAAGTGAATCTTGCGGTCAGATCGCGACAAATATTTTTTGAAATGGCGAAGAATTTTGTATGAGGGCAATAAAATACAAAACAATATTTATTAAAAATTTTGGCATTACGTAAAAACTGAATTAAATTCGGTTTTCTCTGTTGTATTCTGAAGGTCTAATTTAAAAACTGGTGTATGTTTTATCTTGATACGTTAACTAGAAGTGGCTTATTTAATTGGTTTTCCTAGTAGATTTCCACGCTTACAAAATATAGGCCAAAAATGTAGTTGTATATAAATATTGTACTTATTGGATAAATAATTTAACGGTTGAAATAATTATTATTGATATTATATGTACAAAATGTTATTTTTTTTCTGTACGTTTCAATAAATCTAACTTTTTTTTTTAATAATTTTAGTGTTCCTTTCCGAAATGGCAAAATAGAACTCTGTTTCCTGTTACTCTGCTTTCCGTTTATTCGTAACCGTATGTTTTATGGACCTTTAGCTCTTAAATGGTTTCAGTTTGTAAATCTGAAATTTGCATATAAATTTGTTTGTCTTATTTTAAATTTAAGTCGTGACGCTGCGGAATACTCAAAGCACAATATTTGCATTTATCCATTTTTTATAACATTTTTGTCTTTAAAGGATGTCTAAAAGAAGGAGTTTATCAATTTGTTTCAGTCTGTAATATTTTGTAGCAATGTTATGAGATTACGTTGACAAATCTGAGTAAATTTGATAAATTTAAAAGCAATCGATAAGGTATATTACTGTGTTGGATTCATAAATTTGCGATGAAGTAATATCTACATACGGCTTTGCATTTTAAATGAATTTCTTTTCAATGTAATATGTCTATGAAATATTGTTTATTGATGTAGTTTGTCAGGATTGAAGTTGCAGTTTTTTTAAAATAAATATTTATACATTGAACTGGTTAAAAATAATTGAAACTCCAGTAATATTCAAATTCAGATATTTTATTTGACATGTAAAAAAAATATATTTTGTTCGTCAATTACTTAACCCAGTTTTAATAAATAGATAGAAAATATAGTTGACTAAACATTAAAAAAAAATATTGTCATGTACTTATTATTAATTTTAGAAAATGGATTATTTTCATAAAACGATACAAATGTTGTTTTAAATTTTTTAAATTGACATTTCAGTTATTTCTTTTGGTAACTGGTTATATATTATTATCTTCAATAATATTCCATTATTTACTGGTTTATTTTTTCTTCTTGTTTTATAGTTATATATATCTCGATATATAATAATAGTTTGTAAATAAAAGAAATAGTTTATAAATAAAAGGAGTTTGCCGTGTGGTCTCAACGGCCAATTCATTATTTTCCCGCGGGTAAATAGGGTAAGTCGTAAGACGCGACTAAGGGAGGACGAATGATAGGCCGCAGCGTCCATTTTAAAACATCTCCAAAGCATAACTACGGTTGCCAATCCGCCTGCCAAGCATGGAAACTACTGGCAAATCCCCTCAAGGAAAGGCTTACGTTCAGCAGTGGACCGTTAAGGGCTCATATAATAATAATAAATAAATAAAAGAAAATATAAAGGAATGTGGTTGTTTATCTACCATTACATCATAAGGACAAACACCTTTTGTTTGATCGTCCTTTTTCGCCCCCGCTTCTATCAAAGAAAACAGTCATGACGGATCCTTAGGTAATTGAAATAGGTTGTTAATGGAAAACTAACACTGTTGGATATTCACTGTTCGATAATTCTATATTTGTGAACAGAGCAAAATGGAATTATATTCGATTTAAACTGCTACGTATAACAGTGAAATATAGAGTTTTACTTATGAATTTCTACAGCTGCAAGATTTAAATTTTCCAAGTATAATAAATAATACTCATAGGAGGGAAAGGGATTGTTAGTAATGGAGACTGAGAATCTCATTGCTAGCAATATACCCAACCAGGTTGACCTCCTCGCGATTCCCCCTGGAAACTATCATGATTAATTCCTGATGAATTCATCATGATGGGCTAACTAGCCTGTTTTCATTCTTATCTATCACCCTTCACTGGTGCTCCGCCAGCGTATCCCGTTAGCGCAGGCGGGGCTACCATACCATTTTCACCTATCAAAAAAAAAATAATACTCATAACTTTTTTTTTAAATAAACTATTTATTATTATATAATTGTTAGTATAATGTAATAATTTGTACTATTATAGCTATATATATAGTTAAATTTCATTAGATATAAATATAAATTATATCACCGATGTGATTCGAAGCAGAATTGTAAAGTAGATTGTGTAGATGCAGAGCTACGGCTCTACGGCGCACCGTAGCATAGGAACGTAGTGATTGTAATATATAGAACATAAAAAAGTTTTAATTTTTATAAGGTAACAATACATAAATTTACTAATAAACTATTTATAAATATTTATATAAAATCTTAGGTTTAGTTTATAAAATGTATAACTATAATACGAGTAGAAACTAAAAAAATAATGTAGCAATCAATTTAATATTCATTGCAAATTACAAGTTTGTATTGTAATTAATTTATTAGCTAGAATTTTAATTGTATGTATTAGGTACCTTATACTGCATCAAAATTATAGTGAAAACTTGACCATTTTTTCAATTTTACAACTGAAAATTTAATATAATAATAGATAATTAAATTGAATTTATTAAACTATTATTAGAATAATACTTTACACCGTGGCTTATAAACATTATTTAAGAGTATATCTTCAAGGATAAATTTAACTGGTTGGTTCATATATAAATTACTGAAATTACCAAATTTTAACGACGGGAACAACATCAATAATACCGTAATAATTTTCTAAACAGTACATACGTACTGATAAAATATATAATTTTGTTTTCAACAATGTACCTAGCCATATTGTTGTTTCAATTATAATGACAGGAATCAACTGATATAATAAAACACGTTAGATAAAAAAAAGATACACATAGGTTCTTTAAATAAGTTGTACTTCCTTGTACAATTATTACGTGATACTTAAATTTATACACACAATATAACATTATTTTTATTAATAATAAAGTTAAGAATACTTACGAATTGCTAGTTATCAATAATCACATTCCATAATCACTAAGTCACGATACAATTCCAATAAAGTTTAGCTACCAGTTATTAGAAATTAGTGGAGGTAATCATTACATCAGTCACGTTTGGTCTTTTTCACTCTGTGATGTCGCAATTTATGGTACATTGTAAAGTTGAGCGTACTGTTCGGAGGTTCAACTGAAGGCTAGACGGACGACGCGACTGAAACCTTCAGAGTATGATGCCCGACTGCCGCTCAGTAGGCTGCAGTGGGCGGGCTTACCTTCCAGGTACTAGCTACTTACTCGTCCCTAAATTTTAAATGAAAATATTTACTTACACATTTATTCACTAAAAATATATTATAAAATAAATTGTATTTTGAAGATCCAACATTTATAGCATACCTATACTTCATTGGTATGGGAGTTCTATTTTCTGATTGCTATTTAATACCTTAATCCTCAGAAATAGTAAATCCAAGAAACCATTCATGGATTCCATAGTTATAATAGTGCATTTAGTGATATTCATGGATGTTCAGACCAAGGTTTATGCAGAATAGGTACAACTTTTAATCAAGAGCACGAAAGGATGAGTTTGCCCTTGTAAGTTCTAAAAAACAATTTTTTTTACAAAACATGACAACTTAATTAGCAGGGATAAATAATATTATATAAGATTGTCTAGACACTTATTTCATTTATAAAATCTTTTGTTGTAAAATTAATATAAGTAAGTAGTATTTACAGTACCTTTGTTGTTTATTTTTGGCTAGCTATAGTAAAAGAATAATTGGCACAATAAAAGTCGGCCAAACGCAAGTAGGTACACTCGTAACGAGCTTCGAATCTCGAAATTAGGTTATGATATTTTTATTTTATTATTTCTCTGATAAATTACCAATTTTAATAGGGTAATAAAAACTAATATAATTTTATTATTTTGATTACCTACTTAGTATAATAGACCCTTATATATAATATACTAAATTTTCAAACCACAATCAACTATGTAAGCATGTTGTAGGTAACGACTTTTGAACAGCTTCTTTATGGTATATCGGTTATCATTTGTGTAAGAGATCGCTATTATTTAAAATTTAACTAATAGACATGAGTCTCTTTTCATATGAGAGATATCTAAGCTACCACATTTTTTTAATGGGTGACGATGGAATTTTATTTGTAACTGCGCTAACGATTGGTAGATCACCTGTGAGAGATGATAGATAAAGATGAAAGCAGGTCAATTAACTCATTGTAATGAATTTGAGAATTAGCTACAATAGTTTCTAGGGGGAACCGCATGGAGGTCGACTTGAAAAGTATATTACTAGCAATGGTGATGTTAGACCCCATTACAAATAATCCCTTTCCCCCCTACTATATCCATATTAGTTAAATAACCGGGTGGCCAGATATGATGTTTATTTCGGGTTTTTTCGCTCCTGTATTGTATTGTTTTTTGTACTCTGCTCTCATTAAACGTTTCACTGTTTGGCACGGGTTTCTTCTTACGAGAATGAACTAAGCTACATTTGATCACATTAACCAGGCAACCAGATGAATTCGAATGGTTTTTATTTAGTTTTTTTTTTTCTTGCAATATATATATATATATATATATATATATATATATATATATATATATATATATATATATATATATATATATATATATATATATATATATATATATATATATATATATATATATATTTACTTATATATATTTTTATTTATTTATTTATACCTATCGGTCTTTTCAATTGTAAAGACATTTTATTTATTTATTTTTAACTATAACATTTAAGTCGATTGGTACACATGTATGACTGTAACTACTAATAAACTGTCAGTTTTCCCATATTGGGTTTGCTGGAAGAAATCTCTATTGGAGATAAGCTCGCCATTGTGCACTATTATGTTTGTTTTTACATTTTAATAACCTTTTGTGTACAATAAAGAATATGTAGAATAATATATTATATTATTCTTTGCACCACTGGTCGCTACTAACGATATTTTGAGGATTAAAAGTGATAGAAATAGAGTGATATAGAGATAGTGAAAAGATTGATGAATGTGGAGGAAGCAAAAGAGGCTTGTTTGAATCGAATCATTTGGCGTTCTATTGTTTCTGCCTACTCTAATGGAAGACAGGCGTGACAGATATGTATGTATGTGTGTATGTAGAAGTGATAGCATAGAGTTTAAGTGTGATTTAACGTAGCGCCTTCTATATAAAATGCTGCGGACTAAAATTACGACATATCACTGCCTTCGTCTTATATATTTTTTTAATATTTGATTTGAAATTCATTTTCACATTTTTACTTGTAATTGGTTTCGCAATTAAAAATTTATTTTATTAATATTATAAATGCGAAAGTTTCTAAGAATGGACGGATGTTTTTTACTCTTTTACGCAATAATTACTAAACGGATTTGAATGGAATTTAGTACACGAATAGGTTATATTCTAATTTATCAAATTGGCTATATTATATATTTACTGATAAATATAAGCGGGCAAATCTGCTAGATACAATGAGTACATACAGAATTTTAGCATAGAATAATATGTTTAATTTTTGCTTTTAATTTTAACGTACAAATTATATTTTTATACGACATGGAGTGTGCAAATCCGATATGATGGAATGTAATATATAGAAGTAATCATTGCACATCGGCATGAATAATAGTATTAAATGGAAATTACAGAATGGTACCCATGGTTACCATTCCTGAAGTCTAATATGGCTAATTAAATTTCACCCTGTTATCAATAGTAAGTAATCCCTTTGACTCAATATACATCTATATGACTTATATGTATATTGCTAGCTGCATTTCGTGGCTTCGTTCGCGTGAATCACCTTGATGTATAAAATTTCTAAAGTCGCATATATAGTAAATATAGCTTAATTTGACTGCATTGAATCATATCAAAAATGTTAAATAAATATCAGTATATTTATTTAATTTTCAATTCAGAAAAAGTAATCAGAATTTGGAATTTAAATAGTACCTTGCACAATTCCTTTTGTTCTCTCCAGTACCGGTATAATTCCAATGCATCAACACCATAGCATATGTAAATACTATAAATTAACCACAATGTAAGAGTAGCCATTTCAAATACATGTCATATAGTGCGCAAATTTTTACAAGAAGATTCCTGTTATCATTAACTAATAAAGGCTGTTAGAATTACTTAGTCTAACAAATCTGTAAATCTAAGTTTTAAATACCGAAACAAACATTCCGAGAGTAATAAAGAGAAAAATTTAAATAATAATTTTTATTATCTTTTACATAGTTTAAAAACAGATCTGAGTCTTCATTTAAGTGTACTATTTAATTATTTAACCTGTGTTGGAGTCAACTTTTCTGGGGTTCCTTGGAAATACCTATGAACAAATAATAAATATAAATCAAAATAGTATCCTATAAATGTTATGATTGGATGTTAAGTTGTTGATTGTGAAAGATTAACAAATATCATTTATTTATTTATTTAACACTTTATTGCACCAATATTACAGGAATTGTTATAGAATTTTCAATAAGTATGGTGTAGTACAAAGAATCTTATTGCTAAGCAATTCCTTCCAGATAACCTTCATGCATCAGTATATCCTCACAAACATCTAGTAGGACTTTTTGATAATTTATTGAGATACATTACTTGTTGTTATTAAATATTATTTAAATCAGTAAATTTTATTTCGAAAATTAAAAAAAAAATCATGAGTATCCTGCCAAGAAACAAACTATATAAAAAAAAATATTGCCAGTATCACTCAGGATTCTAACGAGACCCCATAGTTCTGAACCTGTTTAGGTATTTAGAAATCATGGTAGAATATAGAACTCATACTTGTGAACCTTGAAAACATTGTACTCCTTTTTTGGGCAATCGTGTAAATAGAAAAACTCATAATTTCCAACATTTCAATTTGTAATAATCAAATGTGTTGCTGTCATTGTTAAACGTTCCAAATTGCTATTATTAACAGAACAATAAACATTAATAACTTGTATTGCCTATTGGGAGCTATGTCGATAATTATGATGATGAATTCTAACGTCGCTGCAATGCGTAGGCGTATCCTAAATGTAGTTGACACATGATATATCATACTGTGTCAGCCATATTTAGGGTTGTTGCAAAATGCTGGATGTATACGCAGAAATAATTTATTACATTGGATTTTTAATTTGTTATGTTAATATCTTGTGTCTGAAATAATATTCTCTATGTCCATATTATGTAAAATAACAAAAGTAATAAAGGCGCAATGAGGTTTTATATTAACGCTATCAGAATACAAAACCTTATTGACGATTTCAACTGGTAGAAATATATTCTTACCACACCTCATGATAGATCGCGGATATTCATATGCTAACGTGCGTTTATTATCTCAATACTTCATCAGCATTGTAATAATTTAATTTCAATTGTATATGTGACAACCCTATTTGTACGCAGTAAGTAGTGTATTGCCTTCGGTGTGTAACTCTGAATGCGTCTAGACGATATTGTTTTATATGGAAGGGACTCTCAATGAAAATGAAGTTGAGTACTAGGCGTAAGTTAACGAGGAGTTATGTCAGTTAAATTCTTATATTTATCTTTATGTAAACTCTATTAGTATGAAATAGTAAATAACAGTTACGTTTGCAAGATTGATATGAAGTTAAAAGTCTTTGAATTATGAGAAATCTTTTTTATTGCATCATTTGAACTTTTGTGTAGCATCATCTGGATTTTAAAATCTGACATTCAGTTGAATCTTCAGTGTCCAGTTTAATATTCGGCCGAGTAGTTGATCCGATGGATAATTTTACGGAGAGTCTAGTAGCGATGTTAGTATTAGATATGAATGTCTGATAACTTCCAAATTTGAAATCCAACTTTCTAGGTAGTTTTTTAATTCAACTCCTATCATTCTTATTTATCTATTTGATATTTATATGTGAAAATATATTAGTCATGTTTATTTTTTTTTTATACAACTTAGAATGGCAAACAAGTTGATGGCCCACCTGATGGAAAGTGGTAACCGTCGCCTATAGACATGAGCAGTACCATGGACATAACAGAGTATACTGTTTTGCCCATGATATCCCCCATGCGTTGCCATTTTTGAGGACTCAGGTGTTATTCCTCTGTACCCAGTAAATTCACGCCATATCCCACCCTTCAAACCGAAACACAGCCATGCAAACACAACTGCTTCACGGTTGAAACACGAGTGGGACAGAGGTACCCAAGCAATCGACTTTTGTACAAAGTCTCCCTCTAGATTATATGATATTCGTACGATTTTATTAGTGTAGGTTTTATAGAATTATATAATATACTAATATCAAATTAACAGAAATAAACATTTTATTTTATTCATATCGTTGCTACATTATATCGTACTCGAAAGTGTTCTATAATATATAATATAGTGCTACAACGTTTCATAAAGTTATATAATGTAACATTAAAGTAGCTACGAGATTTGCTGCAGTAAATAGTAGCAACAAAGAGAGCTCTCTATAAAAAGTAGTGTGGCAAGCGGTAAGACAGGGAACGCTCCAAATAAAGTGCACGTAATTGTCAAGGTGAGTGTAGTAGGCGGCCGCAATTATTTACCAGGGAGACATAAGGGAATGAAGAGTTCTTGAGTTCGCGCCAAGTGCGCGCCGCGCCACACTTGGGGCCGGGCACCGCGCACCACAATCGTGTTGAGAACTGAAACTACTTATATTCACAAGCCTTTACATTCAGTACTTACCTATACTATTCTTTTGTTTTGTAAAATTCAATGAAAAGAAAATCGAAGTTTATTTTTCTTTTATAATCTCTATGAAACTATAAAGAGGATTGGTTAACAATCGTTGTGTTTGGACTTAGGATAGTCAGGTCTTTTGTATTGCTTTTATTTTTCAAGAGCTCCACTATTAATGATCGTATTGTTTCTCCTTCTCTGAAATACAAGTGTTCAATTTTATTAATATTCTTACGGTATGTCATATTTTGTGTATATACACGGTAATAATTAGGGCTTATCCGTCTGGAGTGTGGTGGAGCAGTGGAGAGAGACTTGTGCTTAACACTGGGACTTTAATGAGTTACTACGTACTTGTACAAGTAAAAAAAGAATATTCAAGTTTTCATGTAATCTCAAACTTTCTCCTAAGTAATCTAAAAGTTGTACAATGTAATATGAAATTCATATTATTATACAAGTCTATTTTCTATGTCATCGTATAAAAGCTAAATTTCTACATTTCTTATACTCGTACAGGGAATGCAGAGATTAGCCTTAATATGTTAAAGAACATATTAACATAATATGTTAATGTACACATGAATATAATGTGAATGTATTACTTTTTTATTATTTTAGTACAAAAAATAATGTTTGAAAAAAGAACATTAATAACAAATATTACAGTATGAAAAAATTAAGAAAAATAATTTAATATTGGTAAAATAACGCTTAAATTTAAATAGAGTTTCAATACTAAATGTTTTGTAATAGTAATTCCTACTAAGTATACCTATATAAGTTTTAGATATTTTAAATTTAGCCTCCTTAGACAATTGCTAAACAAATTTGTCAATGGATACGGTATTGCTTTCACATCCATGAGACTAAGTTTTGTATAGTGTTCTTATACTTGTATGTGTGTTAACGAAAAGATATCTACAATTTCATTAGCCTGTCTGGGTGAACTGATTACGTTTCCCTCATTTTCATCAAAATATGTTATATGGAGCAAAACACAAGTTTGTAACCTGTGTTTTGACAGAAGGAATCCTCCTTATACTGACATAAGAAACGATCTTTAGCTATGTTACCCACTGACTCCCTGGAACGCATTTGAAGCCGTCGCTTGTTCTAATGGGAGGTCGTTCTACACTGCATTTGCCCGTAGAAGGCCGCTACTTAAGAAATTTTCTTCGCCATTGATTGTCAGTTTTTTGAGTTATGTGACTAGCCCATTGTTACTTCAGCTTATTTATCCTTCGGTCTATGTCGGTCGCATTGGTTTTTCTACTATCCGCATTTCGCATTCTATCACGCAAAGAAATTTCGAGTAGCCATATCTCGTTATGCAACTTAGAGTTTTTGCATACGGCCAACCGTATAGGACCATATTTTATTATAATATTTACCCGTACAAACATATTATATTAATGTATGTATATATCATAACATACACAAAACTTGGTTAATACCAATGCTTTACATGTATTAAATAGAGTTCGAACCCACAAGTTTGGGAACGTAATATAATATGTTAAATTACAACACTACTGAATTATCTGCATAATAATTTTGTATTTATGTATTTTTATGTATATTTATGTATTTATATATACATACAATAATGACATATATTAGATAAAATATCTATATATTAGAGTTACGTTACGTTACTACTTCACAACGTAGTTTCTACAAAGGACAAAAAATATTATATATTACGGCTCTTAAAGTTATGTTTTTGTTCCATTATGTAGAAACGATATCTTTTATATTGAAGACAAATCGTTTCAGATTGAAAGGGAAGTACGATTTCTGCCTTGAAATTTTATAAATGGACAAAATAAAACATGTGTTGATTTTTTTATATGTAACTGGGTATGGAAAACAAGCTTATGGCGAACCTGACAAAAAGAATTATTCGTCGCCTATATATATGGACAACGTCATGGGTATGCCAAAAACACTGACACGCTTGGTACCTCTCTTGCGTTGTAAATGTTAAAAATTAAGGTTTTATTCTTCTATACTCTGTAAATTCACTGCCAAATCTTTATTTTTACTGTCACCCTTGAAGCTGAAATAACAATGCAAGTAGGTACAGCTGTTAAGAGGGATACCAATAAAACGATAATAACTACAAAGTCTTTGATACTTTCTATGTTAATCAACATATCTCGGTCTCGCAGACAAAGTCGTATATAAAGATTACTTTATATATTATTAAGAAAAAAAAACTAATCATATTAATAAATAAGAGTTTATATTATTTTAGTTTTTGTCAAACATTAATTGATGCAAAAGGATGGTAAATAATCCGAGTTAATTCTGGCATGACCTGATTCTTTTTTTATACAACTTAGAATGGTAAACAAGCTGACGGCCCACCTGATGGAAAGTGTTAACTGTCGCCTATAGACATGAGCAATACCATGGACATAACAGAGTATACTGTTTCGCCCATGATACCCTCTATGCGTTGCCATTCCGGAGGACTCAGGTGTTATTACTCTGTACCCTGTAAATTCACGCCATATCCCACCCTTCAAACCGAAACACAGCCATGCAAACACAACTGCTTTACGGTTGAAATACGAATGGGACAGAAGTACCCAAGCAAACGACTTTTGTACAAAGTCTCCCTCTGATAAGTCTCCTTCTTCCTTTACTCTTTCGATATCCGATAACCAAACGGTGTGAGAGCCTCCACACTTACGACATATCACCTATACGCACAAAGCGCTTTGCGGTTTCCTTCACCATATGTACGGTCAAGCAATGGAACTCTCTCCCTGTTTGCGTTTTGCCATCCAAAATAAATTTCCACCAATTTAAAGCATTATTTATCTGAATAGGCTATTCATGAGTCCACGAGCCCCATCTTAGATGAAATCATTGTTTTCTATCAGGTGATATCGTGACAAATCGCGGGACTCTTCAATAGTAAAAAAAATCTATTTACGTTTTGAAGATTCGTTTATATACCTTTTAAAATCAAACGCTATTCAAGTTATTAATGTATTGTGTTTTAATAGAACTTAACAAAATGGTAACTACTTTTGGTTGAAATTGTGTTTAAAATACTTTCTAAACAAAACTGGTAATAAATACCTACTAATTAATCGATTTTAGATTTGTTCTAATATATAGACATTTGCAGACTATTTTATAAATCGGATTGATTATTCGTTTGCCTTTATTTTTATTAACTTCTATTATAACAATTTATACTAATATTAGAGGCAAATTTTAAATGGATATTTAAACGTTTATTGCTAAATCATACTTATACAAACATACAAATAGCGAAATGGATTTGAAAACTTTGTATGTATATGAATAGACTACATTCTGGATTAACACATAATATGCTTTATGTTATAATACAACATTTCCAGTTAATACAAAAAAAGTTTTAATAAAGAGTTTAATCATAATTTAATTATATTATAATTAAATAATAATTCTCTAAAATATTACTCATAAATCCAATTATTGTAAATCAAACGGTAAAAGCTATTCGAAAACAAATAAAATTATAATACGAGAAAATTTTACGATAAGTGCCTTGTAGTACTATGACTTTTTACATAAAAAATTGCAAACAGTACTTAGAGAGCTTTCATTACTTCAAGTTCATACTAGTAGCGGAAAATTTTAATTTCGCCTGGGGCGTAAAAGCTGTGCAGCGGAAAGATAATAGCGGTTCTTAAAATAAAGCCTTTGTGTCATTATTCTGTGACATAATGCCACCGTTGGCGGGCTTCGCAAAATGTTTGTTTACCAACCTGTGATCTGAACTGACCCATCCTGTTTTATTAACGTCGAAGGTAAATTCTGTGAGGGAAGAGAAAGTTTACTGTGAAATAAATTGTAATATCATTACAATGTAATTGAGCCAAATTTCTAATTGACATGAAAAAAGGAAAATAAAATGTAATGTTTTTCTTGTTTACAATGAAAAAAAAGTTACATGATATCTTTTATAATAAAGTTATTATTGACAGCGGAACTTGTCAACATTTTCGACAACGAAGAGTTCGAAATTGAAATGAGATAATGTGCCAGGAATTTAAATTCATTCATATTCTTTCTAGGTCTAGTTCAAACTTTGGGTTTAAAGTTCAGGGTAATTAATAGGACACGATATTTTCTTTGTTTTCGATAGATACTGTTTAGTCGTAATGCCGTGTTAATTAAATTTATCTCGCAATCTATTAGATTAGTGTTGTTTCATTTTCGGATTGTATATATTTCAATGTGGAGTTTCAAGTTCTAAATAGGGACTCAGTGGATGCAGGTGGCTCAGGACCATTCTTTATGGTAGTCTATGGGGGGCTTATGTCCAGCAGTGGACGGATAATGGCTGAAATGATAATGTACTTCAATTAACACAAAATAATACTTTAGTAATATTTCGCAACATAAATAACTGTCAGCTTGTTTGCCATTCCACATTTTATAATTAGAAATGAATATTATTTGTCGGTATTACATTAATATGAATAGGTAACTATTCGTTCATCATTCAAACATTGTTTCTTTATACTTCGTCAATATCTCAATTCCCAGCAACCCAAGTTTCACGAGCTTGGATATACCCTATTTTTACATGCTATTTTTATGACTCTCGCATCAAGAAAGTAGGTTATAAACATCGACGTGATATGACTACGTCGCTGGTAGCTTAGAAATAGGAAATAAAACATCCGTATTTCTTGAAATTCTATCAAATATCTAAATAGACAGCTACCACTTTTTGCTGTTCGCTACCAACAAAAACAACATTGTATTAAACAAATCGAAAAATAAAATACCAAATTGCTTTACTGCTTAATTTGTTGCTATGACCTTTGAATGAATTTTTATTATTGGGTTGTTATTATGTTAATGATGACGAATGTATTTTCATTGATAACGTACGTTTATTTATTCTTCAGTTCTCTGTATCGATAAACCATCATCATGTAGATCGTCAGCTTGATTACTTTTCCGAGTATCACAAAAGAAGTGAAAATGATTTTTCTGTTTATTTGTTTGTTACTCTTCGCGCCTTAATGGCTCAACTAATCGTCTTTAAGTTTGGATGTGCTTATGTATTTGGGATAGAGACGGACATAGGCTACTATTTATCCTAATCAATTAATATACCGTTATGTGGACGTAGTCGCCGGTAAACGGTTGCCTACAATACTTATCTTCTTTAAATTAATTACATGAAGTATTACAGTTTAAGTTCACTACCAAAGTACTTTCATGCTTTAAGTAAAAGGTACTTTACTAACATCGTGGAAGTGGTAGATATTTATTATTTCTGAAATAAAAATTAGGATATTCATAGTCTACAGATTCTAAATTGCAATATTATATTTTTATAATTTCCAAAAGAAATCTATTTTAAAACTGAAATTTTACACGGTTTTGTTTTAAGTCAAATAATTGCTTATAACACATTCAAAAATACAATAAAGCGTCATTTATAAAAATTTGTCAGAATATTGGTCGTTATGAGCATTTAAATAAACTCACATAGCTTTACATAATAATACGAGTACATGTATACGCTAAATGCTATATACTCTTTTTAGGCGGTTGTGTAATGCAAGATTGAGATAAAGGGACTAAAACCATATTGTTCTGTTTTCGCGCAGGCTGCGGACAGCGAGCGTGCCACGCACAAAAAGCACTTTTTTATGTATGTAAATTTACCTGTCGGGTTTTTATACGTAAAAATGTTTGCTCCCGTGAAAGCGACGATATTTGCAACGTAAGCGACATAGTTGTGGCTGAGGGCTCATGTCTACTTAGAACGTAGGATTGTAATGGATGTAACGTTACAATGTATTGTGGTCCCGGGTCGAGACAGATGTTTGTTTCGAGTTTTAGCTTATATTATCGATGTCTTTGTTCTTCAACGATGCTTCTGTCTACAGCGTTGGGAATATTAGTTCGAAACTGAAGGTTTTTACCGCAACTATGTTCTGTATGTAGGTACATGTCTACGTTACGCCTTGTTTCGAGAGCAACGAACTTTTTTATACCTAATTTGTTTTTGTGTATACTAGAAACAAATACCTAAAAATAATAAAAAATAAATATAAAAAAGTTTGTCACATAGAATAAGTAAACAGACCTTATATGCCTCACTAGTCTGAAAGGAAATACATGTAGATCAGAAAAATAAGCCGCAACTTTTCAATGTTAGTTTCATTTATTTAACTTTTTTTAAAGTTAGTTTATCTGTTATAATTTAACAATAACGTTACGCCAAGTCCTTTATACTGTATATTCCGTGTAGAAAAACAAGTACTGAAGGCTGAATAGTTTTATTCTATTTTTAAGTTTATATTCTGATTTCTACAGTCGAGTAAACATTTTATTTATTTTTTTATATAACTAAAAATATCAAACAAGCGAAAAGTGGTAACATTTATAGACATCAACAGCATAATAGATTGAATACAAAAGTACCTAATATAAAAATATATTTACAAATAGTATACAAAGTGGATCAACACTGCTCATAGATTTTTGTCAGTGACTCAACGGTTGACCGGTTGAGATCTTTTTAGGACTTGCCCCTATAATTTGATATTATAATTTTCTTCTTTAATCTATGCATATCATTTTTACTTATAAATAAATTAAAATGATACACAGAAAGAAACCTATAAATTATCTATATAATCCTAGTGACAAGTATCAAACGAAGATTTTCTTCGGCATTTTCGAATGAAAGGTAAAGAAGATAAAAATTAAAGGTGGAGATTATTTCGATTCCGTTTCGTATCACTTGCATCTGTTACCTTGCTTCTATAAAATTGCTCATTGCCACGTCTCAGGAATAAAAGTCAATATTCCTGTTATATTTTAGATGTTATGTTTATTTATTTTAAAGTATTGGATGCCATTTCTCGTTAGAGATTCTGAGAAAAGAATAACTTGAGAATTTACATCGATTTTTGCGTCCTGTTATTATACAGCAAGTTAATTGGTACCGTCAGCAATTTAAGGACAATGTCGACGGATTCTACGAATATTTTTAATTTTATTTAAATAACATTTTACTGAATTTTTTTCTCGGCTTCATATTTATTTTAAGCCGTCGTGACATAGTAACGTGACATTTACTTTCTTGACTTCAAAATACTTAATTAAGTTCAGCCGAGGCATATATTTTGTCTATCAACTCTAACAAGTTTTTCTATAATGGATAAGTATGAGTAATCTGTTGTAGGATTTGTAGTGACTACGAAATATGAACAAAGCTAATCAAGTATTACATACATTTATAACAAGGGTAATATCTTCCTTATCGACATATTCAGGGATGTCGTATATTTAAGAAAACTACATATATAGATTTTATATTTATGATTTAGACAAGTATAAAGGTATATTGTACCTAGTCTAAACTCGACTCAGCTCGACAGGGGTTAATAGTTGTTATGCATAACGTACCTACGTCCTGAATATTGTTACAATATAATATTCAGCTGGCCTTGATCCTATTGATAACTAGCTTAAATTTTGATTATAACTTTGTTCAGATTTCCATGAAATAAATTAGGATTTGGCTATAGTATTGATCGTGTATAGCTATCAGTGTGTATGACAAATTATATGAGTACGCGCTGCAAGTTAAATATCGTTTCAAGTTTACTGTAAACTTAAACAAGTACCTACACTATAGCTGCAAATTTGATCGCATATACTCGTATACACCATTGCATTGTAGGTGGTCAATAAGCTTACTGTCAGTCTGATAGCAAGCATTCACTAGTATTTTAAGGCTTGTATTATCCCCGACGTTAAACAAGCACACAGGAAGGAATTTACTGAAAAATATGCAACGTTGAAAAATACGTGCATTTATTGAATTTAGATAACATGAAATATATGACCTCACATTAAGTTGAATGTAAATTAACATTTTCATCTACGTTATTAATTAATCTAAATTGCTAATTGCTTGTAAAATATTCAGTTTTATTAATACACAAAAACACATCAAAGGTTTCAAGAGTAATGAGTTTTTCCCTACAAATTACTGACACAAGTATAATATTTTTGTGCAATAAATCAATAGTGGAATATAATAGTAATATATTAACACTTTTTTAATACTTAAAATAGTTTTTTAAAAAAATATTGTGTAATTATTTCTTACTAAATTGCCAGCAAATTTAACAATAGTATTCAATAATTTAATTAGAGTTATTTAATATTTTAATTTTTTTTTATTATTAAAATATAAATAGGTACTTTTTTTTAAATTGATTGAAAGATGTGAAATGATCCGGAATGTTTGGGATGATCCACTTGGTAGAAAGCGATAACTATCGCCTACATACATGAACTTCATCACGAATATTAACACATACGTTAATAATACCATGATCACGAGTAGGGATCGACCTACATAGTACAAACATTTATATGCATGAGTATATTTGTTTATATTGGTCGGAGTATTTTCGATGAATAATGTGTATGAAAATTTACAAAAATAATATTTAACTATGTTTATCATTTGTCTAGTACACTCTAGTAGTTCAGTTTAGTTTGGGACTAAATGGCGGTATAGTAGTAATTTCAGTGGTAACTATTATTTATTTCTGTCAAATTTAAAGAGATTTATTGTACGTATATTTTAATAATAAAAAAATTTCTGCTAAGAAATGGGAGAAACAATATTACACTGTTAATAAAAAAAGAAGTATAAAATTTTTCTAAATTGTATTTGAAACTGATATGGCGTGGCCTCAATATCTAGTCTGCTCATTGAATAGAATACAAATATATTCTTCCACTTTTTCACCTTTAAATATATCTTCCACTGGGCTTCCACTTTTTTGAGATAGTTATAGTTACGATTTTTGGTGTCTTTTGTATTTGAAAATAAATAAATAAACATTTACGGAGACATATTTTCTACAATCAATTTGATTGCATTTTTGTTATTCAATTGTGAACCAATTTTATTATTTCTTTTTTAACCGAATTTTATAAAAGAATTTTCATATTTATAAATATTATTAGTTGTACATCATAACTTTTCCAGTGTGATTTATAATAAAAATTGCATATAATCTGTGCACCTGTTAAATATAATTTAAATCAGTTTAACCATTAAAATGTGAGCGAGTAACGAACATCCAAATCTTTACAATATTTCGTATTTATAAAATTAGTAGGATGATATTAAACGACATACCTTTAATCATTGAATTATTGTTTGGAATTTCTTTTTACATCTAGTATATTTTCTAATATCGTGCTTCCTATGGTTACGTTAAATGTCTCGTTTCTTAATTTGTTACTTATAATAAACAAACTAATTTATATTATTAATAGCCAATATTTTTAAATACTTTGTATTTATTAAGTCACAGGATTTATTAAGTCGTAATGAAATAGCATAAAGCAATTTCAAACTTTAACTTCATGTAATTACCCATTTCGAACAGTGATTTGTAAGCTTTCCATTGACATCATTTGTAACTGTAGTAATTTGGTAGGTAGGTATTGAAAGGCTCGTCTTTAACAAGATCAATATCTGTCAATATTAATATTATTGCTTTACCAGTAAATGCAAAGTGTGCACGAAATATTGACATAGACAAAGCAATAAATTTTCAATATCTCGAAGTGCTATTTGGTATATAAAGGAAAATTGAGCAACAGTGTCTTAAAATAGATGTTCCGAGTTACCTACTGCATAGTTTTTCCTCAACAGTAGTAAAACTTAAGCTTCTAGTTGATTAACGGAATAAAAATGTACTTACATTGAAACAAAAGTAACAGTCTATTATATATCTTTTAATCTAGATCTTTATTTATGTCTAGCAATACATACTTTCACTTTTGACTACTCGTATGAGCTAGTATCTCGCAGCTAGCGGTTTTCTATAGCTATTATGACAAATTATAAAAAAATACTTTTGCATAAACTGTGAATAAAAATTCTAAGATGTAAATAATATTGACAATTATTATTTTGTGTTATAATATAATATTTGAACTAATGGTTTGTTTTTAATTTCTTTATCGTTATATGGCATTTTCACGTTTTTAAAATGATCTTTTTAAATTTATATATTCGGGTGTTATGGTTCGAGAATACTGAGGGAAAGAGAAAGCCAGATGATATACTTTATATTCAAATTCAAAATCTCTTAATTCATGTAGGTCTATTACAGACTCTTATGATATGTCAAATTTACCGTCAGTTCGGAATGACTTCGAGATAAGAAGAACTGACAAGAAAGTCAGCTCGTATTCTTCTAATATTCAGATATAACACAGATAAATATATATAATATAAGGATAATATATAAATGACTAATTTACAATCATTACAATAATGTATTTACAGCTATGAAATAAAATTATTTGCCAAATTTATTATAAATAAATATATTTTTTCTCATATATATATATATATATTAAACCAGTTCAATAATTCTTAGAAGTATCCAAAATTAAATGTCGAATGTAATAATATTTCTCAGTAATTCGAGGTAATTTCGAAAGTTATTTCTGGCAACACCATTGCGTTTACAAAAATTGATTTTGGTTTTGACAAGCGATGATAGCGTAGCTTTCGTACATATTTGTGCTTATTTATTCAATTGAGTATGATTTTGCGGTTTCACTAATTATTATATTTTAGTATATCCAAGGTAAAAAGATTTTTTTTAGAATTAAAAAAATTAAATTTTGTTTTTATATTGCGAAGGTAGCAAATAAGCATTTAGCCCGTCAGATAGTAAACAGTCACTGTAGTGTACATGTGAGCATTGTTGATCTTGAAAAAACCTTAATATAGTTATAGATAATATGTTAATGTAAAATGGTATGATTTATTTACAAATAACTGAATTCTATTGAACTGATGTCATAGGCACTTTTTAAATTATAATAAATTCTTTAAAGAAGTTTGAAATTATATTGTACGAATATATAGACATAAATATAATAGCTGTATCTAATTGTCCCATATCTTTTATTTAGTTATCAGCGAGTGGGATTGTAATATTTTTCTTTATAAATAAATGCCATTGAAAATATCATAATAATGAAGAACTATAACATTTTACAGGAAATCAGACGAACTCTTAGTAAAACCCTCTTTAAAAGGGTTCTTTTGAGAATGTGGAACCTTGGGGGTTTCTGTATGGTCGAGACCTAAGGTTGGAACGAGGTCAAGCGGCCTGGCTGCACCGAACTCGCTCGATGCCGGCAGAGCAGTCGTTGTTCTCAAAATAACAGGCAGCCGGTGTGCTATATTTGAAGTGTCTCACTACTTGAATAATTTATAAGCCGAGCTCGTCTCGGGTACACTACATTTTCTAGCTGCGATATCGGCGTGCTCCTTGAGATAACAGGTGAGTTACGAGTAGTTAGTAACTTACAAGTACAACAATAAAAAGGAATTACAATAAGTAATTGAGAGGTAGATTTGATGTTAAATTAGTATTTATAACTTAATAATCATTGGTTAAAAATAGTTAAACTCCTACTTATATGTATTATTACTTAAATTACCTTTATTTACTGACACTTACATCAAATATTCGTTAATCGTCATATTAGACTACAAGGTTTTGTGCCATGATACAAATACGAAAATGTTAACAGATCTGACCTAAGTGTACTGAATATATTGATTAAGAAACTATATCGGTTGAGTCATCCATATTTGACCCTTTATTTCTCGACATCTTGGAAATATTAAAATATTTGTAAAATATAACATACATTATGTATTAAACTGTTATATATTTTATGATAACACAATAAATATACTGAGTAATTTTCAAATTCCATAAATTCCAGTGGAAACCCAAATTATAAAAGGAGGAGGATAAAGGAGAATTGACCTATGAAAGTTGATAGGTCAGTCGGTCAGTGAGAACAAGTCTGTTTATACCTAGGCACTTACTAGGTACTTATAAATATTTAATAAAGATGTCGTTCTTGACCCAAAGTCGTGACATAGAATCCTCATTAGTTTTGCAAGTATAGACAGATAGAGAGTTTGTTTATTTGTTTCTCTTATTTATTTAAATATTTTTATGAATTCACTTTTAATGTAGATATGTTTGTTTATTATTTATTTATTCTTGTTACTTTACCAGTACAAAAATTGTCAAAAATTTATCTTACACGTATTATTTAGTATGGAGAAGAATATATAGGATACTTTTGTCTGGGTCAATCAATATACATATCTCTGTCACGTGGTCAAAGTCGCGGGCAAAGACTTAATAATAATACTTGTTACAAGTAGTATAAATTAAGTTTAAACTTGTTTCGTCAATTTGAATTCGATTTTCTATTAAATTTCATTTCCATAATAGATTAGATACATTATT
The DNA here is from genome assembly GCF_026898425.1 of Galleria mellonella. Classification (NCBI taxonomy): domain Eukaryota; kingdom Metazoa; phylum Arthropoda; class Insecta; order Lepidoptera; family Pyralidae; genus Galleria; species Galleria mellonella. The sequence goes on along the minus strand of NW_026441995.1, from coordinate 7,563,863 downwards.
ACATTAGATACATTATTAGAATTATCTAACATAACATAAGCGAAAAATAAATTTCTACTAATTAATCTTTACTTCCTTACCAAAATTATAAATATCAAAGTGAGTTTGTTTCTTTTCTTTAACTCGATGCCTAAAGGACTCGATCAATCGTCTCGGTTATGACAAATCTCGATAAATTTGGCATACACGTAGTATTTTTTTTATGTAACCTAAAATAGCAAAAAGTTGAACCGTCGCTCATTTGATGGAAAGTGGTAACCGTCGCCTATAGACATGAGTAGTACTATGGACATAAAAGAGTATACTGTATCGCCCATGATACCTTTCATGTATTGCACTTCCTGAGGACTAAGGTCTTCTTCTTGCTTCTGTAAGTTAAATACTGTATCCCACTCTTCGAACCGAAATACATACAGGAAAGAGAAAGATATAGGATTAGACTTTTTAACTCTGCATATATTCCGGTCATGTGGTCGAAATTATCAGTATTTATTATCGATCACACTCAACAGACTATAATGATGTAGACATATAAACAAAATATACAATATATAATAGAATACTCTTCATCTTAATTAAGTGGCATTGTTTTTATGGTTGAATATTTTTTATTGACACATTAGCCGTTCCATAAAGTTCCTTTTTTTGTTTTTAGATTTCATTCCCATATTGGTACAGAGCAATTACGTAATAGAAAATAATAGAAAAAATGGTTATAATATTATGTTTCAAACTTTTTATTACTAATTATCAATAAAAATATTGATTGATCGCGAACATAAATGTATAGTTATTTTATTTGCATCAGTAAGAAAATTGAAACACTCTCGTTTCATAGCGTACAGCGCACCGAATGGACCTATTCAGTTAGAGACATGATTGATTCGAACCTCGTTCCAAAGAGTAAGTAGGCGAAAATGGTTATTATTCTTATTTTCAGCTGTAAAATTGCCCAGCAGTAGGGCTCCACCCTCCTTCTATTTCTTCCGTTTCCGCGGCATTATTATCCAATTCCTTTAGAAGTCATATAGCTCGTCTGCCTCTTTTACTTGAGCCGGCTGCGATGTCTCCTTACAGTTTGTTGGATCGTCTTGGCGTTTACTATATAACAAATATATATATATATATATATATATATATAAAGAAAAATTATAGCAGTGTGTGAAGGATAAGCAAGTTGAAGTGGCAATGGGTTGGTCACTTAGCTCCAAAAACCGAAAACTGATGGAGAAGAAAAGTTCTTGAGTAGCGACCCCAATGAGAAAACGCAGTGTAGGACGACCCCCCTCTCCTCGTCCCACTAGATGGAGTGACGATCTCAAATGCATGGAGCACAGGGAGTTAGTGGATGCAGATTGCTCAGGACCATTCCTTACGATAGTTTACAAGCCTATATTCAGCAGTTGACATTATCTGGCTGATATTATCATTATCTGGAGATGATAACCAGGGTATTAGTTACAAATGTCATTGTATGGTCTTTGCGTATCTCATGAAAAATAGCTAAAATAAAATAACATAGTAGTATAAAAATATCTTTCTACCTTATTATTGCCCTAAAAAGATATACTTAACTATTATTTGTGACATAGGAGCATACTACGAATTTATTATGTTTATTTAAGTTATAAAATACTATAATGGAAATGTTTATAAGATGTAAGTACTTGATAATTATCTAATTGTATAGAAAATTAACAACGGCCAAAGTTTATATTAAATGTCTCAGTGGGATCCATTCTTGGTGACAACTTTGTTTCTCTAAATTTCTTCTAATTGTGTACGCTATTTATTTTTTTATTATTAAAAACGTTATAATTTTATTTATTTGTATTTTTTTTTCAGTAAAATTGCAAAAATATTTTAACAAAATGAAGAATATAGATAGAATAGACATATACCTGGACTCTAATTAATAAATTAATTTCAGAGTCGGCGAAAAGCGAAATATTTGAGATGGCTCATTTCCAAAGCTTATTTCTCTGGTTGCCTTATAATATCCTAAATGAAAATAATTTCATTTTCTTGATTTGTTTTGCATCGTCGCTTTAATTTATCTTATTTTCACAATTTTTATACAATATTCCATTTAAAAATAACATTAATACTCTTTCATTTGTTTATGTATTTTCTTATTTTTAGATATAATTTGAAAACAAAAACAAATTTTATTAAAATCAAAATAATGAGAAAAATAGCTAATTTTACTGTAGTATGGACATCAATGGAAAAGGACACGTGTCCAGTAGTAGGGCCTTAATAGTTTGTAATTGTTATATTTCAAAAAGTATTTAGTTGTACCATGTAACTGATAATACTACTCTAAAACATAATTACTTATAAGAGGGTAACATGTTTTATATGCGTGCATGATATAGGTACGCATAATAATAATTAGTTGTTTGCGTGACGGATACAATTACAACTTTCTATATAAACGTTGTAGAAAGGCAATCCACTACGGGTTTACAGTAATTGTCGAAATGTGTCGCCTTCACAATGTACAATAGCAGCGAAACCCTTCTCTTGTACGAAACAATGTCTTAAATTAACTGATCGAAAAGCAAAAAGGTTTTAGCATTTTTAAGGTTTCATACTTCAGAAAATGTAGCAATTATAGAGCTCTTTGTTGCCTTGTCTTTTCATTATAGGTAGGTACCTGCTCTTTATTTCGGTATGGTAATTATTTTTAAATTTTATGATTTAGTCTTAGGAATCTCTTTATTAATTTAAGAGTTTCCTCTTGTCGGTGTTCAATCAGCCGTATACAGACCATATATTTCACCTCCTTACACGACATGATACCTAGTGTTTCAGTCTAGTCTAGTTTCAGGGATAGATGAGTAAAAATATGTCAATAGTAGAGAAGTACCTAAACTTATCTAGAGAAATTATCAAAGAAAATGCATTTAACAACGTATGTACAAGCAATTTCAGCGTCATTGACACTTTTTTTTATTGGGGTTTATATCCTTTCTTACTTATCAGTTAATTTATGTACAATAGTATAATTTTATTCAATCTATACTAAGTTATCATTGTTCTTTTTTGGTACTGCTTAGATGTGTGTTTATAGCATTACACCCTGTGTGCACCATTTGTATATCGAATATATTATCTTACAATTGTATAGTTATGTGAAATCTATACTCGTTTATCGTCATTCTCTATTGCTTCTACCACAAATAACATAATGATATTCCTATTGCATTTATTTATTTAATCGTATAGTATATACATACATCAGTCGTTCTGTTAATTATTATAAATGGAACAAAATTTTTATTTTCTGCATCCATAGGATTGAATTTTCTCCAAGATGAACAAGTTCGCTGGAAGGCTCTCGTAATTATATAATGAACAGTCTTGCACAATGTGCCCGATATCCTGTAATGGACCATTACAATCGTATGGCGTTGAGTTAGTCCAACCTATTGGGGGGAAAGAGATTGTTAGTAATGAGATCTAATTGACCTATTGCTATCAATACATCCTATCAGGTTGTCCACGCGGTTCGCCCTGGAAACCGTCGTGGTTAATTCTAATGGAATTCATCACGATGGACTAACTGACTTGCCTTTATATCCTCATCTGTCATCTCTCACTGGTGCTCTGCCAGCGTATCCTGATAGCGCAGGTAGGGTTACCATTCCATTATCACCCATTAAAAAAAGAAGTCCATCCTATTGCATTAATGCGAGTCTACGGCGTAGGCAAGTAGCATCTACAACGTAGCATTTTATGTTATCATCAAAGAAATTATATATAAAAAAATTATTTCTCAAAACTCTTTACTACACTGTAATTGATGATGTTTAATATACTATTTAAATTTATAACAAATATTTACGCGGCTTAGAAAAACACTGCATATATATTCAATTTATCCTTAACGATGTTACTTAAGATGCTGTATTTAGAGTTGTTATGCAAATAATAATTATCAAAAAGGCCCTCATTACGTATTCAAAGAGGCCAGTCGGCTTGAAGTATAGACTCCCACGCTTTATTTACGTAAAAGCAGGATTACGGTCCAACTCGCGACACCCGACTCACTATTTAATTCACTCGCTATTCAAACAGTTTATCTCCCCGAAAGTCTGCGACCGTTAGAGATATGACATGCTTGTAAATGAGTTACATGCACTAGACTAATTTATTGTTATGGCATATATTTATATTGATGAAAACTGTTAACCTGGTAACATATTAGGAGTCTATTTTTCTATGCTATTTATACTAAAATATAAGGAGGAGCAATATGATTTTTTGTATGTTTGTTTGGTAATGGATAAACTCAAAAACTACTCAACCAATTTTAAAAATTATTTTAGTTAAAAGTTATATCAGTAAGTACCACAGACTATATATTATTTTAAAAAAGAGATCCCTATGAAAATTAAAATAATGTAATAAAGCTAATTAATATAAAATACTAAGTTATTTTTCTATCTATCTAATATATAGCGATACTTTCGCTTATTTATTCGTTAACATGTGACGATAACAATTTAATTTCACTATTTATCAATATGCTTGGAAGCTGAATAGCTTTACGTGTATTCTGGATCGCCTGTCTATCCTTTATTATTTTTACATGCCAAAATAACATGTAATCGTTTATATTCGTCTAATAAAAGTTTTATATAGATAAAATTTTCATAACGTATTTTTTATTCAGCTCCGTTTGTAAAAAAGAGAAATAGAGTAATAAAAATAAAATAAGCTTTAGATAGAGGTGTAAATCTGAAATGAAATTCAGCTAGTCTACTCTGGATCTTAAGTAGGTGAATTTAAAATTTAAATATCGCTGAATTCGACTTGCATTACTATTCGAATATATTTCATTCCAAGTGTATATACCAATTGGTATTCCGAGTTGTGTAGAGATAATAATCAAGTTTTCAATTCGTACAGAGTGCTAATTTATTTGCATAGTTAATTATTTACGGTGTGAACTTCTACTTTAGTTGACAACAAACAGCACGTGATGTTTCAAGACTATTAAGGGAGGGTTGGGAGAGGAAGGATATTTATATATATGTTCATATTTGTTACGGCGCCGCGGTGACTGTAGCTCGGAGCCCGTAATACATCTTGCTTTTGAGACACCGCGCTCTCCGCCGTTACGCTATGAATATACATTAGTCATTATACAATTTACACTCATATTTCGTGAGGAACGCGATAACGTACAAGATATTACCTTCACGCGACCCGCTACTACATGCATTATAAAATGTTAAACTTTTACCTATTCATTCATTTAATTGATTTGCAAAGCAGAAAGATAAATAAATTTAGCTTGTCCGATTTGAAAAGTCCCAAGTTTCTTTTATGGCTTTTCCGTTCGCGTCAGAGGCTTTTTTTTCTTTTCCACCTTTTTACTTAAAAGTTATAAAAACTTTTAACTAATTAAATTAATATTCGTAGACCGTTGATTAAGTAGCTCTGGAATGCTTTTAACGTCAATGTTGCTAAAGAAAATTTTGAAAGGCGGACATAATTTGAATATTTTGAGAAAATATTACTTTCAGTTTTGATTATTGCGGATATTTGAATAAGTAACGAGAGTGACGCAGAAATTGTTAAAACAATCACAAAGGACCTCAGGAGATGACAAATTTATTAATTATTTTTGTTGTCTTAAATATTTATAGGGTTAAATTGTATTTAAGTAGTTATGAAAAAAATAATATTATTTCTATGAATGCTTGCCAATTTAATTTTTAATGCCAATGCCAATTTAATGATTAAGTTAGATAAATTTAATTTGCATAGAGTTAACAATATCATAATACTATTTAATGGTGTATACTAAATTGTTAAAACGGAGTTATCTAATTTTGTTACATTTCTTTGTTAGTCTATTTGTGTAGACATATAGACAGAACTCATAAACGTCTTTAAAAACTTTACACAAGTATTTTTGAACAAAAAAAAAATACAAAAAAGATAGAATTTAACACTTAATACTTCTATATGTGAATTTTATTAATTTTTCCATATTTGTCTATTTTTGGTATATATTTAACATTTAATTTATCAATTTTTTTTATTCTATTTACAGTTTATGAGATGAAATTTAAGGTTACATTATATCTAAGTCTAGAATCTAGTGCAATTTTTATGAGAGCATTTCTCATGTGAATTACTGCTACCTATTAGGTAAGTGTCTACCGTGCATGCAAGTTTAAAGTGAAATATTGCCATGCCATAAAAATATTATAATTGAAATAGTAATAGTGAAAAGATAATATATACTCGTAATATGATTATTATATTATTGCAATAAAACTTTTATAAAAGAAGTGAGCGATTTATATACCTGTCCTTTGTTTCAACAATAGCACCTACACATTAATACATTTCTATAGAATTCATAAATTATTAACGTCTATCTAAACAATAGTTATATTAGAAGTTTCCTTGCCAGGTTCACAAAAGGTTTATTATGTATTAAGCCCTTAATAGGCATTAATAGTCCCATTATCACTTTATTCCGCTATTATCACTAGGCACTAAGGAAGTGTCGTGAATAGGTAACTTTTATCTTGCGATCGGCTAAACTGACTCGAACGAAGGCGAATTGGCGACAGACACGAAACAGTGCTAGTTATTGCACATTAGGGGCGGGCGCCGGAGTTGCCAAGCTTTCTCGACATTAACGCCGCCGTTCTAACTTCCTCTGGGTCTCTGCGCCTCAACGGGCCGGGACTCCTGTACTTAAGAGTCTAATTAGCCGTAAATTGCATTCAAAATTGGGCTTTTGGTCGAGAATTGAGTTTTGAATGTCTAATTTTGTAGAATAAAGGCGAATTCTATGGCAATTTATGCGTCAATCTGTATTGTCGTGAAATAGCGAAACATTCGACGGTACAACCGTTTGGCGATATCATTACTCAGCTCGCCGTCCTGCCGTTAGACTGCTCAAAAGCGTTAATCATGATTTTAATTGAGCTATTGAATAACATGAATAAAGTAAATATTAAAATTTATTTCAAATTATGATAAACCGCAAATTCTGTTCGCCGAATATTTTGTTACGTTTCAGATGTAATGAAGCTTTTGAATATGCATTCGAAATAATTATGTAACTTTATATAGACAAAATATATTGGATTATCTTTAGAAATTTAATACTTCATATAAATACGTTTGGTATATAAAATAAATGATTACTTATATATTAAATTTAAGTAGGTTATTATGTATTTTCATCACATATGAGATATTAACTAGCTACTTCCCGTGATTTAAAACACGTAAATTTAATTGGTATAGAAGGTATCTCTACTCTGTATGTCAATCTGGGATATTGTTTGTTTATTAAAATTTCTTCAGGATGTTTAAGCGTGATTGAATAACTTTTGATGGTTCTTTTTAATAAAATATAGCCCATGTTGCTAGCTAATAATGTAGCTTTCTATAAATGATTTTTTTAAATCGATAAATATTTTTATTACTATAACATATCAACATCTTTCTTATTTATATTAGTTTAAATAATGACCGATAAGTGGTCGATTCAGCTGCTAGATTTTGTAATAAATGTTAGGTCTATAATATATAACGTGCATAGATGGCCTTGGAATGGAAAACTGTCCATAATGAAGTTCAATTACTAACAAGTAGTAACTGTAGTTATTTTGGAGTAATAAGTAGGTACCTAATGATAATACATTAAGACAAATCAAACAATAGTAAGTTCAATAACCGAATACAGATAACTATAGGCATATATAAATATATTTATAAATAGAAACAACAGGTCATATTAAACGTTAAATTGGCATAATCTTCCGCACGAGGAAACATAAAGATAACATTTTCTGTCTATTAAAGAAAGAATAGTATTTACCAACCACAAGAGCGTGCAAATAAGATTTAAGTAAACACTGGGACTATATAAATAAAGTCTTGTGCAAACAAGACCTATCGTTATTTATTTGCCTACCAACCTTTGCAGGTACTCGGTATCGGTAAAACAAAATAAACGAGTTATTTTCAGTCAAAGTAAAAATATTACTTCCAAGATTCATTTTTCTATTTAAAACTACATTAGCTTGTACTAAATAATCTCGTAAAAAGAAAATTTATAGCTTAAGTAGTAGGATTTAACCATGCTATTTGATAAACGATCTAATAAAGGTTGAACCATAGAGAGACTTTGCATAAAAGTCGTCTGTTTGGGTAATTCTGTCCTATTGGTATTTCTGTTGCCAAACAGCTGCGCGAAATTACAGGTATAATTATGGGTATGGAAACATAACTTCAGTGGAATGGCAATGCATGAGGAGCACCTGAACAATGTGTAGTGCTGTTCATGTTTATGTGATGGTTACCACCTTCTTTTAAATGATTTCTTATTCAACTAGATTGCTTAAGGAATTATTTTAATTTAAATATTATTATACAGTATTCTACAAATAACTTAATATGCGTTGATATTTACAAATGAAGATAAAATAAATTAAGATATGTAAATGATAATTTTCAATTAATTATATAGACACGGCTTCTTTCAAATATACTCAAGCGTTTATAGATGATTGATTCTGTCAAAATTTTTCATAAAAATCCTTTAATAAATTATTATGAAAGAGACTTCCGTATTGGTTGGAAGAATTCAGTGAAAAGTTGCATTTAACGTTTAAATACAAATTGTCCCTTAAAGATATACGTAATCATATAAGAAATATATGAGATAGTATTCTATCATGTCTTTTTCTATAATAGAGACGTAAACTGGTAGTTTTGTTAAGACATCACCAATTGGAATGATTACACGCGCAAGCGGTGGTTCCTGAATATTAAGGAAGTTATGATCTCCGTAATATCGTGATCATGGTTATTCTATTTATTTATTTAGGTTCACTAACAATTGTTTCCACAAAATAATGTAAATATATATAGGTACAATTATGGAGCTTAGAACTAAGTGTAACAATTTTTTATAGGCAGACACTATTCGAATAACATTTATTATATATCTCCACAAAAGAGGTGGAAAGATGACTTAGTGAAAACAATGGTACACAACTGTACTTTGATTAACAAAAACAGAACAAAATAAACGTTCTTTATTTTGATCTATTCAGAGAAGGTTTATACAAAAAAAAATTGAAAAAGGTTTTTTTTATACAACTTAGAATGGCAAACAAGCTGACAGTCCACCTGATGGAAAGTGGTAAGCGTCGCCTATAAACATGAGCAGTACCATGGACACAACAGGGTATACTGTTTCGCCCATGATACCCCCCATGCGTTGCCATTCCTGAGGACTCAGGTGTTATTCCTCTGTACCCTGTAAATTCACGCCATTCCTTCAAAACGAAACACAACCATGCAAACAACTGCTTCATGGTAGAAACACGAATGGGACAGAGGTACCCAAGCAATCGACTTTTGTACAAAGTCTCTCTCTGGTTTACAATTATGTCTTACTTCATAGTGCTAGAAAATTAGATCATTACAGAAAATTTAAGTTAATTTAAGTATTTGATATTGAAAGCTACCTTGAGCTTTTTTCCATTATATTTATATAAATTGATAAAGATAAATAAATAATCGTACAGTACTTTTGTTATTATGTTCTAAGTGTGTTTCGAACTTGTCAATATAGCAATCAGACTTATAGACATCTGTTTATTTTCTGATTTTCAGATGTTCATAAGTTATAACTTTTATAACTCTATTAATATTAATAGCATTAGTACGGTAGGCGGCACTTGTATAAATTGTGAACAGTTTATGGGATGGTACACGATGCTTATTTTACTTAGATGAGTTTACACAACCGACGCTAACGTGGGAGTCCCAACGGACATTTGTTAGTGCGTTTACTGTAGTATAAAGGATATTGCACAGAAACATTCAAGGTCCGGTAAGACATTCCACGTACATTAAATATGCTAATGACGTTTAAGAAGTTACTAAAAATTGTTTATTTTCGCAACGATTTCTACACCGAAGCGCGGTACAACGTAAACAAAACACAAAGGAAATTGTTTTTCGTCACACAAAAAGAAAGTAAAACGCTTGAAAGTTGAGAGTTAATTTATTTCGAAGTTGTTTCCCAGTAATTTGTTGTGGCTGCGTCCTCAGGGAAGACCGGCGGCGCACACTGTTGTTACGCAAACTTTTTCGTGCTCCGAAATTTGACTCGGCTACTTGTGAAGTCGTGTTAGGTGGTCGCGAGGAGTGTATTTGGCATTCTGTTAAACTACGTGTAAGTATTACCTACCGGGGCGCTCATTAGTGCGCCACTTCGTGAAAAAGCAACGTGGCGATATAAAATAATTTTATTATGTAGATAAGTATTGAGATAGATTGTATGCGTTTATCTTTCAACATGTTTATGAACTTGAAATAACAAACTGTCAAGTTGTCAAAAAAAAGTAGAAACTGTAGTCTATAGATTATGAACAGTATCACAGAAATGACAATAAATGCTATGATGCTATTAATATATTGTCATTTCCGAGGAAGGTGTTGTCTCCATTACCAATAACTTCTATGTTATATCCTACCATCTATATTGAAATACAGCCCTATAATCATAGTTACTAGAAATACGAGTGCGATAGAGGTATTCATGCAGACAACTTTATTATTGGTTAAAACTCTTTTTCTTGTTAGGTTATAATAATTAATGACAATGGTTTCAACCGACTTAAAAAGAAGGATTTGTCTCAGTTTGGTTGAATTTATTTTTAGGTTTGTTACCTCATAACTCCATCAATTATAAATCGACTTAGAAAATACTTTCTTTATCTGAAAGGATAGACTTACAAATTGATTTCGTACAATTTTTATAACAAAATGTCCAGTAATTTAGTTTTTAAATTAAAATAACTGGTTTTTCCACAACTGAAATAAGTTTTTTATGGAAACTATCTTAATTATATAAGGTCAAAATCTATATAAAACATTCGTGTCCACCTCAGTTAAACCAAAAGACAGAGAGGAAAAGCACTGCCTAATACGACCTATGGGATCGAAAATGATGAAATAACTCTGTGAATTAATTCACGAGAGTGCTTCTAGAAATACTTGAGATGGATTAATGTTCGCTTGTTTCCTCGGAAGTTATAATACTAAATATTACTTCTCCGAGCAGAAATTGGCGCTCATGTAGGTATAATTAGTAGCTTATTATGATAAAGGGGATCGCGTGTATCTGACACGATATTTGTAATTTTCCTCTTCAATGTTTCTCATCGTCGTCGAGTAAGAATTTATTTAAGAGAAATTTATATTCCTTATTTACGAGATGAGCAGCTCGCGAGGCCCTTTCGACTCGATTTAATTCATAATTTGATCGTTCTTGTATCCATAACGAGGAAGGAGGTAACTTATTAAATAAATAGTCTCTGAATTTTTAGGTATTCGCGTCTTATAATGAAATGATGGGACCTTATATTTAAGGGAAATCTAGTGATCTAGTTAATTATTTCTCATACAATCCCTGTTCTTCGTACCTAAAAAACTTAGCATGTAATGTTGTTGCATTATATAATATTTTTTTAATGTTTTCATATCGATTTTGATGCTTAATCTATATACAAATAAGTAATTTTATATTTTTTTTACACTTTTATTTCAAAATACAGTACCTGTTAGTAGAATTCATCATTTCAAATATCTTTATAGCATTTTTATAATTATCTATATATAATGACGTAAATATATAGTATAATAATTTACAAATTCAGGGGAGAAATGGGTATACCATTACTAGAGATATACCATGTCAGTTTGATCTAGTGAATTAATCACCATAGGCTAACTGATATGACTTCATCGTTAACTATCATCATTCACTAGTACCCTGACAGCATCATTGGAATAATCCTTCAAAATGTTTATATTTACGGTAATAATAAAAAGAACTTTTCTATTTTTTTTATGATACTTAGAATTACAAATTGGCTGACGGCCTGTCTGACTAAAAGTTGTAACCGTCATCTGTATACATGAACAGCATCATGGATATCACAGAATACATAGTAATGTTTTTGTTATCTAATATGTGTCGCTATTCCTGAGGATTATTGTGTATTTTTTTTTGGTGAAAATGGAATAGTATATACCTACGTATACGCTGGCGGGGCACTAATAAGAGATGATAGGTGAGGATGAAAGTATGTTAGTTAGCCCATCGTGACGAATTTCGTAAGTATTAACCACGATGGTTTCCAGGGGAATCACCTTTTTGAAAAATTTCATGCTATAGTCTAGAAAAAACCTCGGCAGGGACTTATTTCATAGCCTGTGTGTTCGCGATGGAAAACTTCTATGAAACTACACTGTAGGCGACCTTTTGATGACGAGTAGTGCGGTGATAAAAGGCCGCTGTAGACATCATTCAAATACAATCTGTTATGCAAACGGCAGAAAAAAACACAATCTGTTATATAATCTGCAGAACACACAAATAAAATAAAAATAATTGGGTATGCCATGATTAAAGACGATTTTTTTTGTGAAAGATAATCTTATATATATTTATTACAATTGAGTACAAAATATTAAATCTTCTATTTAAGTATGTTATTCTTTTGAGTTCTCTGTGATATTTAATTTGTATTATATGAGTACCTAAATAAAATCAAATTTTATACGCACATTATAAAATTCCCTTCTTAATTCAGGTGAAGATTTTCGGGATCACAGGAAAATAGAAATTTCTTGTACTTTCAGTACAAGAAATTTCTATCTTCCTGTGATCGTAACCTATTATATGACGTCATCAACGCCTTGAAGTCGCCATGTCGATGTAACGTCGGAGCCGGACTAGCCAATAGGGAACCACCCAATTCAGTTAAAACAATCCCGCGATTTATTTGCGCTGCAGGCGTTCGCTTTGATAAATATGACCAATAAAGGAAAACAAAATGTCCACTTGATAAATTATTAGGGTTTCCGTAAATTATCTTCTTCTTTGTTTTTAAATTTTTCCTTTAAAATAGCGTTTATATATGAATTATTATTCATAAAGTGCTTCAGTCACTGAATTTTATAAACTCATTACTGAACCTCTAGGTATGTTGTAAAAATCCCCGAAATGAGTATATTATATAAAATACATCCAATTGCAAAATATTGTAATATTAATGGAAAATATGTAGGAAAATAACTTTTATATTTGATATTATACTGTGTCATTAGATTCCTTTTAACGTGATGCGAGGATAATCAAAAGAAAATTGTATTTTGGTAATTTATTGCTGTTATATTAAACGTTCTATTATCCGGAGGCAAACAAATAAGAACCTGGGATTTTAACTTAACTGATCATATTTTTATAATTTGTGCATTATTTTTACATAGGTATTTCATGTTTACTATAAAACTTAATACTATTTCCTAAAAAGTGAATCCCACTAAATTAAATAATTTATTTGTTATAGCATATTGCCTTCATGTATCATTACCATGCCGGTACTTATTTATATATAATTCGTAAAAAAATATTATAAATGTCAGCTTTTACAAGCTCAAATAATCATCATGAAAATTGGCATACATGTAGCACATACGATAAAAGACAGATTTTATGTTTAAAACTTACGTTCATATCTTGTCTTCACATGCTGTCAGTATCGCAGGCTTGGGGAAGATGTTTCATGGATGTCGGAGATCGTTACACGAACTGAAGAAACACAGCGAGCTATGCGTGCCAGGTTGTGTTAGACGAGTTAGAAGACAACAGTAGCTCTTTACTTCGCTGCTGCTCTTTCTTCACAGTCAACTATAAAGACACTAGACATAGCCACTCAACTTAAATAGCACTCTTGTCTACTCTCGACACTATTTCAATCCCTACCCTTGTTGGCACTGATAGTTTCATAGGGTCTGCGAGTTACAGCTCACAGAGGTCATGAAGATATCGGAGGACGCGAGACGCTACGATATAAAGTACCGTATTCAACCTGAAGAAGACTTCTGAATGAAGTCGAAACAATTATTGGAAACGTTTATCGTTTAGTAAATTCATAAAATTTCTGTTATATATATACTTAGCACATATATTACTTTTTATCACGGTCAAATTATATGTCTCAATTATGTAGACGAATATGTGTTTATGTAAAATAAAATTAAACAATAACTTCAGCAAGAATATTGCACATTTTCATGTGCTTACCCAAGTGAACATGTTTTAATTTAATATTGTAAAATTAGTGTGCGAGGGCACCAAAGGTTTGGGTAAGTTAATATTCGTGAACTTTGTTTTCAGTTATACAAATAGGTAGAATGAACCTACACGAAAATTAAATTAAACATGAGTAGGGACGCATAGATTGCTCTGTATTCAATGTTTTAAAGCAAAATCTGTTGTCATTTAATACATTATGTTGCAAAGGTCGAAATCCGAATTATTTTACTTTTCATGGGTTAGTTAGTTTGGTAATCAATGATGATGATGACTTTCTTAAATATATTATCGAGGATGTTGAATTTGTCTATAAACCTTTAAACTCTGGCGATCTACAGCAACGACTTCTAAATTTTCCAACTAACTCCCTTAAATTTTTGTCTCTAGTTTATATTCAATCCTGCATCATTTTATTAAAAGGATCACATTTTGAGTTTGAAAATCGTAGCTCTCACTTCCAATTTTTTAACAACTAATTGGATTTGAAAGGAATTTGGATCAAGTCAACTTGGGTAATGTTGGCCTTATGCTAGATTAACTCCCATATTGGTTTCATATTAATTTTGTGACGATCGAAGATACCTTTTTTTCTTCACAGAGTTTGCAATATCTATTTTTAATATATATATATATATATAGTATATAAATTCTGAATTTTTTAATATAATCTGTCTACAAAACATCTCGTTATGATTTGCATTTTGTGGGAGTTTAAGTACGTATAAATTTTGCACAATTTATCAAAATCTATTATTATATTTTTGTAACATCATTTTCGTTTCATACTATTATAAATAGTATACTTATATGTAGTATAGCGTAGCTAATATATACTCTACGATCGAGTCGGTTACGTGCATTGTAAAATTTTATTCTTGAATAATGTGGCAGGCTTCCCGCAGTGGAGCGTCTGATCCTTGTCTTCCATCTCGTAAATATTCAAGGTCCTGGCTATGCAGTAACGTGTCTCTATACATCAAAGCCCTGTCGACTCTCATAAACCAAATGTAAGAATCTAGGTGAGGTCGATGTTGGATATTCATTTGCTCAGCGTGGTTACGTTCATCATAACAACCTACTAAAGTTCTTTTGTTAGCCTATGTTCTTTTCGAGTTCAAAATATAGTATATTTTTATTATTTTTCTATTTCGTTATTTTTTCTCATTTTTTCATGGCATAAAGAAGTAATTATAAATATTTTAAGTCTATAATTACGACATATTGTGTCAATGCAAGTATCTACGTGAATCATGTTAAAATTATATTAGAAATTAATAATCGTAGAAAGTTGAACAAAGCTTATTTATATTGTGCATAGGGTTGGGTCGAATATAATTAATCATTGTTAAAGGTAGATAATAAATTATTTTATGCATGAATTTGTTTAATACAAAAATAATAGCCAACTTATCAGTCCATATTATTTTAGGAAAGGACTATCAGATGTGTTGGTCGAGTCTCGGTATTCGCTATATTTGTACAAAGTTTTTATTATCTTTGAATTTAAATGTGAATAAAAGTCCAACCACATACCCTCCGTAAGTGAGCATTTAAATTCCACGCGTGTATGCCAAATCAGTTAACTGATTTTCGTTTCACTGTAAGACAATATATAAATTGTATAATTTGAACGCTAAAAATATTTAAGTTTTAAGTAATGTACTATTTAAACTACATTAATGAATAAATAAAAATACATGAAAACGTTATTTCAGCTCCGTTATTGTCTGTTATAGTGGCATAGTTTGGATAGAAAATAGCTTTGCTAATTCTTCATTGACTAGGACCCACGGACTCGTGATCTTAATTATATCTATATAAATAATGTATTGATAAACACCATCTACACATTAAATCTTATATTTTATAGGAATTTATTTATAATGACTAGAATGAGAAAGAATAGTTGTCGTGGATGAAAAGTGGTAAAAATAAGCTAATAATTAAGTTAAGGAAAGAGTTATAACTAACCAAAATAATTTAAAAGTAGTAATTGCATTACAGCAGCAAAGTTGGCATTACTGATGGAAGTTTATAGGCTGTCTTTTTTTATACATAGGCAGGTTTCTGATATATCTTTTCGTATAATGAATTCGTGTGTCTGTCTGTGAAACAAAAGAAGTAACAAAAGTACTACAAAACGTAATTAAAGGATTAAATTTTCTAGAATACATAATTGTCATGATTAGAAAGTACAGTGGAATTAGTTTGCAAGAAGTAAGTTGACACGAGTGTCTTATTCATTTTTCATTCGATAAACATTGGAGATTTTTCTTGAGCAACTCTTTCATAAACTTTCAAGTTTGTTAGTCTTGAAATAAGTTTGTGTACGTTTTCAAGTTTGGAAAATATTCTACAGCATAGAGATTTTCATAGTTCACGCAGGGGACTAGTGGTAGACTTTAATTTCAACAATCTATATTCATGTCGCTTTGCGTAAATAAAGTCTCGATTTCGATTCTCGATCAGGCCAATTTAGGAAATGAACTTTTCCGAGTTGACTCGGGCCTGGGTATGCTGGGTTGTGCCCTCAGATGTCCGTTACCTAATTCTTTATAACATAGGATAGTCTAACTTGAGATCAGGTAAACGGTAGGTTTGTGTGGCATTTATTAATTGCTTCGAAATATTATAATTACTATTATTAAATTTCATAGTATTTACAAATATATCTAAAAAATTGACACTATAAGATTAAAAAGAGAAAATATAAATTTTACGCACGGAACTGACCAACCACATGTGGCCCGCTCCCCAGGGCGATAACTTTCGGTGGATTCAATCAAATCAGTTAAATGTAGCTGTAAATTGGGCAGTTCCACTTGAGTGATATTGAGTAATGGTCGCCGCTTCGATATTGATGGGCAGTCCGGGGATGCGAGCCGTATCTCTCCACTGACGTGTTAATTTGTCAAAACCCGATGTCATAAAGAAAAAGTTAGGAAATTTACACGTACACTTTTGATGACTCCATTATGATAACGATCTATCGATTACGCGCGTATTGTTTCAAAGAATATTATTATTATTACGTTGACAATTGAAAGTCCCTTGTTACTTGTGTTTTAGTGGAAAATTGTTTTATATCACGCGGTCCCAAGGCGGTCTTAGCTTTTCCTAGTAAAACAAGCAGTTGCGTAAAAGCCAACGTGTGTTCGCCGCTGACGGTCATGGTTCTAGAGTAGTATGGGCGGAAAAATAACGTTTATACAGTAGTAAAATATATTTGGTTTAAGCTCACAACAGTAATACATCCTCGTAAGCAGCCGAAACAAGGATTTGTGTTTTCTTAAGTCGTCTAAAAGCTAAAGATAACAGGTCACGCGCGCACGTCTGTCGTTACCCTTGGCTCTTACATTTTATTACGTCCCATTACCTGAGATTAAGTCAGCATGCATCGCGCAGATTCTGTTTCATGTTGGTAACTCTGACGTTAATGTCACCCGCCACTTATAAACTGCCAGCATAATTTTAAAATACGGTACCCTGTATGTGACCTTGCAAAATCATAAAGCCAGGCGGAATCCATTAACATCTCATTAGGCATACAACATTAACAAATGTAATTCTACGTTTGTATCATGGAGCTTTATTGTAGAGTAAATGTAGGTCGGGAAGGTATCTCAACATGGAAAATATGAAATTAGAATTTAATAATAAACAACGCATCTCTTACTACACGGTAATTAATTAAGGAGTAAAAATATCGCATAATACTGTACCGTGGTAGTAGATATATTTCTCCTTTGTGTACCTAGTACAGATAACATTCATTCTAATTAAAGTTTAACACATCTTTAAAGCTTCCTACAATTGCTGTGAAATCTCTTCTGAAATCGTACCATGCGCTATTTTCCTTCAAATTATGGAAGTGATTCGCTTTTCTTTAACAGAAATGGGGACAGCAAGAACCCAGATTTTTAATACAGTAGGTAGGCAAAGAGCAGAGAATAGATATACCACCCTTGTTTTTTCTCTGATTTAGTCAAAAAATTGTATATTAATAATACTATTATTATTTAAAGTTTATATATTTAATATTCTGAGACTTTGATATTCTGATATGCGATCGATTTTATCTCATGTGTATTATTTTGGGACTTATATAGCTGACTCTTTTAAGACTGAATCCATGGCGTTACGTTGTACAATTACTAAGAATATCGTTAGTTACAAAAACGTTAGGAAGCACAAAAAGATGCAAATTGTTTTTTCAAAAGGTGAGATCGTCGACAATCCATAAAGTTCGTCTTTGAACTGAGTTAACATCCGTTGAGTTGGTCGGAAATGTTTATAATAATAGTGGAATAAGATATAAAGTGTTTTTGGTATCTGTCAGAATTAAATTTACGACTGTTAATTTTTTTTTTATTAGAGCACTAAATCACTAGGCTGCGATAATTACATGTATATTACAACATATATTGAAAATATATTGAAATTGATACAGCACCTAATTTATTTTCTCAGAGTATTTTAATAATACTAAGATATAAAATTTCTTTATTATCGATGTACATATCTAATATCCACACAATAGAATGCAGATAATTTAGTATCACTTTATATATCTACTAATGAGAAAAAAAATGTATTGAATTAAAAAAAAACAACAAAAAATAAACCGACAATATTAGTCTATAAAATACGAATACATGTAACAAAAGCATATTACTAGAAGATTTTAATACGTATGCTATCAATGCAGATAAAGTATTTTAAAACCTGACAGTAGTTTTTATATTGTAAAGTAAAACCAAAAACCTACCTAATAGCGATAAAACTTTATGGTTATGGGATTGAAATACGTATATTTGGAACTTTATGTCTGATTTAAAAATAGTATTCTATCTTAATAGATATGATTCGACTGATAGTATCTTTAGGTACGAGTAGATATCTATTTATACTCAAAGAATAATTTTATTTATTTATTTTATTTTATACTAGCTATTTACTGTGGCTTCGCCTGCGTAGTTGATATCTTTTAAATGCGGATATTTTAGTTATTAACAAATAATATTGAAAACAAGAAACCTTGTTCTAGGAAAAACTTTTAAGTACTATCCTCATATGTCGAAGAGAAGTTTAAAGACTGAATGCAGCATAGACTTCTAAATTTTCAAGTTCATATTTGGATAATCATTACATAATTTATTGGGAGGGTACATGACTCACCATTATCATATCAGCCGTTAACTGTTCACTGCTGAATATAAGCCTCCACCTTGGGGGTTACCTCAGACGATTGGGATTCTGAGGCGGCTTACTCCTAGAAAAGATACAGAAAGCGGTGCTCTTAGATACTGCCCGCATAGTACACCGGTTTCTTTACCTGGAGCCCTGAACCCTGGCCGACTGTGCTTCTACCGGGGGTGAGTGTGCAATATCCTCTCCTTAAAAGGGGAGATGTGAATGTTATTGAAAATATTTTTTTTATAACACTGAGTTGGCAAACAAGCATACGGCCCACCTGATGGTAAGCGGTTACCGTAGCCTATGAATGCCTGCAATACCAGAGGTATTATGTGTGCGTTGCCGACCCTAAAGAAACCCTATTTACAGTAAAAGATGGTAATACAAAATGAGTTAGTTTAATATTTGTAGTACCCAAATGTGTGTTCTCAGAGCTCTAGAGCAGTGAATTCAATGTCGCTTACAGATTTAAGGATTAGGTATATATAGAAATTAAGTACTTGAACTCGCAATATGGGTCCGCCCGGTGATTTCATAATCAACTGCCGACTGTAATATAATTTCCCGGTCTGCGCTAATGAACGTGTATTTTGTTTCATCCGTCTGTATAACGTAAAACGTGCGATGTTAAAATCAACATTTCATTTGGCCTGAGTACACCCGGCCGACTCGCTGGCTCCGGCTTTAAATTTATGTCAATTAATATTTTTCCTTTTCGTTCTTCAGTACAAAAATATGGCTCGCAGCCCGTTATACCTGAACTTAGTAGATATATTTTATGAAAGCCTGATGAATATTTTGGAACATTTAAAATTTTACGACCGTTATTGCTAGGGGTACTTTGTTTGCAGTATCTTATGAACTCCATAATCATTATAATAAATTGTGAGCCAGTTTTCGTTAAAACGATGGGTCTATCTTTTTCTATACTACCCGAAATGGTAACATTCGATGGGAAGAGATAATCGTCTTCTATAGATATGGGCAACACTATTTTTATAATATTTAATTATAAAAATTTAAATATAGGTAGATAATACTAAAAGCAAAACACTCTTTTAGTATTATTTCCTATGTTAAATTTTTTATAATTATTTATAATATCACGAGTGGTACTATAGCATTATTATTGTGTCTTAGTGTTATTTTAATTCAACTAGAAACTGAAAATGCACGCAAAGATCCTAACAGTTGAAATAGGTAAGACTGCGGCATAGTAGGTAAATCAAAACTAATGTGATATTATATATTTTTTTTATTTCAGCCATTAACTGTCTACTGCTGAACATAAGCCTACCTAATAAGGGGAGTTTGGGGGAAAGGAATTGTTAATAATGCGGAATCCCTGTCAGGTCGACCTCCACGCGGTTCCCCCTTGAAACCATCGCGATTAATACTTGTTTCATTCGTCACTATGGGCTAATTGACCTATTTTTATGCTCACCTATCATCCCCCACTGGTGCCCCGCTAATGTATACCAATAGCGCAGGCGGGGTTACCCTTCCATTATCATCCATTAAAAAATAATAATAAGGGGAGTTTTACCAGTAGTTGCCACGCTTGGCAGGTGGGTTGACAATCGCTAGGATTTTAGAGATGTTTTAAGAGGGATGCTACTGTCCTTTTTTCTACTACTAAGTTATAGGAAGGGGTGGCCTATTCTATGCCTGGACTACACAGCGACGGCATTATTTATGATAAACCAAGTTGTAGAAAAATATCATTGCAATTGGTAACAAGAGGCGTATTATAAATATCTTTAGAACATAAAAATCTTTTAACTTATATAAATATATATAACAAAGTATAACGAATTCGAAGGCTCAAATACTTAGCAAAAGGAATAAATTTTATTTTATTCAAAAATAATGTTTGTATTATTTACACTTGGATGGTTCTTTTATTTATGATTTACAAGTCAAAGTAATACTGGTCGCTTTCAATATATATCAGTCTTTTATTTATTTATTTATAGGATTACCAACATAAGATACAGCTAAACATTTTAGTACAATACCCTGGTAGATTAAATCTAACTGTTCTTACATTTATAGGCAACCACAGCATGCTTTGTGTTGTTTGTTTTGAAAATATTAGTCAGAAGTTTATGAATATATATGTATATAAATTTAATTCAAGTAATTTTTTCAACTCCATATATTAAATGGCGTGCAAACTAGCTGAAACTTAACGTAAGCACCTTGTGATTTTAGATTGCGTTTTATCTAATTTATAAAGAGTAAATTTATGGGGGCGTCGAGGAAGGAAAATAGCCTCACGCAACGTGTCTGCAGCGTTTCTATTGGATACGTGATACATCGAAATAGTTCCCGCAACACGTAGCCGCTCGATTTATCTCGGCGACTCTTTGACAAAACCCGCTCCAACCGCCCCGCTTGTTTACACCCAATAAAATAAATAAAACCTATCACCAATTCTTGATATAAGTCGTCAGTGATGGATAGGTTACTTACTATTTGGAAAATGTTTGTTTTGTCAGGTGGCAATTATAGTCTACAATTAATTACATATATTAGTATCTATTATTATAGGATGCAGTTTAGTCCAAACTAAAGAGAGTCTGTACTGTCGTTACAAGACAACTTTCTTTTTAAGTAAATACATGTAAATACTCTGAACTAGTATTACGCATAAAAAAATTTTGTACGAGTATTGTGCGGGAATGCAATTCGGAAACATTAAATAATGACGAGACACTGTTTTTTTTTAATAATAACCCTGCCTGTAGCTATCGGTATACAGCTGCAGAGCACCAGTGAGGGATAACTGGTAAAGATGAAAAGTTAAAGTTAAATATTTCTATAAATATTTATAACTAAAATTGGATACAAAAACATAGAATTATAAGGACAAGTAAGTACTACAATTATTTTAAAGCCCAACTGGTAACTCAAAGGACAAACAGAAAAGCGATATGAGTAGATACCTCTAAAGAAAATATAAAGCCTTTTTTATTTCAAAGCAAAGATAAAAAATATTCTTTGTTTCCTTGGATGAATAATAACGAACAGCTCGTTGGCATAAAAAACTTAAAGAACAGAGTTTCTTCAAGTGTTGTACTGAGGA
Source organism: Galleria mellonella (assembly GCF_026898425.1). NCBI lineage: Eukaryota > Metazoa > Arthropoda > Insecta > Lepidoptera > Pyralidae > Galleria > Galleria mellonella. Next base: position 7,541,415 of record NW_026441995.1, on the reverse strand, counting down.
TAGATATAGATGACGAAAGATTTTTAGAAAATACTAAGATATTCAAGAGATGATTATCATTTCAAATTTTTTGTATAACTTGAAACGGCAACAAGCTGACGGTTCATATGATGAAAATAGTAACTATTAGCTACTGATTGAATAGCACTATAGACATCACAGAATATATTTTGAGTGTGATCTGCTTGTGAAAACACACATACACTCATTAATACAATGTGTGTGTGTGTGTTTTTTTTTATTTCTGAGGCGAAAGAAACCCCCATAATTTAATTAAAGAGTACAATTTTATAATTTTATAAATTGTTTTTGTACTGTACCATAATAGGGAAACATAATCTATAGAATCTATAAAAAAGAACTATTCGATATTTGTTAATTATCTTATAAATCTTTCGACTGTACTCTTGGTACTTTACGATATCTTTACCATATCTGAATTAATATTGATGATTCTTTTTGTCAATAAAAAAGGTTTTCTTCCTTTATTTTTTACTTCACAAATTGTCGTCGAATACACATCAACTTTTATGGAAGAATATCTAAAATACATTACGGTTGATTTTTCCATAAAAGTTTCTATGTCATGAAATCGTAAAATGACATCTCCTAGTTACGCAATAAAGAGAATAGGATGGGGGTTGGCATCGCCGCAGGGTTGTAAGGTACCTACTCACTATATGATAAGTTGAAACTACTTATATATTACACGATAACATGTTGTAACTTTCCTCATATTATGTTCTTGTATCATTTACTTTACTCAGAATTGGCTCACTACAGGTGATCTCTATTTATATCGAATATAACCCAATTGATAGTTATTACATAAATCGATGTTAAAGTATTTGCATTATTCCTCTATCTAATTTTAAATTAATCATTTATTATTCTAATAAGTTTGATGTTTTATAGTAGGTAAGTTTGTTGCCGACTCCAATCAAGTAAGTTACCGTGTCTCATTTTACACGAAGGTCGTAACGGGTCAGCGTTGACCTATCTCGAGGTTGGCGTAAGTAAATTACTCCATGTAAACCTGCGCTTAGGGGTTTATTTTTAGAACTAGCTTTTACCCGCTATTTCGTCCGTGTAACCGGGAGTTGTTCCCTGATCGGAATAAAAAGTAGCCTATATTTTTCTCCATCCAATAAAGTATGTGTATTAACATAGTTATTATAGTTCATAGTAATTGGTTAAACCGTTAACCGTTTATTGCACTAAGAGGGAACAATAAACAAACAAACTTTCAAATTTACAATATTAGTAAGGATTACCTGTTTTTGTTTATTTTCTTCGCTTCCATGTATAAAAACCACTGTAAGTCATAATATGTTTTTTTCCTTTAATCGCACAAATTTTAATACATACCTAATTACCAAAGAAACATAAGAAAATCAAAAAGAATTAATAAATATTTGTCAAGAATTGGAGTTGTATTTATATAACAAATACTTAAGGTACAAAAATAGTTTGATTGACAACATTATCTTGCTATATAATAAAATTGTAACCAGACGATATGTCCATGGGAGATATTTAAGAAAAATAATATGAATGAATGTATGAATTAAAAGTATTTATAAATTATCGGCACTTAAAAACAATAATAAAGGTCAAAACAATATTCTTTTTTTAAAAAAATTGTCTATCTGTCTGTTTTTTGTTCTGATATACTACAGAATTTGGTGTACATTTATATCGTGATATGCCATCTAGAAGTCATATACTTAAAGGTTTTTCTATTTCTGAAATCACGCGTACGAAATAGTGGGCAAATAGCTAGTTCTTTATATAGTAGGTAAGTTACAATTAACGACCTCAAGAAAAGTACCGAATAATTTTTCAAGCAAACTATCTACGATAACGTAGGACGCGCATCAATTTATCAGAAAGAATAGCAATTAATGAAGAAAGAACCCAAAAATCAATCAAACTCAACAACGTCCGATAAACTGTATCGTTTAATATAAATAGAGTAGTAATTCTATTTTACCCACTATTTTCCAGTAACCATATATATTTTGATTCTCATAAAATAGTTAGTTCTTTATTTCTATTCAAATTATAGTTTTTTTATGCAACTTAGAATGGTAAATAAGCTGACGACCTACCTGATGGAAAGTGGTAACTATCGCCTATAGACATGAACAGTTCCATGGGCATAACAAAGTATACTGTTTTGCCCACAATACCTCTCATGCATTACCATTCCTGAGGACTAAGGTGTTATACCTTTGAATCCTGTAAATTCATTGCTATATCCCACCTTACATACCGAAATACGGCTATGCAAATACAACTGCTTCACGGTAAAAATACAATTGCGACTGAGGTACACAAGCAGACGACTTTTGTACAGTCACCTTCTGCTGAAAAAAAAAATAGACAAACGAATATATGTACATATGGGCTGACACATGGGTAGAATATACAAATATATAAGAGTAGATCGTGAAAATAGACCGCTGGACAGGCACATAGTGGTAGTGTATAGAATCTTCATAGATGAACGTTATCTCGTGTTTTTTTATGATACCACAGTGTAAGTAATAGTACTAAAAGCATAATATGGACACTCCTTGTCGCCCTTTTCGATTTAACCTCACCCTTTCTCAAATATGCGACAGCGCCGACACTGTAATAGGTGTCTTTAGTCTGTGATTTAGCTGCCGCCGATATTAAAGAAGGATAGAATATATAATATTTACGATGTATGAAGAGAATAACAAGCTAGTCTCAGCTAGTCTTAATTTTTTACCAAAATCCAGAATATTTTTTTTTTTTTTTTAATAGGATTAGTTAGAAAACTAGCAAAATGTACATTAGCCCACTAGATTAAAAATAGTAACTATGTCTTTCAGACATGAAAAGTGTTTGTATTCTTCAGAATATATTGTGACACCCAAATATATAAAAATATTCATACTAGTGAATAGTAATAGTCATATATTAAATGAAAGTGGAATATTAATAAATATTTCACTTTATTCCAGTACTTTAGATCTATATTGGTAACTAAATATGTGTAAAATAAATTAATTTAAATATTGATATATTAATAAATTTGTAGTGTGGTAACTGAAGTTTTGAATTTTGATTAATTAATCTTACAATTAACTCTACACAGCTTTTTGTAGTTACAACTTTGATTCACATTCTATAATAGAATGACAGTATATAATATGAAGTGTGCGCTTTTTCCTGCACTAACTACATTTTTTATACAACTTAGAATGGCAAACAAGCTGACGGTCCACCTTATGGAAAGTGGTAACCGTCGTCTATAGACATTAGCAGTACCATGGACATAACAGAGTATACTGTTTCGCCCATGATACCCCTCATGCGTTGCCATTCCTGAGAACTCAGGTGTTACTCCTCTGTACCCAGTACATTCATGCTATATCCCACCCTTCAAACCGAAACACAGCCATGCAAACACAACTGCTTCACGGTTGAAACATGAATGGGACAGAGGTACCCAAGCAATCGACTTTTGTACAAAGTCTCCCTCTGGTATCTGGTAAGATGACGACAAGTAGATACCGTTAGCCCATCGTGATAAATTCATCTGGAATTAACCATGATGGTTTTCAGGGGGACCGCGTGGATGTCGAACTGAAAGGGTATATAATAATAATAGTAGTAATAGGGCCGTTAGTCCCTAACAATCCTTCCCCCCACCCACCGGACTAAAATGTTATACCTCGTATCTTGTAATTTCACGACTATATACCTTCCTTCAAACTGAAACAGTGTCGTGCAAACTATTTCACAGCAGATACACGAATAGGACAGAGGTACCCAATAAGATGGGTACCTCTGTCCTATAAGATGTACCAATAAGATGAGTATATCTGTATAGGTACCCAATAAGATGGGTATATCTGTATAGGTCTCCCTCTGGTATTTCTCTTTTAAAATGATTAGAGAAACAAAAACATTTCAAATATTCTTAATTTATCTTAAGCATAATTGTAATAAGAGTTATAATAATATTTTCACTTATTATACCTATATTATTACAGTAAATCACGACAGATCGTACAAAATGAACACAAGTAATTAAATTGTATATTATAACTGAAGCCAGAATTTACATTTATATTTAAATACTAATCTACAACAATGTACACAGAATAATTAGTTTTAATAATTACTTTCAAAACTTCATCAGGTTCAATTTTATCTTTATATCGAGGGAAACAATAATATACAAAGTTAAAATGAACGAGAGAACCTTTGTTTGAGAAAACTAGCGCTGCCCTGCGGCATTTACTCCATACCTAACGGTCTTCATATAACAATAGTGGAATAAATAATTATTTTCCTTCCACATAAACCTGAATATCCTATATTATCTCTCCGGGATATTATTTTGTATATTTGTTCAATAATTTATTCTAATATGATGTAAGCAAAGATCACTGAAGTAATGCATATTAATTTATATATTTTAAAAAGTTATTATAGTACGATATAATGGTTTCAACCTCACGGAAAATGTATGAATCTACCCGGTCTGGGTAGCGTACAAGATAACATCTACCAGTGCGTTTTCTCTCCACCAACCGCCCTCATTACATTTTGAATAAATTATCTCTATCTCTCTATTTTTTATCCGTCTATCTCCTTATAATAGGTTTTCATGGAATAGGGAGAGAGAACCCAGTGCGCAAAAGTGCGCATATTTTATATTTTGTGTAATAGGAAGTTTGTATGGAGGAAATATCTACGAAATAGTACTATTAAGAGTAACGTGAGAGCTACCAGTATGTAGACACATAGCGAACTTAATGAACTGAATGAATAACTGAACTTAAAAGAAGAAATGTTGCAATATAAAGTGTGAAGAATGAGTTAATTCAAAAATAATATATACTTAAAAGTTCATAATTTTATTTTTATTCCTTTTCTTGCGTTAAATAAAAAATCGTTCAAGAAATAACGAGTAGAAGATATTCCAAAGCATCAACGAAGCAGTGCTTCCAAAATTGTCTATATATGAGCAACATAAACTTAGTGGGTCAATAGGTAGCGTGCTCGAGCTTGTCAGATATTCACTAGTGGTAAGGACGGTATTCGGTTTCTATATTTGTAGCTACTAGCATCGCATAAAGCCATTTGTTTATTGATTTTAAATGTTTCATCTATAGATATACCTATATTCTTGCTATATTTGTAGTTTTCACAATTACACTTTGTTATAAAATAACATTTTGAAATAAACAAAAATGTACCATAATATATATTTCTAGGTATGCAGAACGAAACAGTGACTCAGATTGCACGTCTATGTTAATATAATAAAATCTAATTTAATCTCTAGGACTATCAGTCGAATTAGATTTTTTTTTTACATTTGATAACTAATTTCTCGAGGAAGATAGGTGTAGGCTATTCAAATTCATATACATATATCTGAAATCATATATAGCTGTAAATGCTGTCTGAATTTTAATTGGTATTGAATTTCATTTGCTAAACATAAACAAAAATAATAGACAAATACGAACGAATTAGATAGAATAATGTATGGGTTCGTAAAACAAGGGTATAAACCAGCATTATACATTTAAAAGCTACAAGATGAGATTTCTCGCCGAGATTATAAAGGGTTGACTACATGAATATATAACAGTAAATGCAAGTGCATTAAGAAGATAAATAACCTTTACGTGCTATAGAGTTAACGTATGTAAAAGACCATACTGAAGCTGGGTAATACAAGTTACATTAAATTAAAAACTTAAGATTCTAAAGTTTTTAGATATAGAAAAAATAATTTTTGTTATTATTATTGCTATCTATTCGTATGTATGCCAGACGATGAAGGTGTTACTAACTTTTTTTTTTGGAAATTATTTTTCTATGTGTAGAGCACACAGAAAAAAACCTTTGTTGGGTATTTGCTGATAGATATTATAAGAATTTTTGTACATCTATTTAATAATTTGTAATTTAATAATATATACATTCATATTATGTTAATTTACGGAATATTTTGTATTTATAACGATATTCTTAGATAAAAAAAACTCATAGATGTTAATATTTAAAGTAATTAAGATGTACGATATAGTTTTTTTTAATAAATACCACACAATTACACCAATCATAAACTGATTTACTTAATTTTCGAATTGTCTTTGTTTGTCAAATACTTTAACACAGTAAATTCATAAATTAATTGATTATTGTGAAATTTAATAAATGTTACGTACCTCCGAAATTGAATCGAATCGAATTGTAATTTGCTGATATATTTAAATATATAATAAAATAAAATAAAAATATAATAGTATTTTTTTATTTATTGATGTAACATGTATTTAGAATAACATCTTAATATCTATTAATACACCTGAATTGGCTTTGATAATTTACGAAACGAGGTTCAAAATAAACAAGGAAAATCGAAGAAAAAATAAACTTTCTCCAGATGTATCTTCACAGCACTGAAAATGTTGGATTTGTAACGTATTCTCAATTATGCATGATACATTAGAATTTCAGTATGGCGCAGTACTTTTTGACTAATACGAACAAACGGAACTTGTTAGCAACTCTCCGAATTGAGTCATCAATCGCTCATTGCCCCTGTTTTGTTATACCTACTCAGTTTGAGTGGCTATCCGAATTTTGGGAGTGAATTGCGTGAGTTTATTATTAATATTTTACTGTCTCATATACTTCTATTTTCTTAGTAGACTGCGCAAATAAAATATTTATCTATTAAGAGTAAAATTTCCTAGCGATAAATTGTCACATAGACCGCCTATAAGTTCTTTTGTTTTGTTATTTTGTTATTATCGTATATATAAATAAATGTAGTTCTATAAAAAAAGAATTAACTAAATAGAATAAATAAGTTACGAAATTACATGGTACGAAGGCATAACACCGTGGGCCTCAAAGGAATGGCTATGCATAAAAAATACCATGGCAGTCACAGTCGCGGTATATTCTGCGATATTCGTGGTGCTTTTCATATTTATAGGCGACGGTTATAATTTTTTATTAAGCCGTTTGTTTGCGGTTTGCAGTCTTATAACAATAGAGAGAACAAATCAAGTAATCTAATATGGACTTCTAAAAAATAACACCAAATTCAGCAAAGTAAATAATTTAACTAAACAATTTATACAAATCTGAATTGAAATTTACATACATTATTGTTTTGACTGCCATCAACATTTACTAAGACTTCGAAAATACCAGGTATATTCCTTTTTTTTATCTCAGAACTTCAATGGCTATTGTAATCCAAATTGTTTGGATCAACAAAGATAAGTTTCACTAAAACATTTTAGTAAGGTCCATATATCGCTAGTTAGCTATAATCCCACAATTAAGCAAAGGCTTAACTTGTAAGCCCTTGTTTGCCGTCCCTGTGTCTTACTGAACTTAGCGCCAAATTTCAGTATCTGTTATTTATTTTACGTTCATAACAGCTTCTTCAGAATTAATAAATTGAATTTTGTAACGCAAAATTTGAAATTTTGATCGGTAAATTGTAAAGAGAATGAATGAAATATCTAATATTAATTTACATTTACTTAAAAAACAACACAAAAACATATTATTGTAATCACTTTTAAAATTAGTAAACGGCAAATTAAAATGTTAAAACATATTCAATTTAAAATAAACATTTTAATAAATATTCATTTTAAATTAAATTTATATGGAAAAAATATTTTGTTCAATAACCAAATGTTTTTTCTGTAAAAATGAGGAGTAATCTCTACATAGTATAAAACAAAATTGTGTCCCGCTTTTTTTTTTGTATTTATTTGAATGCAGTTTTCATCAATGAACATAATGATTCAAGAGAAAGGTTTATACGTATAATTTAATATTGTTTTGTGTTAATTTGTTGAAATATTACAATAATTGTTCAAGATATCGGAAAAGATCAAGTCAACTGAGAGCTTTCATTGAAAACGCTGCCTACTCTGTTTGAAATATAACAAAATAATTGATGGAATTGTTATTCTCTTTTATAAGTCTACAAAAAAGTCCGCACTAGCTTATGTCTATCTTTTAAGGACAGCTTACTATATCTATGTATTAAAATTCATACTCGACGAAGCAAGCTGATACAAAAAATGTATATGCTTTATTACCCGTGCGAAGCCGAGGCGGATTGTTAGTTCAGATATAAATTCTTATTTATTTACTATCATGGTAGTATTTGGAAAAATTCAGTGCTAATCTTAAACACAAAGTATTTCATAATCGCGTCGTAATAATTCAAAAGAAAAAAGTTATTTATATATTAATAAAAAGGCATGAATTTATTTTATCGCTCAACAAATGACAATTTGCGGCATATAAAATTATAAAGTTTATGGTATAATGAAGTATAGAAGAAAATAAGAAGAGCATGCAATAATATTATCCCTAATTATTATTTATGTTGTTCTATATGTTCCATTATATTGTTTATATGTATATAATATATCTGTGTTACTTCAATGTACGCGTAATTAGGTAATAGCTAATTGGCACTGCATAACGGAAGTAGAAACAATTCATATGCTTACTATATTCTGCTTCAATAGAATTTAATGAAAAGGCAACCAAGTATTGTTAAAATTATGTATCATCGAAATAAACTCTAAGTGAAATTAGAAACAAATCGAAACGTTTATATTAATCATATAAACAAATCGATTAAAATAAATAGGTTAATCGAGTTTTTATTTGTACTACAAATGAACATCAGTAAGCTGTCTTGTATTTTATTTATATACTATTTATTTGTTTATTTTTATGATATTTATTTGTTTACGATTATGTGATAGTACATATATTGTTTCCTATTTCAATGCTTCTTATGTTTGAGTATCCTAATATATTCGCTCAAGAAATAAACGTTTTATCAAATTGGCTTTTTAGTTAACAAATTCATCATTTTACGTGCTGATGTGTATTTGTTTGTGTATTTTGCCACTGTGGGCAGTCAAATGTTAGCGGAACGTGACCTTAATATCGAAATGGCTATTGAATAGCGCGCCCCGCCGCGCCTGTCTCATTGTGTTTAATTATGATGTAAATAAGCCTCTATTTGAATAAATAAAAGGACTTTTTGGTATTTGTGTAGGTAATTTATTACCTATTATATTAGTTATAGTGGAAATATAGTCAGCGTATAGTTACCAAGTAAGAAAAAAGAGAGAAAAGAAAAACTAACACCCCATACCATGATAACTAGCCGACGTAGTAATGATAGGCTACATCGTTCTATCATGATTTTGATCTCCTTTGTAACAGAGTGGTAGGTACATTTCTTTACGTAAATGAGGTCCGAGTTCGATTTCCTGTCGGGCCAATTTAGGAATAGTAATCTGATTTTGTTCTCTTATTTTTAAAACAAATATAAAGTAATAAGTCCAAAATGTAGTTTAATTATACATAAAATTTATAATGAATTTAACAATAAATAGTAAATATTATCACATGTTTAATTTTAATTGTTGTTCTTACATTTACTACTGTGTATGTAACTTACTACTTATATATAGTTTCATTACCGTTTACAAAACACACATAATATTTTTAAGATGAAATGTGTGGCACATATTTTTAAACGAACGCAAATTGGACCTAATGTGACCACCCGTCTCGTAGGAGTAATAAATGTCACTCGCATATCCTTTAGTGCATTCGCTTGGCTGCTGAATTAGTCTTACCTAATTTTGTATTTTAAGTTTCTGCATAGGACCTATACAAGGATGCTAAGGACTATTTTAATTGCATGTTTGTAACGTTAATAAATATTAAGTAATTTTATATGTAGTTCTTGAACGAAATGCAGAATGACATTAAAATTTGGTACTAATTATTTTTAACTCCTAAAAGAATTTTATTATTTTTAAGTCGCCTCTTATGATATATTGGGGTTAGAGACAAGTAAACACAATACATACAGTATAAGGGACAAAGAATATTTAAAATAAATCTGTATGTACTCAAAATATACTACACCGCCTGTCCAATGTGGGTAGCTCGTAGCAATTATGGAGTTATTATATGCAGAAATCCATTGTTTAGTAGTGAAATCATAATGAGTTGCTATAATAGCTCATCATGGGAGATTTGTTTGTTAGAATGCGTTAATCTTTGAAACTATCAGCCGAATTCTGTTTTTTTTATACCACTGAGATGGCAAATAAGCATACGACCCACTTGATGGTAAGCGGTTCTATAGCCTATGAACGCCTGCAATACCAGGGTATTACGCGCAGTTTGTCAACCCTGATGAAACCTCTTTACCCCCCTTTGATATATAAGCCATATTTAGCGTAACATTTTATTTAAATACTACATTAAATACAAATACAATACATTCTTATTAAAATTTGGTTTCGGCCTATTCAACAAACACTCTTAGTAGCTCTCTTCCTACGGGTTGATTAACTCATACCTGGCTACGGCCTATTCAACAAACACTTTTAGTAGCTCTCTTCCTACAGGTTGATTTACTCATACCTGGCTACGGCCTATTCAACAAACAATCTTAGTAGCTCTCATTCTACGGGTTGATCTACTCATACTTGACTCCGGCCTACTCAACATTCACAAAGCCTATCTTAATCCTTGAGTATTCTTAATATTAAGTAAATTATACAAAACTAAATAAGCTATGTTTACATATAGCAGCTATCAACATTATATTGGCTTTGCCGATCTTACGGTGTGGAAGGTAAACCCTATCACACTATTCTACATATATATCGGGCTGTCTCCACGGGTTGATCTCTAATGTCACAATATAGAGCCGAAACGGAGCCTCTCCCATAAGTAAGTTTTGGTGTCTGAGTGATCTCGTGATTTCAGCCACGTCTCGGGCTTTCTCCACAGTTTGATCTCTATTGTCACATTTGAGCCGAAGGGAAACCCCCATAAGTAAGCTCGTGACTGAGTGATGCTGGGACTTCAGTTTCGACTACGTGCTGTATCTACGGGTTGATCTCTTAATGTTACCTTATAGGACCGAAAGGGGGTGGGCATCCAAAGTAAACTCTCGTGTCTGAGTGATCCCGGGACTTCAGATTCGATCCTTTACCATTGGCAAAACAACTACTTTTCTACTGGAAGCATTGTGGGGCTGGTGGAGCCATTGTAATGTTGATGTACTAATGTGCTTTTGATTTGGTTTGGAACTGAGAATACTCTGTACTTCCCTACCTACCCAGTGCATTATGCATCTTCAATACCCCTGTCTTTTCAGGAGAAAGACCTATAGATAGTTGGAAAGTCTTCTACTGGTCTGGGCGTGTGGGGGGCTCGATTACTCCCCTATTTATTATTTTTGCAATTATTTTAAAATTTAATATTAAATTAACATAACTATCTAGTTTCATGAAATACGAGTATAATTCATTAAGTATTCTTAATCCTTAAAGATTTATCAATCATCTTCATTATTTAACTCCTGTCATATACCAATTAAAGAACCTCTTGGTTATTACACACACAACAATTCCTATATTACTAGACGATCACACTTTTATTAATTTGGCCGAAACTGTGGACTACAGCTAATATTCGATTTATGTATCTAAAAATCATTTACTATGTACAAGAACTTTGCATAAGCTTACATTATACACCCTTAAATAACTGTATTTAGGTGAAGATTCCTGTCGTCATTCTAATAGCTTATACAAACGGCGAATAGCGTTCATGCACTGCATAGTTTCATGTTAGCTCAAATAGCAAAAGTATCCGTGTGACGCGTTTGATACACCGTAGTCATAGAATATTTTATGCGATGTATTTGTGCTAATATCTTTCATCTTACCCTATCTCCACTTACTATTTTAATAATGTTAAGCTATTGTATGATATAATGTAAATAATTTTTTTATCTAAATAAACTTTTTACTATTGGATTTAATACGTTACTTTTTATAAATCAATCGTTAGATTTAAAATGTTCGGATTTTGCGGAGAAAAGTCCCTATGAAATTCCGCAGTTACTCTTTTCAAATAATTTTATATTTGTTTAAATATAATATCTGTAATCGTTATTTTATAGTGAGAACATGTTTTAGTTAAAAACATATTGATTTTTAAGATAATGCATGACATGTGGCTATAACAATTTTGTACGTTTTAATTAGAGATATTAGAAATTTAGCTGTTACGGTTACCTCGGGACTTTACAGTTTACGATAGGTTGCAAAGCACTAAGTGTGAAGATAAATACATATAGCAGTACGTTTAAATAATATATTTGTCTCTTTTCAGGAGATTCTTTAAGATTGTAATTATCAGGAATATTCTCACCAGGTTTGCTCGATTTTTTCTTTCCACGCACCAAAACATTGTGACCTTTTTTAGATTTTCTGGCTCATGATAGTTCACGTGGCTAAATAAAGGTAATAAAAATACGAAGATTATTCAAATAAAAGATGCACGGAAAAACTTCTTCACATCATGAAAATCTACTTCGCTATGACAATGCTCTACAGACCGTTAGACTTTTTTAACATTATCTCTTTATAATATGATTTTAAGCTTTTATGCTCGTTCGTTTCATGACAGATTTAATAGTTGTCAGTCAGCCACGAGTTCAGATATTTAAATTCAAATTATCTTTATTCAAATAGACTTGTTTACTTTTAAATCGTCATTTTTTAAATCTACTGCAGGATTCGGCAAGTTGGTATCTGTTAAGAAGCGCCTGCAAGAAACTCAACAGTTACTCTTTCAAATCTCTGTTAACATTATGTGTATTTATTTAAATGCAGTACGAGGTTTGTCCGGAAAGTACGTATAAAAGTTTTTTAAAAATTTTATTTTACAATTATTCAGGTAAATCAATTTTATCCCCTTCAAAGTACTCCCCCTGTGACATAATGCACTTGTGCCAACGCCGTTTCCACTGTGAGAAGGCTCCTTGAAAGTCCTCTGGTTGTAGGTTTCTCAGCTGCCCCGTCGTAGCTTTTTTTATCTCATTTATGTCCCCCAAATGCCGCCCCCGAAGTACCAATTTGGTTTTTGGGAACAAGAAGAAGTCACACGGGGCCAAATCCGGCGAATAGGGGGGGTGTTCGGTCACCGTAATGGAATTTTTACTCAAAAACTCACGGACAACAAGAGAGGTGTGGGCAGGGGCATTGTCGTGGTGAAGAATCCAACGCCCCTCTCGCGCCAATTCTGGACGAACTCGTGCCACACGAGCTTTGAGGCGTCTGAGCACATCGACGTAGAATTTTCCATCAACTGTCTGGCCTGGAGGGACGAATTCTTGATGGACAATCCCCCGAACATCGAAAAAAACAATCAACATTGTCTTGACATTTGAGCGGGATTTTCTTGATTTTTTTGTTCGTGGTTCCCCGGATGTCTTCCACTCTTTGCTTTGGGATTTTACTGTTCTGAGATCGGCAAAAATTTCACGGCCATTCTTGCCGAGTTTCGAGAGAAACTTGATTACGACGCGCTGCTCTTCAACGGAAGCGGGCTCCATGCCGACGGGGTTTCGTTAAGAGGTAACTTCACAGATGGCGTGACAAGCCAGTTCGCACCGCACGGCGGTCAGACCAGAACTGAACCATTGTTAGGGACATAAGGAAGGGGTCCTGCGCTTACCTGGCCTCCCCACTCCTCTTTCTCGCATTCCAGAACACTTTTATACGAACTTTCCGGACAGACCTCGTATATTTAAAATTCTATGGTTGTTAAAAGCACCATGCACATTTGTCATTCAAGTAATTGTTTAGTGTAATAGGCTTTGCTTAATAAGTGTTTTTTTTTTTATAAAACTTAAACTTATTAAAAGGCAGATTTAAAATATCCTTCGGGATTTTATTATAATATTTGCATATAATTTTAATTGACCTGGCATACATTGTTTTGCATTCCCTATCATTACCTACTAGGTCCGTAGTTTCTTATTTGGACACAAAATATTTTATATTACAAGTTGCAGTAAAAGTAACACACATTTACAAAATTTGATCAAAGTTAGTTAAGCTCTTTCAGAGATTAGCGTGGACGAATACCCTGATACGAGGTTTTTATATTAAGATTACCAAACTGCGCTGTTGGCAAATAGCTTAAGTTGGCAAACCACGGCAGTAGGCGAAATCAAATTGGTGAATCGTACCGGTTGGCGAATATATTGGCGAACCGTACGTAGACTGTATAGAGAAATGTAGATTTCATAAGAAGGTTTCATATGTTAAATAAAGAGTATTGTACTGCTATTTTTAAATCGCTTGTCGGTAAGTATGTAACGCACATAGTGCGCGCGGTTGCGGCGGCGGCGCCGAGTCAAACACGCGGTTGCGGGGCTAATAGCACATTAGAGCAGCCATCTCGCTGTGCAGGTTTAAATATTAACGCCTCCGGCCCACCACTCTACACAGCCTCCCACTGAAAAAGGCTTTTTATTTGAGGATAACGAGATCGTGCACAGCTTCCACTGTATAATGAGGTTTCTTATTTCCTGGTAATGAGTTTCATATAGTTATTTATTAGAGTATTAAGATGCTATAAAATGGACGACGTTACGGCCAAAGTACGGTTTTATAAGGTGTATTTATGATTACGATGCAACATTAGAAGTATTTATGCTGTCCTCGTCTTGTTGTATATTAATAAAATATTAATAGATTAAAATGAGAATTGATTTAATAAAATTTCCTAATACAAGTTATTTGAGCGTAATTTTAGCATAAATATCGAATATAGCTAGAAACAAATACAACAATAAGCCACGAATAACATAGATGAACATTTTCATGCTGACTCATAATTTAGACACTAGTATAACACTAAAACGAGAAATAGACAATTGCTAGAATCAACTGTCATATCTGAAATTAATTACGAACAATGTTTTCCCAAGTAACTGCTAGCAATTAAGTCATCATTTACTCTACAGCTCTAAAAATTATATGAAAAATAGAATAAGCTTTACTAACGTAACAGCTTTCTTTTGCTTTACAGAAACTGAGTACGAGGCAATGAAATGTTAATGTGACGTGACTGAGGATTAGATTTTTAAAGAGTTTTGCTCAACAAAGTCAGTCAAACATCCAGTCACAGATAATAATATACTAGACTGAGTCAATGAATCAATAATATCAAATCAGCTTTTTTATTTATATCAAATATTTCATAAAATATTGTAGATTGGAAAAATAGAAGTAGTCACAATATAGTATAATGAATATACAAAAATAGCAAGCAAACTATTTCTGAAGTCTATTGTCGATAACATTGTATTGTGTTTGAAGGTACCTACGGTCTTGGCAGAACAAGTTGTTACGAATATAGCAATGTAAATGTTGAATGGTTTTAATTCTGTTTTAAAAGAACGCTATAATTGCATAAAGAAACCCACCTAATAGCTTCGGTCACTTATGTAAAAGCTTTCTTTTATAAATTATCGCTGATTTTGTATATCTTCGCTTCTCTATAGTAGGTATACATTAATCAAAATACAAAAGTATTTATAAATTAACGAAAAAATATGTAATCTAAAATCTTATATTAAATCTTATATCAGCCTTTTTTTCGAGCTTTTCTTGTCCATGACTGCATACATATACTGTCCATAGCAACATAGCACTGAAACTTCCCCAGTAAGGGGGGTAGGGGTCTCGCCAGTAGTTAGCTTAGCCGTAGTTAGGCTTTGGTGATCTTTTAGGAGGGTCGCTTCTGCCTATCTCTCGCACATTAAGTTTCTTTAGTCATCTCTTACGACATCCACAGGAAAGGAACGAGTGACCCATCTTATGCCGAGACCACACGGTTATCTAAAATGTTCGTGTTGAACTTTATCAAAAAGATAGACTTTTTTTATTTTATTAACAATTTTAAATGTCATTATGTCTCTGTAAATATAACATAGTCTGTTTGAAACATGTGTCTATGTCATTAATAAAGATAATGAATTCTGACCTTTCGGCCTTCCATAGGGAATGTTGTTCTGTTCCATGGATAATGTCATCCTGTTACACTCTGTGTAAACATACTTTGTATTAATTCATATAGCATATCATATAAAAATAAAAAAAAAAATGTTAATAAACAAAGAATTCAGGTCAAAGGTGGATTTATAATATAGTAATAAAGCTTAAACCCAGTTTTTACCCGCGACTTCATCTGCGTAATTGAAATATGTTTATTGACTGGGATAAAACTAGCCTATATCCTTTTCTATTCTATTTAGTACGTATATACCAAATTTCCTATTGTTTCGTTAAGCCATTAAAGCACTATGATGTAACAAACAAAGCCAATTTTTACATTCAAAACATTTGTAAGGATTATAACTACACGATATGTATGGAGTAAATTAAAAAAAATATTTAAGAAAAAAATATAGGAGAGATCTTCATAAGATCACTAGATATTACAACATTCAACAATTTTAAAAACTTTAATCTGTTTGCTTGTTTGTTTTTCTGTACGTTACAAATACAAATAAGTTTATTTTGTTTGAAAAGTAGTAAAAAGGACGGTACATAATATTTAAATATTGTTCGCACTTTTCATCAAAATATGGCATACAAAATTTTATTTATTGTGCTATGTTAGATATTATTTCGGTATTAGGAAAAACTACTGCATTAAAATGAGTGTTGTTTTTACAGTTGTATTTCTGAAGATCTAAATTAAAATCTGGTTTATTTTTTATCTTAATACGCCATCTAGATATGGTTACCTATAGAATCCATGTATACGAAGTTGTGGACAAAAGCTTTGATTTTTTTGTCATGGATATACTTGAAAATTTATCAACCGATTTTAAAAACTTTTCACGTATAGATAGCCACATCATTAGCGAGTAACATAGACTATATATTATTTGCAATAATTCTGTATATCTGTTTAAAACCGGGCCGGATCACTAGTATCATATAAAAAGAAAAATTGACAATAAAAAAAGAATTGAGCTCAAAAGCGGATTTATTATGTCTAATAGAATTGCCCTTTCCAGCCAACATTGAAAATACATATTTGAAAGACTTCTGTATTTGGATACGTAATAATTTAGAAATCATTAGTAAATAAGTTGTAATAAAGTATAATGAAATTCTTGAATTTAAATTGGTAGGTATCTTATTAATTTTAAATCATGCCTGATATTCAAAGAGTGTACATAAAATAGATAAATAAGTAGGTTCTCATTTAAACTGAATAATTTTAATTTTTATAATAATCTGTGTCTCTACGCATTCGTTACTAATGGTTTGAAATTGGGGGGAAGGGCTCGTTAGTAATGCAGAATACCAGTCGCATTGCTAGCAATATACTCAGTCAGGTCGATCACCATGTGGTCCCCATTAGAAACCAGACATATTCATCATGATGGGCTAACTAACCTGCCTTTCCATTCTCACCTACCATCTCTCACTGGTACCCCGCTAGCGTATACCGTTAGCGCAGGCAGGGGTACCATTCTACTATCATCCAATAAAGAAATATACTTTGAAACTGAATAAGGTGTCTGTAGTAGCTTATTCAGTTTCAAACCTGCATTACTGTGAAATGAACGGTCTAGATCTCTAACAATATCATTACTACAAATTCATTATCTAGTGAAAGCCTCTATCGAAATGTTTCACGTATTATCGACGTGTATGTAAGCAGTACATTATGTCCCTTGTAATACGTAATTAAACGACAAATAAATTCAAGTTGAGTTATTCCCCTGTGTTAGATGTCCCAGGGCGCTTTCTGAAGAGCACATGTGTGCGAACCTTTGTCATGAATATTTATGATTCTACTCGTATACGTGAATGTCACTCATCAAATTGTTAAAATTTGCCATATTGAAAACCATACTACTTACTAATAAAATTAAATACAATATGAAACAAACACATATTGTCGCATTCCATTCCGTCAATTTGTTTAACATACCACATTTAGTTTAATGCTATAAGCATGTTAAGTTTCATTAACAAAATTAAAATTACCATAAAATAAAGTTCATCAAATATATATATATAGTCCCTATGAAGATGCTGATCTGATATATTTGAATTTCTTTCATCTGTTTTCTGAACTAACTTGTGTTTGTAAATACTCTTTATGATTTAAATGAACTAAATCAAACATGCAAACATTTCTTTATAGGTATAATTAAAATGAAACAATATTACTATTTCAGGTTACGAATTTTACTAGCATTTATAATGTATTTTTATATGAAATATGAAAACATACTTATTTGTTTGTCACTATTTACTGTTATTATTCCCGAAGCATTGCGATCGTTATTAAAAACTTGTTCCCGATTCGTGATTTTAATTTTTCGCTAAACTTTCGCAATATTTCTCTCGTGGGTCGACGCAAAACGAAATTTGCATATTCAGCAGTAAAATTTACGTCACAAACAATGCCCTATTACGGTACAATGGAAATGTCGTTACATTGTTGCTCTGGCGGCGGAACGGTCGCGTCGCGTGGTGACTACGTGGCGGTTGGCGGCGGTGCGAGCAGTGCCATAGCGCCGCGTAACGCATACGTCACTGCAAGCTCAAAGGGCGACCGTCGGTGCTGATTTACTGCGAGGACCTGTGGCTGCTCGTGTTTAAATGAAAATTATACACGGGACCCGCGCTACGGGGGCGCGACCTTTCCCTCGTAAAGTAACTAATTTATGAACTCGTGATACTTCAGCGGAGGTGCCCGCGCTCCACTCTTGAAATTTTAAACAGCGCCGGCTACTGTGCAAGCGTTGAATTTTTGACATCGCGTTACATATCTTGACTTATATCAGAATCAATGCTTTTTTTTCGTTTTGAATTATGAACGTTGACATGTTAATTTTCACTAACCACTTTAACTTTAGTAGATATTAAAAAAAAATAATAATTGTTTTTAATATTATGGTTTACCTTACATCTGCTCAGAAAGTAGTTAGTTACTATGCCCTTGATAAAGGAGAATGCACGTTTTAAGTTTTTTTTTAATGAGATGAAAGTAGAATGTATATCCCGTCTGCGCCATCGATATATGCCGACAGAGTACCAGTAAGTGAGAATAGGTGACAATAAAGTCAGGCCAATTGACTTATCGTGAAAAATAAACTCACCAGGAATTATACGGTAGTTAATTTCCAGTTAAATTACCGATAAAGTCGCGAATAAAAGCTGGTGAAACTATATTTCGTGTTTGTGTGTTGATTGTTGATTTTTTTAATGATTGTTAATGCAATGGTAACCCCGCCTGCGCTATTGATACATATTGGCAGGGCACCAGTTTGGAATGATAGGTGAGGATAACAGCAGGACAGTTGCTCATTGTGACGAATTTAACAATAAATCAATCGCGATGGTTTCTAGAGGGAAGTGCAAGAAGGTTGACCTGATAGGGTGTATTGCTAGCAATGGAATTGCCGCAAATTTTTTATTTCATATTATTTTTGTACCTGCCCGTCAATGAGATAAGCTAAAAATGAACGTTATACATTTAAGAATTACAAATAAGTATAAATTTGTACAATTAGTATAAATTAATATGACATCAATTGGGTCACCGAATAATTAACATTATAACCTATTTGTTATTGTTGTTCATAGCTCAATAAGGTTATTTCGAATTTGTCGGGTTGATATCCAATTAATTAACAAAACACTTTAGTAATTCCAACCGCCTCACCTATTTCGTACTGTGACATTTATTGTGTTCCCACACGTAAACATCTATCTATTTGATATGAGATAATATAGATCAATCGTATTGAATTAGGTACAATTATCAAATACCTACATATCTGTATGTACCTACTTATGTTTGTATGCTTGAGATGTTAAACAATAATTTATGCGTAGGTGTATTATACGATATATAATATGCCTTTACAGTAGGTACCTACATGTTAACCCGTATCCATATTGGGCCTGACCCGGAATTTTGATTAAGCGTAAACTAGATTATGGTAAGGGTAAATTGAGACCGTTTCTTAAACTACTAAACAGTTAATAGTGTTTGCCTCAAACTTGGGAGTTACTTATTTGCTCGGCTGTTCAGCTACATCGGCTATGAGAGTTATAGCTGAAGTTTCACCATACTACCTCTATGTAATCTGAAACCCTTAAGCTATGCAAATCACGATACAAATCTGTTGTATTTTGTGCGTATATTTGGGTTCTAGATATTTATTCAAAACTGTCGCGACGGAATGTGTGTACTTCAGCAATTGTAGATGTTAGAAATATAGAAATGTAATATCGTATAATGAGTTTGCATGAACCCCAATGACAACTAAATTGTATGTTATGGAGCTTACTTAGTTTAATAATACCTTATTACATAGCAACATTCGAAGAATTTAATAAAAGCGTTTATTGCTTGAGCACAAAGCAATTTTATTTTTAGTTCTTTTAATATACACAACACATACCTGGAATAGAATGTAGAGAAACAATTTCACTAATTGCCTGCTCCAAACGTGGATTCAATGATTTTTAGTCTAAAATGTAATAAATATTTTATGGAAAATAGTTTTAACATGTAACCTGCATGATTGACAAACAAAATCAGTTTCATCACATGAAATCAATTATGAATAAAGAATGCACTATATCATTTATTTTTAATAAAATTTAAACTGCTACATAAGATGGAATATGTTTTATAATATTTCTTAACATATTTTCCTTTTAATCTTCTGGCTCTATAGATAAGCCGTTCCCAGTAAAATCATACGCATACTTGCCAAGGAATTATAGTTGCACATCAGATGTTTAATGGATTCCGATTTCTCACTGCACAATCTGCACTGTGTAGATGAGTTTATTCCATCCCTCAGCCTTGTGATTTAAGAACTTTTTAGAATGTCTGGGACTCTTCAATTTTCTCTATTCCTCCTACTATTTTATATATACCTAATAAGGTGATGTGTAATAAATACAGTCAATAGGTATTCATTTATCTATGCATCAAGAGGTAATCACTAATTTAGTTGTTTCTATCCAAACACTATATAATTGAAACCTTTTTGTTCCGCATCTTGGTAGTAAAGGTACAGAAGACTTAAAGCAGTAGATTAAAAGATTTCCGTGATACGTTGTTCGAACAAAATTTTCTCTCAATGCGTATAGTACGATCAAATATCCATCCACCTGTAGAATATAATTTAAGATTATATCCCTTAGAAAAACAGACTTCAAGTAACGAAACCAGTTATTTAGATTTAAAAACTAAACTACTGAACCGATTTTGATAAAATTTCTATCCACCCGATATGTAAGTATATTCTTTCCGATTAAAAAAATCCAAATCGGTTTAGTACTGACGGAGTTTTGAGAATAAACAAACGTAAAAAATACAATCTATTAAAAACCTCATTCTTTTTGAAGTTGCTTGATAAAACAACTAACTATCACCTCAATTTGGGAGAGATTGTCACTGTATTTTTTTTTACTTTGATTGCGACTGTATTTTTGTGTATATATGAAAGAATTATATTTTTTTGTAATGGATAAGATATATTTCCATGTCGACTTAATATTAATTGCGTTATTATTATTTATCTATTCATCAAAAGGAGACAACTAATTCGTTGTCGATATCCAAATACTATACAAATAAAACATTTTTGTTCCGAATCTCAGAAGTAAAGTTACAGTGGACTTAAAGCAGTTGATAAGACAAGTGGAACTAGATAGTTTTTTTTTTGTGGAACAAAAGTTTATTTTGCACGGAATCAAGTACATCGTAGGTGGGCGCTCGCATCAGGATAGAACAAATGAACGTCTAAGTATTCGTTCTCACATAAAATGAAGTCATAAAACTTGACTTACATCAGAGTGTAGGTATTCTCAACGGGTCTGGTCTTGTGTAAATCACCGCGTCCATAAGTCAGTTGAGTGTCCGTAAACTGAATATTTATGGAGCAGTACCGCGATGTAGCCGCCCTAAACGCGCCACCGAGACTTGCGTCAAAACGATTTTAGCATAATTTATGTACTAAAATATACTGCAATTTATGGAAATAAACCACTCAAGTGACACAAGGTGTCGTTAAAACACCCTTCTTTAACAGTAATGTTTAAAACATTTCCGCCATTGACGAAATCCCGACTAAATGTCGCGTATTAAAATTACTTGTGGGTATTCGATTTAAAACTCACTCGCCTGCTCTGATATATGAAAATTGTGAACACATTCTAGAATGTTCGTCTGTAATTCAATAAATAAATATTCGCAAGATACGATTGTAATTTGCGAGTTCATCAGATCGTAATAGTGGTTATCCTCAGCAAAATGCGAATATCTACTGTGGGCGGGCGTTCGGTATTAAATCCTAGCGCACAG
Source organism: Galleria mellonella (assembly GCF_026898425.1). Taxonomy (NCBI): domain Eukaryota; kingdom Metazoa; phylum Arthropoda; class Insecta; order Lepidoptera; family Pyralidae; genus Galleria; species Galleria mellonella. Next base: position 7,519,116 of record NW_026441995.1, on the reverse strand, counting down.
AACCCCGCACCGTCGGTCAGTATGCACATATATAGCTACATGTATATATCGTGACTTGCCTGGCAAATGCAAATTATTCACAAAGCGCGCGTATAAATGGCTCGTTCACAACTAACGGACCATGTAGGTATTTGCATGTACTAAAATATAATCTTTTGAATAAAAACAGATATAGATTAACATATATTTGATATATATCAGATATAAAGATAAGTCTCTAAATATGTATTTTTTTGTAATACATATTATCATATTGCAACTCTATAATTTTTTTTTATTTTGATAAAAAAATATAAAGTAATATGTTAAGTAGTCTATTATAGTATTATCCTTAGTAATTGTTGAGAAATATTTATTCAACTCTGAATCAACAACAAAAGCAAAACAACCAATAATTTAATAGGTAAAAAAAAAAACTAAGAAATTAATGCATACCCAGATAAGACTAAGAAGTCATTTTAGAGTGGCATTTAATAGTTTGAAATTTATCATCACTGAATGTGATAAACTTGAATAGATGGAATGCGTAGACATTTCAGCGATTCACCATGAGTTTGAGAATAAACAAATCATGCCATTGGTATATCAAATCCTTAAATATAAGTGCAATAATATAAAAATTATTTCGTGAATTAACGAAACTTTATAAAGTAGAGGTGTATATTTATAGTAGTTGAAATACAAGTAAGAGACTTATTCTAGGAAATTTTTGAAAACAATTTAATTTTTGTTTATAACCAAAGTACCTTTTCATTATATATGAACACTTTACATAATTTACTGAAATTTATAAATTTTGTAGAAATAAACCATTGTAGATATACAATAGATTCGTTGTGTTTATATAAACAATTGAATTAATACCGTAATGCCTATTTCATTCCAGAGACAATACGGCCTGTCAATTAGGCTGAAACAAAATTCCATGCGCGTGGATCACTCATTACCAAGGTGTTGGCAGTATGAAATGAATGTGCAAATTACCGTCCATCACAATACGCTAAATTCACGAAGAATATTTTTATGAAAATTTTAATACTCGCGCATGTATGCGGCCGCACTCATAAATCAAGTACTTCCGAGCGCCCTTTGAATTTCCGCACGCCGATGATATACCGCGTCTGTGACAATGCCAGCCTTCGCTTTTATACACCAATATTCCTTTTGACGAAAAGGACACTAATTGAACAGGGAAAGTGAATTCTATTGAATTTTTTATTTGCTTATTATATTTGAGCCGTAGGTGTAGAAAGTAGAATTCCATTAATTTTATAAATGTGAAAGTTTGAAAATACATTCTGAATGTTTGGAAATTCGAATAGCAATATTAATAATAAATAACTCTAAACACGTTATTTAGTTACAGACAAAGCAGAATATAGTATTTATTATAAAATTATAAAGTTGATAAATATTCTTATTTATATTTTTGTAAACAGGCAATGTACTATATATGTATATGGCAATTTGACGTTATTGAGAAAACCCATAGACAAAATGGACTTGAATGTAAAATTCCAATTTTATTAAATAGTTGAATACGATTGGATAAAATTTAGTAGCACAATAAAATCCTAATTAATATCCTATATATGTAGAATTACCAAAGTGCGTACGAATTCATGAACATTTGTATTTTCTGTATTTATTCAATGTTTAAACCATTAAACTAATATTCGGAGAAACTATTAAATAAGAAATCGTTATTCAACGATTTTTCTAAATGTTATTTAGTTTTAATTTTCATTATATCAGCCATTAACTGTCCACTACTGAACATAGGCCTCCCCCATAAGGAAGCTTTTGCTAGTAGGTAGTTGCTACCCTTAGGGTTGGCAACCGCAGTTAAGATTTGGTGATGTTTTTAGAAGAATTAAAAAGAAGGGGTAGATCGTTGTATGCTGGGACCAAACGACTGATAATTAAATTTATATAACTTTAATAACTCCTTCAATCCTACGCATTGGTTGAAAATCAATAAGTAGGAGCTGTAAATTACATAGTTCCAATAATAAAGTATCTCTCCTTGAACAATGTTGTAATTCCTCTTTAACCCAAAACCAAAAGTTTTCTTTGAATAAACTTTATTGCAATATAATAAAAATTCACGAAGCTATTATAAAACAACAAATATTTCTGGCACAGACGGCAGTATTATTAGGATTATTTCATGAGCTAGAAATATCTAAGCCCACGTACCGTATTGTGCTAAGTCGAGCGTCGTTCGTTTATTCGTTGTACATTTTCCCGCCTTCGCTACAGACGGCGAGTCCAGATATATATTTCCTGGCAGGTCGCGGCCAACGCCAGCACGGCCGATATTTCGTGCTCCCAGGACGACAATAATTTGTTGGTCCATCGCGTCGAGTTGGTGTATTGCCTCGATATATCTCCTTCAGTCGTATACTCTAATCGCGCTCGATATGAACGATCATCGTCATTGCTCTTCTGGGAACGAATGGTTAAATTAAAATTCCTCTTTTACGAAGAACAATATTTGTACTTTTGTTACTGTTCTTGTGTTCTTGTTGTATTTTTTTTTGTTATCTGAGGGAATATGGTATCAATAAATATAGAGTTTTAAGTGACAGATAATCGATTTGATCAAAATTGGAAATGAAAACTGTATTAAAAAATTATCTTACTTTGCCTTAGCAATTATTAACGTCCCACTGATGGGCATGGGTTTCTTTCTATAAGCATATATATTACCACACTGGCCAGGCGAGTTGGTATAGGGTTTTTTTAATGCGTTTTCCTTTCAAAATATAAAACATTAATGTTTTATACTTTTTCTCGTCTGATACGATCCTGAAAATGAAAAGGAGCGGTGATTAAAATATTTAGTAATTGACAAAACATCCCATTATAACTAAATCGTTAAATAATAAGTAACTACAAAATCTGTAAAATAACAAATAAAAATTGTCATTTGTTATTTTTTTGTCGTGAAATTTACATTATTTTCCTTTTACATTACATTCTGTGTTTCATATTTACCAATTTTCATTTAAGTTAATTTTGTATTTATTTCTAATTAAGTTATAGAAATTCATTGGTGTTTAATATAAATGATCTATCGATATTGGTTAGTATTCATAAATTTTAGTTCATAGTTTATAGTCCATACTTGTAATGCAGTGCGGAGTAAATCTTGGTTTGCGTCTCAGCGACCACGTTCTACCAATATTTGAGTACGTTCATGTTCGTAAAGCTATTTGGTTTACGACTATTTCATATATCCGACGACTCAGTTTGTCAGGAATCGACCGTTATAGCTATACAAAATTTAATACTTGTTGTTTGTTGTCTTATGTTTGGGTTGGATTTATTAAGTTTAATGTACGAAGCCAAGAAACCTTCAAACTCCTAAGTATATAAGGTAATTTAGAATATTACCTTAAGTACTTTGCGAGTGTTCCACTTTTACTTATATTATGTCTAAAAGTGAGAGAGGCAAGGTAATATTCGCTTATTTGTTTAATCTATAGATATATTAAATTTGGAAAACAATCAATATCTTTAATGTAAAATAATTAATATTACTGGTTACAATATAATAAATTATACATTTTTTGATACAAATAAATTTATTGCTGATTTTTCTGTGTAGAAAAATATGCCACTAAAATGAAGGCAAATAGCTTGTAAAACGAAAGTGCAAACTTTATTGATGTTTACTTGTAGCACAGTTAATATTATAATAATATAATATAGTATAATATATATGCATAGGTTATCGCTTGTAGAAAGTCCAGCGGCAGCTATCCTAATAAAACAAATAAACATTACCCTCCATTAATTTACTTTTACTTTATTACTGTTACAGGTTAAATATTATTAAATACGCATACTTTGTACAAAAGTCGATTGCTTGGGTACCTCTGTCCCATTCGTATTTCTACCGTGACGCAGTTGTGTTTGCATGGCTGTGTTTCGGTTTGAAGGGTGAGATATGGCGTGAGTTTATAGGGTACAGGAGAATAACACCTGAGTCCTCAGGAATGGCAACGCATGGGGGGTATCATGGGCGAAACAGTATGTGTGTGCACTGTTATGTCCATGGTACTGCTCATGTCTATAGGCGACGGTTACCACTTTCCATCAGATGGACCGTCAGCTTGTTTGCCATTCTAAGTCGTATAAAAAAAAACTAATAAATATTTCCCCTGTTTAAAAATTATTGTGTAATGCTTATTATTGATTGGTCTAAAATATATCACGTTATTTTTATTGATTTCAAATCTAAAAATCAATTAAATAAATCAGAAGCCTAGAAAAATCTATGGTAGTTTTCCAATACTTTCATACAGCAATCAATATGTATACTCGTATAGTGACTTTGCGTAGCGTCCACTACTCTTGTTCCATTACCGTTTTCCCGATAAATAAATTGTTGTCATGTTAGATACACGATAAGCGAACACTTGTTCCGGTTTTTCCGAAACAAAAACAATGAAATTAATAGTGAGAGAGTCCATTATCCAGCATTAAGCACTCAGTAGAGCGAATGGGACATAATGGCTCGTCGCCGCTCGGCATACGCCCTTTTATGTGTCCTAATAAAAACGTCACCACTGCCCAATACATATTGTTCACCCAATAAAAAATAAGGTATGTTATTGTCTCTCTAATTACATTTATAGTGCATTGAAATAGTAGTTTTATACTCATACGCAGGCACAAAATTTGATTACTTTATTGAAGTGACGAGGTTAATGTTATATATGTTATTATAAATGTTTTAGTAAACTACAATTGGCCGATTGATACTGAGTTTGATGGAAAAAATTGTGTCTTAAAATAAATGATGGCCTAAACAATAATCCTACAGGGCCTAAAATAATTCATATAGTTATGACTGAACCGAAATGGAATAGACCGAAGCATACTTCTCTGTTGTCTTTATGGTAAATATAGCACTCAACTGTCCTTGAAAGAACATTTTGCACACTAATGTTAGCAAAACATGTTAGAACTATACAAATCCTACAATGAATTACAAGTATATCTTTACACTTACTATGTAAACATGTTTGCAAATAGGTAAATTTATCTTTATCAACTTGTTCAAATTGCACCATGTACATTTAAGACTAACATAGCAAAGGACAAACGATCCCAATTTAGTATGTAAATTAAAGTAAAATAATGTCTTCTGAAAAGGGGAACGAAGTCCCGTTAGTTATAACGACGACATCAAGTATGTTGTAGGTCAGTAAACGCAGGTGGCTTAGGACTATTGCTTATGGCAATCCACAGGGTACGCCTGTGATGAGTGTAAATGACCGGATAAAATTATGGTAATGAATTCTTATAAATATTATAAATGAGAAAACAAGTTCGTTTCTTTATTAAAAGTTTAGTTAATTTTGTTATGTCCAAATACCATAACAATAGTTAATTAATTGTATTTGGGATTTAGTATTTAGAATGGAAATATACTTTTCTAATGAACGCATATTTAAATCATCATCATCTTACATAATACAGCTTAGAATGGCATACAAACTGACGGCCCACCTGATGGAAAAGGGTAACCGTCGCCTATAGACGTGAGCAGTACCATGGACATAATAGTGATACTGTATTCATACATAATACTGTTTCGCCCATGATACCCCCTATGCGTTGTCATTCCTGAGGACTCAGGTGTTATTCCTCTGTACCCAGTAAATTCACGCCATATCCCACCCTTCAAACCTTCGAAACACAGCCATGCAAACACAACTGACAAGCAATCGAATTTTGTACAAAGTTTCCCTCTGGTACGTGTCACGTGGGTGAAGTTACGGGTAAAAACTAGTATATAATAACATCGAATAACAAACTTCTTTAACTAAATAGTTGGAATTTGGTCTTAACGTAAAACGAAACCGTGCAATGATTAGATCAGGAATGAAATCCAGAAACCGTCGTTTAGAAGAAGGTACTGGCAATGCCGACTGGCAGTTTCCAATTACAGGTGTAGCAAAGTGACAGCGACTCCAATTAGTACACAGAGACGTAAAAATAAGATAAATGGGTGTACTAGATTAGACTTTAGTTGAAAAATATCTTTGCTTCTATAAGATATTTTTAAGTGAACGAATTTTGTGGAAGTATGGTGAGTAATGTGTACCTATTACATAATATGAAATGCATGGGTTATTGTATCCGATTAAAGAGGTTGACATAAAGTGCAAAAAGTCTAATATATACTAATATATATAGGTATCATAATTAATGAGGAGCAGCATTTAAGAAAGTAAACTATAGTATCTATAATAAATTGAAAATATGAAAATTTGTAAAGATATTTGAAATTATAGACGATTGTATGTATATTGCTCACTTACGGGGATTTCAATGATATTTTGTATAGAAGTAAAATAAACTACAATTAACATACATAAGTCACACAAGAAAAGATACAGATACACAGGTAGCGTAAAATAGTTCCATCGACTAATAATATACAATATGTTTAACGAAAATCTTATCCAAACACAATCGCCAGCGAATTTCCGTAACCATTGTTTCTATAATTAAACAAACGGGTTATGTGAAAGTTGAAATAAACAATGCATAATCGATGGTGTTATACCTACTTATTAATCTAAATTATTACAACATGCGGGGAGCGAGCCGCGGCCGTCGGTCCCCTAAGATAATTTTCATAATAAAACATCCCTTTTCTCAGGCACTTTGTTGTAAATCAAGTTTTCCGGCCGTCCTTTCAATTTCCTGACCGCAACACTGCCGATGCCGACCAAACGAGATTTTCATTAGACATTCAAACATTCTACATTCGACCCGAGATAATATTGTGTCTATATTATATATTTAGCCATATGAATTTTTTATTGATTAAAAATTATATTGTCTATTTATATTTACATCTTCTTAAAGTTAAATAAATAGATAATTAATAAAGTCTTTAATATGATAACATATACCGTTTTTGTGATATTAAGTTTCAAGTAGCGTTTGATTATGTATCATTACATTATAATGAAATTCTTTTCTATATTATTAGACAGAGAATCTTATATAACACAATGATTTTCCTATTAGATTAAAGACAATTTAAATTTTTTTGGAAAAGTAACTTGACCAAGAATCAAATTAAATTAGCAGTAAAAACAACATTCACTTAAAATGGTCAAGGGGATGGAGACTTTGTATTGTTTTGTTAAAAATTTTATGACTTTTTGATTTTTCATACAAAATCAAAAACTCCACCACACAGCATAAAAACATAAAAGTTAATTAAATTTACAAAATAAATTTGTCATAGTGACTAAAGCAGACCAGTCCTTATAAGGGGCACCCCTTTCCGAGTATGACGGATGAGCCACGCATGCATTGCGTTCAACCATACTCGTATTTTACAGAGCTCAATAACCCGACCCACCATAATGTCCTTTGTCTGTATATTTTAATGAAAATAACTTACTCAAAACACCTGATCATGTTGCAATTACATTATTAAAATAATATTTTTTAATCAAATTATGATGTAGAAAAGTATTCTTTATGGTCATAAAACATTCACAAATATAAAAATAATGATGATGTATAATAAGTAAATTATATAAAATTGTCACTACTCCAATTATGTAATATATCTTTTATATTTATGGATTTAAAATGTTAACTACCAGCAAGTGTGTAACAATCTATGTAGATAAGCATTTGTTTTTAAACATAATAAGATTTTAAATTTGAAACGAAATACGATGTCCGTTTATGAACGTGAGTCCGTTTGTTATCAAAAGCATTGCAGGCCCGTTGGATCCAGGGGATTCCAATGGTTGGATTAAGAGTTGTTTCATTTATTTTTTAAGATAACGGCACAATTTATGCAAATTTTATAGTGTAATTTCCTTGCAAATACAAATGAATTACATTTTTGTTTCTTTTTCTTATTATGTTTGGATGTAAGACAAGACCGATATACCTACACCAATGAACATACAATCTGCTTAATTCTAAATCACTGTCTCATTTCTTTTCACTCAATTTGTAAAAGCGTCTTCAATTTGTTTCCAGGAATGGCAAGGACTAAAATAATCTTACATAGAGAATTTAGAACTCCGTAGACGCTTTTGTCTTTGAAGTTGTTATCACATTGCGAAGTGAAGGCTTACCTTTTATTACCTTTGAATTTTTAATAGGAAGGGGATCCTAAGCAATTGTAGTAAGTACGCAAGTTAAAGTGGGAACACTTTAAGTTGAGTAAACCACTAGTAGAGTGTTAAAATACAAACCTCCAAATTATGCCCTTTTCGAATCCATACTTTAACGCTTTCGGATTGTTAAGAATAAAATGGAACATTTTTTAAGGGCTAAAGAGGACTTTTTAAATAGAACTTAATCTTACTTCGGTATGCTGATGGAAGTGAAGCTGAATGGAAAATCGTAAGTCAAATACGAACGTTTCATTTTTAATGGAAAATAAATATGAAAAGAAAAGAAAATAAATTTTACTTTTCCTATTAATCTCGATTTAGTCCCTTCTTATTTGGGCTCTGAGTGGGATTTATATAATGCATAAACATATGTACGGATTTTATTCGTGTGCATGTAGTCCTAATGTCACTGCTCGGGAGTGTCTGTGGGAGTTACCACCCACCCTTTAATCACATTCGCACGCTCAAACATATTCACAATCCATACAATATGCGTAGCAACTAGATAATTCACATAATGTTCAATTTAATTTCGTTACTATAAATTCAATCTAGAGACTTGAATAAGTATTGATAAAAGGTTGCCTTACAAAGGTGCTTAATTTGCATTATTTTTGTTTGTTATCATTAGTTATATTAAGATGTTATTTTGAGACGTTAATAAAAAGTATTTATTATTTAAATAATTCTAATAAATAAATTTTCATTACATTGCAAAGTGGCAAATAAATAACTGTAGATGTATTAGATAGTGTCATTTCAGTCCCAAACTAAACATAATTTGTTCTCTATCTACAGGTACACAGTAGACTACTAATAAATATTTTAATACATACATTATTGATATATAGAAATTTCCCAGAATAAAACAAATTCACTACTTCAAATTTATATTGTGCGGACAGCGCATCTGCAATCAACGAAGATAATGCATATTATTATCTGTCAAGATGCAATATATTAAGCAACTACTTGGTATGTTTTTGATTTGTTTTCATTAATATGAGTAGAACATGGTATAGAAAAACATAGCACATGACTAAATAAACGGTAAGACGGAAGAAGTAAATTATAGTATAATATGGACGTATTCATCGTCTAGAACATAATAATCGTGCTTTGTTAATTGTCAGATAAACTAAAATAAAGCTGACCGTCTCCGCGCATAAATAAATAGTGACATACATGTAGGGTTGTCAGAATATACCACTCACTGACGACGTTCTCGCAGAGATTTTGTGCTCAACTTGTATTAAAAGGATTTAACGTATTCCTTTTCCATTTCATCCACATTTCAGTTAAATTAAAAGGGATCTAGGTATGTACATATATACAGTGTACTCAATTCGTTTTTATTATTCTTATACAGGGTGAAATTGAAAACATCAGCGTCATTTTATAGAAAATATTCTACCAGATAATCTGAACATTTTTTGTAAAGGAACATGGATCGAAAAACGACAAAACATTTTGAGTATTCCATACTAATGCGACGCGTGCAGCTGTCAAGTTAATATGGGAGAACAAATTTTTTATCATTTTCGACCCATGTTTATTCGAAAATACGAGGATGTTGGAGGTACGTTCACTAGAACGTCAACAATTGACAAATGTCTCTGACTATCTGAGATTATAGTCCTGAATTTAATATTTTCTATTACGAGGAATAACGACAAATAAAGAATTAAACTTGAGAAAAATTCCCAGAAACTTGTATTTTTACGCCAATTTATTTTTAACCTATGTAATCAGAATCTCGTCAATAGAGTGGAGTTTCGAAGAAAGTTACGCGACTATAAACACATTTTTTTTTCTTAAATAGTCCTTAATTCCTGAGATATAATACTGATTTTTTAATGACTAGTATTAAAAAATCTATATTAATCTTAGAAAATAAAGTAGAAAAGTTCTGTATAAAAAGTCATAAAGCTCATATATCTTAAAATAAATATAATTTAGGTATCCACTATTTCTCAGCACCGCACCCAGCATTTTCTAGTCAATATAGAATTTCTATTAATCGGAAATTAGATTTTGAATATTTAAAACTTAAGATTAGTAACCGTTTTTAATGAAATCTTTACCTAAATAGAAGGATACAGGTCTTATATATTAAGATTATAGTATTTTTATACGATAGAAGCTTAGATTATAATAGAAGCAACAGTTTATTAATTGAAGTCTTTTTATGACATCCCTAGTTACATGCAAGTACTTGTAGTTAATAAATGTATGTATGGGACATGAGTGCACACCTAGCACTGCAAGCAATGCTAGCACATGTAAATTAGTTGTTATTTGCGGACCGGTGCTTCGCGTGCTACGATACAAGGGTTGAATTAAATCGTAAGGCTTTTTATCCCTTATTCAGTGGGAAATACGAGGGGATGTACACTTAAGTATGTCTTTTTCTTGTACGATTCCGTTTGAAATCGTATAAACTGTGATGTTATCAGCAATAATGTATTTCGAAGTATTGGAATTTAATTAGCTAAGAGGCAATAACTTAGGCTAATTCGAGTACAAAATGTATATTTACTGTTTAGAAGTTCTTTTTTTTAACAATAAAGTAATAGTCAAGACGTTTGCCTATTTTTCTCGGCTGAATTTGTTTTCTGAATTATGTGGGAGAATTATAAAAACTCTAGTACCTATGTACTTATATAATTACTTTTTATAAACTGCGAGCTGAACTAAACTGTTACCTATGACTTCGTCCACATGACCGAGAAATGTTTACTGACTGGTATAAAAAGTAGGCTATATCCTCCTCCATCCTATATAGTGCGTGTATACTAAATTTCATAGCAATTGGTTAAGCTGTTAAGGCGCTATAAGGTAGCAAATAAACAGACAAACTTACTTTCACATTTATAATATTAGTAAGGATGATGTGGCAATCCATGTAGTAGATATTTTTGTGAATAAGTTGTTGTGTTCAATTTCTCTGTCAGATTAATTTAGGAAACAAACATGACTAAATTGGATATTTGCAATATCATATTCATCATTATATCAACCTGCCATCATTTTATTTTGCAATATAATATAATAACAGAACTATATATTTTTTTTTATAATAATTAGAATGGCATATACCATAAGCAGAGCAGTTCACCTGCTGATATTAAACCAAATTATTCAGTTGCTTGAATGAATAGTAATGCCTTGCAAGTATCGAGACCAGTGTTACACAAATATTTGTACACAAATAGAATTAGTCCAACAGTTGTTGAAAACAATCTCTTTATCCATAAGATTCTTACTTGTATTAAGCCACTTATTATATTGAAATTGTCTTATTATGTAAAATTTTCCAGAGAATTTTTGGACCATAATTGTAAACGAATGGGTCCCAGAAGGCAGGAGGGGTCATCACAGGTCATGACAGGTTGTCTTTTATGGATATAAATAAAATGATGTATACAACTGTATACGCTAATGGTATACAACGGACACCAGTGGATGATAAAATGATAAGGATGAAATCAGGTCAGTCAACTCAACATGACGTATTCCATATTCCCTAAGAATTTGTTCGATCGGAGTGTTCTCTTAGTATGTAACGAAAAAAAGAATTTGAGTATTTCTATAAGTTGTTTAGTATCCATAGCATACTATGTAATATATCCATATAAATACATATTATTAATTAAAAAAGGTGGTTTCTAAATACGTCGTGTAGATCAATGTGATAGACTACCTACGAGTATGTTGAAAAATATATAATTATGTGGTAGCAATGGAGATGAGAGTAATGTATATATTCTTGGAATTCAATACAAATTTAAATGAAATGTCAGACACTGCATCGGACATTAACTACCCACATTTTGTATCGGACGTTGGAATGATTGTAGAAGATAAGTAATTATAAATATATTATTTTTAGAACATTCAAAAACTATACCCAGACAGACCTAATAAGAATAATACTTTTCTATGTAAATAACTCTAAATGTTAGTATACTAAATATTATATACAACATAAATATACATTGTAGATAATTTAAAATTTTGCGCGAGCTATTTTAAGCTATTCTGTCTGTTTGCATAGAGATAACCGTTTAAAGTAAGTTTAGTAATAGATAAACATCTAGGTTTCAATGTATTATGTATGTAGTATGGCTTCGCTTGAGTAGTTAAGAACGAATAGAAGATTAATTAATTGTCAAAATATATGACAATTTATGTGAACGGTGATTTAATCCATAAAACAAATTCAGCATTTTTTTTTTAATTTTGAATTTTATAAAACTTATCCTACATACAATTTCGCCAAATTATGTAGATATTTTTATAGCAATAAGTAAAAGATAAATTGTTCAGATTGTATTTTCAAAAGTAAAGCAGTCTCCATAGAATATTTTATACTACTTTAAGTTCTAAATATAATAAAACATTTGCTGTTTATTATATATATAGTAGTTTCAGCTCACAGATGCTGAATCAGTTAGTCAACAGCATCAATTTATAAAAATTATACAAAATATATTATACATCTGGCTTGTTTGTCATTCCAAGGTTTGTAAAATATACCATATTTGTAGAAATGGACTGTGGTACAATTATGTAGCTCGTATCGTATTGCATACTTACGTTTCACATCTACAGAGGCCAATTAATCATTGTATGTATGACATAAATACCTATTACCCTCACGTATATTGGAACATAAAGTGTTTCAATGAAGAGGCTATAAAAACTGGCAGAAAACATTGCTATTATTCTTCGTTATTACAGTTCAGGTGTGTTCGTGTGATATATTGGGGAATCGTATCGTTTTTGTGGACGCCGCATAACTTCGACAGATGCTTAGATGATACGCCGCCGCGCTGTGAGATTCTCTGAACTACGAGTAACAAATAGAATTCTCTAGAAACGAGTCACCGACACTGAGAAGTAATTCAGAGTCGGAGCTATAAGATGAGCGCTTGCAACTTTTTAATTAAAATAACCTCACTAATATTCTGAAAGTCTGTTTGTTGTTGTTACTTGGCGTCTCAGTGGCTTAACCTATCGTTATAAATCTTGGAATATTCATATCACAGTATATGTTGTGGAGAAGAGAAAGATAAAATCTCAAGTACAACTTTTTTTATTATTTTAAGAGCAGTCATTTAATTTCAATTAAGTATCAATAACACACAATAACAGCATAAAGTATTCTGAATATAGTAATATTATAAATGATTGAAAATGATAGAGCAAGTTCCAATTTCACCGTGTGATCTTGGCATAGAATGGGCCACCCTTCCTTTACCTTAGATGTCATAAGAGGCGGTTAAAGGAATTTAATGGTCAAGGGATGGAAAGCTGCGTCCATCTTAAAAACTAACCAAAGCTTATCTACGATTGCCAAACCACTTGTCAAGCGTGACAATTACTGGCAAAACTCCTAAAGATGGAAATCTATGTTTAGTAGTAGACAGTATTATGTATTATATGTAGTATACATATATCAATATATGATGAAGATGACGTTGATGATGATGATGATAAAATTCCAATTAATAAATTGAAACAATTCCCTTATATTATATTCTATGAACAAAAACGTAGATAACATTATTTATTTGACACACTTTAAACAGAGAGATTTTAAATTTAACTAAATGTTTTGTACCTACTCGCGTGTATGACACAAATATTGGCAAGATTAAATCTGTTTTTCTAAAAAGTAATCTTAATTAATGTATAGAGGGTAATTAAAATAAGACTGTTTAAAACAGTGTTCCAGTAGTTAAAATGAAGTTTTCCCAAAAAGTATAACATATGTCAAAAATTTTTAAACTTTCTACAGTTGTAAATTAAATACAAGACCCTGTCCTGTTTGTATAGGAATCTCGAACTTTGTTGATTTTTAACCTTTGTTTAAAAAAAAGAAATGTTCAGTATCGCTGGTAAATGATTTCTATTCCATACTGTAGATACATTACAATTCTACACTCGTTACTTCAACACCAAAATTGCTTATAGGCCTTGATATTATTTATTCTGTGGTCCTTCACGTAGAAGTGCGTGCGTCGATTCGAGCGTTTCTTTAATTTATTTTACTGCTAGTTTCGTGCAGCATCAAAATGGACCTAAAACGACCTACACTTTTTTATATCAACTACAAAAGATTTTTTTTATAATATCCACTATATGTAAGTAGATATTTATTTTCCTGTTTAGCTACGACTGACATAAATATGGAAAACAAGATACTTATTTTAAGTAATCTGATTTGGCATTGGACAAAATATATAAATAGAAAAGTAATATTATTTTTATAAACTTCAAATAATGAATTATCACAAAAACACACGTTATTATTACGTTGTACTTTGATCAAGGATTGAATCGTGACCTTATTTATATAAAAGAAAAATATGCCAACGAATGTAGGTCGAATGAAAAATTATTATAACAACTGTAAAGTTATTATTTTCAATACCAATATATTTTAGAAAACATAACAAATAACTAGATTCTTGTACATTTACACAAGGCATAATGCAAGTACTTATTTTTAATTATGTCCCCATTTCTGACTCCATTCAGCTCTGAAGGAATCGTACATTTATCATGTGTAATATAATTACATCGCGTCCATTATACTGAATGCGTGTTTCATATGGGATATGATGTCCTTTTCCTTTTAAGTAGAAAAAATGTTACGGCTCGCAACACCGACACGGCGTGAGACATAGGTTTTTACGAGTTGCTCCTTATTGCCTTTCGAGTTACAAGAGAGACGTTTTTCACCTCGGGCCGCTGTTGATATATAAAGTTTGTTGTGGTCTCACGCACATTACGTGCACCCGGCGTTGGCCAATACAAGCAATTTATTGTATTGTTATAGATCCGTGGACCCGTCTTCCGGAACTTATTGAGCTGAAAATTGTTACCATTCAGGAGGAAAGTAATAATGCTTACGGGTAATCGTGTACGATTCATCAAAATTGATACGATATCATAAAATTATTGTACATCTTTAGACGGACTCAGGTGATATTATATTATATAGGATCGTTTATTTGAATTAATTTATTAATCTAAGTGATTCAAAGTCTAGGAATCAGTTAGTAAAACATTTTCAGAGTTAGTTGTTGTGTTTGTTTTTAACACTATTATATAGTAACATATAATATTATAATATAAAATATAGATCTGTTATTAGGACTCTAAAATATATATGTAATAATAATCATCTTATATCTTGTATCTCTTATATTAGAAATAGGTAGTTCTTAATTGCACTGATTTTTTCATGTGAAACATACAATGCGATATCTTCACCTGTTATGAATCGATGCTGATTAGTCATTTTGTGTGTTATTCTCATATATGTACGTCTCATCGTTGATTGGTTAAAATTAGGTTATATTTTTGCGTATTATTTCATAATTTACATTTTATTCGATAGCTTTCTATCTGTAATAGATCCTTAAGATATATATATATATATATATATATATATATATATATATATATATATATATATATATATATATATATATATATATATATATATATATATATATATATATATATAAGACAGTAATTGTATTGTATTAAGATTGATAAATAAAGTTATACTTATTATTGTAACAATTACATAAATGTAATTTTTTTAAAGTTAACCAATAACTATTCATTCATGAGTACGTTTATATGTTTTGCTTTAATTTTGCTATGAAATGTGAATATTTATTTAGTTCATTTCACATGCATCATCCGTCGAATCACTTTTTATGTTACTTTAATATCAATATTATGACAAGTGTTTAATTAAATATATAATATTAATTGAAAAGAACTCTATAGTAATAATAATTTTTCTACTACTTCAAATTTTTTATCGCAATTAGTATAGGTAGCTATTGACGACCGGCCAATGCAAACTCTTTAGATTTTATTACATATTTTTTTTAATATTTTAAATATATTCACTTTTAGAATGTTCTTATTTGTATTTTTTGACAATGTATGTTGCTTGTTTGGTCGCTGTTAATACATTTTTCTCTGCTAAAATCCATGTCCACATCATTTACCATCTCATCACAATCCACCGCGCCGTAATTGCTGTAGTTATTATATACTTAGTAAATGTTTATCATAGTAAGTAATATCGAAAATTTGTGAGGTAAATGGTATAAAGTTCCTTTGTGGTAGATAAATAAATAACAACCAAAAACTATATAACAATCCCTGCCTAGAACAAATTTTTATGAGAATGATATAAATGAATTACATGAATCTTTATAACAATAAAATAGATAGACCAAACAAACAAAAAAATATTTATTTTTATTAACAAATTTATTGTTTTTGTTCTATTAATAAAAAATATAGGAATTATATATCGCTATGTATATTGCAATATAATTTAAAAGCTATAAATACTCAATAGCATTTATTATATATTAAATTGAATTTTATATTATGTAGTATATTATAAAACAAAAAATGTATATAAGATTAATATTTCGCCATTTTAACAGACGTCAAGTCATAACAAATAAACACATTTTCACATTAGTAGTAAGGTTACAGTTCGGATTGTATAGAATTATTAGATAATAGTTGTACATAACAGATGGGGTGTGCAACAGATCCTTCCGACGGGCGGAAGAGCGTGATGTATGTCCCGAAATCCGATTAATTATATACCTGTTAGCGGGACAATAGCGTTTAAACACATTCTCATGTAGTCTTGATACAGCAGAATTTGCTAAGGGAAAATTATCGGTGATGACTAGGGAAAACTAAATTGCAATAGTAAGTAATTATATTAAATGTTTGTTCAAATAACACCAATTTATTAACAGGTGGGTTATCTGTTAATAAATTAGTGATTTTAATGTAGTTTTTTAATTCGTTCTAAATTTAATTTATTATTCCAATTTCGATTCTTGGATTTTAAATTCAAATGAAAGTCGTTTGGGTTAGTCCCGTCAAGTATCTAATCTGTTAAAAGCTTCTTAACTGTTGTTATTTGAGGTAACATTTTTAAGTATAAACATTTTAAATCTAAGGTATATACAAAATAATGAGTGGGTGTACATAATTTTTATTCTTGCATAGCCTAATGTACTTACTTTTTGATACTCGACGCTCACGTCTAGATACATGTGTATATGTTTTAAAGTTAGAGCTTGAAACCCAAACTCGACAAAGTGCAACACGGCCGTGATTACCGCATTGACGGTGGGTGCATACTGCGGTAATCACGCTCTGTCCGGAGTATGTTGCGGTTTCACGTCATTGCCACAGACTAGACAATAGCCGCTGAAACTGTAACACCTTAAACGAACCGTTAATAAATAATTATATTATCTGTAGAAACCAACCGCCACAATTCCTAACAATTGCTCTGGTGTACCTTCATTTATAAAAAGAAGTGGCCTCCATTTACGTGTGTGGGGGATATCTTAGACAATTCTATTTAGTTAAATATTTTTCAATTGATAACGTTTACTATCGTTGTTTCTGTATGTATTAATAAATCGTTTTATTTTTAAAGCGAATCTTATGTTCTTTAAAATTGAACATATTAATCCAAAATTTTTTATTATACTCCAAAATAAGTATTTTGTAATACCAAACTTATAAAACCATATTGATAGTGGTATAGGTGAAATAATATCCTTTTTTTCTATGATTAAGTTATATTAAGGAAAACAATTACAGCTCTTCGAAGCAAGAAGAGCTTAGGTTTCTTCATAAATCCAATACATGTACAAACTAGTTACGCACTTGTTACACTATAGCCAATATACATATTATAATAACTGCTTACGCTTATGAAAAATCGTGTATTCACACACGTAAAAAAGATTTGTTACTTTTGTGTGTATTTTCCTTTTTATGATTTTTTTTCTTCCTTTTTATGCATGCTTATCTGTATTTGTTGCTATTTATATACTGTAAGTGACACAAATAAATTTGCTATCTACGTTTTGTTAAAATAAAAGAAATCCAGATAAACAAGTATGGAAGATTATATTAATTAGAACAGATTTGTTTTTCTATATGAAAATCTCTCTTTATGAATAATCATCTATGTCAATATCAAATAATAATCGATAATCTGCTTATGAAATTCTACAGCCTTTAATAATACAAATAATATATATAACGTAATTATTTATTTCAACTAATAGGTACATAAATCTTCAACTAAACACAAATTTGGGCTAATGATAATAAATGAATGAAAACAAGAGACCTAATATTATAACTATCGTATTAATTAATAAGCATTAAAATTTATATGACGTCTTAAAGTGGTAATAATAATTACTAAGATAAAAGACACCGACAGACATTAAAATTAATGGTTTAAATTACTAACTGTTACCCGCAGCTTTACTTTGCTTTAGATATGTTTATTTGTTTACAAAATTTCATGCATATTCATTAGCCATTTAAGTGTAACTGAAAAACAATTACAAAATTCATATTTTAATTTTGTAAGTTTTAGAGAATATAAAAGTGATAACGTCTGATGAAAATCACTAGCGAAGTTTTTTTGTGAAGTAAAACAAAAGCGACAGACAAGCGTAAAACTTCAAATAGTAAACAGTTACTGAAGTCTATGGATGCCTGCAATACCAGAGTTATTACGTGCTTATTGCCGACTCTAAAAACCTTTATGCATACGGTTTTTTTTTAAGAACTTCATATTATTACGTGTCAGTTTTATTTTAATATAAGACATTCATCTGTAAATTGTTATACTTTCAGAGTGAAATTAAATAGATCGAGATAATACTGTCATTCTACATTCTTACCGGTAAAAGCGATGACATTCATATAACTCTCTGGAGAAACATAAGGCTGTCTCACAGAATTTAATCTGCAAGAAAACAAAATAGAAGCAGGCGAATCGGACCAGCTGACGCGAGATATTTTAAATAAACTTGCTTTACAGGTAAAGATTAATGAGGAAAGAAAAGTAAAAACAACATTTTTGCATAACGCGAAATCTCATTCGTCAATTGATGCTGCCCGACTGGGGAAAACTCGGCTTAATATAACCACAGATAATATACTTAGCTTATATAGGTGAAGCATCGAGATACAGAAAGTGGTCAACATTTAGTCAACTAAGTTTATATTTAATTTTGACATATTTTTTTAATTAAAAGATGTCTACACAATACTATCCACTAACATCAAACGAAGGGAAAGTTTGTTTATCAGAAATGTCATCTTCATATATTAAGTAAAAATAACAAATATAACTGGTCATATAGCACAACTCTATTTATTTTATCTAGAACTAAACCAAATAGAGCCTATTTTATTGGTACTCGATATCTCATAATATTATATTTTTTTAAATATATAAAAATACTGTAAATAGAAAACACCCAAATATACTGATACACTAATAATTGTTAGTATTGTACAGGAATCAAAACACGACCACGAAAAATAGAGGCAGTATGTATTTTTTGTTGATAATGTATTATGAAGGTAGTTAAATATAAGCAAAGATACTATAACATCAAATACAATTAGTACCTAGAAAGGTACCAGTACTAGGACCAAGAAAGCTAAAATTGTACAGTTCAATACAACTGAATCTACCAAGTGGAAATGGCAAACAGATTCCTTAATAAGATGTAGACAATAAAGAGTTCGTGGAAATTTTACAATAAACAATAACGCATCTCGTAGTGTACCATTAAATTATTTAAAATATTGTACCCCTTTTTAACATTCTACAAGCGTTTTATGCGTAACGAAAGTATCTCTCTCTACAATTTTATTTTTACTAACACAAAAGTTTATATAAAATTTTAACTGATAGTTACTTATATATACGTGTACTACAAACATATTTAAGACATCATAGAATAAGGTATTCTTGATAATAGATACATAGTAGATAAAAAATATTTCAGTAAATACTTTTTGATTTAAATATCTTAGTTCTAGAAGAAAGTGCTTTGATAATAAAAGCAACTATTTTTAAACTATTGAAGTAAAATTTTTATTTAATAACTGATAAGAACATTAAAAAGTAATCTATTAAAAATTGTACAACTGGACTAGATCAGAAGTCGCAAGGTTATTTAAAAATTAAACATAAAAGGTAAAGTAGGTTTTTAAATATTAGGAGAATATATAAAGATGATTGCTATTCGTGGACTTTTTGTTTTATATAAATATTATTATTCAACTTTAGACTGCAAGAAAATTTCAATAAATAAATGGTCATATCACACAATGCTGTATAGTCTCAAGCAATGTTTATAATCTTGTACTTTGTGTCTCAGAAATGACAGTATGAATATTAGATTAGTAATATACAAGACATTGAATATATATCGATAAATTAATGTTATATACCTATACTAATCTCCACTAGTCCCTATCACTAGCAATAATCTTCCCTCTCTCCCAGATTAAGGTGTTAAGCTTGTTTTGTCAAAGGTGGCACAGAATGTCTTACTCTTCAAACACATTGCATGGATTTGTTACTTCCCGGACTGTAATAGATAATATGGAACATCTAGTAGAATCTTGCAAGACTCTAGAACCGATTCATTTGTTTTTCTAAAAAAAATATATTTAAAAGATATATATATATAAATTAATATTTTGTTTCTATCAGTCTATTTCAGTAATATTACCATACTTATATTTTACTCCAAGAGCTTAATAATACGGCATGAAATAATCAAATAACCGGTACGTCTGAGATTATCAGGTTTAACGGAATGTAACTATTAATCATTCACTGAAGGTAGTTTAGCTAATTACCGGCGACGGGTGGTTAAAAGCGGCTGTGTTTATAACTAGCGGGTGGATGGGAGATGGATGGCCGGGCATCGATCAATGTTACATTAACCACGTAAATATTTGTTATTATTGTATCACAAACCGCGACATAGCTAAATGTGCAACGAAGCGTTTATAACACAGATCGCCGCGGCACCACAGTATTCTATGCAAAGACTCGGCGGTATACAATAAAATGTTTGTATTATTCAAACATGAAAAAATCTGTTCAATATTACCTACCCCGAACAATTTATATTTCTTTTTTTACGTCTTTTTAGCGTTATTATAAAAATTCATAACAATGCAGATTTGTTTGTTCAAAACAAAACATATCTACACTAATTTGAGGTATGATGTCGGCATGAACATGCCATATTGGTTTTAAAAACGTTTGTTGAATTTTTACTCGGCTACCCTTCTGAAACTCTTGTTAATCAGCATATTCCATTCATGTCATATTATAATATGTTGAATAAAATGCAAATAACGAGTATCTATACTTATAACAGCGCGCCTAATGGCTCAACAAATAACCATTGTCGGAGCACAGAAACAGGCTTTGCTGATTACAAATTGTGCTTACAGTTGAATACAAATTGAAAGCGTATTTATTCCTAAGTTAATTTGACGTAGAATTACTCTTAAGTAGACAGTTTCCAACCAACGTTCTAAGCTTGCCCTTATTAAAATACTAAAAATAAAATTGGGGTATTAGAGAGATGAAAAGATTAGGCAGACCGAGGACGTTCCTTTTGGGGTCACTTTGAATTAGCATCTGTAAGACCTAGGATCAGAACATACTCGTATTATATGAGTAAATTGGCATAAATAAGTACTGTTCTGTTTAATCTTAATACTATAAAAATTGAAGACTTTTAATACCATACCATTTCAGCTGTTCATTATTCACTGCTGAACATAAGCCTATGGCATAGGTTTGCTAGTAGTAGCTACATTTAGCAAGCGTGTTGGCAACCGCAGTAAGGTTTTGGAAATGTTTTAAGAAGGGCGCTACTGCCTATTTCTCGATCATTAATTTCCCTTAGTCGCTTCTTAAGGAAAAGAAGGAGTGTCCTATTCTATGCCAGGACCACACTGCTAAACTTTTAATAATATTATTGCAAAATACTGAAAATTGTAAAACTGAGGCATGATAAAAACTGTTTATGCGAGAGGAGAATAGCTTTGTAAAAACTTACATACAAATGAAGTGAAAATATGGTTTTTCATGTATTTTGTACGTAAATACGTAAGGACATAATTTATGCATATTGTGAATTTATTTTTATTATTAAAAAATTATGAACCTCAATTTTTTTCTCTATCACACCGAGGCAGGTTCCATATATATTATATTAACTCTTTCATTACATCAGTCATATTCTTTCAATATATTTACATCGACAAAATACCTATTTCTGTCTACAAAGCAAGATTCGTTTCTTTAGTATACATGAAATAAATAAATCAGGCATCTGTCTATACATTCGCATATAACATCCATTTTTTGTTCGATATAATAGTGTTATAAGACTTTTTACACTTTGATCTTTGAGGTAGGAAAGTAACGTATTCTCAGGAGAGATTTTTGATCATCGAAGTACATAGACCCTTTTCATGTAGAATGCAGGTAGTGGCAACAGTCAACAAAATTTAGACGTGACCCACATAGTTATTCGTGTGTTCCTGTTAATATTTTGATATTTGTTAGCTATGCTGTGGGTACTAAATCTGTAATCTACATACCTGAAACATGCCAACATTACCTACACTACAAACCACTGAGTGTAAAAACTTGAAATGCTAACAAAGGATTCAAGTTATGTAAACATCAACAAAGAAAGGGTTTAAAATTGGAATTTTTCACTGGAAAGGCAGATAAAAGGTTAAGGTTTATTTTCAATACTAAATTATTTCAGCTGGTACAAATAGCTAGTATTTTTAGGTTGTATCTACTACCTAAGCAATTCATACAAATTGTCACTAGTTTATCAAAGTATTTGACGGTGTACAGTATTTTTTAAACTGTAGATTATTTCTTTGTAATAAAGGAATATTCGATACTAAGAGACGTCTTTATACTATAAATAACGCAAACTCATATTTACTAAGAGCTTTATGCCTTTATTTTTACGTGAAATTGAAATTATATTTGCACGGCCCGGTCCTCATTTTTTTCAAGACTTCAAAAAGATGATCCTCAATTTAACTGTAGGTATGTACGAGTGTAATACGGGTAAATTTCATTTTTTTATATTATACGATAGCTTTTCCAAATTAGAACCGATTATAATGATTCTTTAAAGGGTTTACACCCATGTTAAATCCCATCTCGTATTAAATTTCTTTTGACAAAATTCTGAAAACGACCTCTTTTTAATGCATTTATGAATACTTTTATAACCCATTTACAAACCCCTGTTGAGTTCGGGTCTCTCCTTAAAAAGACATGATCAACTATAACTATATTATTTTTAATGAATGATAATGAAATGGTACCCCGCCTACGCTAATGGTATATGCTAACAGGGTACCAGAGAAGGATGATGGGTGAGAAAAAAAGGCGGGTCACGTAGCCCTAGTGATGAATTTATCTGGAATTCAGCACCATGGTTTCCAGAAAGGACCACGTGGAGGTCGACCTGATAGAGTATATTGCTAGCAATAGGACTGTTAGATCTCATTACTAATATTTTTTTCCCTCCCACTATTACTATATTAGCTAGGCAATTTGGTATAGAGTTTTATTTCCACTAGTTTAGACACCGGTCATTTGCCACTTATCTAGAATGGTTTAGGTGTAAATAAAAGTGCTCACACTTGTATCCTCAGTCCGTGTGGCAGTTAAAAAAATAATGTAATAAGTATAGTACAAATATCATTTGTTATATTATTCCTATAATAACCTCTCAATGCAACACGCTTCACTTCACTTGAGGAATTCGATAAATCATCCGGGCTTCATTGGAAGCATTTGTTGGTAGAAATAATTGAATTAACTTACACCTTTTCTCTTAGCCTAATAAATATTACAGATTATTTGCTCTATCCTTGGCACAATTTCTTCACTTATTATAAATGGCTTATGTATACTATGTCTATATTGGATTTTAGATGGCACTTAAAGAAATGTTTTAATCGCCATCCGAAATACATTTATATCAGAATTAAAAATATAAAAAAATATATAATATTAGAATATATTAGAACATCCCGTAGTCATGGGTACGCATAACTACGCTTAAACATAGAATTCAAGGATATTTGTTCATTACAGATTTGATATACTCGAGTAATTTTCACTGGAATTAAAAAAAAAGGAAATTTTTAATTTATCTGATTTTTTTTCGCACATGTCATAAATTCTCAACATTTGATTTAATTAATTTTATCATTGTTTCTTGCAGAACAAAATCTTAAATTGTTATGTGAATTGTTCGGGATGTAATTATGCGAAACTCTCCTACAAACGAGTTTGAAGGAAATATGATTACTGATCACTGAGGGCGAAAAAGCTTTACGACAAATTGTCAGTCTACCTATTTCGAACTCGACTTTCCTGTTCGTTCTTTAGAATATAATTACAACTCGATGAGATCTCTAGAGAGAAATCGACTGAAGCCTTCAATGTAACATTGATTTCACTGAGCCACGGCGAAAATAATAGTGTTAATGCAGTGAAGTCAGAATAGTACCAACGGAGACTACCAGTCTGCGATATTCAATATTCATGAACCAACTTTAAGGTACAGGCTCTGAAACGAGCGGTTGACGAGCGATCTCACTATACATAACACTGCATTCGGCACGGAAAGTGCAATGTTCATTTTTAAACACTGGGACAGAAAACATTGTACAGTTTTAAACTCGGCGTCGAATTTTGCAATCGAAACGTTTTAATTGTATTAAAATGTTTCTCTCTACTTGTTAAGCTATCTATTTTTATATTATATTAAATGGGTCAGCGGTTCGCAATAATAAAGTTAACGACTCGACGCTATGAATATTTATTATTTTAGAGTCATCAACGTCCGCTTCATTCAGAGCCACACCCTGACCGCTTACCGACCATAAGACCGGGCGTTGAAAACGACTATTATTATAATGTAAACTGTGTGTTTTGCATAACTACTATACAGCTACTAATTCGCAGTGTGACTGTTGCAGGAATTTAGAAGTTGAAATTTAATACAGACTTTATTTTATAATAAAAGATTTGGCATCCTTTTTTACTGTCTATATTACTATGTGTATGATACATAGTAATTTATTATTCTAAATATCAAAGGTTAACTATATATTTTTTTATTTAATTATCAGAAAAATATATAGAATTCAAATGTCTTTCATAGTCTTTTTATAAGTTATCACAGAATAAATCAAAACGTTCCTGTTCTTATATATCAATAATCTCGGATTAAAGTTTTAATACAATAATTTAACTGCCGTACAAAATACAGCCACGTAAGTACAACTATTTGACTTACTCGTGCCCGTCTATGTAAATTGCGTATTGATTGTTTTTTCAACCAATTTCTGAGAGTAAAACAAAACGATCATTATTTTGACAACTATTTAAATAACTATTTTCCACGCAAATAACATTATTAGGACAGTTTCATTTGCTTTCTAAAGCTATATAAGTTCCCAACGAATACCTAATAATTTCAAAATGTGTACCACTTGCAGAGAATCCAATTTGTGCGATCACATTTCCCTAATTTGATATCCAGCTACGCCTACCGTATTCATTTGCCTACGTTAAGGCCTGCCTTGAGTTACTTATATCGGTATAAGAAACCTAATATGTACTTTCCGTTAGCATTATATTGCTCTATAGTAATATTTCACTTACACATTCAGTGTTAAGGAAATAGTTTGCATAACATGTACATTTGTTATTCAAAAACCGACTTATGAATACACACATATATTCTGAATATCGTTTCAGTACGGTAATAAAAGAATTCAGCTGAATTGATAACTTTTGAAAGTCGCTTAAAATGCTTTTAAAACAAGCGAACCTCAGTGAAAGGGTTGTTCCGCATTATAATTACTGCCGCCGTCAATTATCTGAAACAACCACGCGATTTAACAATGAACCACGTGGGAAACTATATAACTGAATCTGAGCACTATAGTTCAGTTAAATAGGTTTGCATGTGATTAATTTAATTGGTGTCTAGTAAATTTATTGACTTCATATACTGTTCTATGTCCATATTACTTTTATAGAATTTATATTATACTTTCTTCTATTGTACTATATGCGTAGATTGAGTCATGGTTATTCAAAATTACGAAGAATCAAAAATTTTACTTCGATTTAATTTGATTTTAACAAGTTCCAAACCGCGAATGGCTTTCAGCTAGTTCATTAATTAGGCAGTTCATTATTGCAGCAATTTTATATGTATCATCATCATCATCATCATCATCCTCATTATATCAGCCTTTAACTGTCCACTGCTGAACATAAGCCTCCAATTTAGGGAGTTTTGCCAAAAGTTGCCACACTTTGCAGGCGAAATGTTAACCTCAGTTAGGCCTTAAAGATGTTTTAAGAAGGACGCTGCCATCCCATCCATCCCTTCCCTTTCCTTAATCGCCTCTTACTATACCCACGGGAAAGGAAGGGGTTGCTTATTCTATGCCCGTAACACACGATAAAGCTTTATATGTATATCAAGGGAAAAACTGACCAAGAAGAAAGTTTTTTTTTATACGACTTAGAATGGCAAACAAGCTAATGACCCACCTGATGGAAAGTGATAACTGTCGCCTATAGACATGAGCAATACCTTGGATATAACAGAGTATACTGTTTCGCCCATGTTACCCCCCATGCGTTGCCATTCCTGAGGACTCGAGTGTTATTCCTCTGTACCCTGTAAATTCACGCCATATCCCACCCTTCCAACCAAAACACAGACATGCAAATACAACTGCTTTACGGTTGAAAAAAAAGTGACTAATAAATTGCATTTTTTTTTGGACCCGATTTTGCTGTTGGCCGCAGATGGCCTTTACAGCTCCACCGAGCGCGTGTGCAGTCACAAAATTACTTTTTATATCCTTCTATTGGTATAAAGACAACTGTAAGGTCTAAAATGTTTCTGATTTATCAAACATAACAAAAGCGGTTTTAATATAATTTATGTGTTGTAGAATATAATAGTTACATTATCTTATCTAAGCGGTTCTCTGTGTATTTAAATCACTCCCCACGGTATTATCTGCGTATGTAATACAAATTGTGGTCTTTTATATCATAAATAACCGTAAGTACGTGTATATCAAATAAACCTGTTTTTAAATAAATTATACATTATTGTACGAGAATAAACATCTTAATTTTTTTTTACTTTATTTAGATGAATTTAATATTTTTCAAGCTTTCTTTTCAGATTGTACGTAATTATACTCGTATATGTTTCTTTGTTATAAGTTGTAACTATTAGTAACCCGTAATTATCAATGCTTAAATATTTCCTTTATTCTTTCCGTAATATTATTTATTTCCCGTATTAGGATCTAAACTTTTACATGCTACTAACATTATAATAAAATATTTGTAAAGTTGTAATGATGTTGAAAACCTTATTGAATAACAACCATGCAAATGACGATTGTTATTCAATTACGCTTGAATATTTAAAGAAATTTTAATAAAACTTGGTGCATAGGTTATAAATCTCATCATTTTCGCCGTTAACTGTCCACTGCTGTACATAAGCCCTCCCCATAAGGGAAGCTTTGCCAGTAGTTGCCACGCTTAACAGGCAGGTTGGCAACCGCAATAGGGTTTTATAGATGTTTTAAGAGACGCTGCTCTCTGTACCATTAAAATCCTTTAGTCGCCTCTTACGAAACCCACAGGAAAACAAGGGTTGATCTATTCTATACTGGGATCACACGGACCCAAATACACATTTACATTTATATTATAATATTAGTAAGCATAACTATGATTAACAATAAAACAATAAAAACTATATTTGCTTTCATTCCCATTTACGCAAAAGTGTCTGCTACATGTACGCAAAAATACTGCCAAATATTTTATTTTATATTTGTAAGATTTTTACGACAAAACTGTATCTATCATATATATCCAGCTGTCAATATTCTATTAACAACAAACTCCAAAGCCAAGTAGCGTATACTAGGATTTGAAACAAGGAATTGATAGTTCACTAGATATCCCTTTAATCAAGGACCATAGTTACAGGAGAGTTAGTCGCTGATTTATTGTTTGTTACCAAAGTTATCTGGATTAAAGAGATGTTTCGTTCAATATATTCCGAATAAACTTCTGAGCTATCTATCATTTTTAATTAGGTATTTAAGAGATCAATAATGATAAAGAATGTTATTTTTAAAAAGTAACACATAATTTTACTATCGTTTGCAAACTTATAAATATATATGTGAAGCGAATTCGTATTGTTATCTCTTATCACCTAAAACAACCAAGATAATATTCAGTATTATGTAATTCATCATAAAATGATGATGCTTATATAATAATCATATCTATCTATGTATCAAATTCGTTTAGCAGCTAATTGTGATTCAGCATTAAAATCAATTATATTTAGTTAATTTCAAAAGTATAGTCTATTTAGTTTTTTTTTAATTTTCTTCTCTACTAAGAATAAAATGTAATTTGATAACTTTCAGTGATAATATATATTCAATGACATTTTATTATCAAACTTCGAATGATAATTATCGATACTAACAAACGAATTTGTCGATACTTAAATACGTTTCGCTAACTTATTCATAAGATAGAATTAAATGTACATCATCTTTTTTTCTCTTGCGTGTGTTAATGAGAACAAGGCCAGTCTACGCTAAACTAATTAGTTGACTAAATATTTAGTTTTAACATTAAATATAACGACATACTGAGAAGAAAATTACATCCTAAAAACGGAACGGAGGAAACGCAAAGAAGACTTTTGTAGTTAGTTATCATTACAAAAAAGATCTTCATTTAAACATTTATATGTATCAGATAGTACTCGTATAATGATTCTATTAGTCTCTATTTCAATAATATTTTTAATATAATACCTATGCATACTTTAATTCTAATGATAACTTAATTCTCTTAAGTATACTTGAATGTTTACTGGTTTAGTAATTTGGTTTGAACGTTTAGAGTGTTGATAGATCATAAAAACATAGGGATAACTTTTATGCTATAGAAAAATTTACTAGTCAATTCAGTAAAAGTATCGAAGAAAACTCAGTAAGTAACAAATACATATAATATGAATGAGAAACATTATGCAGTCCACAATACAATATGCTAATGCCTGTACCACTAAAGCATTGAATCGGAAATGCGTTCCAGTTCAACAATACATTAAAGTTGAAAGCATACGATGTTTGTATCTTGCTCCCTTATTCGATTAGGAAATCGAATATAAGTTACGGTAACAATGTTGGGGTTCGGCTGCCTCTCTCGAGAGTTCGGTGCACGTTCGCCGAAATGTCGTTGCTTGCACATTCGCATTGCAATCTCGTCTTCTTGTCACAGGATTCGATTGTAATATACTATACCTATATATGCTAATGGTTATGCCGTGAACATTAGCATACTAATTATACATAATATAACGTAACATGTAGGTACTCGTACAGCCTGTTCTGTAAATGTATGTATGCGTTTGCTACAAACGCAAACAATATTTAACGTAAATATTCATGTATATTTAGGTATTTATTAAATCATTGTCAATGTATACTTATTAACGAAACGTTTAATTACAACCATTTGCAGTAGGTAGTCATTAATATAAAATTATATAAATACGTAGCAATAAATGGAGATTGAAATAATAAAAGGAAGTGTAACGGATAGCTTGTTAAATTCTGTTTAATTGCGACGTAATCGGAATACAATATTTTCGCGCGTGTGTATCGAACTGGACAATGGTATTACGGCTTTTATAATTAAAAACGCCTGTTAAATCGCCGAAAAGAAGATTAACTATATCCAGCTTTCGAGCGAGACCCTGCGACTGTTCAATATTCATGACGGGAAAACGAGGCAGTCGTTAAGCACTACCAAATTTGCTACCACGAATTCTCGATTATTATGAGCGATATCATAGACAAAATAGTATATATAGATGAACAGTTTGCAGTTTGAACAAAACCATAAACAAAGGGAACTATGAGACGCCAGTCCTGAACTTTTCTAAAATTAGAATTTTCATTTAGTAGTTTAATGACACGTTATACTTAGTGAAACATGTAATAAGTTTCACCAAGTATAAGGTATGCATCACCGAGTACTAAATCATTTATAATTTACTTTAAATTATAAAGAGGAATGAATACGAAAATAAATATACAGTTAGTATTAGTTTAGTTAGAGTAAAACTTACGTTTTTATTCTTACCGTAGCATTTAATTATACATATATTACATTTTATATATTACACATGATTTTTCTTGTTTCATTCCTTTTTTGTTTTAGTTATTTGTTTGACTTCTTTTAAGCATTTATAAATTTCTCTGGTACATAAACGCATACTATGCGTACATTTCAAAACCGTATTTTATTTCTTTTTTAATCTAGAGGCCCACGACAAACAAAAAGACATCGTTAGCACAACAATAAAGTTTCACGGAACCCTTAACTGACGAAAAAAAAAACATAAATAAATCAAATTTCTCTCCATTTCCGGCAATGTGTTATCTACGCATTTATATATCCATCTCTCTTTGCTAGCAATGGCTGAATATTTTATGATGTAAGAACAAAGAGCTCTATGTGCGTACACGTATACATATCATATTGTATTTCGCGGGAAACTGATTAATCCCATTCTTATTGAAGCTGAGATTTGTTTTGTTATTGGGTTATTGTTTGAAACAGTAGAACAAACAGTGACGTAAAATATTTTAAGTATCTATTTTTTAACACACATGACATTTTTGAGTACCAATTAATATACTACTCGGTGCTTAAAATAGAGTTTTAAAAAATTATTCCTGATATCTATGACAAGAAAGCTCTTATCATAGATATCAGGAATAATTTTTAAGTAGTAACAATGGTAACATATCAAAAAATACTTTTGAAAAAAAAATATAAACAGTAACATATATACAACAGTACAACAACATTCAGTGTACCGATATTTGGTATTGGTAGGTATCTAGTATTAAAGAAGGTGTTAAGTACAATTGATTTATTATGATGGAGTAATCAGATCTATTTGTAGATTATTATATTGATTGATTGTACAACAATACAATAATTTTCAGCAATTAAATGCTTTTGTCATTTTGTTAACGTGACCCCAATAGGTACGAGTACATTAATTTCGACCCGTACTAGTAATTCGGAATAGTAAGTGACACATATGGTTAAAAAGTAAAAATGCAAATAAAACATTTTATTTTAAAATTTTATTACAGCATTAAAGTTTTTTTTTTTTTATTCAGAATACTAAAATATGCGTTTTTTAATTGGGAGATTTTTTTATGCGTGCTGTCAGTACTACTACTGTAAAATTTATTTAATATTCATAACACACTTCTTTTTTAATTTTTTAACACGGTGATAATCAAGTTTTTATTTTAATTATTACTATATCTTCAATTAAAATTCATGGTAAAACTACTTTTAACAATGGAAATTATCCTATATTTTTTTTTAGGTATTGTTTTATTACACTAGATATTCAAGTATAGAACAATTGCTGTTAATTGCTCTAATATCTATAATGTTATACATAATAGGTATTAATTACACATATTAGTAGTATAATTGATAAGCCTGATAATATGTAGGGCGTAAAAATAATGGAGTAGGTATTCTATAAGTAAATAAATATCAGAAATTCCTTATGGCCTAAAACTTTATTAGTTACTAAATTATTTAGATATCTGACTAATATTAAGATCGTTAATGCCAAAGCTTATCGAAGTGTGGCAATTTTCAAAAACATTTGAACAATTTACAATATGGCAATTTTATTATTTAGAAAGTGCTCTGATAGCAAATTCGATTGTATTTTTATGTATATGTTACACTATATCTTCAGCGAATTATATATCAATTTAAACTATTATTTTACAATTAAACAAAATTGTTTTTGTTTTAAATAACCAGAAAGGAAAGTATTATGTTCATATATACACACACAGTGACACTCATGGATCACGTTTTGTGTGTTCTACTCATATCCAAGGTATGATATAACAAAGGAAGATAATGTAGCGTAATTTTCTAGATGAAGTTATCAAATATTCGCTGAAGCATTAAGCAGTTGTCTTCACAAAAACAAAAATGGATGTATAAAAGTTTGGGCTGAATTTCGATTTTGGATTCCTCAGAATTCTGTCAAGCGTTCACTAATTGAACCTGTCACCACTTTCATAAAATGTATGAATTGAGGGTTTGAATCGAACTGAACATAGAATGGAATTCAATATTTTCACATCATAATAATTAATAATTCTAAAAATAAATTTTACTAAACAATTCGATTTTCCAGTATCTTAAATTTAAAAACTGATCAAATCCAATTTTACTGATCACTTCTATTTTCCAAATTTATTTCTTTAAATTTAGTAACCGTTAATGTCCTATCGAATCGAAGTCCAGTAGTAGCGGTTTAGAGACCGCATGCAGCCACAATAACAGTTCTTACGTACTTAGCGCCTCTCCGTAACTGCGATTGCCTGATAATGGCCGTCGACACCCGTTACCATCGCCACAGGTGATTTAACTCTAGCTAATGTTGATTCAACTTGAAAATTAATTCTAGGCTACTGTAATCCTTCCCATTTAGTCCTATATGGAATAATAACAGGAGCTTTTTATCTACTGCCGACTACGTTTGGAGTTGCATAGTTAATTTTGGAAGTTGTATTTAGAATATATTTTTTTGATAAATAGCTCATAGCTATTTATCAAAAAAATATATTCTTTGGATGTGTTTGTTGTATTCTATAGAAGTAAAACTAGTTATTCACAGGTGTATATCTGTCAAAGATAGAAAAAGAAAAAGTGTGCCAACTCTGTAAAATAAAATATATTGTTGAAGGATCCCGCGATTGATCACGAACTCACTTGATGAAATGTGATGATGTGGTTTAAGCTGGAGCTCACGGGCTCACAGATAGTATCCACATTGTTATGTTATATTAGAAAGCATCGTAGCCTAGTAGTACATAAAATTTATAAACCTCAAAGGTTGTACGTATGATAAATAATAAATCCAAAGTGTCTCCACAACTCCCGGTATGCTTTGGCCAGTGCTATTCTCTATTAAGCTTCTGTTTCCCAAGACACCCTGATACAATTTGTCAATCAGAATTAAATTGCTTGACGTTACCCTGGAGACATGTTACGTCATCTATCGGCGACAAATTAAAATTATTGTACGAATTTCACCATCTTTACCTAAATGAGGTTATCTGTGAGAAAATTGCCTACAGAGTGCTTAATTCACAAAATACAAACTTTACAATCGCATCGAATTATAATTACTCGATTGCCTGTGAGTCAAAGTTTGGCTAATGTTTTAAATGTTCCAATCATGAGCGTTCACGTTTTAACCTTCGTCAAATTATCAAATCTTCGTGGCCGAGATCGAGTAAGTATATTTGAACTTCTAATAAATATTCAGATCAGATGTGATAAAGATCAGTCCAGCCGAAGTTTGTCCGTCATGTCGGATATAAGTACTTTGAATTTAACGTCCAAATAGGAAGAAATTTTTTCAAGTGCCGCGGATATCACAGGTGAGGATTTTTTAATGGCTGGTAATGGAACAGTAACTCCAGTTGCCCTGTTTGTATACGTTGGTGGAGCATATTGAGGATCGATAGGTGAGAATAAAAGCAGGCCAGTTCGCTCAATGTAACTTATTTACCTTCTTAGTAAATGAGTTAACCACGATGGTTACCAGGGAGGATCGTGTGGAGATCGACCTGAAACTCTATATTATTAACAATAAGAATTAATATTTTCAATATTAACAATTTTTATCTTCCAATGGTGGGGCTATAATTTATTTTCAATCTCTTAGTTGGTGCGATAATATGTTACAGAGAGTTTCATTGCATTCACCACTTTTAGTGAAAGGTTAGCGAAAATTGACAATAAATATCTGAAATAAATATTTCATTAATTGTATTACTATTTAAATTTATCATACATATTTATAATAGCGGGTATGAAATTTCGTTTGCGGATAGTAGGTACTCGGTGCGGTTCGGCGGACTGCGCGGATGCCCACAGCTCTTCGTGTAATTAATGTTTGCTCCAATTATAATGGGACGAGAACATATAAAATTTTTCTCATTTTTTCACTAACTTTGCTCGTAAAACTGTTGGGTGTAGTTAATCATGCCCGAAGATTTCTCAGGAGGCCGTGCTAGGCTAAGCCTACTCGCAGAACGATGTTTGTCAATGCTTAATTCACATTTTTGGGGCTTTTTCGACAACGCTGTTTTAATTTAAGTTATAATTATTATTAATAAAAAAGTAATTGTAGATAAATGGTTTCAGACAAAAAAATATTTTCTAACGATGAAAAGCTGTGATTGCGTATTGCTTGGCACATTATGGCAACGCATAATCTATAATAGAAGATTATTTCTTAACGTCACTTTTTTGAATTCCGAAATGCCGAATTGTATAGAAAACTTGCACATTGTTATTTATTGGTTTTTTTTTTCTGGGATAAAATATAAGCTGATGGTTCAGCAAGTGCTGTCAGACAGTCACCTATTGATATGAACTATATACCTCATGGGTTGTCTCTTGTAAATTCAAAGTTTTATCTTAGAAATTACATTTTATGAAATAGTCTTTCTAGACCGAAACAACATACATATTTTTACTACATCGATGCCAAAAATAAGAAATCCTGAGATAGGTACAGACAAAAACGAGTCACAGAACTTTCCTACTAGTAAAGATAAATGGCTACACCTTTGTAAATGTTACAGCTTTACTGTTATACGGATAATCTATTTGAAACAACGAAACTAACGCTGCCAAGAAGGTTTGTAGTTTCGTCATTCATTATTCTTGTGGGCTTTTTACTTTAAGTTCACGAGACACTGTCGAGTTTCGTAAAGTGGAAAGTTACGTTTTGTATAGTCCAGAATATAGTTTCATGCGAGGCGCGGCTCGCCAGTTCTCAACTAAAATTAGTGAACATAACCATTAAGCTTTCAAAACCGATATATTTTCAATTACTTAGCTGATGCGCTGCTATGCTCTTTACTAAAACATGTTGTAACATTTTGGCCTAGCTAAAATTTGCAGACTGGCTATTTTACTGAGTCTCAATTTATTGTCTTGTTTTTTCTTAATCTCTTCAAGATATAAAATTAGCAAATTAATACATTCAAAACTAAACAACCTTGTTTTTTCTTAATCTCTCCAAGATATAAAGTTAGCAAATTAATAGATTCAAAACCAAACGAGACACCGAAAGGTATTCGTAACATAGTATTGATTTTTTTCAAGCCTCAACTAAAATAGTGTGTACCAAAAATAAAACTACACGGAACATACGACTGAGAGATACTTGACATAATTAATTAATATGGCATTCGCGTTTTCCAGCGCTTTCACGAAATGTACAGATTTATTCAATTGAATAAATATTCTCTTAGAGACAGGGCTTACTGAACTTTTTAAGATATTGTAGAAGTACATAAATATAGTCACCAGACAATTTGTTTGCCAATGTTTTAATAAAAAAGAAATTGCTATTTTCCACCACGGACATCATAGAATACACTGTAACACCCATGGTACCCTTCACCTGTTACTATAGTCCTCAGTATGGTGTTATATTTGCTTACTTTGTAATTTCACTGTCATGCCCACCCTTCAGATCGGAACACAGCCTTTTAGCATATATTAGCCATTAACGAACCACTGTTGAACATAGCCCCCCTCAAAAAGAGAGTTTTACCAGTAGTTGCCACGCTTGGCAGGCGAGTTCGCAACCGCAGTTGGCTTTGGTAATGATTTAAGAGGGATGCTGCTGCCCATCCCTCACTCATTAAGTTTCCTTAGTCGCCTCTTACGACACATACAGGAAAGGAAGGGGTGGCCCATTCTATGCTGGGACCACACGGCAAGTACAGCTATTTCATTGCAAAAACAAGTACGACAGAGGTACCCATGTAGATTACTTTTGTAGAATGACTTCGGCTGATGGTATCATGAAATGAACCAATCTAATTTTTTGCACGAAAAGAAATTGTTTTTAATTTTTTAATATGTAGCTTAACATAATGTACTGTAATTTTCATGGTATCCGAACCTTCGTACCCTGTAATTTTACTAACATATTCTAGTCTTCATACCGAAATAGGTATTCAAACACAGAAACATAGCGACAAGTATACATGTTACGTAGTATCTTTGCCAATTCTGAACCGATTTTAATAATTATTTTTCAATCGGTAGGTTTTATTTCAGCTTTAGTTCTGTGTTATTTTTTATTATAATTGAAGGCGCTCTTTATCGTGAACTACCTTATTACAAACATGACAATTTAAAAAGTTTTTAAAAAATGTTTTGAAATAAATCTCTACAATTTGTCGGAACTAAGCATAGAACGGCACGATTTTATTGTTAGAGTGCTATATCGTGTCATATTACGATAAATTATAAAAACACCTAAATGCACGGTATGCGTTATTTAATAACGCCACAGTCCCACAAAACATATCCAGAAAATTAATGTGTCATTTGAGGAGGCAGAAAAGAACGAGAGATTAGTAAGTTAACAAACGGGGTCCGCTAAACGAGCTTCATGAGTATTTTCGTTCTGAGAAGCAATTAGCGGTGTACATATACTGTGCCGCCACAGTAATTACAGTTGTGGCGGCTCCGCGACGGCCCACAACCAACAATTACCTTCCTCTACCTCCCTTTGACAGGAAAGAAACGAACTAGCGAAATGACCAAACTTATTTAGTCTCTTGTTTTGTACATCATATGTACGTATGTATATGTGTATATTTACTGCAATTATATTACTATTATTTCATAATATGACCTGCTTAATGATATGTGGTTGCCGCAGCCTATGGATTCCTTTAATATTCGTGATGCCGACTCTTACGAATCCTTTTTTATGTCCAGAACATTGACATAATTCACTCCGTGTGTTACTCGATCATTATTTATGTTAACTTCAGACTTTTTTTTATTTATGTAACTGTTTGTGGTGAAAGGGACTCCATTTTCCGCACTTAGCCTCTCATTTGGGCCATTGTGCGTAACTGTTTGTGGTATAATAGAGCATTTATTTAAAAAATACTACCAATACTTTGAGCTTGATAAGTATTTAGTACGAAACCCATTCTTGATTTAAAAAAAAAGACCAATTATTTTTTCTGCTATGTATATCACAAAAAAAATATTATTACACTAATTAAAGGGAGATTAGTGGTAAATAAATCACTAACATTTTTAATGATATTCAAATTGCTAGTACATTTTTATTAAATTATACACAATAGAAACTTTAAAAAAAGAAGCTTTCTTTCTTTAAAATATTAGTGCAAGTTTGATTGATTACTTTTTGGCTCCTGATCAAAAATTGCCATGAAATTTAAGTATTTGGCAAAGATTATATAAAATATTTTTTTTATACAACTTAGAATGGCAAACAAGCTGACGGCCCACCTGATGGAAAGTGGTAACAGTCGCCTATAGACATGAGCAATACCATGGACATAACAGAATATACTGTTTCGCCCATGATGTGCGTTGCCCCCCATGCGTTGCCATTCCTAAGGACTCAGGTGTTAATCCTCCGTACCCAGTAAATTTACGCCATATCCCACCCTTCAAACCGAAACACAGCCATGCAAATAATTGTTACTCCGGTTAATCATTTGGCGAATATAGTAAGCTGGTAGGTAAATAATACTATGAAGTAAGTGAATAGTGTAATTACTCCTTTTTGCAGATACAATAATGCTACGCTTTAGTACCTTTACTAATTAGAACAAGATTTACCGAGATAACATGAACAATATTATGAGATATATAATGGTAATTCAGAGTGTGAAATAAAGATGGGTAGACAATGTAGGCTCTACAACACAGTCTTTACTTTCCTTGTATAATGAATAGGAATGTAAGTTCTTGTTTTTTTGGTATAGATTTTATTGATTTTATGATTTTTTTTATGAAGATAAATCAGAATTCGCCAATGATAAACAATGATGGGAAATTAGGTTAGTTGGCCTATCATGTTGAATTTACTAGAAATTAAGCATGACGGTTTTAAAGGAGATCGCATGGACTATCTCCTTTACCAACAATTTCTTTCCCCTTACCAGGTAGCGATAGGTGTAACTAGAGTGCGCCTCTCACCATCAGCCTCTAAGAAAATAGCTAAACTGTATTCATCCTACTTTTTTTGCCAATTGTTTGAAAATAAATATCGGTTCGCTTAAATAAAATAATCTTAAATAAATGGATATAAAAATTGTAATTAGACAATGTCTATACATAGAAAATATTTATTATTAAAAAAAATGTGACGGCTTTTAACAGGTATCAGTAGGAGCCAAAACAATGGTTTTTAGAATTTTTGTCTCTCTATAAGTCTGTATGTTTATTTAGGCATCACGCATAAACTACTGCACCAAATTTCTGAAAGTCTAACTTAAAAACTGGTGTATGCTTTATCTCGATACGTCATCCAAAACTTTTTTTTAGTTTTCTGACTGATATAAAAATCTATACCAAGGGGATATTAAAAAAATAATTATGCAAAGAGTCTTAATATTAGTATAGTAGTATAGAGGTGAACATTCATTTTTAAAATGTTTATTGATCGTTTGTACTATGTAAATCTAAAAATATAAATCTAAAAAAATATAAGAATATTATTTTGTACACATACAATATTTTAGGAGTATGTTTTAATATTAATACTCGAACATACACAAAGTAACTGAAAAGAATGCATGTTGTAAAACTTTTAAACTTATGATCACCTCTATAAATTTTGCTTTATACGTATATAAGTTAAATACCTATTTAAAACTACAAAAACAAACTTTATACGAGTAATAATAGTATTACGATTTTTCTATGTATATAAGTATAAAGAATATCTTAATATATTCACATCTCCAAGTTGGAACAAAAAATTATATTCTAAGATGTAAAACTTTGCTTATTAGATTTTGCTTCAAAGAATGAACAGGGAACTGCTTATGTGGAGATACAATATTTTAATGGTTTAATTAAGTTAAAAGTTTATGTTACTACATTGTACTTAATGTAAATTCTTTAGATATATATAAAAAAAGTATACATATTTAGTAAATATTTGTTTCCAATGATTCAGGAGGAGAAGTAAGAAGTTTTTAAGTAGAATTATAAAGTATTGATAAACAAAGTAACGGGTCACTAGATGAAAAGTAGTACCTACGTAGATACCATGGACAATATAGTATATTAATAGCATAACATATTATTATTATAAGGATGTGACTAAGATATCATCCATAGTCAAATAACTCTTATTCTAAAGATATCACAGGTATCTTATTTATTGAAAATACAAGCTTATAATAAAAAAATAAGTAAAAGAAATGCTTTATGAAAACTAGTAGCCATTATTTATATTAGTAGATTATGCAATTACTTTAGCAACAAAGTAAATATCATTATTATAATAATATTAGTAAATGCCACAATAAAAAATAACTTATGTCCTTCTCCATTCACATTTTAATGTGTATATGTATGTAAATTGATAAGTCGGGATTATACAAATAATATAGTCCACTTATTAAATGGTAAAATATTGATACACATTTCATTACAATCTAAAGCAATATTACACAAAGGAAAAATTTAGATTTTTTGTGTGTTTATTTGTAATGGATAAATTCAAAAACAAATTACTGACTTTTACCTTCAGTTAGCTACTATTAATAGCTATTATTAATAAATCGGCTAAATTTTATTTTAAA
Source organism: Galleria mellonella (assembly GCF_026898425.1). NCBI lineage: Eukaryota > Metazoa > Arthropoda > Insecta > Lepidoptera > Pyralidae > Galleria > Galleria mellonella. The sequence goes on along the minus strand of NW_026441995.1, from coordinate 7,479,151 downwards.
AAAAAAATTTGTTTCACGAAAAAATACGACTTAAATTCTAGTAAAAAGAGTTATATTGATTTAAAAATAAATTACTATACCGATTCTGATAAAATTTCTATAGGACATTTCTATAAGAATGTTCTTTCAAACAAAGAAATATTTTTTCAAATTAATTTATAAATGACAAAGTTATGAGGTACAAAACATAAACGTAAACATAAAAAAAAATATGACCCAATTGAGAACCTAACTGAAGTCGGTTAAAAACGAAATAGATACTCCCGCTAGTACTTTATATAACTTGAAAAGCTAAAGAGATCACATTTTGTTTCTACTCTATGTTTACGACTAAAACATATGTATAATGTCGTATATATTTGAGAAAGTAATATACCCCATCCCATAGACATAAACAACACATGCGACGTGCATGACACTCACGAATTACCGCCCTTGAGGACTAAGTTATTATATCTACTGTGACCGATTTTATACTCGCATTGTGACCCTTCTAACTGAAACACAACATACATTTTGCTGCTCAGATACTGAATTTTCACGTACACGTACGTAGTTCATAATTAAATTTAACAAACAGTTTAATTACTTTAGTTTTGAGGCACGCCATTACGACAAATAACTTTGATTAAAATTATACTACCTAATATGTAGATTACTGAACCTAATAATAGAACATGTATTTAATATTGTACCTACGTATTTTCATAGTAATAGGGCAGTTATATGAACCACATTTATATAATATGCAATCACTTATGATGACTCTACAGTAACTGTAAGGGAATCTGATATGATATCCTTATTAATTATGGATTTCCAAGAATGCTATATATGACTGTGTGCCGCATACATAATTCATGATATAATCCCTTGTAAAGGGAAAAGTTGATGTGTAAGGTAATAATCAACATGTGTAATCGTTTCGCAACATGTGTAACATAGCAAATATATAAAATTATTCTTTATATATATTTTTTTACGACGAGGAAAAAACTTATAATTCTTACTAGTAATTTTTTTTATGTACCGTACATTTATTACACAAATTTATAAAGATATCATCACTTTTCTGTTGCTTAAAAACTTCATTAGGACTTTTCCTAATCTTGTGATATTAATAAAAAAATATCTTGTTTTACATATAGATTAACTTTTATATTATATTAACTATTTATAATTATTCAAATTACTTTGCTTACATAAATTATCAATTAAATTCTTAACTCTGAGCTTCTAAATTTTTTAAACTTTACATGAAATGTGGCTATTAGTGTATTTACAAATATTGTGACGAAAAACAAATTAAAAAAAAACCGTTCGGTACTAAATGACTGTTGTTACATTAGAAACTCAGTTAATCTAATTTTGATATCTATAAAAGATTTATTATTTATATACGCCAGTATAAATAAATTGTATAATTTATTTATACTGGCGGTATTAATTAAATATACTCGTACAACCTGGCAATTGATCCCAATATTGTACTCATTTGGAATGAGTTTCTCGAATATACCAAACGATTTATACCACTCGCCTACTATACAAATTAAATACTTTGATATAAACGATAATGAGATGATTTGTTAATTTGAATTTACATTTATATATATTTTTTTTTATACCACTGAGGTGGCAAACAAGCATACGGCCCACCTGATGGTAAGTGGATACCGTAGCAACTATTCCAGAATATACTAATTATAACTTTACATTACGTAGTCCAGACATCTGTTGACACAAGAATGTTTCCTTTAGGCTGCGGTTGACGGTATCAATAAAGCTTCGTATATATCTGCAGACACTGGGTTTGTCAGAGACGAAGCACGTCAAGTACGGGCAGATATGTCTATTTACGTTTATAGATAGCAAACGTAACGTATACAGAACTGACCGGCAGTCACCAGCAAGCAGAACAGATTCTGTAGAACGTATGTGTGTGGAAAAAAATTGAATTAATATATTATTACGCAATGTGTTCAATAAAGGATAAATTAATATAAATTTATCAATCAAAAATCAATACATATAATAAAATCGTAACTGGTCGCTATCTATACAAGGAAGATATATAAAAAGAACTATCATAGGTGGTTTTATGAACGCAATAGAACCCAAAACAATGATTTTTAGAATTTTTGTCTGTTTGTATATTTGTGCACGCTTATCTCAGTAATGGATTAATCGATTTGAACGCGGTTTACACGATATTGCCTTCAAATATGAATAGTTTTCAATAATACGTCTTTTAATCGAGCTTTCGTGCTAGTCCCATAGTTCCCATACTGGTTTTTATTTTTAAGCAACTTTACCAAATTAAACTTACCTTACATTCAATTTTTGTGCATATATTACGCGATTACGTAGCCAATTTTATATGTATACTAAAGCTAAAAACTGTTTCATGCGAAACACAATCTAAGTCGACGCTTGATTATGGAACTAATTGCATATAATTGACTCTCTGCGTAAATTTTTAGATTGTCGCTCTTTTTACTGTGGAGGCTGAATCACGACTTTTGTCTATACGAGGTCACCATTCGAAAACATTTATACCTACTGGTAGTAAATTTTTCCAGCTACATATATGTTGGACTAATCGTCACTTCAGATTATTACTTATTGCTTGCAAAGCTAACGCCAAAACGAAAATTGTACGTATATACATACGATTTGTTTTATAAATTCTTAATGTAAATAATATCGTCCACATAATATTGTATTACGATATGTCAACAGTAATGTCACTGAAATCAAAGAAAAGATATAAATGCTACGAATAATAAAAATATCTGCATATACACAGAAAGGCGCAGGCAATAATTCTTTTTAATGCTATTAACGTGTTTCCCGTACCTATCGACAGGTGTTCCGTAATCATATACTTATTTATCATTTTGTATTATAGAAAAATATATATAAAGACATACTATAAATATCGTTTCCGTTATATTTATGTTTACAAATATGGATATTCGCGATTTCAGAGTTTAGGTTTTCTTCATAGCCTGCTTACATCTGAGACAAATAAAGATATTGCTAACTCCAGATAACTATCTCTAGATTCATTAGTTTGTAATTTTAACATTTATCAATTATTTCAAAAGTATATTTTGCTTTGATTAAAATAAAAAAAAAATCGTGTAACTACGATTACATTATAATTCACAACATAAAATTTTTTGCTCCTTAAAATAAAACAACAACTTTAATAGTCACAATATTAATAGCAGGTCTAAGTAAATAAAAAAGTAAAGCCTATCAATTTTAATGGTGTCAAAATACAGAAATAAAATACAGAATAATTGAGACTCTCTTCTTCTGTCTGAAAATAATCCAAAGATACTTTATTCACCTAATGGTTGTATTCTCATGATATTTGACTATATTGTAATATAAGATACAATAGTTCGGTTAAAGGAACCGCGTCCGAAGCTGCGGGGTGCCGTCATATCGTGTGTCCGCATTTTGACAGCAGTGGAAACCAACTGACAGTTCTGGTCATAGAAATTTTGATAGATATTGTAAGATGTCTCGGATGAGTTACACAAACTGCAAATACACTAACATCTATGTATTTATGTGATACTAATGGTTTTATAATTGTAATAGATTTGCTTAACTTAGAAACTATATCTAGTCTATATAATACTAAGTTATAAGTTCTGCTAAGTGATGATAATTTATATACACTTAATTTAAGGTCTAAAAACACAATAAATTTTAACATAATGCAATAGCGTTATAGTATTTATCAAAGAGACTGTACAAAGTTGTGTGCATCTGGTACATCTGTCCCACTCATATTTCTGCCGTGAAACGGCTGCGCTTTCATGGCTGTGTTTTAGTTTGAAGGGTGGGATATGGCAATGGTAAAATTACAGGGTTCGGAGGTGTAACATCTTAGTCCTCAGGAATAATAATGCGTTTGGGGTACCATGGGTTTTTTTGTAACATCCATGGTGTTACTATAGGTAATGGTTGTCACCTTTCACCAGGTCGGCAGTTTGTTATTCGAAGTATTACAAAAATAAATTAATAAATAATATATAAGGAATATTTTTCCAAATTATGTATGTACACTGTAGGTCAAGGGGCGTGACGGCTAAACATAAATATTTTTTATTATTTCAATTGAATATATAATATCCATGATACATAAGCTACTGTTAGTATGGTAAGTTTGGTAATTTTGGGGTCTATAGAACAACTTTATTTCATTCGTAATTTATTTCATTTTATAAGACTTCGTCCGCATGATCGGAATTTATTTGTATTAATTATATGCCTTTATACATTGATTTTAATATAGATATTAGGTAATACCAAAAGCATATACATGTAAACTTATCCCTTAAAGGGATTTCTTCCAGTCAACCTTGAGAACCAGAAAGGAAAAAGTATCTATAGGGTTTGTATATAAATCATAACATATATGGTGCAAAATAATATGATAAATAATAAATTATATTATTAGTAACAATTTATATATATATATATATATATATATATATATATATATATATATGTAAACATAGATTAACTATTACACATATAAGTCTGTCAATGGTATTATAAAATCTTTTTTTTTAAGCTTTAAAGGTATGAACTATTCTGGTATAATTTGAGTGGGAATTCCAAATTCTAGCAGTTTGTACTGTAAAGGATTTGGTGTAGAAGTAGGAGTTTTAGATAGAAAATTCCAATATATGATGTGTTAGACAAAACACACGAGGATCGGGGATTGTGAAGGAAAATCTCTCTTTTGAACATAATCCGGGGCGGAGAGGCAAACAAAATTTTGTAAAACAAGAATAGGATATGCATATTATGTCGGTACCTTATTAGGAATCAGTTGAGTACCTTGCAATAGTTAGAGACGATCGCAAACCAAAATATATCTAATACATTGATTTTGCAATCACTCTAATTTGTCAAACAATTCTTTTAAAGGGTCCAGATAAGCAATATCGCAGTTGTCTAAAAAGGGAAAGAGCGGATTTTGTTGATTGAATATTTTTACTGATCAGGACTAAAATTAGCCTGTGTCCTCCTTCATCCCATATAGTAACACGAATAACAAATATTAACTTCCTTATTATTAAAAAGCTATAATCTTTCATAAGCCTATTTTAGCTATTGAAGTAAATATAATTTTACTTTTACACAATTTTTTTTAAATGACAAAACACTTTAATAGCTAAAATATGTTTATAGGACGTATTTGTTTTTATTAATAAGGAAGTAATAGTATAAAATTTATTATAGCGTTGACAACTTAAATTAGTTTAGTCATTAATGCTAAAAAGTAACAAATAAACAAACTCATTTTTATCTCTATAATAGTAGTAAGGATAACATACTACGTAATATAATTTAGAAACAGCATAAAAGCCCCAATAAATATTAATATGAAATTTGGAAACCAACTCTACTATTAGCTTTGTGGTCAATGATCCTTCACATTAAAATCAACCGCCCTATTATTTAAGGGTCCCTTGGAAATATAACATCGATTTAATGATAATAATTCTTCTCTTACGCCTTCTGAACAAAATTATGTAGGCTATTGACTGTGAAATACTGTGAAAACACCGTTATGAATAAGTATACGAGATAAACTATATATGTACATAAATATATCAAGGCTTCATAAAAAGCCAATACGAAAGGCTTGATCATAATATATGTATGATGAAATTACTTATTTATATTTTACCCAACTTTTTTTCTATGTAAACTTGTGATTTCTTATATAAATTATGCAATTTATAGAAGGGTCTCTTAATGTGACAGTATTTTTATATTCGTTATAACTTTGTAACAATATTCGTCACTTCTATCCGTATCGTTTTTGATATATTTTTTTGCCACCAATAAGATTTACTTCCATTATAAGAACAAAGAATTATTGAATATTTACCATAGATTATTTTATCACTCGATTAATACAAAAATACAGTGATTTCATAATTTTTTTTCTTCTTGCAGAGCAAAATCTTAATTGTCGAAAATCCTTTCTTATTCCTAATCTTTTATAATACAAAGAATCGACTATGCAAATTTGCTTTTTATATTCAACAATTTCGACTCTATAATCATTTAGGTCTTCTTTGTAGTATACGAATAGACATTATAATAAAATAAAAAGAAAATAATGATATTGAAATGTTATATCCTTTTATTTGATATCATATTGTTGCTGTATACATATAGTACAAAAAATCTATTTACGTAATAATAATAATAGCATTGTAAATAATTTTTTTTTCTTAGTATGTAATTTAGGTATTTTGAAACTACCTAGGTACTTCTAAATTGCGATGACTTAACAAGAAATCAACCAGTCGACTAAAATGAAAACAAATATTGACTGCAGGTCTGGAACCGGAGTAGCTCAAGCGTATAGAATGCATGCACCTTTCTGTACTCAACAATGCAGAATTCTAACGGAACGTAGCCGTGTCCCAGCGAGAAAATGGTCGTCAATAAAACGGTAGGTACTGCCAGTGGCAATGCTTGTTCCTACTTGTAACTGTTTACATGCATTTTAAACACGAACAGAGTTTAACTCGTGTCTATTCCAAAGTGAACTCAAAATCTTAAGTAGAAGAGTATGTTCTTCGATGCATGCTCCTGTTTATGAATATACATCCAGGTTTATCAGCTGCGCAAACTGCAATGCTCGATTGCTCATTCGTTTTCCATTTTGTAGTTTTCATTTCATACTCTATCAATGAGTTTGCAATCACTTATCTATATATTTAAAATAGCACCAACATAGATTTTTACATTTCAGGAAAATGTAACGCTATTATTGTGAAAAGGTTTTTCAATACGAATATTGGAACAACAGATTTAATTGAAGCATTTTTGTTTACTAGATAAAAGTAAAATCAAATATTGTAAAAATGTATATACATTCCATACCTATATAAAAGAATTTAAGAATAACTAAATGAAAATATTATATTAAAGTTCAATTTATTTTGTATTGTTACTTGTACTTGTTGTTTCCAAATTGGATCGATTCCCATTGTCACATCTTTCAGATCAATGAAGCATATATAATTTACAAACGTAAGATTTCAAACCATATACGAGTATACCGGTACATTACTGATGCTAATTTATTTTGGTACTTATCTTGAATAGTTTAGAGTTGATTTGCGTATAATTTCGTTGTTGGAGACATTGATTTGTCAAGTTATGAAATAGTACTAGCCCCTAGAGTAACAGGGGAAGTAACATTTCCATTTCACTTGAAACGCTCAAAAGCTGAAAATCGTTGCAGCTAAAACCGATTGACTATGCCTCGTCTGTGAAAATGTATACGCCTCACCACGTCCAAACAGGATTTCTATTCGTATGAAATAAGATTTCGCTCAACAAAGCTGTTTTCACTCATATTGATTTTATTCTTTGGTTACCCTTTATGTCATTGGAAGTTCTTAAGTAGCGCTTCTGGTTTGTATTCATCAATTTCACTCATTATAAGTTATCTAATATCTTTTTGGATTGACTTGGTTTTGAATGTTGAGTTATATTGCCAGATATTTATTTTCTCGTTTCTCATAATATAACAGGGTATTCTAACTTAAAATATCTGATATGATTTTAACTTGCCTTTATATATTCGAATTAGAACTCAAAAAAAAAATATATATCTAAATAATGCATCGAAATAAAATACTTTATAAACTTTCAAATACTTATGTAGGTCATAAACTTTCGAGAATTCTAATGACCTAAATGATCCATCCAAGATACTACTACTATTCCAACTACAACACATTAATTAAAAAAATAAATTGCGTCTAATGTCTCAAACAATTTAGTCACTATTCAATCATAACAAAAGCATTCTTATGATTGAATTAAATCTAAAGCGGTTAAAAATTGGCGACGATATTGTGTAAACTTAACTTAAAAAATATAAGAGAATTGTGAACTTCCTTCTTTATGAAGTTACTTAGAAATAACAATATAGAGGTAAATGGCGATCAAGTATCGCTGTAATATTAATATTTTGGTTGCATTTTTGATGTAGTCTTGAAACATGTAAGAATACCTACATATTTCTATATATTTCGAAAAAACAAAATTATATTATTCTGATAATATATGTCAAAGGCTTCTAACTTCTAATTGAAATGAGTTAGGTACTTAATATTATCACATACGAGTAAATATGTAAATTCTTAACCCAAAGTCGACAATCGTATTTAAGGTTATTAAAAACTTTGAAGGGGATGCCTTTATTGTGTTCCTAGCTCATGTTAAAATAATAATATGATAATTCTTCCTTTGCCAGTAGAATGCAAATTAAATATTTAATTTCAAATTTTAATTATAAAGTTTTAATTAAGAAAGAAGGTTGGCTTAACAAATTGTACCTATTACATCGGAATATAACGGCATTGGAAACTATTATGTGCCAACCGTAATTGGACTGAAATAGTCCAATTACAGTTTTTATGAAAAATGTGCAATTATATACTTTTAGCGAAAGACAGAATTAGTTTTTAAATCAACATACACCGACAAAAAATGTAGTAAGGACAATACTTTTTTAATTTAAAGATTTTCATTTATCGAGGTTGTTTATTTGTGCATTCTTCTCCATTAGTTGCTATGTATTACTATACTTCCATACAGTATATAGTTTCTCAGCTTAAATTCTGCACCATAGTTCAGAAATAGACATGTCGTGCTCAGATCGTTGATTAGAAGCCCTTCCAGAAGTCTTTTGATCGACTTTCTACCATTATTGATACAACCGCCTTTTAAAAGTATTGTGTCCCGTATCAGAGGTAACTTTTAAATACTAATACAAAAATTAATGTTATCAGATTAAAATATAGGCATCTATGAAAAAAACTATTTATTCCATATGTATTATAATATTTTTTATTTATTTCTGATTTATTATGTGTTATGGAATATCTATAATTGGAAAAAGAAAATTGTTAGTAACAAAGACTAGCAGCTTCCTTGTTAGCAAAGAATGCTAAATAGTTCAACCTGCTCATAGTTCCCCCTGAAACGGTTAATTCCTGGTAAATTCGTCACGATCGGCCTACTGACCTTACTTTATCCTCACATGCCATCCTTCAGTTGTATCCCGTCATCCCAGCGTAAACCAATAACAAAGGGTGGTATTGCCATTCTATTTTTTCGTACACTTAAAATATATCTAATATTTGATACCGCCGTATTTTGTACCTACCATTATTTTGTGATTTTTAAGATTGGTTATTATATATTTTTCGTCTTACAACGACCGGCATATAATTTTAGTATATTATAGATATATAACCCTAAACCTTTCTGCAATTTATTATAATTAATGTAATACTTTATAACTAACTCTAACTCCGTATTATATTGGATTACAATGTCGTCCAACCATTTAAATATGATTTAATTATAATTATACGAACAGCAGTTATTATTATCTTCATTGACAATAAGTAAGATGAAGCGCCTTAAAGGCTTGGCCCTTTGGAATCGTAGCATAAAACTCAAATCTTGGAGATATTTTCTAAATACGGGAAATCGAAAAAAATACTAAAGTGAAATCCTTTTTATATGTAAATGTTGGAAATTAATGGGAAACTTAAAGTTTCAATACGTTTACATTTCTATTAAGTCGGTTGTCTCTGTATGTGTTCTACTGGCAAACATTTGTTGAACGTGATCCAACTTAAAAGGATGGATTTATGTTACTCTAGTAAATTTGGGGCCTAGTGAACCGGTTCGATTTACGAGTATGTGTCTTTTAGGATAAAGAAGATGAATGTTGTAATACTCTAACTTCGTAAATTGATAAAGTAGTCAATGTAAGTATTTTGGGTTACTCATGCATTCGTTGAATAAATAACAATATAAAATAAAAAGTGTCGGACCGATCCCTCGGTATTGGTTGCAGTCTGGTACGAAATTAGACTTTTGCTTCGAAAATGGAATGTAATCTAAAATATTTGTAGGTATGTACTAAATTTAATACAAATAAACTAACAGAAACTTTAAAATAATACAGAAAAAGTTTCGGTTTAGACTGTGAAACCAAGTTTCGGTCGAATACTAGAAATAAAGATAGTTTAAAATTTGGAGTGCATAAATAACTCTACGTCAACAGTGGTTTCACTATTGCATAATGAAATGAAAATAAGAACTAACTTAGGTACTAGATAATATTCTAGAATCTGTATATAGATAGATACTTTTTATTGTTTGTTCCATAAGATTACAATTGTAAACTTATTATAAATACAAACAATTACAAGAAAATACTACACTGAGAAAACAATGGGCGGCCTTATCACTAAGAGCGATCTCTTCCAAACAACCGTTGGATGGAGAAGAATAATTATATAAAGTATATAATATATTTATTAATCAATAACTTTTTTCCTAAGATTACATTATCATTTATTTGACTATTTTTATAACTTTATAAACTCAATTATTGATTATAAACTTAATCATTAAATACCACTTATTATTAATGTGATAAAAATTTACTTTTTAGAATAACCATACACACAGCCTTAAAAAATTCTATCAACAAAAGTTGTTATGTTGAAGTTTTTTATGAAGTTACCTATCAATCAATGTAATTATAGATTAACAAAATTGTAGGTATAAAATATTACTGACAGTTCCCCTTATTAAACACCCAATTATTTATCGATGAAATTAAATCATATATTATGCATGAAATATGTTGGAGATCCTTTGACAGCTTTCGAGGGTAGTTCCTTTCAAGAAGTTATCGTATTATATCTATTGAGACACCGCTAAAGCGTTGACGGCCAGTCGAAACCTTCATAGTACTCATTCACTTTACAGTGTTGCCATGTTTATCGAATCGGGTTGGGACATCGGACGCACTCCCTTGTTAATATTCCATCTGACGTCAAGGCATGTCTAGTGAATGTTGAATAGAAGTCTACGACAACAAAAGACTTCCTGAATTTTGAGTAGTTGACGTGAAGACAACGGTTGAGAAAACATGCTAGAATTGTAATAAAAGTAACTAGGTAGGTACTATCTCTTTTGTGATTAAATTAACAAGAGCCACTATGTCAACGCTAAAGTCGAAATTAACATTTTGTATACACAGTATTTAATTTATAGACACGTGACTTTTCTATACTATGCACCTTAATATTTGTATACTTAAACAGTTAGAAACTTTTACTTATTTATTCTTCACTAACCACATTACAAAAAAATTATTAGTACTAATGAGTAAGAATGCTATATATAGCATTCTCTCCCAGTCAACTTTATTTATATTCGTTGCATATGCATAACAATACTAATATACATTATTATTTATAAATCTTATTTGTATTACCGTAAATATTATCTTGCATATCCTACACAGTCCCGGCATAAAATAGGCCACCCATTCCTTTCTCGTAGATGTCGTAAAAGACGACTAAGGGAGGGCGAGGAATGGGCAGCAACGTCCCTCTTAAAACATTACCAAAGCCCTACTGCGGTTGTCAACATGCATACTACGTGTGGCTTCTACTGGCAAAAGCCCCATTATGGGGTAGGGCTATGTTCAGCAGTGAACAATTATTATAGGTTATAACAGTATCACACACCCTATAAAGTTATCTTCGGATTTTATCTTTCTTTTTATACAACTTAGAATGGCAAACAAGCAACGACCCACCTGATGGAAAGCGGTAACCGTCGCCTATAGACATGAACAATACCATTGACTACTACTGTATACTGTTTCGCCCATGATACCTCCATGCGTTGCCATTCTTAAGGATTCAGGTGTTATTCCTCTGTACCCTGTAAGTTCACCGCCATATCCCACCCTTCAAACTGAAACCCAGCTATGCAAATACAACTGTTTTACAGTAGAAACACAAATGGGACAGAGGTACACAAGCAAACGACTTTTGTACAAACTCTCTCTCTGGTAATAATAAAATCGTTATGAAAGTGAGATAAATAATTTTTAAAAAACTTAATATTAAATATATAATATGCGTATCTCTATAATATTAACTATATTTCTATTGAAATACTACAAGTAACAATGTCATAACTCATCGAGCAAAACCCCTGTCGTGTTTTGCTGTATGACTGTCTGATATCTATGAGTAATAGAGTATCATCTTGTTCTTATTATCATTTCGTGCACAAAATAATCTGTATATATCTATTTTCTACACATAAAAATGTATGTGAATATACATACATATATACAGCCGTATGGTCCCGGCATAGAGTAGGCCATCCCGTCTTTTCCTGTGGGTGTCGTAAAAGTCGACTAAGGAGGGTGAGGGATGGGCAGCGTTTTTCTTAAAACATCTCTAAAGGCCTAATTGTGGTTGCCAATCCGCCTGCTAAGCATGGCAACTACTGGCAAAGCCCCGAAGCGGGAAGCTTATTTCTAGCAGTGGACAGTTAAAGGCTGATATGATGATGATACATATAAATGAAGATAAGAAACAAAATTGCTTAACGCACAAATGTGGTGATCGTACTTTTTAAATGAAATAAATACTTAATAGTTATTATCATAGTCATTTGAATTCAAAAGCCCTTATTTTGCATCATAAATTATGATTTAAAACCGGATCATATAACTATTAATGAAAGTTATTTGATAACTTCTTTGTTTTAGTTAAAAACATTATTATATTTTTCCTATAATATTTACGTATAACATATTAAGGAAAAATGAAACGATTATATAGTATTACGATTTATATACCATCTGTTATTTTTTAATTTACTTATACGCGTAATAAGTGATTGTGTAATGTGTCACGTGTGTTAAGAAAATATATATGCTCTTATTTTGTATTAATACCATGTGAAAAGATTTCCCCCTATGTGCCCGCTGTATTTGTAAGCTTTTTCAGCGCGCCAGATTTGATTCAGTTGGTAATTTGTCAGCGTGGTCCACACCACATATATATTTAACGGGTACAGGGCGTATGCATTTGTATACACGAGCAACCATTAATTCGGCTCACGGTTGTTTACAATGACCACCAAGATTGTTACCAAATATTTAGATAAATCGCTGTTACAATAATCATTCCCTATAACGCTAATAATATTATGAATGAAGTTTCATTTCATAAATTTTAAATGTTTAAACGGCTGAACAAATTTAAATAAAATTTGGTTATAATCTAACTTAATATATATGAGTATATTTTATTTACCGATAACTGCGAATGAAGCTGCAGAAAATAGCTAGTGAACGATAATTATGATAATTGACGATGTCCTTGGTATAACGAAAGACATTGCATGAAGCAAATAAAGTCTAGAATACGAAACAGACAATTATTATTGTTGTTAAATCAGCTAATCTTATACACAAAGCAAGAAAACGATTCTATTAAATCAAAAATCAGGAAGTTAGATAATCCCTAAAGGGCACATAAATTGTTACTTTTGTTTAAAAAATTTCGAAGATTAGAGCACTCAAGAATTTATAAATAAATAATAGTAGAAATTTTTTTACTTATATTAACTGTATATGAAAGTATTATTCGTTATTATTAATATTATTTGCATTATTTGTAGAACGAACCAACGAAAATTTATAGAAGATGACTGCAAAAGTAGTAAATGACAAACAAGAAATAAAAGTCTATACTTACTCTGTAGTTACTTTTTTGTTATACGAAGTGGAGTTGGTACTCACAGCGACATGCCATTCGATGCGTCAATACAATTTTGTATCACGTTCCAAATTTAAACAATTCTAACTTTTTCCATAACATACCTATATTACTTATATTTTAAACATAAGAGAGAGAAGCGCACCATTAAAATTAAAGTCAGGTCGTATAAATATTAAATGTTAGTTATAGTGTATTTAGTTAAAACAACACTTGGTAGCATTGCGGCCATCCGCGCATAATGATATCAATTAGTTTATGTCGCCGGACTTAATTTATGTTGGGCCAAACAAACCTCCCTTTAACTTTTCTCATAAATAAACCGCTCACAAAAAATCCAAACAACAACAATGGTTTTCAATGATAAAGCCTCGAATTACTTAACTATATCCCATTCGATATGTCGGCGTTGCGTTATAGATACTCATCAAATTAGTTTCAAAACTAATTAGATAACAATAGATATTTGATCAATCTAGAAAACACTTTTCGATACTCATCTTGGCTGAAGATTAAGATTTTGTTCCAGAAAACTGACTAAAAATCAATATAAAATTAGTAACAAATAAAATAAATAAAAAAATAAATAATTAAAAAATAATTATAAATTAAAAAATTAAAGTAAGACTTATCGACTGAAAAATAATCATCAAAATCGATACAAAATAGTCTGAGCTAATACTATGCATTATCTTATTAATATCTCTAATTCGCATCAAATTTTTATGATTTATTTTTGTTTAATTATAAAAATTCAATCAATCATTGACTTCAATCTCTTTATTTTTACATATGTTATTCTAACGTATAGTAGTAGTAAGTCATATACTTATTTAGGTTTATACTGTAGTACAGTACAGACTAAATTCCCTTATATCTTAACAATGTCAAGTTAGTGTGAAAGCTGATCCTGATCTGGGATTTGGGTACCTTCACGAATTCTTCCGACGATTCGTCCGATTCAGCGCAGATTTGTGTGCGAGATTTTATAGGATTTCACACAACGAATTCTAAAATTACATATTTTCCTCTCTTTTAGTGCGTTCAACGAAGATACATGTGTAATCACAATTAATTACTCATATGATAACAATCCTAAAATCCTAAAAATAATATTAAAATTTGTTTTGTAAAATAGAGGAAAATCTGAAGGAAGACTTTGTACATAGTTTTTTGCAACAGTATTTACCATTTACTGAATTTTTAATTATTAAAATGAGACTAAATTAAAAAATTGAGGCAAAATATTTTAATTTTGCCTCAGTTTTTTTTAATTTCGTCTCTGGTTGCGCTATACATACCTTAATAGCTTATTTAAATTAGGTGGTTGCGTAAATTTCGTAACCCAATTCGAGCCGGATATTTTGATAAATTTAATACTGTTAAATTCTTCGGCTTTGCACGCATTGTACCCAATAACTTCACGTTCCTGTGAGTTTAGTATAATTTTACTTTACGGTAGCAGATACGAAGCTGAGATATAAGAGGCATAATATTCTACTTTGAACAATTTTGTACACAACGCAAATTTGTAAAAAATAGATAATTGGATGATAGTAATTCTTTCACGCTTAAACAGCTGAACGAATTTGTATGAAATTTGGTACTGAGTAGGTTATATTCTATCTTAACATATAGAACACTTTATATATCCACAAATTCAATCGAACAAATCCGCGGTATAAAGCTAGTAGTTTTATAAACACGAAAATTTATTTTTTATTCACGATGGTAGGTAATTTTGTATATTACAGAGATAAAACTCATACTGATTTCAGTAATGGAACGTATCAATAAATAATGCCAGACATATCTACCCGTTTCCAAAAGTAACAGTAACTAGCACTTATAGTTGTCGATTTAGCACGAGTGCGCTGTCCTTTTCAATATAACATTCTAGTTCAATTTAGTAAAATCCATTTTTAAGTGATTTACTTAGTTCTATTTCAATGAAATCCACCAGTATTACAAAAAGATAAAGTAACTCCACCTGTCTTTATCTCTTTAATACAGTACAAATAATATACTTATAAATTTTTAATTAATGGTAGGTATTAATGTTTTCCAAAATGAGACTAAAATTAAAATTCGCCATAAAAATTTTATACAAAACTCTTACCTCCATACCATTCTTGTTTCTAATTGGGATATGGCAGTGGAACGCATAATATTTAATATTTTGTATTAGCGTTAGCCGGCGACTTCGTACCTCCCATGCGTTGTCATTCCTGAGGACTCAGGTGTTATTTCTCTGTATTCTATAATTTCACTGACATATCCCACTCTTCAAACCGAAACAGTCATGCAAACATAACTGCTTCACGGTAGAAACATGAGTGGGACAGAGGCGCCCAAGCAAACGACTTTTGTACAAAGTCTCCCTCTGGTGAACTAAAAGTAAAATAACTGACCGCTTACCATCAGGTTGACCGTATGATTGTTTGCTACCTCAGTGGTATAAAAAAAAACTGAAATACTAAAAATACTAAAAGTGAAGTAACTAGTGTATCAAGATAAAATCCACACTGGATTTTAAATTCAATCTTAAGAAATCGCATCCAATTATATGTAATAATTTTTGTGTGATTCTAAAACAAACATCTACAGACAGACAGAAAATGTGGCTAGGCTTATAAGATCACTTTCAATCAGGTGAAACCTCCAGCTTGACTGCTATTCCATGAAACATAAAAGTATTGCGAAATATTTCTTGCTTCCATAGACAGGCTACAAAAAACCAGTCCACTAAAGAGCACAGAAAAGCTTTTCGGAATTTAAAAATGATGGCACACCAATTCGAAATAGAATAATATACTCGTACGTTTAAATTTTAAGGAAAATGTATTGTTATGATTTGGTGAATAAAGTTCAAAATTGTCCTAAAACCTTTGTGAGCAGCTGACCACGTCATATATAAATTGCTTGGCTTTCCGTTATAACATGAAGTAGCTACAAAGCTTGCGCTCAAATCAATTAGGTGATCCGAAAGCCTCAAGGCTCAGATAAAAGCGACGGTATTTTCCTTTATACTTGCGGTTAAAAGAATTCAATTACATAATACTAAGGAGATTAAAAAGGCTAACACGATTCCTTTGAGATGAAGAGATAGTAGCTATTTAATTATTGGAAACGTTCTTCGTTTTGCAATAGTCTTCACTAATTCAGTTTAGTCTATTCAATAACAAATTAAGTTGACTTTAATCCAAAATTGCATCACATTGGTTGCTAAATTTCATTAAAGAATTAATTGTGTAAAAAAGAAATAAGTAAAAAGTTGACTAAGAGTTCAAATTAAACTAAAGAAATTATTCATCTACACTTTTTGAAGTTCTAATGATTAAAAAATACTCACGATGTATCTAACAGCTTATTTGTTAACAGTTAAGACAATAATATTTTTAAAATATATCAATCTAGCTTTTAACCGTGACTTTGTCCACGTAAACGACATGTGCTGATTGATCAAAACAAAAAGAAGTCTGTCTATCTTCATCCTAAATAGTATTTGCATATCAAATATCATGACGATTGAACCGTTATGGTGCATGAGATAGTAACTAAACAAACTTACCTTTATATTTATAATGATGACAAAGTTTATTAAACTAATATTCAAAAGACTCATCTAGTCATTACTAATTTATAATTCTGTTACCGGTATGTATATAATAGGAAAAGGAAACAATAATTTTTATAATAGCAATACGGTTCTTTAGGAAAAATGTACCTATCCTACTTAACAAGTGACAGTTTCAAAGAAATTCTACTTGGCTTTGTATATTCGGGTAAGGTTATTATAAAATACTTTGGCTTTTATTTTTGAAGTGGGTTTTCTAAGACAACAAAAACAGTCCAAACTCCAATATCGTTGCGAATAATACGATTTAACGAAACTTTCTTTGTAGATCGTGTATTGATTGAAGACATTATAAAGAAATAAATTCTAAAAGAGCTAAGCTATGCCATTAAAACAAGAGACAGTATTAAAGAAAATATGTATTTTCTATTTTATTAATATTTTCATTTGTTTGATAAAAGCTAGGTATTTCTATGTTTCTGTTACTAAATATAATGGCAGAACACGAGGTATTATGATATAGCATTGAAATTGCATTATAGCCGTGTGGTCCCGGCATAGAATAGACCACTCCTTTCTATCCAGTGGGTATCGTAAAAGCCGACTAAGGGAGGATGAGGGATGGGCAGCAGCGTCCTCATTAAAACATCTCTAAAGTCTGATTGCGGCTGCCAATCAGCCTGCCAAGCGTGGCAACCACTAGCGAGGCTTATGTTCAGCAGTGGACAATGAAAGGCTAATATGATGATGATGATGATTTAAATTACGAAGTACGGAGGCAAACATCTTTATTATAGTTTATTTTGTGTTGTTCATGATGCTATGCGTGTTTTAGGCGACAGTTAACACTTTCCACATAACTAGCCGTCAGTTTGTTTGACATTCTATGATGCATACATATATTTTGTTTTCCATATAATAAATAAATATATTTGCGAATCAGCCCATCTAGAAAGGTGTATACGGTCCTATCCTATCGATAGATACGTTTTCGTTGACGCGCATACTACACTAGACGTAACAAATAACGTGTCTACCTATTGACAGATTCGTTTGCCATTAGTCCTCTTGATTCGCTTTATTTTATTTAATTAGGTGTTTATATATTGGATCGAATGTTATCTTTCAATTAAATGAAACAATTAAGTTCAAGTCTTTAAACAACATATTCCTCTATTGTTTGTCTCAATTATCTGCTAATAGCATCATTCTAAGCTCGATAAGGTGTTTCACCCGGAGCAAGGCTCTTCCTTTCAAACGGAAATTCTGGATGATCGTACCAGTTAACGAAATTCCTTAGTCGATAGTTCTTGTTGAATGCCGACAATTCTGCAACCTCTTCAGATGTGAGTTGAAAGTCGAAGATGTCAATGTTTTGTGCAATACGTTCTCGGTTTGTAGACCGTGGTATCGGCACTATATTTCGATCCAGCTGAAATAAAGTTTTGGAGATATTTGATTACGAATGCAATAAAAAAATATTTTAGTGTACATATTGTTTTGCTATTCCCGTGTGCTTCAGGAGATGTAATCTGGTGATTACATGGTCTTCAAACTAAATTAATCCTTATTCGTAAATTGTTTTAATATCTAATAAATGTTCAGTATTTAGTAATATATACCTAGTTGTATACTATATATATATATATAACTATATACGTAATGCTAATGGCTGTTTCCCAGATGAATGTTCGTGTTTGGTTTTTGTGTACCAACAAAAGCATCATATATCGTATACGCGTAGTATTATAGCCAACTTATTGTGTTTAAAATAATATATAATAAACATATAATTTAAAGTTTTAATACAAAAATCTGACTTTAATAATGAGCAAATTAGATAGCAACTTAGGAGTAAATTTTCAACTTAATATATCAGTTAATTATTGGCGAAGGTATGGCGTATTATGTTAGATGATGATAGGTACGATAATTTTGATAACTTTTCTCTTATTATGCTTTTTAATGATATTAATATCAAACAGGAAATTTATTATTTTCTATTCGCTTTTTTAGAAAGTTATTAACGTCTCTGGAAACTAATTTTTCAACCATATTGATTTTTATTGTATGATTATTTTTAAACACTTTGTAAAAATTTACTGTCACGTAACAATTCTTTTAAATCATCAAAACCATTAACAAGGCACTTTTCTATTAATGGTTTCTAATTCATGATAAAATGTGGTGGATTTGGTACAAAAAAAAATTACAAAAATAAGAATGGCCAGCATCTAAAATTTTGTTCTAGATTAATGGTACTTAAATTATAAGGAATTTTGATTAATTTCTATAAAACTTATACAAAAATTATTGTTTTCTTAACATATAGTTCTGTGTTATTGCATAGAGAAAAAAATAAACTACCTTTTTTTTTAAACGGCCATTTTTTTAGTTCAATAGCTATAAAAGCAGC
This sequence comes from Galleria mellonella, assembly GCF_026898425.1. Classification (NCBI taxonomy): domain Eukaryota; kingdom Metazoa; phylum Arthropoda; class Insecta; order Lepidoptera; family Pyralidae; genus Galleria; species Galleria mellonella. Next base: position 7,459,479 of record NW_026441995.1, on the reverse strand, counting down.
CACATGTAAATATTGGCAACCCTAGACTATGGCTAACTAAGATCAGAGAACCCGGGTGCATTGTATTATATTTTCGTTCATATTTTATTTATTTCAAGGTTCATTAAAAAGTTTTATACCTACAAAAGTAACAACAGTAGGAGTTTTAATCTGTTGATAAGAGCATACTACACTTACCAGATATCTAAGCAATATCTGTGGCACTGTCTTATTATACTTTTCTGCTAAACGCAGTAGCAATGGATGATCGGCGCGAGGTGGTGGTGCATTTGATTTACGTCCAAGTATACCTCCGAACGGACTATACGCCATTACAACCACTTCATGCTCTTTACACCAATCTATCAATTCCATTTCAGTTATCGTTGGATTTATCTGATGAACATATAACAAGAAAAAAAGTAATAAAATAAAATACACATGTTTTTCAAAGAGAAACTTTGTTAAGATATTTGGATATTTGTGTTTGCTGGATTGAGCGTGATTACGTTTAAATGACTTGAAAAAAATTGATACACAGATGTACAACATTTTATATTAACATATACTACATAGAATAATTTGAATCCTAATTCAATAAAATATATGCTATGTTTTCAAGTAAGATTAATGTATATGATATAATCCACACGTACAAAGTTAAGCCAGAGTTAATAAAAATATTTCTTTTATATATTATTATTTAAATACACATAGTACTTAAATTTAGAATTCCAAGTTGAACGCTATCTATATTGAATGTAACATTAAACTAGCCGGTATTAAAAACGGAAATTTTATAGGTAAGGATTGAATCTAATCTAATATCTACCCGATTACGTCCGAGCGTACATAAAAATAAATTACACGGCGAAATTGAGATCCTGCTCGTTTTTATATTATTCTCCCACTAGGCATTGTGTTCTCCAATAACAATCTATAAATAATGTTATGAAACCAAACAAAAGTCTCTTATAAATAAACAAGCAGTCAACCAAAAATTGTTATTGTTCAACAATATATTGAAGGTATTTTCTGGTCGCCAATAAAAAGTTCTTTATTTTCGTCACCAACTTTTATATTTACTTGATATATTTATTACATTTATCAGTTAATAGTGAATTTCAATAAAATTTATAAATGTTTAATAGCTTTTATATTTTTGCGCATAGTTTAACTAACATGTATCTACATTTAGTTCTTTATTTATTTAGTTAATAATGATAAAACACACGAATAAAAGACATAATGTTTCGTAAGCATCGAATAAATGTATATGTAGTTGGAGTGTTTTCCTACAAATACTTCATCAAAAATAGATTAATTTTTTAACCATGTGCGTGTGAATAGTTACCGTAATGTATATTTGTTACTCAGTATATAAAAGCAATTACACTCTAAGGTTGAAGTAAAAAATCAAAGCGATACAATTTTTTTGAATAGATTTAAAAGAACAAGATAAACAGTGTATAATGATTCATAATTTCCATTTATAATTCATAAGTTCTTTGTATAGTAAGCGGCCGTGTGTGTGGGCCAGAATACCGTAACACAGAGTATCCTAGTATGGATTCTGTCCACTTCTAATGGCAGACTATATATATTCGATTTTGTAAAATGCATAAATGAAGTACCGTTGCGATAGAAATTAAATATTATTAATATTATGATGATTAATGATTCTTATTTTTACTGAATATTTTAATTTATATCTGAGTATAGACATAAAATGTCCACCATTTTCATTAATACATGTATATTAATTTGTAAGCAGTACATTCATGGAACATTGATAAAAGAGCGATTACTTTACGTTTTAAAAAAATATATACTAAATTTACTCAGCCAAAAACCAAATGAGCTGATTAAATTTTGATTCGTTTTTGACACTTGAAGCTCGATCTATATAATCTAAGTTCGTAATTTTCCTAAGTATATTGAAAATATTTGAATTTATAACGCGGAATCATATGTCGACATGGATTACGTTTTACAAAAGGCAAGATATGACAAAGAAATAGTGACAAAGAAAACCTACTGCTTTAGAATAAAACCCCACCTATTGAAAAATAATTCCATTCAGAATCGGTAACGTAATCGCATATAATATACAAACAAATTGTAAAACCTCTTTTTTTTCTTTTGTAATTTGCTTAAAAACAAACAATTTTTAGGTAAATTAAAATATAAATAGCAGTGAAGAAGGAACTTAATTTAAAACTGCCACTAGGTGATGAACGGAACGCCGCATAAGTGCACGAACATTCTTGACAGTGAGTGAGATAGGTTATGTGTCTTAGAAAGTTTTTCAATACATAATTTAAAAACAGTTCACGTAATTTAGTTATTACATGTATACCTATCATCAACATTGCAACTGTACATCGTCCAATGACTACTTCTTCTAAAGACTGGCATTAAATAAATAAACTATGGTGCATGAGTAAAATAAAAAATAATTGAGATGAATTCAATAATTTTATGTAAATTATATGAACTAATTAAAAATAATAAGAGTCAGAGACATTAATTGATTTACTTGTAATTTGACAAGCTTAGTGGAATTCAACGTTTTGAACAATAATACGTTTGGACTTGGTTTGTTAATGGTATTTAGTGTCATTGGAGACTTAGCCAAAAATACATTATTTAGTGTAGAGCAGATTTGGATTCAAAATGTTTAACTTCTTAATAATTGTAAGGTAATTTAAAAATATACTCTTATTATTGCTTTCATAATAAGTGAGTTTATAAGAATATAGTAGTCATTAACTTAACTCACCTCGGTTTGTAAAACAGCTGGTTTTATTCTAGCGTTGCTCCACAATCTTTGAATTTGGGTTAAATTAAAATTTGACACCCCTATTGACTTTGTCAGATTTAGCAATTTTGCATCTTCCATACCTTTCCAAGTTTCCAAGTAGTCGGTTGTACTAATAGAGCCATCTTTCTGCAATCGTATTTCAATAAATTACTATGGATAAATATATTTTAAAATACTATATAGCAAACATAAAAATTTCATATTGGATAAAAAAAATTGAGGAGGAAGCAATGTTTATTAAAATAAAATCATTAAAATCTGTTCCCAATTTTATTGATAGAGATGCTGTGATATACGTATATAGTTAATTGCAGTTGAACAAAAGATATAGCGGTTAGTTTAACAACTTGTTAGCAAGGGTAGGCTTATCTTTAAAAGAGATCTCTTCCAGCTAACCCAATGCAGTTAGAGAGAAAATAATTAGTACAGGTCTTTACCTGTACTAATTATTTTCTACAAGATATACAAGGCAAATAGAATACAAATACAATAAACATACAAATTATATATATATATATATATATGCACATAAACATAATAAATAATGATACACATATACAACACATATAATAATAAATATTATTATGTATTATTAGTTAAAAGGTGAGATTTCAATCTTTTCTTGAAGGAAGTAATGAAGGAACTATCCTGAATGATAGAAGATAGCCTGTTGCTTCTATTTAATTCTAAAGTATGTCTTTAGAATTAATTTATCTGTATGAGTGTATTTTATTTAATTATGAATACTTCAGCAATTTCAAATTAATGGCCTAAATTAAAACATCCTAGTTTTGTTCTAATAACATAAGTAGAATCTCTATCAGCAACTAATTATAGACAATGTTCTGTTATATTAAACTCAAAGCGAAGTTTATGACACTGATAGTTGTTTAGTTGCATGCATCCAGTCTAGAGCAACTCACTGCTATGAAATCTTGGGTTCAAGAGGTGAGCGTATCACAAAGCTTTGTGAGCCCCAATTACTTATACAAACATCGTACCTTGTACGCCATCGGATAATGCACTAAGTATAAATCCACGTAGTCCATTTGCAAGTCCTCAAGAGATTTCCTGAGTGCTGGTATTACTTCGGCTCTTTCGTGCGCATCGTTCCAAAGCTTAAATTTCGAGATACGTAAGATAAATATTACAAATTAGCGTGTTGATATGCAAGCTTTGTAAGTAACCATTTTCATTTTATAAGTTTATTATTCATTCAAAATAACCAACTTCATTGTTAGAAAATAGGGATAAGATATTAAACAGCAAAAGGAAAAACATGGAAATTAAATCATGGAGTAATTTGTGTCATACTCGTAGTTACATATACCATTTTACCAGAGAGAGGCTTTGTACAAAAGTCATTTGCTTGGGCACCTCTATCCCATACGTGTTTCTAAAGGTAAGGATGAATAACACCTGAATCCTCAGGAATGGCAACGCATAAGGCATATCTAGGCGAAACAGTATACACTGTTATGTCCATTTTACTGCTCATGTTTATAGACGATGGTTACCACTTCCCATCAAGTGGACCGTCAGCTTGTTTATCATTCTAAGTTATATAAAAAGAAACCTATTAACACCAGAAAAAAATATGCTTCCTTTTTTAAAGTTGCTTCAAAATAGGTTAAAACCATTGCTTTAAGATGATCACAGATCGGTATATTTTATACACGCAGACAATGTGGGTTTCACGAACGCTATTTTATGATATATTGGCGATGTAAGCGAAGCGTTCTGTGCCTCAAAACTCAATTATTAATAAAATAGTTTGTCTATGTCATTGTCTCTGCGTGCGGTCGTTTTTAAACTTATAATCGGCGCAACGGACGCCACGCCCTAGTCTGCACCTAGATGCGATGGACACCACATGTCTATTTATTATCTGTAATTAACGAAAATAAAATCTAAAATAAAATCCAATTGTAAGAGTCTTTGTTTTCTTGCCTTCACCGTGACCTATCATATTCTATACCATACAGGCGACTTAAAAATTAAATCTCTGCATTTCAGATCAATTAAAAAATTCAAAAGCTGTTATTGTGACTGAATACTGTTTTAAATGCTTTATCGTATGTTAATTGCACCTATATATAGCGTCTGCAAAGAGCTTTATACATTTTTATTTTCTTATAGCATGAAATAGTAAACAAGCTTACTACCCGCTAAATGATAAATATTTACCATAGTTTGCAAGACTAGACCACAATTAAACATTTTATAAATAACTCACAACCCGCCTCGACTTTGCATTTGTTTTAATAAAATAGAGTATTATTAGTCATCGATAATGTAGCTTCTACATTTGAAAAATTTTAAAACCGGTTAATTATTTTTTAATATATTATTGTAAACAAAAATATCTGACCTTTTTTCTTTATAATATTAGTGTAAACATTCTAATATCCACTAAAATATTTTTAACTAACCTATTTCTACGAAATTAAGTGGAAACAAGTTAGTTAACTATAACTATTAAGTACAATTGAGACTCAACTTAGTATAATTTTATATCTATAAATTCAAAACTATATTAATGGAATTAAACTCATTCAAACAACTAGACAACAACTATTTAATATTAAATTCGTTCCAACCTATTTTACTAATATAATGAAATTGTAAGTAGACGTTTTCTGTGCATGGAAAATATTTGAGTAAAAGTTAAATGAAGGATAAAGGCAAAACAATATATTTTTTATATCCATATGTCTGTATGTATATACGTGTGTATCACTCAAAAACTATTATACCCAATTGTATCCAATTGTATTTCTGAAAGTCTAACTTATAGAGAATAAAGGTAACCTAACTTTAAATATGGTATATGTTTTATTTTCATGCGCCATCTAGAGAGGTCATTATTATTTTGTATTTCTAAAAATAAATCATCCGAAGTAACGGACTAAAGGCAAGTTTATTTATAAAATTAAATACAGAATACATAGTATTAACAAAATCTAATACAACTCACCTTAGTAGTGATATAGACGTCCTTTCTATCGGCTCCGTTGTCCTTCACAAAGTTATGAACACCAAGACCTACGTCGTCTTCTACGAGATAAAGTGGCGCTGTATCGATATGTCGGTACCCGGCTTCCAGGGCCCATTGTACTGCCCGGGCTAGCGAGTGGTTCGTAGACAACACCCTTGTACCCTGTCGCAGACATGTTAACAACTTTGCTTTATATGAAGTCCAAAATAGATAGAGGTATTTGCCTAGCAACTAATAAAATAGGATGCGCAATCCACAGGCGAAATACAAGTATCAATTTTCAGACTTTCGCGCTGCATATTTTATAAGAGACTGGAATTAATTAGTTATCATAATTTACTTAAATGTTCACGTTAATTTCCGTCTCTTATAAAACGTAAAATATAAGTACTTTGGTAATATTATTAAATGATTTATTACACTTGCTTATTTATGGGATCCTATTACTCAGAAAGAAATCGAAATTATTAGCTTTTATGGAAGTTTTCTTGGTGTAAAATATAAATATTTTTCTCAATAAAGCATAGGTTGAAAAATGCAAAAATAAAGATTCTTGTAATAACTTGGCATTAATAGGACACTCAAAATATTAGGTTTTCGTTTAATAGTTAGCTACCTATTTATAAAGTAATGAATGTAATATTCGAATATAAACGTGACAAAATTATGAAATTCAACTGAAAAATAAGTGTTAGACAGTCAGTAACTGTGCTATATTAATTTTATAATATGATCATATAACATACCCGCACAATTAAGACTACATTAAAAGAAATTTCATTTTATTAATATCATTTAATCGTTTAAGCTACATCACAGATTCTGACATACATGCAAAAACATTATCTTATTTCTTTGTCAATCGGGTGAACGGTAAATTTTTCCGCTACTCGTATTTTTGCTTGAATAATAAAATATTGAACCTAGCGAAATGTCGATCAGTGCCATCGGGTGCCACATACCTATACCCAGTGAATCAGTGTGAAGTGGCATCAAATAATTTATGAAATTCTCTCTAGTACAGATACATGCTTAAAACTTGTATAAATTTTAGATATCTAAGCACAAATTATATTCTTAACACATGATGATGATGATTGCGACGCATGTAATTTAATTCTCTACCAATCTTTTATGTCGCGCAGATGTCGCGCCAACACTGTCAACAATTTTGATGAAAATGATAAAGATTTCAAGCGTCAAAATATTGAAGTAGATTTTCTATATGAACAAAATAAAATTCAAATCGATTTATATCTAAATATAAATCGATTTTGTAAATTTAAAATCACTAAGAAATTATTAATTATATTAGTACTATATCCATTATTATATGAGTATAGTTATATTATTGTAATTACTTTCCTCTTTTCTTTTTACAATAATCTTCCATTTTGTAACATGAACATGACATAATTATATCCTTTAAATAAAAAAAAAACATAATTGTTTCTGTTCAAATTAAGTAATTAATTAAGTAATCAATATATATATATATATATATATATATATATATATATATATATATATATATATATATATATATATATATATATATATATATATATATATATATAAAATAAACGGTAAACATTGTGACCTTTCCTTTTTTGAAATCAATAAAAACTAGTTACTCACGTCAGCTAAATGCCCCAAACTGGTACCGAGAGCCACAACTGGTATTTCATGGCCATCATTTAGTTTGTGTGTCAGCGTCGTCGCATGAACCTAAGCAAAAAAATCAGAAGGTAAAATGGTTAAATAGCATGTATACTATATTTGATAGAATAGTATATATTATACTATATATTATAAACTATTCTACTAATACTATAAATGCGAAAGTGAGTTTGTTTATTTGTTTATTATCTCTTAGCGCCTTAATCATAATCACCATGAAATTTGGTATACACATATTACATGGAATGGAGAAGGGCATGGGCTACTTTTTATTCTGGTCACCGAAAATTTCCTTGTCACGGGAATTAAGTCGTAAAAGCCAGTGTTATAAATGCGAAAGTTGGATAATTGTGTGTTTAGATGAATTAAATAAATAAAATTAAATGTTATTCAATTACTCTGAAAGAGCTAAACAGATTAGGATGAAGATAATATTCATCCTAATCACATCAGTCTTCGATTTAATCTTAAAATTAATGCCGGCGATACAAGATTTATAATGCGCTTTTTCATAAACTATAAGATACGTATAAGTATGATTTTAAATAACTGTAACTCTCCACTCCAAGTACTTTCAGAACACGTCAACTCCTTCCCCTTCAAGAAGCCAACATGTTTCATATGTTAAGTATCCTGTCACCTTTTACCAGAAACGTCACTGACACTGACAGCGGCAAATTGCGGAAGTGTCTTAAACTTGAAAGCGTAACAAATAGATTATTTTAAATATTTTAAAAAATATTTCATTTTTATTGTCGCATCTGAACGGAGGTAAATATTTAATCAAAATTTAAAATAGTATAATATTTTAATAAACTGCGTTCCAACGGTTGCGAATTCGATCCCCGCTGTATATAAACATTTGTGTTCATGAGTATTTTTGTATTTGTCTGGACGCTTTTTAGGTATTAAATAAACAATAATTAAATGGTTACCTTTCTACATAGATGTTTATCGAGAGTTTTTGTTTGAAAAAATTGCCAGAGACAATTTTGATAACTTTAATTAAAGTGTTAACACATGTATGTACAAATGTTCATAAACACCGTATGCTTACCAATTTAATACTTCTTCTGTAATTTAAACATAATGAAATGATAATTACATTATACCTTCATATTATACTAGCTTTTACCCGCGGTGTTGCCTACCTATATAAAGTATCCGATATGTTAGGTTAATGTGTGTATCATTTGAATTTATTATTATTTATTTTTAGCGTAACTGAGTAACAAACGTCCAAATATCTTTACCAACTTACTTAATATATGTAATACTAGAGCGCGATCATAAAGGACTATTATAATACTCATAGCAGAAGAACTATTGCGCAGTATCATGGTCGGGTCATGTCCATATTGTTTTGACCGAGTCATAGTTCAACTATTTAAACAATTATACAAATAATTTCTTTCATTTGAATCTTATTGTCAAGGTTAATTATTCTAGCCGTCCAGGAACGAAGTTGGTAAAAAAATCTCCCCTTTCCTCATGTCTAATTCATGATGATAAAAATACTACCATCTTACGTCCAGTAGTAGTATACAGACCCTTCTTTACCATTAATTTTAGAACATATAAAAGTATGTATATAAATATGTTTAACCACGTTTTATTTTTATTGATAAAAATGGAATGGTAACCCCGCCTGCGCTAACGGGATACGCTGGCGGAGCACCAGTGAAGGGTGATAGATGAGAATGAAAATAGGCCAGTTATCATCATCATGATGAATTCATCAGGAATTAACCATGATAGTTTCCAGGGGGAACCGCGAGGAGGTCGACCTAGTTAGGTATATTGCTAGCAATATGATTCTCAGTCTCCATCACTAACAATCCCTTTCCCCCCATGTTTAACCATGTTTCATACGTTCCATTACACGGTAAGGTATAGTATATCATGAAACGTCCTTTAATCTTTTTAAGCGCGCGTTAGTACGCGGGATAAATTCTATAGACTATAAGCACCCCGGTATTATTCTTTTATACAAAACTAGCTATTTCCCGCGGCTTAGCGGCTTTCAAAACCCGTTATCTCCGGTTCCCCTTGAAAATATAACCTATATTACTCAGGGATATTGTACCTTTATAAAGGTGAAAGAATTTTTAGAGTCGATTTAGTATTCTTTGTGATTTCCCTTATATATTTACTAGAAGCAAGTAATTAATTCAATGTTATTATTAATTATTAAGTATATTAAAGTATTATATTTAGTATATTAAACTACAATGTAATATATTATTTTATTTTTATTTATTATCAATCCTACAATAATTTTTACGTCGGTATTGAAATATATATACACATATATTTCAATATATGTATATATATTTTTTAATTAATACTAACTTCAATAAAGATAAAATCGGTATACAACCAAAACTAAAATAAATCTATTGATTGCAAAAATAATAAAATACGGAAATATAAATGTAAAAAACTCAGTTAAATTTAGAATCTCTTGTATTTTTTACGTGAATGTTGTTCATTTTTTTCTATAATCCGTTTGTCTATCATGTATTTTGAACAATAATCACGCAATAAATAAAGGTTTATTTATACATGAATAATGACTATGTCGAATGGATGAATTATAAAAGAATCTATACAAAAAAAAATAATTAAAAAACCATAAAACGCTTTATTGATATGATTATTATGAGATTTGTTTCTGTTACAGCATGAATTTTCTGCTTATTTATAGCCAATGAAACCGAGTATTGATTGGTCGGATATCCGCCCACGGCTCCATATCCGTATTCCGTCTAATAAAACTGGTTTTATTCGATACTTGGATTGTTATAGCTTTGATTTGTATTTAAAAAATCTCTCATATTATACTTATTACTTCTTCTTAATATTTAAGAGCGTTCATGCCGAAACCTACTGATATGTTTTACTATTATAATAAAATTGTAATTGGACGATGTCTGTACATGGGAGATATTTAAGAAAAATTACCATGAGGGGTCTTAATAAAACTAATAGAAGCCAAAACAATATTTTTTAAAAGTTTCGTCTATCCATCTAATTATATGTTTCGATATTACGAAAAAACTACAGCACCAAGCTGGATGCATTTTTGACAGTTGTGTTCCTGAAAGTCTAAATTAAAATCTGGTGTGTTATTTCATGTTGGTATGCCATCTAGAAGTAGGCTATTTAGAAGTAGTCTATTTCATTGGTATTCTTACTTCGGAATAAACATTTATAACTGTATCAAATACAAATAATTTTCAATATTTCTGATTATTAAAAAAGTGCTCTGATAGCGAACAAAAATGTCAACCATACAATCTATGATTCAAGACATCCCTAATTCTTAAATTATTTCTGCTGCTACTTTTTGCTGTCATCTTAATATATCGTTTACTTTTTAATTCGCTATGAGTGTAATTTTCAAACTATTGTCAATCATAACAATGAAAATTGGTTAATGTTTTATTATAAATTGACAGTTAATTCTGTCGTTACTTCAATTCGGTGTGAACACTTTTAAAAACATTTGTTGTCAGTTAGAGCTGTTTAGATCTCACTGTAAACTGTGATAACAACATGACCAAAGGGCTTTACTATCTGTATTTAATTGACCTTGTGTTAAAAGGTATATGGAAGAATCCCATCTCCTAGTAAGAGTCTGTATTTGAAATCTTTCCTCGTCAATAATTAATTCTTTATCACTAATAGGTAATTATAATTACCTATCAGTGACTAAATCATTTCCCTCAATTTAATCTTTACATATTTAATAGCTATTTTGTATAAAAAAAAAAACATAAAAAAATATGGCTGTGTTACAGTTTAAAAGATAGAATATTGCAGTGAAATTACTGAGTACGGAAAAATAAGATCATAATCTTCAAGTAATTTGTAGTGTTCTTGATGCTATTAGATTACTATAGAAACAATAATTACTTTCCTCCAGGTGAGCCCTTAACCCCTATACAGGTATCATAAAATTATATTTTTAAATAAGCTTCTTATTTCAGTTTACCTTTTATATATGTGTGTATATTTAGTTCTGTAATAATATTATTATGATTGAAGTCACAATTTTTTGTACAGCAAAACCTTAAATCTGCCTAAACACAATTTAACTGCTGATGCACTTAAATTATGCACTATATAACTGCGTTAGTGTAATTCTCTTATTATAAGTATTTTGATTGTCTAGATTGATTTAGTTTCTAGCATCAAGGTTTAAGACTGCCTTCGTCTCTATGATTTGACGAAAATGGCCTAATATAATATATATAATATAAATAATATAATATTTTCTAATTGCTGAATTATTTTATTATTCATATTTAGTTAAGCATAAAAATCTTCATGATTACCTGAGTAGTTTTTGCATGGAGTTTTAATAACATTAAATTATTTAAATTTTTGTTTATATTTCTATATCCGTAATTAGGTAACTCGTATACAATGTATTAAGGATACATTAGAAAAAAAAAGTATATATAATAACTATAAAACTGGGAATAAAGAATAATTTAACAATATTAATCATAATTTGTAATTATAATTTCCACAAATGAGAAATCCCCGGGCCTTTACGTCTTTTTCATAAGATTAAAAAAGAGACAAAATCTCTACAGGTAAGCAATCCTAATTATGAATAAAGCTGTTCCGACAAAAATGTTTTATCAAAAATTTACGACGCAACGAGTTATACAAATATTTTTTTATGTAACTTTTCTTATTACGATGTTTTTAAATTCGACGTTGCCAAACAAAATATAAAATTTCTTTTATACACAGCTAGTTATATCCCGAGATTTTTACATTCATTAGAGCAAAAAGTATCCCAGTGAATCTAGGATATGTTTTATTAGTGTACCCAATTCCATTCAAATCTATTCAGTTGTTGAAATATGATAGAGTAACAAACGCCCAATTACTTTTACAAACTATCATAAAACTCGATTGGTGTATTTTTTATACATATTTATCATTATCATCATATCAGTCGTTATTTATATACTGCTGAATATAGGTCTCCCGTACACTGTCATAAATAACAGTTCTAAGCCACCTGCATCCACTGACTCCCTACAATGTATTTGAGGTCGTCACTCCATCTAGTTGGGTCGTTCTAAAGTGCGTTTGTCCATACAGAATCGCCACCTAATAACCTATCTTCCCCATCGATTATCGGTTTTTTTGAGCTATATGACCAGCCAATTCACTTCAGCTTGTTAATCCCATTATACAATTATTTTTATATTAATTCATAATAAAAATTAAAAACATTAATACAAAATAATAATCCCATAAAATATGTGCATAAAATACCTATAGCTGCACAAGAAAATTATTTTGTAACGTTGGAACGGATATTGAGAAATATATTTTTAAAATATTTTATGTCATTTTATTATGGTACTCGTAAGAAGAATACGAGATAAATTAGTTAGTAGGCATTTCATATATTTTCTCATTACGCAATTTAATGTACACTTCGACGAGATTAATAAATGAATATTTAAATACCAATATTAAAAGAAAACGATGGAAATAAATAAAAAAATATTTCTACTCAAATTTAATACCTAAGTCTATTATATATATAATTTTAACTTTATTGCACTAAAACATACAGTAACAACAATGAGTGAGTGGGCAGTAGTAGTACAAAACAGAAATTAAAATAAATATTTACATAACAATATATTTAATAACAATAATAATTTGTTTCGAAACTTATTATCTTGATTAAATTCTTACCTGAACATGGTACAATGAAATAAATAATACAAGCTTCAGCGAATTGTAACTACGTCCACTACACATGATTCCACATAACTCTATGTTGTTACATCACACATAAATTACAATAAAAATCTCTGTTTATAACATGTGCTATTTGTAATGCAATACCAATGACTAAAATCACTGTTATGTGTCTGTATGGAAGCTAAAATATGAATGTAAGCAAAACATAAAAAATCATTATATATAAAGTGATATCATTATATGTAATGATGCTGATTGTTGGCACTTGGTGGAGTTTCATGTTTACATTTATTGTAGAAAAAAAAACGCGTATACCACAAATATATTTTTATAATACCTGACCAGTTTCGCCTTATGTTATTCTCTTTATATATACGTATTTTCCTTAACAGACAGCATGTATTCTAATATAGGAATTCTTTTATATTTTAATCAAAATTGGAGGAAGGGAACGACATTTTTAAATTGGCTCGGATCTGAGTGTTCTCACTTGTGTCCCACATATTCGTTGTCGATTTCTCGAGACCTTATCTTTACCAGTAGATAATTAATTGTATTTACATATCATGACAATTGTATCTACATATCAATTCGTCAAAATTATCTCAAAAATTGAAGCAAGTTTTTTATAGTTAATAATTTTGTGAAATAATTTTATTCGATAATATTTATTAATTGTAAATTAGAAATATTATTAATACAAAAAATTTAAAAAAGTCACAATTTTTCAAATTATTGTTTTTAATTAATATCATTTTCATATTTATTATTATTTCTATAATCAATTACAATTAATAAATTTCTAAGTCTAATTATAATTAAATACTTACAATTAAATTTAAATATTTTAAAGCGCAATTCATTAGTAATATTGGTTTATTTTTGTAATTATGAGTAGATATATTTTTTCATTGAATATATACAATATTAATTTTTATTGTCTTAAAGGATTAAATAAGTACATAAACGTACAGCATTCTACTGAACTTTAAGTTTTGGAAATTTACCTCTTTATTCCAAATAAACAAAATGTCTTCAATATTTGCAAAACCAGCGCACTACCAACAGCGTATTTTAGTGAGCACTTCAATATCATAGGATAAAAATGGAAATAAGTGCTTTATCATGTTGTTACGTCAGCCACACATCAATTAACGTGACATAATTATCAAAGAGCTATACTAAACATTAACTCACACGTGATATACTGTTAATAATTTTGGTAAAGTAAACCCTATAAATAAAACGTAATGACACCAGCGTACAGATATGTAACGGCCCCTTTAAAATGTCTCCCTTTGTGTCGGAAGATAAACTGCTGCGTCTCTCGGGATTTGTTCAGCACGTGAACTTAAAGACACGTTTAATAAAAAACCGGGTCATACGAATGTCGTTCATGATGCAGAGGGTGCCTCGTAAAAACCCTATTTCCCAATCTTCAGATTCCACATCAACACCCACGTATGTTTCTTTTTCGAGTATTCTTTTTAATCAAACTATAGGTACCTACTACAGAGTTAGCTTTTGCTTCGAATAATATTTTTTGTTTGTCAAAGTTGACATAGTGATTTCGAAGTTTTATTTGTTTACCGATACCTTTGAAGTTCTCGCTGTTTGGTGCTTTCGTTGCTACGTAAACATGTCGTACTACAGTTTAGTAATTGCAAGTAGTATGGATGAAAATTTATTTGGATAGGTAGACAGTTGTTTTCAAAATTATTTAGTTTCTAAATGGTATAAATAAGTATTTTTAATAAAAGAGTGCACAATTTATACAGCATTGTAAACGTTGTATCTAGTTACTGAGCTACATTTATTTGCAAAAGAAATATCAGAATCAAATTGTTTTATAGATTTACACTGCATTTATGTGGAAAATCTATTTGTGTATCCCATACTCTCTTCAATTTCACTAGACGCAGTATAAAAGACATATATGTCTTTTATATCTCCAAGCACCTTGTCTTATTTGAATTTCATGAATATCAGACAAGATATAGGTGTATGTGGTTTGTGAATAGAACCAAGTTTACCATTCATGGTACCTCGCTAGAGTATGCTATAAATACTGCGATTTTAACCCAGTATAGTACCCGTACGTAGCAGGCATATAATAAATTATTACACGTGGTACGTAGACCCTTCGCGTGGTTAAGCTCCAAGGTATTGGACGTTAATGTATCGACTGCGCAGGGGAGGGGCATTATTCTGTTTTACACAACTAAACTATCAAATCTTGACCTCTCATTCCCTCCGCTCAGCTTGTGTAAACTAAACTGATATGCCGGAATGTATTGTTCCCCTGGGATCTTGTTAAATTGGACATACTTCGTAGTAAATCTCTCGATACAAGTACATCTTTGCCTTTTGTTAATTCTCGGCCTAAAGTAACTGTGTTTTAAGTTAGTTAGACTCTATTATAATATATTGTTTTAAGGAGCAGATACAAATCGACCTTATTAATATAATGTAGTAATATTAATTACTCATGCAACAGAAAATATAGTTTTGTTTTTATGATTATTACAACTGACTATGATGAGCCAGTCAGTTAAGCACGCCAACCAAATAACTATAGAAAACATAACTGTTACTAAAAAAAATTCAAGTATAAATTCAAACAGCTTCTCTAAATTTTTTAATCTACTATACAAGTTTAGAGAGTTATTTACTATTAACATCTATACCAAATTTTAATCAGCTAATAACTCTTTTGATATTAATATTGTTGACACATACATAAACAGATGAAAATGCAAGTGTGATTATTTTGTAATGTTTAACTATAGCTTAGGTGACAAACCCATTATGATTTAAATTAATAAAGAGGTATTCTTAGAAGTAACCCAGGATATATTGTATATGTATAAAGGATATGACGTCATTATATCAAGCGGATATAGTCTTTATTCGTGGCATAATTTTTCATTAAATATTTTAATTACTATTTATTATAAATAACTAATAATCAAGCCACCATTGCATTTGTAAGATTTACTTACGTAAATATCTTATGTAAGTGTTATTAGTTACTTACTAATCTATCGATTATCAATAAATTACTAATTTAGAAGATTGTTTACATTTGCAAATTTATCATAAGTTAATTAACTATACATGTGAGTAAAATTAATAAATAACAATGTGACCTTAAACATAAAACTATTATTGATAAAACACGTTCAAGTGATATCTAATTACGAAAAGAAATATTTCCGTAAAGTATAATGATATGTATAATTAATCTAAAATATAACAAATAAAAGATAACAAAATATGTGTAACTCAATATAAAAATATATCTATAGCCATATTTAAATTTTGCTTAATTTGATAATAACTAAGACTCCTACCACACTTACTGTTAAATTGACTGCATTAGTGCAGTAGTTTTTACGTGATACAAATCAAATATTCAGTCATAGAAAAATCTAAATATTGTTTTGTCTTGTATTGCTATTATTATTTTTTCTTAAATATTTCTTATATAGTAACCTCATATAGTTACAATATTATTATATTAGTAGGATTTTAAAATATCGCTTGTACTAGATAGTTATACTAATATATATAGATTATGGCAGAGAACAAAATTGTTCATCATAACGTTATTCTAACCCAAATATGGTGAGCATTATTGCCGTTTCGGTGATCATAACACTTGAGTTACCTAGATTTCTTCGGGCACACTGAGAAGATAATCAAAGACGTTCGAAAATATTTCTCCTATACCTATAAGTATTGTTTAAAAATTGAAGAGTAATAAAAACTAATATAATAAAACCAATATATTTATTACATAGATTATAATAATAATATAATTACCTAAAAACATTATATAGGTTAGCTTAAAAGGTTATATACAGTAGATATTGGATTTCATAATATTGTAATTGACATTATCATTCGATTGAAGAAAGTTTCATTTCTTATATTATATGAAATTGGATGTCTGGTCATTATTGTATTTACTAAATATACTATTTCAATACACCGTATTCATGAGTGTATTTGTTTGTATTGGTCTGTGTATTTTCTAGTATAATATGTATATTTTTTTTTCACAACACCAACGGCATTGCAGGTGTGCTGCCGGTCTTTTAAAAAGGAGTATACTCTTTTCTTGAAGGTTATGTTGTCGTATCGGTTCGGAAATACTGCTGCTGGAAGTTGATTCCAAAGAATGGTTGTGCGTGGAAGAAAGTGCCTTGAAAAACGCACGGTGGAAGACCGCCGACAATTTGTATAATCCGGTATTCAATACAATACCTAGGCAATGTATAAACTATATGTACATAGTATAAGCACTGCTTAGTTTGAAATTAAATGGTGCTGAGTAATGTGTGGAATGATATTTATCAAGTTACATTATTAAATTATTAATAATTACTGTACGTGAAATGGAAAAGACTTCTATCTGTTCTTGATTACTTCGTAATTCATGTATAAGTTTTGATGTCTTCTCTGGATGTTGAGTAATTTATAATCCATTAGATACTAGGTACGATTATAATTTAACGTGATTGCGTGTAGTATGAGTAAATAAGTCATTAGTGGCTGAGCGAACGAGTCTCGTCGGCGAAATTGAATTTTCCCAGAAATAACACTTACCTAGACCGATTTATTATCCTCAAAAACCTCCCACAGGCTTTGAAATAGTGAAGGTAGGTGTATTAAAAAAAAACTAAAAAGACAGTATTTTATTGAAATATATATAAAGTATTCCTTCTTTAAAAATTATGACCTTGATTTTATAGGTACAGTAATTCAATGATTACTTAGATATTACTCAATATATACATATATTTATCATCTTTACAAACTTTAACATTTATGATTTTAGTTGAAGGTTGGATAAATCAATGTACTATTATTATATTTAATATAATATTCTGTAGGTTATGCTCGGTTTGCCATCTTTAAAATAAATATTGGCAATACGAATACTGTTTATATTTTTATTATATTTTCTTAAACAAATTAACCAAGTAACAAAGACCTCTACGTTCAACGCTACTTCATAATTTGGAGAGGTCTCATGATTTAATCTATTGATTGTAATAAAATGTATATAAATTTTTAATTTAGCCTAACACCTACTCAAATGTAAAATTTTATTACAATTAGGCTGACGAACATCAATTCTATAAATGCCTGATTTGTGTTTCATTGTGTATATCTCATCTCCCTAATTAATTGGTTGTCTGGAAGAGATTGATTTAGCGATCAGATCGCCGTTTGTACTTTATAAGCGTAATAAAATATATTTATTTATTAACAATGTATTGCACTATTTATGAAATATTTTTATATTATTCTTTAAGTAATGCAATAATCAGTTAATGAATAAATAATTTTAAGTTTTTTTATTTTTATATTTTATTATAGTTGTATATATAAAAGACAATTAATTATTTTAACATAAATGTCTTTAAAATAAATAAAGGTCTGCGTCTACATATGAAATAGGGTTCAGTACAGTTTTAATTTAAGAGAAGTCTAGTCTTTTTCGTTGTAAATTTTCTACTGGCTCCATTCATCAGGCGACTGTCACTGTACCCCGCCGAGCAATTACTGATGTCGCACTCGGCTGCACCGCTAGAGCAATTACTACCACCTACCGCTGCCATACCTCCAGGCAACGGGTAGTTAAACGAAAGCGAGCACCAGTTACAGAGGTGTAACAGTTCAACCAAAGAAGACATAATATCACCTCAATTCACATGCCTTTCCTAGCGTACTATGTATTTAAGTCACATTTTTATTTTCTAAAATTTGCTTATATTACGACAAATTTGTATAATGAACCACAGTTACAAGATAAATGTAAAAGGTAATACTACGAGTACTATTTCGTACTTCCATAATGATTTGAGGTAATAATGTTATTTTTACTGTATACTAGTATAAATAATAATAATTTATTTGCTCTAAAACATGCTATACAGATGCTAGTAATATGTTATGAATATGCATGTTATGCCAAAACAATGACGTGCAAAATTTAGGTATAACAATGTCAGTAAACATTTGGCATTACTTAGTTTATTATTTACATTTAGTTTATATTTTATTATAAACTTTTATGCATACACTTTGACCGTTTTTATATACTGCATCATTGTAGTAGGTGTTTATGGAAGCACTGAACTGTCGGGATTTCTAGTATTTCTATACATATCACAAGCTTTTTAAAATAAATATATATTTTGCTTTTGCAAAAGAAAAAAAAAGAACACTTATTTCATATATGTAAAGCGATAGAAATGTTAATATGCCAATTTCTTTGAAACGTATTCGGCACGATGCGGATGGTAAAACAGTATGCCCTAATGCACTTTTTTTGAGCGATAAATGCTTTATTGATACTGTTACCATTCCCCCATATTGATAATCCATATCACAGTACGGATTCTACATATGCATGATATGCTGTAAGCGCTATTTATTGGTTACTTTTTCAGTCGCTTCATTGCATATACAAACTTATTAATCCTACTACATACTTTTTCTATTTGTGTTTTCCAGTTAATTTTTTGATCTATTATTAATGCAAGATTTTTTTTTATTTACTAAGTCAATTTGCATATCTCTGCAGTAAACATTTTGAGTTTTAATATTAAAATAAATGTATTAAAATTAATTTTATTTTATTTAAATTAAATTATTCATATCCAGTCATTTATTTATTAAGTTTATTATTTTATTTCCGTCATTTTCGTAGGTTTTAAATGTTTTATTTTTACTTTCAAATGTCGCGATAACGAAAATATCATCAGCAAAAACTATACAATTATGAATGGTTATATCAATTATATTAGGTGGCTCAGGACTGTTCTTTATGGCAGTCTATGGGGGACGCTTATGTCCAGCGGTGAACGAATAATGGCTGAAAGGATGATGATAATGATGATATCAATTAAATCATGAATATACAACCGAAACAGAATTGATCCCAATACGCTTCCCTTTGGGACTCCATGTTCATTAAGCCTGTATTCTGAGAAATATGGTACGACAACCTTATTGTTATTCATTTTTGTAACCATTACACATTGTTTTCTATTGCCAAGATAAAAAGCTATCCAATCAAGAGCAAGGTCCCTTATTCTATAATGTTCTAATTTATTCTTTTGGTAAATCGAAAAACAATAGTTATATATTTTCATGTCATTTTTCGTTAAGATTGTCATTATAAGGAGAAATGTGACAAGTATTGTTGATTTTTTTTTATATCCGTACTGGTCCTGATAATAATTTCGTATAAATGGCTATTTAAAATATTTCTTTATTTCTTTATACATATATATAATTTTCAAACTTTTTGTAACTTCTAGCCTTTTTTTTTGTCAAAGATCTAGTAAATAGAATAAATTTTGTTTTTTTTTTTTAATGAACATAGTATTAATCCCGACAAAATGTAGAATTAGATTCTTATTTTAGCTATACGTAACAAAAGAAATTCTTATACAAAACATTTATAAAATTTAACAATAATAAAATATATATATATATATATATATATACCTTCCTTGATCTGCCTGATGTCACTATGTCTCGGTATCCCTCTTCCCCTCCTTATGTACATATGTATATACATACGTATATAAACTTATATATACTGTATTTATATTTATTATTTGCACAACTTACAATGTAATGAAAGATGGCCAAAAAAACTCTCCATTAAGTATTTTCTAGAGAATAAAAAAGGAGTAGGCCTGTGTTTATTAGAAAATACCTTTCCCTTTCACGTCTCACGTAAGGAATTTTTCTCGTTGGCGGAAATTTACCCTTACGCACCTGCTTCTTTTATACGCACCGACAAAGAGCGGCCCTTCTTCGCTTTCACGACGTGTAGTTTCTTCCTTCCCGTGAAACCCGCCCGTCAGGTCTGATCCTGATCAAATTAACGTTACTTAAATTAAACATGCGATGTAGGGGAACAATAAAAGCGTCGGAAGTCTGAATTCGCGA
This sequence comes from Galleria mellonella, assembly GCF_026898425.1. Lineage (NCBI taxonomy): Eukaryota > Metazoa > Arthropoda > Insecta > Lepidoptera > Pyralidae > Galleria > Galleria mellonella. The sequence continues at coordinate 7,438,279 of NW_026441995.1, read as the reverse complement.
ATATATATTCCGACGTGGCCACGGATTTAAAAATAAATAATTATTCACATATACGAAATTAAATTTTGACTTAAAAACTCAATTAAAGACACTAAAACTTATAAAAATACTTTTTTATAAGTATAAATGAAATATATTTATAAAATATGAAACTACATGATTTTAAAAAATTATCAGAGTTTCCGTATGTTGCATGAGAAACGTCACAAGCTAGTTAAAAATGAGTGAGAATAATTTCGCTCTATTTTCAGCGTCGCTTTTTCTGGTTTGCATCTCTTAAGTTTTTTGTAAATCTATGGCCGTGACTTCCCTTTGTCACTTATACAAAAACTCGACCTTCATTGAGCGTCCATAACAAGCCGCAGGATGACAAAATATTTTTTTCATAAAAGTTCACTTTGATAAATACGTCATTCAATTTCGGAGAAATAAAAATGAGTCAACGCGGAGAGTCAACAATGTGGAACAAGTGAAACGTTCCAATAATAAAAAAAAAAGGTAAAACGGATCGACTGGCCCGATTTTCAATATCGTTTTGCAGGTAAACGAGGGTGTTATTCATATGTGTAAAGAGTGCTTTCCTGTACGTGTCTACTATCTAGATATTTTGTTACAACTCGCGAGGGTTTCCTTTGAACTGTCGATCATTTGTGTTCATTTGCTTAATTTAGGGAAATGAGATTATATATTATATTGTATATTTTTTTTAACGATTTGATCAAAGTGTTATTACACTTTCACTATCAAATAAAATAGAAGTGTGTAGATGTATCGAGACTAGCTTTGTCTTCTGCTTGAACCCATATCATAGAACTATTTATGTAGAATGTAGGGCAATTGGCTGCAGACGCTGCAGTATATAGAAGTGGTTATTCTCAAAGCAGTGGCCGACCCCGACGAATTCAGCAGACTCAGATATACAAATTCCGACATCTGGCTGGTTCATTTCTGTACTGTGTAATAGTTTCTAATAACCATCGATAGCGGCGTGATAGAACTTGGATAAACGTTGATTTTGTTCCCATTCCTAGTTTGATATAGAAATGTGCTAACTTTAATTATTTGATATACCATTTAATTTTTTTGTATGTTCATATAATTTATTATCATATTAACATAACAAACAGTACATATTATTTTACGTTATAGATATAATGAAGTCGAGCGTTACCTATGTATATTAAACCGTAACAGTCACCAGAATATTTTAATTTCTAATTGAATTTTAACAAATACATCATATTTTTAGGTATAATTCAAATTATTATTAGGGTTTGTTTTCTGAGCTAATTCCGTATTAATTTAGAAATAATTGAAGTCGCCGAGTTTTTTTTTTTGTTTCTGGAGAGTACGAAATATTTTAGATGACTATTATTTTATTATAGATAATAATCAACTTTATCTATGTGAGTGAAATAAAAAATAATTTATATCCTTCTTCAACGCAAATATGATGTATTTAGTAAATTTCATGACGATCGATTGAGTTGTAGAAGCACCAAAAATAAACAAACAAAGAAAAACTCATTTTCATATTTATAATAACATTAAGGATATATTTAAATTTAATATTTGTACTAATTTTTCCTCGGGTGAGCAGAGTATATAAATTGATGGGGATCACTTAAGGGTTGGATTTATTTATTTATTTATACTTTATTCCACGCTGATAATACATAAAAATATAGGGGGAAAAGGGATTGTTAGTAATGGGGTCTAACTAACCTATTGCTAGCAATACACCCTGTCAGGTGGACCTCCACGCGGTTCTTCCTGGAAACCATCATAGTTAATTCTAGCGGAATTCGTCACGATGGGCGAACCGACATGCTTTTATCGTCATCTGTCATCGCTCCCTGGTGCCCCGCTAGTGTATACCGATAGCGCAGGCGGGGTTACCATTTCATTATCACCCATTAAAAAAAATATAAATATGATAAAGGTAAGTAAATATACAAAGGCGAGCTTTAATCTAAAAAAGTTCTCTTCCAGCAGACCCAAAGTGAAAAGGAGCATCAATGTCAACGGGTATCAGGTATGGATCAGCATAAATTAAATTTATATTTATATTGACTCAAATCTATTTGAAATTTAGTTCATATACCTCTTTAGAATAAAGATTTTGCTATGATATCAATATGTAATTTTAATTTTATAGATAGATTTAGAGAAATGGCATCTCAGAATCGGTCCCAATATTGGCAAGGATTATTCGTATATAGATTAACCATAAATATATTCCATCGTATTTTATTACATTGGAGGCACATTTGTAATTGTAATCGAGTCTTGGCGCCGACTGAACATGGCCTCTGACAGATATCTACCGCCTGAAGAGACCATTGGATCGGCAATAAAGCGGTTATTGCCAAATCCCAGTTATATGCATGCACTAGAGTTCGACATTCAAATAGATTCTGGATTTTTATTCATAGCTATCTAATAATATTTTCAGCTATATGTAATAGCTAAAAATAATATTATATGTGCCATACCATGGTATGGTATAAATTATTTATACCATACCATGGTATGGCACAACAACCCATTATTGTCCCACGACTGAGCACAGGACTCTTCGCATAAAAGAAAGTTATTAGTCCACTACTATCTGGATTTTATATCGAGTTTCACTCTCTTGCACTGTAATAACATTCCCTTAGACATTATGGGGATGAAACATATATAACAATAGTGCCACATTGTAGATTTACTTCATAAACTCGTTTTGTTCATATGCTCGAATAAAGTATGTCATAATAGATGTAAAAATAGTAGTACTTTTTGTGTTTACAAACAATTTAGACATATAAAATACTATTCAATTACAGTGTACAAACATATTAAAGTAAGTCGATAATTCACCCCTACATTAAAACGCTTCATATGTATGATAATTGCGGTTTCAATGTCGATCTAGCACTTTTAATTAATTTTATTACATAGTTAAAATTTAATTGTGGCCAGCTGCCGATGAAGACGAATGTTGTAAAAGTAAAAAATGCTACAAAGTATTAGAGTTGCTAACATCTACCACTTGATTAAACTTAAACCTAATATTACTTAGTATTTACAAATAGTAATAATAAAAAAATATATCCAGTTCAAAATAAATTTTAGATTAATAAATCGTTTCCAAAATTTGCCTGCATATAATTTAAACTAAGACACTATTTAGTTCAATGTTAGCATACCTCTGCGCTATTGAAAACCAGTCTCATAGTAAAATTGTTAGTCTAGAAAATTGTTGTTAGTTCTCAAAAACGTTCACCACTATAATTCTAATCGGAAAGTCAGAGTTTGTCGACTGTATTTGTTAAGTAGTTTGTGGCATTTTTGTTACTAATTAGAATATTACATATTGTTATGTTAATTATATAATGTTAGTTAGAAGTGAGCCTAATACTCGTATTGTCATATTATTATCAAGATTTGGTTGTAAGAATTTGACGTTCAATTATTCATCAATCAGTCAAAATTGGTCTCACAACACTTTGTATAGATTTTTTTGTTTACTTCCAATAAAGAGATACATAAACGATACACATTAGTAACACAAAAGTAAATACTTTACAGTAAGTCTGTAACCCTTTAACATATTAATAAAATTATAATTTAAAAATATAAGATTACTTATGCTATTTGTTCATTTAACGCTGTTACTTTATCATAAGTATTAACACTAATAATATAAACAATATTTTTTAAGTAAGTGTGCATAAAACATTAAACAATCTGCAATTAAAATAACAAATAATGTTACTTACAAAAAAAGCTATCGAAATCCTGCAATAATAAATAATCTCTCTGTCCATTTAATACCACAGGGGTCGTACCGAAAAATGTAATACGCGTAGACGTTGGGAATGTCAATATAGTGCGACTCTGATTCTTCCCCGAAGAAACATGCGATTGACAGACAAAATGAGGATGTATTCGACAGGCCCCCCCTCTAAATACACCCCTCTACCTGCCGACTGCCGTGAGATATTGAAAACCGAGCCCCAGGCTATTCGTTTGACCTTTTTTATTGGCAACATTTCACTCGTTCCGCATTGTGGAGGGCTTCACTGAAACGGGTTGCGTTGTCAAATTGCTCTGATATTTTAGCTGGTGCCTAGATAACCTTCATTTACATGCTCAAAGCTGATATCCAATGTAATTTGCGGATTTTTTTACCGCTGTTACATGAACTCGAGTGTGCTATTAGCCATGTTATTTATAATCGCTTTCACATCGTACACTTTAGTTTTATTGCGCATTTATGGATATTATATAAAACATATTTCGCAAAGAACATGTGAATGCTAGTAGGTTTGATATTATGTTTATAAAAACATGTTTTCTGTATTTAAATATGATTATATAGAGAATTGGCCGTGTGGTCCCAGCATAGAAAAGGCCATCCCTTGCTTTCCCGTGGGTTTTGTAAGGGCGACTAAGAGATGGGCAGCAGCGTAACTCTTAAAACATCTCCAAAGCCTATTTGTAATTGCCAATCCGCTTGCCAAGCGTAGCAACTACCGGCAAAACCCCCAAGGGGAGGCAGCAGTATGTTAAGCAGTATATTCAGCAGTGGACAGTTAAAGGCTGATATAATATGATAATGATATAGAGAAAAATATTATTACGAGTACTATATGCCTTTATTATGATAAATTTTTAACTAGACAATGTTTGCATATAGGAGATATTTGTTAGTCATTTTTAATAATACATGAAACTAAGTTGATTTTCAACTTGGTACTACACTCTTGACGCCTTAACAGCTTAACCAGTCACCATTAAAATCATAATTAAATAACTATATGGGATGGAGAAGGACATAGGCTGCTTTTTATCCCGATCAGTAAACATATCCCGATTATGCGGACAAAGTCGTGAGTAAAAACTCACTATATTTTAATAGGGAAATAATGGAAATAAAAGCTCCACTATTAGCAATATACCCTGTTAATTAACCTCCACGTGATCCTTCCTGGAAATCGTCGTGGTTAATTCCTAGATCAACTAACCCGTCTTCACAGTAATTTATCACATCTCACTAGTACTCGCCATCGCATACCCATAGTGTAGGCAAAGTTACCAGTTACGGTGAAAATAGAATCACTCCAATAAAAAAGTCCCTGTAAGATTTCTATTAACGTGCTGACAAAGCAGTTTGGTATAAGTTTTTATCTCAAGTCCTTCGCCCTAAATGACAACCAATGTTGGAAGGAGTTATTAGTAATGGGGATCAGTAGCCCAATTGCTAGCAATACAACCTATCAGGTCAACCTCCTCGCGGTTCTCCCTGGAAACCATCGTGTTCAATTTCAAGTAAATTCATCATGATGAGCTAACTGACCTGCTTTTTCATCCCCATCTACTTAATTCACTCACTGGTACCCTGCCAGCGTTACTGTTAGCACAGGTGGGGTTACAATAACATTATCATCCTTTAAAAATAAAAACCAATGCTGGGATCGCCTAATACTCAATATTATTTCAAAACTAGCTTTTATTCGCGATATTTTCCCCGTAATCGAGATAAATAATCGTTTATATCTTTCTCGTTCACACACAGTATACCTGTATACTAAATTTTATAGTAATTAGTTGACGCGTAACAAGCAAACAAACTCATATTTATAATATTAATTAGGATACATATAACATTCCATTACCGCTTAAAATGCTTCGTAAGTATAGCAACTTCAATTTTAAATTTACTATGCACGAATATGGTTAGAACAAGATAAGGTGGTTACTGGGAAAATTACAGTGGTAAAATATTTAAATGTAATTGATCCGAATCCTCGATAAGCAAGCAAGAGTGATCTTTTTCACATTACAACCCATCTAGTGATTGGTGTCGTATCTTACTAGAATAAAAAACTTAGCTGACCTACTTACTGTTAGATAATAAAAATAAATATAGACCCATAAGGCAAAACGAGGTGGAATTGTACAACCAAGTGTAGCAATAAGCGGCCGTTGTGGCTGTAGAGCTATGAAACTTCGACCATAACGGAGGCTTTCGCGATTAAAGTAATATCCTTGGCAGGACAAGTTCGTGAATGCACCAGTATCAGTTACGCTACTAATGTGAATGCGGTTCTTCTTTCCTTCGAACTTAAATAGATACTTTGAAAATAATTTGGTAACATGGAATACTAATATTAGCATTTTATTTCTATTGATATTGGAAAAATAATAACTTCGTAACAATGAGTTTACATTGTTACGAAGTTATTATTTTTCCAATATAATATAATATAATATAATAATATATATTTTATCGATCTGACCATAGAATGTATTATTTTTAATCTATGCATTGATTGAAAATATTAAGTGTTGTACACAAGTATTATTAATTTTTCTAAGCATAACTTTATACCTATCTATACTACAATTTTTATACAAAATAAGTAACATTGTTTTATTAAGTTTTTCGAAATTGTTTTTGCATGTTTTACAAAACTGAAGGTCTTCATTTATTCTGAAGTTACGTCGCAGACTGCATTTATTAAAGTATCTCCGACGAGTGCGGAAGTAAGCTCTTCAACAGACGAAGTAGTTTCAAACAGCATTTGCTGTAGTTTAAATTATTTACACCACTACTTAGACGCTATATCTGTGTATATTTGTAATTGTTTTTTTCATCATTTATATCCTAAATAATATACAGCAGAACAAAAATATTGATTTTCAGATCAGTGTATGCCACAAATACAGGCAGTGAAAATAAAAAGAAAGAAATAGCATTTCTAATCCTTATCACATAGTAATTATATAAATGTTACTGTGTGTTTACATATAATAATAAGTTTACATATGATAATAACACGCCAACAATGTTATAAAATTAAAAATTCTACATTTTCAAAAGTCAATATAATGTCGCGTGTTCCACTTTAGATAAAACGGTTTAAGTAGTTCGGTAAATATTTTAACAGTTCGGACCGCGATGGCTTCCATAAACTAGGGTAAAGAAAACATTCTCCTGGTACGGCGCGGCAAATATTTGTATATAATCCAAGTTGGTGAAAAAGTAAACAGGGATGGTCGTTGGAGGCGGCCCGACCTGATTCCTGGCAGTTAATTGGCCACATTAGTCATATGTTGGGTCGCTACAGCGTCCTACAGCGGCGTCGGTCCCTTATCTAATATGATTTGTGATACCACTGAAATATAAATTATAAATCCCGCCTAAATTCTTACTTGTAAATGTGTCTTAAAAATAATCAAAATTACTATAAAGACTTACCACGATTTTATTTATATAGGTAATAAATGATATTGCTATACCACTTTATATAATAGGTTTTACCCGCAAATTCGTCCGTATAATCAATATAATATGTGGATTATCTGAAACAAAAGCCTATGCTCTTCTCTATCTCAAATACTATTTGTGTACCAAATTTTATGATGATTGGTTTGAGTCATTAACTCACAAAGAGTAGACAAATTTATTTTCCTAACGCTTTCTCCGACGTAAATCAGTACATACAGTAACCCTACGTTGTAAGTTAGGATATAGCCCATCCATGTACCAAATTTCTTTCAAATCCGTTTAGTAGTTTTTGTGTCAAAGAATAATCATCCTTACAAATTTTTGCATTTATAATATACATGAAATAGTAGAATATACGAGTATATATGTAGTTTTCAGAAGTTAAACATTTGTCAACGGTCAGAAGTTTCTTAATTAGACTGTAGTTATTTATACTGAATTAACGTGAACTTATAACCAACTAAACTACTACGATTTCATTTTATAGAAAGAATTTAATGTAAATTTGAGGATAACAATAGATTATATTTGTGAAACTAAAATTATATGCCTATGTTACCCTACTCCCAGACCCATATCTTAATCAATGTAATATTATATCCATTTTGTTTCACTTGTGATTGGAATGCAAAATATTACGTAAGTACTATTTTGTTGTATATTATATTTTATAAGTAAATAATAAGGCCGTGTGGTCCTAGCATAGAATAGGCCATCCCTACCTTTCCCTTAGGTGTCGTGGGAGGGCGAGAGATGGGCAGGAATGTCCCCCTTAAAACATCTCTAAAGCCTAACTGCGGTTGCCAATCCGTTAGCCAAACGTGGCAAAACCCTTAGGGGAAGGCTTATGTTCAGCAGTGGACAGTTAAAGGCTGATATGATGATGATAATATAAGTAAAATTCCACAATACTCCAAAAAAAAACCGGATAAGTACTTGTTCGGATTATTTATAAAAAAAAGTGTCCTTACTCGTCATTCTAACGCCCTCTAACGTATGCATAAATGACTGAAAGGTAAAATCCAACCGAAGAACCTTCTTTCACATACTACTTACTTGCTTACAGTAAAATGAAGAGATGTCGCTATAATCGACTTAAATTTTGGTGTGATAGGTATTCAATATTATATTTTACATATACAATATTCAATTTTATAACACAGATATACGAGTATTGTGTTAGATTTATTCTACACTGAGATTCAATATTATCATAACCGCTGCCCTCAATCGCTTTTTGTTTTCACCTAATGGTTAACTGGTAGAAAATACCATACAGCATTAAGCTCGCCAATTGCACAAATTTTATTGTACAATAAAGAATAAATATTCCTTTTTTACGTTATGTAATATAATTAATAATAACTGTTAACTTTTTTTACTATTAACCTTTAACAAATCTTAACATAAGTTCAAATGGAAATTTAAAATGGAAAATAAAATGAGACTAATGTTTACTACTAATGTTTCATATTTCTGTTAAATTACAAACAATTATTGTATTGAAGTTAATATATTGCATAAATGTGTATGTATACTCGTATATAGAATTTTAAATACGTACGTGAAATAAAAATAATGTATATATATATATATATATATATATATTATTTAGTAGAAAATTTTCAACATCAAAAGGATTGACAATCCAGCAGTGCCATTCTGTAAAATGCAAACTCGATATCGAATCTCACTCAGGTGACCGTTCTCACTTCGATAGCGAAATCACTTGACCTTGGATTGGCATTCTGTTTACACTTGAAGTGCAGAGGTGATGTGAAGTGAGTTTCGAAATGAATTATCGAGAACTAGAGACGTGCTCGGTGCGCCATGTTTAATCTATATAATCGATTTAAAGTATTTCCTTTGTTTTTTTAGAAATTATATACTAATGAGTGTATTATTGGCTTTACTTATGTTTGAGATTATTTAGTCTATTTAATTATACAAATTAAGTGATAGCTATACCAATTTAAAACAATTTATAATTTCTTGTCAGTATAGCCAACATTCCTTTGCGTCCATGTAAAAAATTTATTTTGTTTGGTAAACTTTGTGTTGTGATTCCAAGAACAAGAACTTTAAGTGGAGAGGACTAAGTGGTTTTACGATCTTGCGATACACATGGGTACCTATTGAACACAAAAAATTAACATGTTGAGTATCAGTAAGTTTAGTGCATTCAACATTTGTGTTTCGAAAGAAGTGGAAGCAAAAATGAAGTGAGTATACACACAATTTAATGTATTTTTATATTTACAGAAAATGTTGTATATCTAAGTGAATGAGCCGATGATCTATCTTATTGATGTGAGTAGCAACCATCACACAATGTACTGTGATGTCCATGTTACTCCTCTTACATTGTTATTTCTAAGCCCATTATTGTTATGCTTTGTTTTACCCTATACCTTTAATTACACTGCAATCACAGTTATTTTGGCGGTAGGAAGACTTGTAAAACATAGATAGGTGTCCATGCAAATGACTTAGACGATATCTCCCTGTAGTAAAGTAATTATTTACTTTGCTGTCAATACTAATGTTAATTTTTAAATTTTCTGGTAATTATGTAATGTTTTTTTATAATGGACCGTATAACTAACCCGACTGTTGGACTATCAAAGTCATTACAGAATCATTGCGAGACTATTATTTAAATTTTTGAAACTAGTCTATAATGCTAAAAAATATCTTATATAGATTACAAATAGTCTTGTGAAATCATTCTTATATTTTTGTTCTATATTTATATTAAATGAAATGTGCATATATGATAATTTATATATTGTAGCATAAAAATTCCCTATGTTGTAAGTTCGGCAGTAAGAATTTCATAATTACTATTCTTTTACAGCTCCACGCCGTAGGCGGCGATTGATACCTGCGTCTCCACCTTCTCAAAGGCGGTCACAGCTTACCAGCCTCACTGATCGCTTCCTGAGAGTGGAGGAGCAGCGGTTAGAAATAGATAGCAGAAGTGTAGCTGTATCAGAAAATATGGCTAGACTAATGAGGGAATTCTTGCAGCGAGACCAAGATAGGAGTCATGAGGTTAGCCAGGGATTGCTGGCTGTAGGGGAGGGATTAAAATTGTTAGCCGAAGCATTAAAAAAATAAAATGTTGAGAAAAACAAGGTCTTTTATTTTTATTGTTTTGTGACAAAATGTTTGTTATAGTAAATATTTACTCCCTACGAGAACGCCATAACTGATTAACTAGCATATCTCTGCTTGATTGACCCATTGCCAACTCGCTCTGAGAGTGGGTCAATGGCAACTGATGACCCGCTGAGACGCGTGCAGTTGCACGAAAATTTGCTTCTTCCTCCTCATCATGACTATCTAGAGTCGGTGCAGGTAAACCAGCTCTATTGCAAATGTTGTGTAGGACACAACATGCTATCACTATTTTTCCGGCTGTATCAGGATGGTAATGTAGAACGCGGTGCACAAGTAAACATCTAAAACGTCCCTTAAGTCTACCAATAGTTCGTTCGACTGTGTTACGTGCTGTTGCGTGTAGTTTATTGTAATATTCTTCAGGTGTACCCTCAACAGCGTTAGGAATAGGAGTCATCAAATAAGACCGCTGAGCATATCCTGAATCTCCTACAACAAACATTAAAACCGGTTAGGTCAAATCTTTATAATATAGGCGGAAATTAGAATCAACTTTAATGAATTGACCTCACCAAGTAAATATACAGTTTCACCAGCACCTATCAATTCTTCTAAATGGTTTTTTTATATCACTATTATTGAAGATAAAACTGTCGTGTGTGGCGCCACCATAAGTAGCGTCTACATGTATTATATTGAGATCCGCATCTGTGTACTGAAAGATAAAAGTCTAGATATAATTATTATACTTACTAGCGACTAGCGACTACCGACGACTTCGTTGGCGTATATATCATTATAAATGACATTCTGATATCTAAGCTATCAATAATAGTATATAATTAATATCTGTTTTTAAGTCTCTTATTATTTCCCATGTTTCCCAGAATTATATAAATTCACTTAATTTAGAACAAATGTTACGATGTTTCTAAATTAGATTAACTTAGGAATAACTTAATATTTTTCATACCAATTGAACATTCCTAGCATGATTGCCTTTACGACAATAATAGCGCTCTTCATTTTCTGTGGGTCTAACTATTGTCACAAAAGTCCCATCCACACACCCGATTACTCCAGGAATCTTGAACTTTTCATAAAATCTGAAATTATACAAAATATTTTTTTTATGTAATAAAAAAATATTACCTACCTAACAAAACAGACAAAGAAATAAAATTATAAAAATTCGTCAAATTAACATATATTATAAATTTCGATATTATAAAAGACAGTCAATATTATTTATAGTTATAGATTATGAATTAAATATTATTTTATCAAAAGTATTTGTATATTACAAACCGTTCTTTTAATGCCAGCCTCTCCTCTGCATTCTGTGGGAATTTTATATATTTGCTTATAATAGTTGGATGATTTAATGTCTCCACTACCTCGCAGATGCAGCGAGATGCAGACGGTTGGGACAAAAAAGTATTTATATTTTGCCCTATTATCCTTTGATAACTGCCACTCGCCAAGAACGACAATGTGCACAATAACTGAAAAGAGATAAGTAAATAAGTCATATTATGTGCTTATCTACTATACTATTTATTATTACTTGATTGTACGGAAAATAAGTGGTAGCATAACATAATACCTAATTAAATGACTATTCAAGTTATTTAAATTAGGTACCTAATAGATAGATAGCTGGATCTTACCTTGATTCTAACGGATAACCCTCGGTGGCGACGTTGTGGTTTCCTAATGAAAAACTTAATATCTTTTTCTAATTGATTTATTAATTCCTCTGAAAGTCTGTACACATTCACATAATCCTTATTTCTATTAAACAATCGCATTGCACGAATTTGTTGAGCTTGACGTCGGCTGTTATATAAATCTAAAGAGTTCGCTTCTTCTAATAAACTCAATAACACAAATAATCTAGCCATTTTAATGTATTAGGCAACCAAAAAACTTATGTTTAAATACAATTTATAATATTTTTATAAAATCTCGATCACTCCGTAGGAACTTTATATTTGACAAATGGAATCGTGTGTCTTGGGTGAAGTGAGTATCGAAGTGAGTGGGAAATTCCCTTACAGAATGTCAATACACTGCACCAAACGTCAAAATATCACTTTTGAATGTTTAATCCCGCCACCGTACTCATCGTTGTGGCGCTGCAGTCGCAATCGAGTTTTACAGAATGCCATGATATAATTTCACTCCGGATTCAGCTATCGAGTTTCGAAGTGATGCTTACCGAATAACACTACAGGTCGATTTCGAACTGACGGAGTTATGAGGAAATAAACATAAAAAAAATACAACCGAATTAAAATAGAAAATATTAAAATAGAACCTTCTTCTTTATGAAGTAAGTAAAAAATCCATTCGCAGCTTTATAGAACTTTCTTATATTGCAACTGAATTAATATGCACATTGACAAATTATAAATTACATGTTAAGGAGGTATCAATAAAATAAATTTGAAGTCAATATTGTTTTATTTTAAAAAAGACCTTTTTACCATTCGACTAACAATTCACCTTCGCTTTTCAATCAATACAACCTTTCACTTCTAAAGTAGACATCACAGATAAAATATAGACACAAAATATTATTTTGCCACTAAACTTCTTACGGATTGCCTATTAAACGCTGTTTAGCTTTGCATGACAATATGACATTAAATAATATAAAACACAGTCTACAGCCTAGGCGAATACAACTTTGCAGTCTATAAGTTCAGACAAAAACAATGTGATATAATCACGAAGACATACATTTTTGCTCTTTTATAATCGTACATATATATATGATAATGGACAATAAATATCATAAAAATAATAAAATAGTGAACCCAGATATGTCACAGGTTAAAAAACATTTCTAATACTTAGATATATCAGAGTTACACACAGTAAACATTAGGATTTTGATGATTGCAAAGATAAAGAACATCATACCCGTATCATGGTGTAAGGAGCAACCAGTAGTACAATACCATTGGCATGTTCTTAACGATAACATGACCATTTGAAACACATTGTGGCCAATTTTAAGTTATCATATTGGTCCTTACAATACAAATTTAGCTGAGACATCAAATTTTAATTTAAAAGATAGATTTAGAGAAATGGCAGCTCAGAATCGATCCGTTTTTGGTCTAGGCGTGTCCGTTAAAATGAATTTTATAGACTATAAATTGTCAAGGTCATGCTATAAATTTTCGAGCAATTTTCTACTATCCAACATCATACATCAGTATATAATTAGATATACCTACTATATTTGAACAATAGTTAAGAAATGAAAATGTTGTTCCATAACATTATTTCCTTGTCCTGAATAAATTTAGGCATTATCTGTTCAATATTACTCCATACAAAACATCAGTAAGTATTTTATGTTTAAAAAATATTCTAAAAATAGAGAACAAAATCCATCAGTAGGCCTAAGCAATAAATCAATCCTGTAATATTTGTTTAATATTCTGTGATAGAAACCAATCACAATGTACAAGCAAGTAATCTGTTTACGTCCATTGTCACTAGCAATACATGCCGCTAATATCAATCGATAACAGTCCATATGGACTTATATCGAATTCATTTGGTGAGTTGTTGATATGTTGTACATTATCAAAATTCTGTGACTATTTACTTACTTTTAAGCACTTATGAAAACTATACTAATATACTTTCTATTAACATTTTATAGAAAAGTACTCTTACGTATTACAATATTGAATTGTCATAATTATAAATACATTTTATATTTATGAAGTAGTAGGTATAAACGTAGATACAACACAATGTTTATTATATTTGTCTAATATTATCCTAATTTAGAAATAATAATTAGGTACGTAATTTAATATTCCAAACCAATATTACCGCTAGCTATGTCTTTTCCCAAATAGTTATCAGAAAAGGACAAAGATAGTAATTATAATGTTCATAATATGAAATAAAAAGCGAGCCCAACAATTTCATTAATTTTAAGTATATTATACACTTAGTAGGCATCTAATAATAAATTCGCGATGCACGAACTGTTTGTTTAATTTAATATGGTGTAAATTCTTATATAAAAGAATTTACATTTCCAGAAGTGTTACATAACAGACGAGATAAACTTCTAGAACATTATAAGGTTAAGCCTATATATGTGTGTGTGTATATATATATATATATATATATATATATATATATATATATATATATATATATATATATATATATATATATATAATATATATGTAGGTATAAAGTGACCTCCTGTGGCATAGTTGTATTTCTTTATTTTAGTCGTATTATTCTTTTCATAATTTTAAATAAATATACATAGATTATTGTAATCTTGTCACCACCACCGATAGGGCAACATGTAATATCAAGAGAATCGTCTGTAAAAGAAAATCCATATTTCACCTATTAACATTTCAACCATATTTCATTATAAACTATTTTTACTGCAATATAAAAATACACCTAAATAATTTTAGTTGTAAATAAAAAGGACGAGAGCGAGAATTATGTCTCATGACGTTGTCTTCAAAATACTATTATTAACTTTTGAATATTATTTACCAAAAAATATATTTGTTATATCAGAACTGAAAACGCTATTTTATGTCTTGAGTTACAATTATAATATATTTATTATATATAGCTACCTATTATCTAGAAAATTAATAATTAACCGGTTACTAAATTACTTTTGAACGGTTTCTAAACCTTATTATATTTATATCGGTAAATCGTAAAATGCATACACATTATATGCGTATAAGTAGCTTATTTATTACAAAACGGAAATTAATCCTTTCGATTAAAAAAGAATAAATCATTTCAGAATTTATAAAGGCAATAGCGTATATAAAAAAAATACAGTGGTATTGAGAATCTTCTTTTTTAATTTGGTTTAAAATTGGAATTCGAAAATCAGATGTATTAAAGGTAAAATGCATATTGGTAAATGCACGCATGACGTCATCAACCAGTGCTACAGAATTGGTTTATAATATGGTAATTCGTAGCTTGTCCATTCCACTGAACAAGTAATCAGTTAATTTTATTCGTCCGCTTGAAGATATAATAATTAAAAAAAAAAAAACAGCCCTGGAGGTATCACGCAACGCCATCTAGTCTCAAACTAAACAAAACCTGTTGACAACTGATAGATATATCTAAATACATTTCTCTTTAATACTAGTACATATAAAAAGTTAGTTTAATGAAGCTGATATCAATATATAGTTGACAATTGCTTAGCACATTTCTTAAGATGGGCTATTACTTTATTCGCCGTTTTAAGTTTTATGAAACACTACTGTAAATAATATTATTAACGATTTGAACCTAGTGATAGGTAATCACTAGGTTCATAATCATCCATAAATGTCTCACTTGATCGTTTGATTTGGCCAAATATCACCGATCATATTTAAATCCTAAAAGACGCCACGCCCACGTTTCTAAGCCATCTCTATTATGTTGGTTTGTTAACCTTAATTATTTTGTTCTAATCGGTTTTGCGGAAAATTTGGCAAAACTACAATTAGTTATGAATATAAACTGGTTAGTAAGGGTCACAGTATATATAAGTAAACCCAGTGCAAGTTTACAAAATAACCAAGAACTACAATCACGAGCGTTCACACTTTAACATTTGATATCGTAGATTTCTATGGTCGATATTGAGTATAATTGAAAACTTACACTAAGCGCTTTGAATCCCTAGTCCTCCCATTCAATTTTACCACCAAATACATAATAAAATTAAATTGTACACAAAAAGCGGCCATTATTTAAATACAGTCTCTTATGGGTTCCTACAATGGTGTTCTTGTACGCAAGTCGATACTCATTATATAACAACTTCCAATTACGTATTATAGTCTCTGATTACAGTCGTAATATTGACAAGGTTTCAAACAAAAAAGACAAAAATATTTATAAATTATAAACCTTGTATTTAAATACGCCATGCTACATGTATAAATGTAGTATAGATTTATAAACATAACTATGACATCACAATTTAATAAAAAAAAAACTATTCGCATTAACCAACAATAGCTAAACAACATTTCATAGCACAAACCTAACTACCGTTATGACTTATGAAATTATGAATGTATATATGAATTTACATGTACAATATTTACAAGACGATTATAATTATTATGTATGTACATTTTATAATTTAACCTATGGGTTAACCGATGAGCTGATATCGAGTTAGGTAAGTAATTATGTTAAATTGTCATTTTTTAAATTTCACACCTGTATGATGTCCAATCGATGAATAATCAAAATGTACTCACTTGGCCTATGAATAATAATGTATATAAAGGGCATTATTTTAAACCTTAGATTATATAGATAGAGCATCGATCCTCAAAAATGAGTCAACTTTTGTCAGCTAATTGTCAAATTAGCTAACTTGTTTTTCTATCAGTATTCTATTTACGCATAAAATGTATTTTGACGTATTTAAAAAATAAATTGAGTATTTAAGCATTAAAAAGATGCAGAATTTATAAGACAAAATAAATATAGAAGTTATAAAGGAATCACTCATAACTGTTTATCACGCAAAATTGTAGGAAAAAGTTTACCCGTTTTTCCCGAAGCATTTGTATGGAGACACTCTATTTATATTATAATCTAAGTTTAAAACATTTGTGGAATATTTTCTAGTGACAGAAACATGAAAACCACATTCTAATGAATAGAAAGTGTGATTGAAAAAATTTCGAAAGGAGCGGAGTTTAAACCCACATTCTCTGATCCATTTCTTAGTAAATTCTATTTAATTTACCTTTTGTCTAAACAGAGTCAGAGTATAATAAAAACAAAGATATTTTTTTTTTATTAAAAATATAGTTCATGTTATCCTTGTTTATTTATTAAAATATTTTTCTCAGGTACCGTTTATCTATGATTGAACATCATTAATTTCGAATGTTAAAGTTAATACTGATAGTGTAATTGAGTTTATTGAGCAAAATACTGGTACATTATATTATAACACAACACTAAATGGCACAACATCTCAACTGTCTTCATATAAATAAGTCGATAGGTGAGAATAATTTAGTAATTGTACTTGTAATTATATGAAAATTAAATTAAATTACTTATTTAAATGAAAGGGCTGATATTTTTCCCAATTTTCAAATATTTATATTCTTATTAAATTGTATGACAATGACATAAGTATAAATAATTTAAAAAATAAGAATTATTAAAATTAAATATAAATACGTACTAGTACACACTGAGACTTGATATTTAAATAACTAGGTATCGTTTTAAATAAATATTATCTGCACTAAAATAAAATAATCAAAACGCTGGTGCAATGAAATTTGAGCCTTATTGTGTAGATCGCTGTTATGTACCCTACAAAGTTATTCATAATTTAAGATAAAAACATCAGCCCTAAATGGTCCTCTTTATTATGGTGTCAATATTATGCAGATTTGGGGCATTTTGTATAATATCATTTATTAAATTTAAAATCAAATATACATTATAACTATTAAATGAATTTAGTTACAATTTACTTTCATAAAATCAATGATTATTATACTGAGAAAACTAAAAATGCTAATAATATGAATTTACCGATATAATGATATATTTAACATTTACATAATAAACCTTTAATTACAAATAAATAAAGATCGAATATAAAAATATTTACATTTACATCTTTCGACATATTCAAACCAAAAAAAATTTATATACACTCAAAAATTTCTTCATTCAAGCAAATACAAATACACAATGAGTACTTCATATCGAGGTTAGATTTAAAACTAATAGAAATGTAAATTACTAGTAATGTAGCATCCCGCTGTTTTGCATATCCTGTCAGTGAAAATCTTTTAGATATATGACCTATTTATACATAGTCTATTAAAACAATAGACTGCACGAAACCAAATTTCAACCGCTACTTTCACCTATTCTTTCTTACTTTTCACACCCTTTTATTCATATTTATTTTATTTTGTAACATTTTAATTTTAGAGTCTAATGACAAGAAATCCACCAAAATATATAAAATACAACAAGGTACTAGACCATATCTACTGCTACTTCACCTGTAAATTTTTTTCATATAATAACCATCCTAGGAGATTTATATATGTTTACGTATCGCAAATAGGCTTAAGTGGAAAACTGTATATATTAATATCATATCCAGTTTTAGACGTAGACAGATTTATTATTAAAAACTCATAATAAATATCTAACTATGCAAGGTCTGATGCAAATGTGCACCACGTCAGAAAAAAAGTAATAATATCTAATCAATAAATAAAAATTATGAATGGGTATTTTAAAATTGGACCCTAATCTGTTTTTGTACAGTATCCCAAACTTTTCAGCAAAGAACATTGTATTATTGAGCAAATTAATCGAGAATTTTATTGATACTTTCTGAAAAATAACAACGACAAATTTATGAATAAAAATAAGTGAATGCACAAAAGCACATAAATAAATAAATTTATTACGTAAATAAATAGAAAAACCTGGTATAAATTGAGATATGTACACTGACAGAATGCACGGGACTTCTGTTAATTTATATCCACAATAAATTTAAGTCTTTAATGCCAAAAATTGTTTGACCTTTGACTAAACAATATATCTACTTATCAGAAATAATACGGAATTTAACTATTTACTTTGGGCACACTCTGGCGAGCACCTTCTTCTCCTCAGTGACTTTCTTAAGCAACTCCTCCGTCCATCTGTGAGCCATCCGATCCACTGTCGACGGGACGGTCAGGCAATTCATGCCCCCATACTCGCATGCGGCCTGAAAGTATGTTTTAACATATTACAAAAATTCATTACTTAGACACTAAAGCTAGTAGTCAACTTATCGTTCTACTAATACTATAATTGACCGTGACTATACTTATATATAATAATGATTTCAAAAACAAAAAAATTAAAGGATAGAATACGCATAAGGATGAGAACTGTAGAAGGACCCTTTTAAATTATGTTAATATGCAAATTTTAAAGTTCTCATTTGTAGGCGTTCCCTTTTCGCATTAAATTTTTGCTCCAGAAAAAAACAGTACAGTAAAATATTGAGTTCTGCTATCTAGGTATTTATCAGCGTCCTTCACTTTTAAATGTTGCTATATTGGGTATTATTATATTTACAATATATATATTTTTTGCGCGAGATGCTGTGACCCAAAACGCCATACATCCTCTGCACAAGACTTTCGGTTGTAACGTTAAAGCAATTATCGAAAACGACAAATACAGTAAGTTCATAAAATTTTCGTTGTGCATATATATACAAATTGAGTATTTTTCATAATTCTTAACAAAAAAAATATTTGTTTGGAAAGCATTTTTAAGAAATGAATTTTTTAAAGAAAAATATAACACCGAGTAATTTATATATATATATATATATATATATATATATATATATATATATATATATATATATATATATATATATATATATATATATATAAATTACTCTGTATATATATAATGTATATTGATATTGAGGGTACTAAGATGACATTTAGAAGGCGCAATTGGGTAGCGCTATTTTTTTCTGTAACTCGTGTACCATCTAGTAGTTACTCGGTAAAACGTTGTCAAAAATGGCACTAATACTACTTTGTGTCAGCCTATGTTTCAGTTTGAGGAATAACATTCGAAAACAATCTGTCAGCGCGGTGTCGGTGTTACGCACCCGGTAGTGGTGCAGGAGCGCGCGGTCGGTGGGCACGCCGGCGGAGCTGGCGCCGGGCGCGTGCTCCCACACGAAGTGGTTCCCCAGCTCGACGGTGTCGCGCGGCCGCAGCGCGTACTTGCTGCGGTTCTTGAGCGCGTGCGGCGTCGCCCACCGGCGGGTCTTGCGAGCCGTCACTAGCGGCGCCACCGCTTCCGCGTCGTCCTACACGTTGGTTATTTATTTCTTACATCATATAGATAGAGCATCGAGTTTGAATAACGGGTCAACTTTTTGTCAGCTATTTATCAAATTAGTTGACTCGTTTTTATCATTGTTCTATATACTTACACGCATAGTGTATCTTGACGTATCTATATTTAATTATTTAATAAATAAAATAAATTTTACGCATTAAAAAGATGAAAAAATTATGAAACGAAATAAATATAGAAGTTATAAAGGAATTACTCATAACTATTTATCATACAAAATTGTATGAAAAAGTTGACCCGCTTTTCTCAAAGTATTTTTATGGAAACACTCTAAGATTTATAGAACTTTTATGTAAATAACAATGGTACCACATGGTGCACATAACACCTAAAGACGTTCTCTACCAGGCAACCATGGAGCGAACCGAGATGTACCAAACATAATTTAAAATAAAAGCGAAACTATATAAAAACACATGCAGTAATATAAAACTAATGCGTGTATAAATAAATAAATAGACAAATTATTTTTGATTCTGATCGTTATATAATTATCTTAGTAATATAATAAAATTATAACGAAACAATGACTCTATATAGAAGATATATAAAGAAGCTTTATATGAAGGCTCTTATGGTTATGGGCCATCTGTTTACCAAATTTTATTCAAATATGTTCAGATGTTTGGTCGAGCAACAAACATCTTTATAAACATATTCATAATATTACTATGCCAGTATGTAAAAGTGAATTCAAATTAGAAATTCACAAAAAATAACTCAGTATTACCTCCCACCGAAGATAAAAGAAAGCATTTCTAAATAGAAACGCGGCAGGCGATTTCGATGGGGGGTTGTATGAGGCCCGCAGTGCTGTGAGTAGCGCGGGCAGCGTCCTCTCGCGGCGCGGAACGACCAACTCATCCACATCGATCACCAACAACCAGCCGGCCGTCGACATCGATCGGTAGAGGCAATCGTTAAATGCCGCGAATTGACCCTCAGTTCTGAAATATAGAAAGAAAAGTAATATAATAACAATTGATATGCAAAAACAGCACTTGAGGATTTATTTCGTTACAACACAAATACATATTCTGTTAATATTATAAATGCGAAAGTTTGTAACGGTAGTATTACTGAATGGATTTGAATGAAATTTGGTACACAGATAGATCCTAACATAATACCACATAGGATATTTTATATACTGATTGATACGGGTAAGGCTGCGAGATAGAGGTAATGGATAAACAATAAAAAAATACATAAACGACTGTTAAATGTATAACATGACTCGTTTTTCAGTGATACATGTCGACATATTTTACAGTCGATGCTACCAGCAGTAGACATCTTAGTACTGAGGATTGGAAGAATAACATGAATGAAATTACATAATGTATTCCACCTCCTTTGATGTCAATGATATTGTTCTTGACTACCACTTTTCAATGAGGTTGTCAGCTTTTCAATCCGTTTTCGCTTTTCTCTATTAAAAAAAAAGTAATCTAATTTCAAATTCAATTGTTTCCGTGCGGTGATGAAATAATAATTAATACTTTATGTCATCTATCCTTTTTATCCCCTGGAATTTGTAAAAGGTGACTAAGAGAATAAAGTGCAAAAATATATTGGTTATGTAATATGTATTTTAAAAACTATAGGATCTATTTCCATGTTAGTAAAATCTTAATCGTCATTAGACAAATTTGCTACAATAATTATCTATCTTTTTGCAATTGTGTGTTGTTTTGTATGTTGTCTTTTATCACCTGTAACAGGCGTAGAAAAACTTACCTTATCTCAACTTTAGATATAATAGGCAGTTTCCATGGCAACAGCGTGACTAGACCTTGCTTTTTATAGTGGTCAATAAGACAGCCTACAGGCGCGCTCAATGACTCGTTGTACATGTAGAAATGGCTCGCCCCTAGCAGCTTATTCAGTTCAAACCATTCGAGTAACCAGTCTTCACGGGAATATGAGTAATGGAATGGCTTCACACATATATGGAGATTTTCCTGGAAAGATGTATTCAATTTATACATATATGTTTATAATAATACTGTAAACGGACGATGTCACATATCACGCAAAATTATTTGTATTTGATGAAATTTGGTGTGGTAATAACTTAGTATCTGATTCAACATGGAATATTTTTTATTGCATATAAATATATCATTTCCGTCAAAAATATAAAATTTTGCCGCACGAATACAACATACGCACATTTAGTGTTTAATATTCATACTAGGCTAAGTCTGAAGCATTAACGTACATCTAGAACTAAAATAAATTAAATGTTCATTACATCGTACAATGAGTTTTCAAAGGAATTTACTTCCGCGAACACTTAAGCTGTAAAATGAGCTCCCTGCCGAAATTTTCCCTAGAAATTACATTATGGGGGTTTTCAAAAAGGGTATATTAAGTTTTCTTTAGAGTCGATAACGCACACGTGACGCCCCTAGTGTTGCGAGATTACAGTAACCGTTTACCATCAGATGGGCTGTATACTTATTTACCACCTTCGTGGTATAAAAAAATAACCGTTACATCTTTAAAATAATTAAAAACAAATACCGAGATTTCTTATTTAGAAAATTCGTGGTGCTATATCGTTAATAATACCCTTAATTACTACTGTACAAAGCGAAACACTGCCTCTATATCATACTTATATAGTTTACAAAATTATATATGCACATTTCTCTTATGAATATTAAACACACGAATTTCTATGAAAATCTGGTGGCTTATACTGCGAAATAGTTTGAGATAGTTCATATGGCTTTAGTTCATTGGCTTAAATTTCAGAAGGAGTTAAATACGAGTATAAAATTAGATCGACGACAAATATACGAAGATAATTGAAATATGGAAGGGCGGGGATATGTGGAGGCCAGCAAGCATTTTTTAACTGAATTCTGATAAATTATACAGGCTTGTTCGATAGACAAGTAATTTATACATTTTGTAACACTTATTATTATTTTTTATTATAACTATAATAATGAGCACTCCGATTACGCGTGAATACAGTTATCTATTTATATAGAAATTTAATTAGGATATATACTTTAATTAGGACATACTATACTAACTTTCCATAAGAACATTTAAATATAATTCCGTTGCATAATTTAAAAAAAATAAGCGTAGAAACAGAAAAAAAAAACTAAAATCTACTTTGTTCTATACTATTTAAGATAGAAGTTTTGCTCTTAATCTTACCTCAATACCACTCTTAGGTTCTGTATCGAGAACCGTCAGAAGATTTGTGGGTGCTCTACCAGGCCAGTTACTGGATATTACAGATATGGACGCACCCACTGTTTCCTGAGGTTTTACCCCCGAATCACGTAGCAAGCATAGTACGTACGTCGCACTGTACTTCATATTCCAGTTCTCTCGTATAGCCTGAAAAATAAAAATATGTCAAAATCAATACAACAATATTGGTATCATCTCTATTATATTAATGTTTGTATTAATCCAGGCATTTTAAGCCATATGATATATATAAAAAAATTAATTTCCATGTGTATCAGTTACTTAATACAAATTATTTTTAACTTGGATGAGGCTCTGTATTATGTGATATAATTAACTTAAGATATCTGAAAATTATTTATAAATATCTAAATCATGCATAGATTTAATATTCATGACTTTTTTTGTTATTGTTATTATGTTTCTGTTATAGTTAATATTTACTAATGCAGTAAACGCAGCTAGCCATTTATAGCTATCGGTACTCTCTACAGATTTCTCTACATTGCTGTATCGAATCGACTATTTCGATACGCTTAGAAACAGAATTAAAACAAAACAATTTAGACGCTATTCACTTCGACAATTTTCCTTTAAAATAGTGCCATTTTTTTTATCAACTTGTGTTTTCGTTTAAAATTTTATGGAAACAAAAGTATTGACACCTACGATTATTAAAAATTGTGTCCCACAAAAAAACCGACTCCAATTATGACAATACCTGTTATTTTGATTTAAAAACTAAACTAATTTTGATTAAATTTATATGGTGATCCTATAGAAATTTTATCTGTAAGTATATCCTTTTAGATAAAAAAAGAATTTTCCCAATCGGTTTCAAAATTACGAAGTTATGAGGCAAACATAAAAAAAAACAACAACAAAATTGAGAACCTCCTTCTTTTTGAAGTCGGTTGAAAATAAAACCAACAAGCCAGTCCAGTCGAAATATTCAAATATAAAGATGACTAAATGTCATAAAGAAAGATCTAATTAATACTCTGATTTAAATAGACACCCACTTAAAACAAGTAACGAAAATTATTTAAGGACTCTGGTATAGAAGTATAAATATCTATTCCTATAATTTAGACTCTAATTTTAATTCAATATACGGAGAGTAAACGTTTTATTTCATTATTGTGATAGAAATTGTTGGTATTTAATTGACTGTTATTGTTCGCAACTACATAATTCAAATTAATATATCTATTACAGAAATATTACACATACTATATATATAATACGGAATATAATTATGGCTACGATGTATTTAGTTCGCTTTTGTGAAACATGATTATATCGTTTGTAACATAGCTTTTGTATGTCAACTGTGAAAGAACATGAATACAAGCAGGGTCCGTCTACGGCTCCCTACATAACTGTCATGACCTTGATCTTGAAAATACGAGACAGTTTAATGTTTATATGGTTACATGGTCGAAAATGAAAACTTTTATAATTACATCATGACATTATATTACATATTTATACTTTACGAAGGATATAATCACAGAGAAATATCTTCATCACATCCGCCGTTAACTGTCCACTGCTGAACATAGGCCTCCCTCTTGTGGGGGGTTTGCCAGTATATGCCACGTTTGACAAGCAGGTTGGCAATCACAGTTAGACTTTTGGTGATGTTTTAAGAAAGACGTTGCTACCCATGCCTCGACCATTAATTTCCCTCAGTAGCCTTTTTCGATTCCCACGAAAAAGGAAAGAGTGACCCATATTATATAGAAATCTCATGGCAAAGTATATTATAATATACCAAAAAAAGTATGTGAATCATTTATATGACAAATATGTGAATCATTTATAATAATCAACTGTAAGTACTTCCGACTTCATCCACGTAATTAGGAAAAAGTAACCTGTCTTTCTCACAAGTACTATGTATATACTAAGAAATTCCATAAATTTCATTAGATATTTTTTGAGTAGTATAACAAAAAGTTTAATTACCAAACCAAACTCACTTTCATATTTATAATAATAGTAAGAATTTAATAAAGACAATACAAACCTTGACTCGAGCTTTGAGCGTGAGAGTACGGTTGTCTGGTAGCCACATTCTGCATATAACTGCATCTGCGCCGCGGGTTTTTGTCGCTGCGATTATCCGCACAGCTGCAACAGTTCGTCGCTCTACGAACGCAGAATACACATAAAATCTAAACCTGTAACAAGACACAAAAATATATTTTTTTTATTTCAATTATATTAATAATTTCTTTTGATATATTATATATATAATTACAGACAAATCTCAAAATATAAGAACAATAAATCACGAATTTTATCAGCATACGTAAAGTTCTGTGAGTATTGAAAATAATCTTTAGATAGGTTAATTTTTATATATTATTTACATGGTAACCAGAGAGAATCAAATGCGAGTATTCTCGTATACAATTAAAACCAAATTATTTTAAAAATCAACCCATAAAAAAAAATTGTTAATTTTTGGCATATTTTCAATTGATTTTGTTTACTAAGACGAAAAATTCAAGAATGAAAACCTCCCCAAGCTCTTTAACGAGTATTCAAATCATAAACGAAGCACTTGTTGATACAAACACAAGAGTATACACTGGCTGCTAGCATTAAATGATAACAAACACCCCTCCTCGTTTCAACGCAAAATAACAATATTTTTTATTGCGAAGTAACCGCTAAGCTGTCCCGTAATGTCGCAAAATAAACTAATAACACATCTGCTGGAACAAACAAACAGATGGTATGTAATGTACAAAGTACTATAGCCGTGTAATATAGCTATCTATAATTAAGTAGGTAGGAGCGGAAAGGACGGCTTTTGTTTGTAATTAACAATGAATGAGGTTGACATTGCATGATAGGCACTGAATATTCAAAATCGAATGTTTAGTAGATAAGTTTGTTTCACGATCAGTCTCACAATTCGTGAGAACCATACGTCGGATTGGCATACTGGAATTCTTGATATCTATTTCTGGATAGTAGGCATTTGAAACTATACATGAATCAATCATTTATTTAGATATAGATATAGTTACATGTATGATGTTGTATGGATTAAACATAGTGCTTTATACTTCCTTAGAAATATATAGAGCTAAGTTCTGTTGTTCACGTCATTAGGCATGCATATAATATTATGTAATATTTATTAATTACATGCATTGAATTAAATATAGGCCGTGTGGTCTCGGCTTAGAATAGGCCACCTCTTCCTCTCCCGTGGGTGTTGTAAAAGACGACTAACGGAGAGCGAAGGATGGGCAGCAGCGTCCCTCTTAAAACATATCCAAAGCCTAACTGCGGCTGCCATAACGCCTGCCAAGCGTGGCAGCTACTGGCAAAAACCCCCAAGGGAGAAACTAATGTTCACCAGTAGATAGCTAAAGGCTGATATCATTATTATCACATTTATGATGATGATATACATTGACGTCTAGTCCCGGCATAGAATGGGCCACTCCTTTCTTTCCTGTAGCAGTCGAAAATGGACTGAAGGAATTTAATGTAAATAATAAGTGGATGTGCATCCATCAACCATTAAGCAGCGTAACTCTTAAAATATCACCAAAATTTAACTACGATTGCTAATCTGCCTGTCAAGCTTGGTGACTACTGGCAAAACCTTCCTTACAGAGTTGACCAATGTTCAGCACTAGACAGCTAATATGATGATGGTGATATGCATTACAATTTCAATATATCGATATTGAAATTAATTTATTTTAATAGTTTTAAACAAATTTATTCCTACTTTCCAATACAGATCTTAATAAAGTTATTTAGAAACTTAAAACATTGCACATAAGCCTGACAAAACAATGTCTTGTCACTAAATAGCTGTACGAAATCTTAAATGCCGTCTCATTTTAAATTTAATATTGAAGGTCGTACCTAGTTGGAAACCAACGTGAATTTACAACATAAAGGCATGTAATATTCTGAAGGCAATAACCGAGTACATCCCGACCCGCATAGCTGAAAGCAAATGCAAATATTTGCCAACGACCTGGAGTGTCGTTGAATTTATAATAGCTTAAGGATTGTTGTAGAAAATTACTACAATAATCTAATGAAGCATTATTTTTATTAGGGATATCTGATACACTTATATTAGGGATATATCAGTCAAAACGTTTATCTTTATATTGTATAAGATATATTATTCTTTTATTATTTATTTGTTAAAGATTTTACTTCTTCTAATTATTATATGTAAATATAATATGTAAATGATTTAAAAAAAGAAATAACATGAAAGTACATACTACGAGTATTAACCGAAACAATAAAAGATTAATTAAAATTTTAAACTTTGTTCATTGAACGTTAAAAGTTAGTGAAATATGACTTAAAACCTACATAAGCGTTGGACATCTTGTTTACCGAGAGCAAAATTTTCCTGCGTATCAGCTGGATACGTGCAAAAACCAAGGACACGTGTGAATTGTAACGCGTAAATTTATCAAGTTATTTTATTATACTATTAAAAACATAATATGTAGATACTGAGTTTAATATACTATGATTATTTAAATTTGTATTCCTGACACTTTAGCGTTTTTGTGTAGAAATATAAATGTTGGTACCTAATTTGATATACTAGATAATATTATAAACATACTATTATCTAAAATGGATATGCTTTTATCAAATAAAATATTATACAAGGGAATAAGTATGTACTTAATAATACTCACTTAGCTTTCAGTTCTAGTAGAATTGATAAATCTCCCGTGTTAGTAGAATGTCATAATTTCTAACCACAGGGGCCTAACTCATTTTAATTCACAATTGTCCTAACAAAATGGGATTCTACGTATATTAATAAAAGCTAAATTAATTAGACCCGATGTCCCATCTGAAGAGCCTGTCGAGACAAAATTTGTTCTAATTTATAAAAGAACAATAGATTGTGTTTCTAAATGCATAAAATTTTATTTTTTCATAATAACTTTTATTATGTCGACTAAAAGACTAAAAAATTTATTTAGCACAAATTATTAAAATTATGATGATGATCATGACTTAAGTAATACGTATTTTGTCAACGTAAACTATAATTATTAATCATCAGCTAACTGATATAAAAGACGTCCCCTTCGAATATTAGTTCCTATTTACACGATTGGCAATTTCCTTCAAAGTAATTGAGAACCTTTTAGGGACCTAACAAACCCATCAGAATACACACACGAAACTGATTAGCATTCAGCAATAAGTAGATATTTTCAGTTCGAATATACATTCGGATATGAAAGCGCGGGTGGCACTTTGCTAGGAGTAAAGCAGGAAATGGAAAAACACTTCGTTTGCAACGAGTTAAAGGTACGTTTATATCTAGGAAATTGCTCAATATGTTACACGTATTATGTCGAGGAATAAATCATCAAGTCGTATCTTATAGACGAATTATAACGTGTTTTATACATGTGTCATGTGCAGATACATTATCTGGAATATCATATGTTCGTAGAGAAAAATGTTGTTTGAAAATCTGAAGCGTTGATAATATTATATGCATATTTACTTACAAAGATTCAGATATGTAGATCCCAAAATAACATCTATGTATGACAATAGAAGAAAAAATAGTATCGGGCGGACTATAATTCTGTAAATATATTTTTTAGGATTTCGATCTCTATTTTATTTATAACATTAACAAGTATTTAAAATAACAAAGTTTTTTTACCGTGATAAATGATAATTTGTAAATCAGATTCACTTCCTAGTTTATTTGCTATACCAAAACCTTTGTTAATACCTAATTAATAAATACCAAAATTTTTATTTGTCATACATACTGCATTTATAAATAACAATCCTTCTATATAGCATTACAAAAAATAAACTATTATTAATACGTTACTTTTAATAACTACAGTTATTAGTTTTACACGAGATATGAATCTCAAAAATGCGAAAATACCTTATCTATACTAACATTGAAAATAACGTATATAAAACATCGTAACCACTGGTGTCATTGACCTCGTAGCACGACTAAAATAGTATATTATGTAACCTACCATCCTTTAGCACCAATTAGCCGGTTCGTCACGAAGTTATAGATGGCATCTCATAATGAGTTTCAGTTGAGAACTTGGTAAGAACAAGTTCTGAATACAAAAATAAGCGTGCCTCATTATAACAAACCAATTATTAATCAAGGCGACGTGTAACTACTTAATTTATACACGTAATAGCTTCCATTTCCGTACTGTTTAGAGAATATATTTACGAGTACGTTCATACTCTTTAATAGTAGATTCGTGTACTCTAGCGATATTCTGAATAGTTAACATAGGAGATTAAAAAAAAGAAAACGAACCTACTTACCTACTTGAAATAAAATTAGTAAAGAATTATTTCTAAAACTTGTATATTTTGTTGTGTATTCTTAAGATTCTATGTGGGATTGTTGATATTTTAAATTCAGACTCATTGCAATTTTTATTGTCTTTATATGTAGTTAATAAAAATCTTTTGAGATGTTAAAATATTTTTCCGTTAAAAAAATCAATGACGATAAAATTGATTATTAATAATACAGAATAAAAGAAACTCTTTTCAAATTGATAAAGTTTTAACACTTATGTATTGTAATTATATAGAATTACAAACTAGTAATTCACATTTGCAAGTGAAAATTCAACTAATTATCAAATGTGATCTAATTGAGCGTAGTTCCGGTGAACCGTTCACCGTGAACGGAAACCACAAATTCTCCATATCATATAATAATTGTGATACGAATCTATTGTAGGTTACAATAGATCCAAATCACATTTATTAGAATAGAACATTAACAAACACTATCAATACGATCTGTAGGCAAATAGACAATATAACTTAATCGTCTCGGATCAAGTAATTAGTCCTACAGTATACCAGAGGGAGACTTTGTACAAAAGTCGATTGCTTGGGTACCTCTGTCCCATTCGTGTTTCAACCGTGAAGCAGTTGTGTTTGCATGACTGTGTTTCGGTTTGAAGGGTGGGATATGGCGTGAATTTACAGGGTACAGAGGAATAACACCTGAGTCCTCAGGAATGGCAACGCATGGGGGGTATCATGGGTGAAACAGTATAGTCTGCTATGTCCATGGTACTGCTCATGTCTATAGGCGACGGTTACCACTTTCCATCAGGTGGGCCGTCAGCTTGTTTGTCATTCTAAGTTGCATAAAAAATATATATATATATAAAATGGTAACCTAAAATATTCTTGTACCAATATATCATGTCCAATTATTAAATTAGTGGGAAAAGCTAAACATTTTTTGTCATTTTATGACCCATGTGTGTGACTAAAAAGAAACTTAATTGCACACGTCAAATCACTCCCTTAACTGAATTCTTATGATTTTATTTTGGCGCTATACCTATATCTACTTTACACAATTCGTTCATTTTTTTAGATCCTTACACATTTTTGACATTCAAATATTACGTAACTACAAATTTCTACCTTATATGTATCATTATATCCTCACAAATATTTAGCTTAGTCGAAAGAAAAGTATGTTTTAACTTTGTTGTTGTTAACCATAGAGTCTATAACAAAATATATAGGCAGATCGTTTGTCATTGTTGTCTATTGATCGATCGTCTCTATTGGGTACTCGTTGTTTCAAATATATATTTAAGTAGGTAGGTACATCTCAAATATACGTAGGTACCAGGTAGCCTACAAAATATAGCCAGTTGACCTAATTTCGGCACGCTCGAGTGATTGTCACGTGAAGTTTTAAGGCCCTTTGTATTGCTATGAAATATTTATTGAAGTAAAAAAAATAAAAGACATTGGGCCTCAATAAGAAAGTTCTAGTTTTAGAAGTTGCTGTCAATTTGATCTATAAGTACAATTCGCTCCAGAATAAAAACAGCTAAATATTGAATCTTTTTCAATCATAATAAAACACACCGAGGAATGACAAGATGTTACGTAAAGACATTAGATTTTTTTTATTTAAATCTTAAATGAATATGCCTAAAAATATTTTTTTCTTTACAGCAAATAATTTTTTTCTCCGATAATAAGAACAGAGGCTTAAATCTTTAAATCGTTACAAAATTAATACGCGATAAAAGTCTATTATTATATTATCTGTGACGAGAGCAATCCTATCTATTCCAAAAAGAATTAAAAATATAGTTCAGAATTGGTGATACAATCGCGTTACACAACCGCAAATTGATAGATAAATTGAAACCTCCTGTTTTTAAAATTCACTTATAAACTAGATGCATGGTCGTTCTTTGACCCTTTTTCCATTGTTTGTTGTCGACATTGCATATTTCTGGTCTTGACACTCCCCATACCTTCTTTCAGTCTATCCATCATTTTTGCTCCTTCTCTCCTGCAGTCATCCACTCTCAAAGTTATTATTCTCTAAACGTTATTAGTCATACTATGTATGTTTATGACCTTCCAAAATTAGAATACGTGTTAATAAAAGATAACCTAATTTTTTTAATTAGGTAATAAAGCTATACGATTCTATTTAGGTCATAACATAATACTATAATTCATAGCCATAGAGTTAATTTATTTTTAAGTGACTTGAAAAGGAGATTCATTTTAATTCTCTTTTAATTATATGCTATGCGTTGCAATGTTTTTTTTTTTAATCGTTATTATTAAAATTATAAAAACTGATTTTATTCTTTATTTTAATATAATTTACGGCGTAACAGATATGTATGTATGTATTTAATATAATTTAAGTTCAAGCTGTAAACATTAAAATCTAAATTAACTATGTTTAATAAATAATTCAAATAAAGGTAAATATTTGCAAATATAAAATGTGTACTGGTGTAATGCAACGTTATAAATTTATTACAGAACGTTTGCGTTCGTAAATAAAGAAATGACAGTTGACAGATGTGAAATGAAAGAAAATGAATTGAAAAAAATTCTACAAAAAGCGTTATAGAGTAATGATAAATAAAAGAAAACAAACTTGGTACAGAACAGAGATAGGTATAGAATTGGCGAAAATGTCGCTTTACATAGGTACAAAAATCATGAAATTGAATTAATAATCTTTCTTTTTTGAAGTTGGTTAAGATGTAGAAAAAAACTTTATATGAATCGATACGTAAATGGAATAGACAACTGTTTTTCTTATTTATATCGTATTTCATCATCAAGAGCATAATAACGAAATACCAGTTAAACAATAAAATGCTGATAATGTTTTATTACGTTACCTCATAATGGAAATATGTTAAGAAAAAAGATACATCAACGCTTCTGTTGATATCCATAAGAAATTAACAAGGAATAATATTATAGAAAATAATATTTGAGTGCCTTAACTAATATATAAAAGTTAATTCATTCCTTTATTTGTTATCTCTCATTAAACAACTAAGACGTTCACATATATTTGGTATGGAAAAGAACAGAAACTACTTTTTATCTACAGGTAAAAACTATATATATATATATATATAGATATATGTATATTTTAATATTTTAAGTGACCAACTCACCCCCTACAGACAAAGAGAACGTGGGTGCATATATGCAAACGTGAATTTTGTACATACACAAATTGTGTAGATTCACAAAATTTGTACAAAATCCACTTTATTTAGACTTATATGTTATTAACAACGAAAACTAATTAATGACAAGATGTCAAGATAATTTAATGTAAAATTATTGTATTAAGAAACTAAGAAAATATATCACATATAATAAATGTAAAATATGTATATAAATACATATACAATAAATAGTTTATTGTGCACTTATATGAAATTACAATATAAAATACAAACAAGATTTAAGAAATTTATAAACAATATTATTAAATCAGATTTAAAAAAACAAAAATTTTATTAACTACATGTACGAGTTTGCAATGCGATCACAAATTACTTTAGCACAATATAACTCGTTCTATATTTAAGCAAAATAAAAAGTTATTGAATATACAGAATAAAATTCATTTAATGTACTCGTATGTTTTTAGTAAATTTTAGATTTACTAAATAGGCATACGGTATAGCAAACAATGATCTACTAGTATCCTAAGTATTAAATGTCGACCATTTAATACCCTTCACATGACACTAGGAATTTCACACCCGAGTAAATGTTTACTGTTAATCCAATAAGGGCCTGTGATCGTACACGAATTCCCACACAGAAATGGGATTCACGAGTGAATTCACCCCTTAATCGATTTAATCGATGTGGTGAATTGTTTACATGTTATATTTTGAGAGAAACAAAACCTGTATCGAAATTATATCGACGGAATATTGTTTTTCCGCTTTATAAATTCTAGAGTAGATTGATGTCGGTCACGGTTACACCACGTGCATTTCTGACCATCAAGCGAATCACCTCAAAAAGTTTTTTCATTAATTGACGTTATATTTTACAACTAGAAATGTCTTACTACTGAAACCATCTTAAATAATGCTCTAACACTGTTCCTACTTCCACATATTTGTTAATTGTACCAAAAAATTCACACCGCAGCGAAAAAAATATATAAGTGATTCAAATATGGTTTGATTGACTTCATTAAAATAATAATTATTATTAATTATTATTCACGTCATACTCTCAACCACAGATAATGTAACCGTCCAAATATCCAGACTTTAAACTTTACCTAATTATACACAGCTCTTTTCTGGATTTGCTGTGAATTAGAAGGATTGGTGATATCGGTTTACACCAAACCTTCCTTGATATCTATTGTAAATGGTGTTGTCTCTTGCAAAGGTAAAGACAAATTGGTAACCTTTATTATTGATCAATTGATTTACTATTATATTCCATAAATTTTTGTTCAGATCATCAGTTGAAATAGAAGAAGCACTAGTATTACTGCATAAGTCATTGTCGTTCATATTTTATTATTCTTTATTTCAAGTTCAAAATAGAAATGGCAGCACAACAACAGACGTCCAATTCGATTCAGTTCAGAATGATGGGACCGAGGACAAATCGGAAACCGATCGACATCCGTCCAATATGTCCGGAATATTTTGCCACATTTTATCGGTGCTCGAAAAACATTTACAATTCTACAAAGATGTTGTATAATATTTGTTATAATATCTATTTTAATAAATATATATGTAGTATATTTGATATTTTTGTGTAATACAATGGTTTTGTATTTTATGCATATAAAAAAATTGTTAAATTACTATTGCTCCATCTACCCACTTCTCTATTAACCAAAGCAATAACATAATTGTTTTATGACAGTCTATAGGGGTGGTCTATGTCCAGCAGTGGACGGATAATGGCTGAAATTATGATGGTGAAAGGTATATTTTTGTCTGTAATTTGATCTCTACTGTATATTGATTAAATTTTCTAATTATTACACATAATATACAATATATTTTTATATATTACGTGTAATAAATCGTAACGCTAAATTATCATTTTATCACCATGTCGTAATTTGTTTTTAATTTTAAATGAAATAAAACATTACGTCCTATTAGGATAAGCTCTTATAAAGATTTGTAATGATATAACCAGCCACTCCTCCATAGCCCGCTAACATAACCCCAAGTCGACTAGCAGCATTGTCACTAAGTACAAAGGCGTGTTATCGCTAAAGGAAAATGCCTTAGGGCTCCTCTTGGGAAGTCTGTAGGCTTCAAACACGGATGATAAAATTTCGTTGCCATTATAACGTATAGGGTTACCAAAAACATTTTTGGTGAAAATATACTAGGAAAACTGTTAGATTATATTTAAATTTGTAACTATAATATCCCTTATGGTTACAAATTGAAACATTAAATTTTTGCGTTTAGTAGGCACACATGAATATACTCGTATTAATTATCATAATCATATAAATAATATATCTATATAATTTATCGAATTTTAATAATTAATTTTTATATAGATTTTATATAAGACTATCATGATAGATTGATAGATAAAAAGATAATTTATTTACATTACTTACAGCACACAAATTACAATAAAAACATACACATAATACACAGTAAAAGAGATAAAAGAATGAAAATAAAAATGCAACAAACCAAAAAAAAAAAAAACAAAAAGCAAAATATATAAACCAACAATTTCCTTTCTTTCCCTTTCTTCATGCGTGTGCCATAGCAACACAAAATGGTCACAACTCAGTTTATTGTTTTGCCCTTTAAAGAGCAAAACACTGATATTCTGCTGTGGCCAAGAGTATCAGTTGAGAACGGCTTCGTGTTTACCTCATAAAATGAAAATTTTTAAAACTGCTTTGTTAGCAGATGCTTACGTTATAAAATAAAATTATTACTCAAATTTAAGCTTCCTAGACTTATTAATTTTGGATGTGCGTTGTAAATCAGTCTGGAAAAACTTTTTTATAAGTATAGAAAAATAAATAGTAATACTTTCATCTAACTTTTATCTGTTCAATGTATATATTAAACAAAAAATATCCATATAATTTCATCATAATTATGGTGAGCTTAATATATTTTCATTACAACCTTTTTAAATAGGTACGTAATGAGAGTAGATAGAGAGATAAGAATTTTATATCCTCTGATTCATATTTTTGCTATGTACTACATTTCAAACTTTAATAAAATGGTAGTAAACAATAATAATATGTCCACGGAGATAGATTTATGAATGGTAAAACTGTATGAGAGAGTCAAGGAGAAAAAACATAATACCCAGTGCAAAAGAAGGAAAACTCGAAATAAAACCCTGTAGGAGCCGCCTGGCTGGCGTGATAATAGTAGTCTAATTATTATGACAAACCCATGTCCTACAGTGTGACATAAAGAGGGTGTTGTGATGATGATGCTAATATAAAACCACGCTTATTAATATCATGTTCCATTTACTGAATACTTACAAATTTTACCCAAAAAAATACTTCAATTAGTTTTCAACGAACAGTTTACATTTGATACTTTTTTAAAGATCTACTTCAATCGTTACTAAATTTAAATAGGTTCACAACAAATTTATAATAAAATAAATATCCAAATCAGACCTACGATTATTTTCTGAGATCTGTTTTAAAAAAAAAAATACAGGTGAATAAACCATAGACAATCTCTACTTTTTCAAGTCGCTTATTATTAAAAACAAATCATAATCTAAAGGCCTTATTCATTTCTAATTTCTAATGACTGTTAAAAATAATGGTCAAACCTAGCACGCATTTGTAAATGTAATTCGATCGATAATCAAATCCAGATGACGCTCCCTAATTAATGTTTAAGCCACTACGTTTGACGTTGACATTCCAATGTGATGGTGATTCCCTAATTTTAGAAATAAATTAAATAATTGTCATTTTAGAATATTCTCCAATGCCGGAAATTCCTAAACATTATTACGTTGATAATATAATGTCGATAATAATGTTCATAATAATATCATGAGAATTAAATTATCAACCCTAATGACGCACAACGTAGACGTTACTATAATCTAAACATCTCAATTTTATAAGATTATCATAATTATTTTTCTATGTACTATGTTATGTAATACCTAAATAAATATATCTAATGCCCAAATATTGATGCATATCGTAAGAGTATCAATATATGATGAGTATGCCACTTATTAGACTACAAAATAATTAAAATGGAACATATTTATATCTAAGAGTCATAAGTACAAAATTTAAATGAAAATAGTTCACATATTTATAACCTATTTAAGATATTATTGTTATTGATATTACAATCTAAAACTTACCTTATAATTTGCTAAATTAATTTATCATAATCTTATATGTATACATGTACGAACTATACCCCTACGAATCATATAACTTATGATGGTTTGATACAACCTGACTGATGAAACCATACTAACACGTAAAAATTACGCCCTCAAAAGAATGTAAAGTACCTTATTCTGAGGATGTAATATTAACTCGATTTGATACAATAACATATATATATTCACCATTTTAACTCCATCAAAATCTTTTCAGTTATTTTTACGTTGATTCGTATACGGTCAGGCAAGAATCTATAAACTAATTATTTACCTTACAATTCTTATATGATAACTAAATATTGATTTATATATGATTTATAAAATGATTTTTATTACTTAGTAGCTACGTATTCATAATATCGTATTAGTCGAAATCAACCGGCATTAAGTCCATCTACAAAGGATTTTTTTTTAACCATAACTATCTAATTAACCCGACCATCACTAAATATGGCACAACCTAAAACCATGATGATGGTAGTTTTCCTCCAGGAAAGGCGATATCTCCTTCAAGTTTATTTTTATTATACTTTAGCTAAAGTATTAGGACACCAACCTGTTTTATATACATAACAGCGTAATAATTTTTCATTACAGCGATTTTACGACTGTAAACAGTAAAAATATTCTATGGGACATCACACTGTACTTGAAAATTTTAGGATGAAAATTTTACAGCAAAATATTATAATAACCGACTTCAAAAAAGAAGGAGGTTCTTCAATCAGTTGTATTTTTTATGTTTGTTACCTCATGACTCCATTACTTGGAAACTATTTTTAAATTCCTTTGTTCTCTAAAAAATATTCGTTCAGATTGGTCCCACAGAAATTTTATAAAAATCGATCCAAAAATTCAGTTTTTACATCAAAATAACTAGTTTTGCCACGATTGGAGACAGTGTTTTTGTGGAACAATTTTATATTTAATTTCAGGAATATAATAACTCATAGTCTATGATCAAATGAACAAAAATCGTTTCTGAAAAGACTAGTTGTGCGTCACTTTTAAATTAAAGTTTTCATATACTTCGTGTTTTGGAGTGCACATAACAGCGTCATTGGATAAACTACGTCAGAAGCTTTTGTGAACAATCAAGGTGGCCCACCAATTTTTGACACGAGAGGCCATCCCTGAATTAACAGAAATCATTATTGTACTACTTTCTTTATAGCTCACAAGAAAAACTAACACACATATAACACTATACCAAGTCTATCGAGCATCATAAAAACAAGCTCCTAACTATAGGGAGAAACCTATACTCAGCAGGACGTTAATGGACTGTTATTATTATAGCTCGCATGACAACAGGCTCCTGCAAAACACCAACATACGGCACAGGTACTTATAGCGCAGTAGTAGGTATTACAAGAATTACTAAGTGATATTGATTTCAAACACTGACAGTCGTGTTTGCTTGCTAAAATCAATACCACTTTACTTACAAGCATAATATTTCCAATAAAACCGTATGACGTTATGATGGAACCATCAATCCGTGAACGTGACGTGATGAATTTACAAAATGTAATGGCACGGAGTGAGAAAGTTTGCACGCCCACATTAATTCAGTGGCGGGCAACGTGAACGCAATTTCTCGTCAACGTCTAACATAAGGCTACCTTCATCAAGGAGTTTAATTCGCATTCCTAGACACTAATTAAATTCGAGCAAAGTGCTCGCAAATCTTTTCAATCTCGGTCTTCTGAATGCGGTTGAAAGTTCATCCAATAAATGCACGTTTTAACTGAGTCACTGAGACATTACTTAGGTGGCATTGATGAAATTATAAGAGGTCTGTTCAAAGTGAATATACGAGTACCTTACATCTCAGAAGTATGAAAATGTGGTTGAACCCAATTATTACCTATAACCTCCATCTTATATTGTTCACTTTAGATGTAATAATTGCATGGCAACATTCTCGATAATTCATAAAAACATTTATTCTTGTATGTGGCAATTAATAATTTTGATTGGAGGTAGTAAGATAAAAAAAAGTTGTTGGTGTCTGCTCTTAAATACAGAAACAGAACAGTTTTGTCGTTGTCGCTCATAAAGTATTTAATAAGTATAACATTTAATTTCACAATCGTGAGACTTTAGTTTTTGAATTTAAAATTTTTGTTTTATAAAAAGAACTACGCAACAGATAATTTTTCGTGTCGTTCTTAAATATTTAAAAGGATTTAAGATTGAAATGTCTGTCGAAAGATTCAAGATCGAAACCCTTAGTTCTTATAACATTTACGAGGTAATCTCAGGTAACTTTAGCATGCTTTAGGGAACTGAGTGATCTGAGTATGTTGTAAAAGGAATTTTCGCTAATCAAAGGGTAAGTCATTTGAACTAATTTTGAATCTAGGTAATTTAGTAGTACTTTTAAAACAACTTGTCGGTTTTCGCATTCTCAAATATTTCAAAGAACTTATCGTACATACAGTCCACTTTATATTCTCGCACATATATAATAGACACATATGAAATCCATTTACCGATGTAGAGTTCTAACCATTTTAGGTTGCATATTTTTTTACCGATAATATTATTCGTAATTCTTCAAATATATATATATATATATATATATATATATATATATTATGATTTTAATATAAATATCAATTTTAAAATATTAATCTATTCTAAGAAACAAAGACAAATATGAAATACAATTAACAGTAGTAACATTTTATATATTCTTGTGGCCTTACCATATATTGAAATCACTTCTACTATTAAAAAAAATCTATTAATATAATAAATGCAAAAATTTGTAACAAGTGAAACATGGATAAATGAATGAATCTCTTTCATGCCAAAACTACTGAACAGCTTTGTATGATATTTGGTGCATGGATAGGAAATATTCTAACATAGCAAATAGAATATTTATGCACTGATTCACACAGATGGCTCTGCGAGATACAGCTAGATATTAATAAAAGACCGTATACTGATAATAGGATATATACAAAATTATCCAACCTATATGTAACCCACAGGACGGCAAACTTCTACCGATAATCTATTTACCATATATTCAATATACCTACTTACAGTTGGCCAACAAAATCACTTAAATAATATAAATGGGTAACTCGGTCCATAAATTAAATATTTATTGTTCGAGTCTCGGTCTTAAACAACTGTAACATATTTTGTACAACATTTTGTTCTCCAACTCTATATTAATTTTCAGTTTTATGTTTGTTTACAGTGCGTAACCTAAAATCTTAATTACTTAATAAATATTATTCCAAACAATAATGTAACGAAATAGGTACAAGTGCAAATTAGATTTAGTTGCGTAATGTATATCTATGTATTAATATAATAAAGTGTAATAAGAGAATTGGTAGGAACATGTAAATATCAAATTATATAATTTTTGTCAATCTGTATTTTTACACATCATGCAATTAATTAATACTGAATGAATATTAATTAAATTTGTTGTGATTATAATCACTTGGGACATTACCATAAAATGCCTACACATACATTTTTACTCTGAGAAAATGTTAAAATTTTCGTGAATAAATATAAAAAAGAAAAATTAGAAAAAAATAAATTAGAAATTCGCTATTATTATTGCGTATCAGTACGACCATTCAACATTTTTGTCCGATATAGTACGTGAAAATATTCATGTATAGCTAATCGAAGTTTACGTAATAATTAATGGTATAAGCATTAAAAAAAATTAAGCAAAAAAAACTTCTTGAAAACAAGCATAAATAACATTAAGTGCCAACCAATCCGCCTCAATTACTATAAAATCTACCTGAGTTCACTAACAAAACCGCCACAGACTGACATATAGAGCACAGAATTAGCACTGTATGAATAAATTGAGGTCAGATTTCGGAAAAAATATGTGACCCCAAAATTAAGAGTAAATTAATAGATAGAATCATTATCATTATATAAAACCTGTCTTTCTATAAAACTACACATCCTTACAACAATCGTTTAATTTTAAATAAAGAATTAATTATGTACAAGTATCTATATCTTACATACATTAAATTATTAAGTACTACATAAACATATTCACGAAACTCTAATATGAATGCTAAGATGAATACGCGATAATAAGAAATTACAGATTAAAAAACGTGAATATATTTTATAAGAGGTCCTAACGGATTATATTATATTACGCATGTCATAAAGACGAAGCTTCTGAAATGTTATGACAAGATTTTGCTACGCAAAAAAATCAACAACTGAAATCATAACAAAATTTATAAATGCCATTATAACACAGAGAATGTATGTTATTTTTCTCGTAATTTTCATTTTTGTTAAATTTTGTACTGTAAATATTTAGATGAAAAATAAAGAGTATCTATACGTGAGTCCAACGTAGTGGTGAATATATCTATTCCTTATCGATTAAAAAAAATATAAAAATCAGATCATAATTGGTGAAGATATTGCAAAACTGTATATAATTACGCTTATAATTACGCACGCACGCTTTGTCAACCCTTAAGAAACCTTAATAAACCCTTTTTAAAAAACCCTATGCTGTAACTATGGTATAGGGTTCTTCAAAAAGGGCGTAACTAGGTAAAACCTCAGCAGGAAGATCAATTCACAACCTGAGTGTTCGCGGGAGAAAGCTCCTCTGAAACCGCACTGTGCATGACCATTGTGATTCTAATTAAGAGCTTTCATGTAATACAATCATAAATTTGATTTATCATCATAATTGTGTTTATGTAAAAGAGAAAAACAATTCGTCGTCACATCGTCTCTCGTACAGAGATGTGTCGTCGCTAATTACTTGCTCGCGAATTTGCATACATCATGAATTATTCAGTTACTCGTACAACGACTTCAAAGTTTAAAATTTTATACAAATTGAATTCGTTTCAGCATCAGTATTCTATTAGGTTCATGAATCTGCTTAAATTTATATTTGATATAATAATTATGTATATACATTTTACTTATTTACAAATAGCTGACCCAAAAGACGTCTGTCAAAAAAATGTTAAAATTTATAGCTAAGAGTGCAGTTTGTATATGAAAAAAAAAATACATCAATTTGTACAATTTTTCAAATTTTTATCTTCATAAGAACTTACCTCACACAACAAATATTTAAAATAAATTTAACGGAATAGGTATAGCCATTCTTGAGTTTTGCACTTATTTAGCAACTTATTTTTATTTTTCATTTTATATGTTATTATATATACAGCTAGCGTGGCCACATCATAAATTTACTTCAAATACTATGACATACTTCGATTATCTTCTTTGGGAAAAGTTAATTTAATTAACACTGTCACTGTGTTTCAAGGTATCATGTTATAGAATTATCATACCTTTTACACAACAAATATCCTGTTGTGTTTTCTATAGCCTAATAAACAAATCAAACAGCAATCCATATTGATCTAGATTTAGATACCAAGTTGTAATTGTAGTTCCACTGTTTATATGTGTATAATATATCTTTAATTAAAGTTAGTAAATGGAAAAAGTTTTTATAGTCAGAGTAATTATGTGGTAGTTTTCTAACACATATTGTGTTTCAGGTGTCTATATTAAAATGTACGTTAAAACATACATATATGTTATCGATACGACTGATAAATATTGGATAGTTTAGTCAAATATTGATGATATTAATCAGTTCATAGAGCCTCTACTAGTTTACAATAAATAATATAAAATATATATAATATGAAAGAAAATACAAAATCTCTTTATGTTTTTAAAAATAAATCGCCAAAGATATCTCTTTTGATATGATCGGACAAAAAGACTTTATTGTGATAATTATAAACGTTTGATCTATACGAAGGTCCGTTAATTTTCTTGCGAGTTTCACCATTCTACATTTATTCCTGTAGATTTATAATGATCAAGTTAAATTAATCGTAACATATGGAAAGACTTCTGGACAGACTTGACAAGAAAAATGATATTAATCGAAGTAATATCCTAAGCTCAAGATTAAACCTAATAAGCAATTATTTTATAGTAAGTTGCAAATGTTACAGTAATCATAAATGAATTGAATAATAGAAAAAACCGTTGAAAGTTAACATTTTGTATTTTAGAAATGTATATTTAATTTATTCGTCGCATTATATATATATATAGACGAGAAAAAATGCACAATTACAAAAATGTTTTTTGCTCAGATCTTCTGACTAATATTACATGTTCACATCAATCTCAAGAGCAATTTTCTATATCGCAATTGAATGTTTTTATTTTGTTTGCTGACGCAAGCAA
Source organism: Galleria mellonella (assembly GCF_026898425.1). NCBI lineage: Eukaryota > Metazoa > Arthropoda > Insecta > Lepidoptera > Pyralidae > Galleria > Galleria mellonella. Next base: position 7,394,664 of record NW_026441995.1, on the reverse strand, counting down.
AGCATTTGTAAAGCTGCGTGATCAATGAAGCCGTATTAAAATGTGACAATAATGTATTCTATTGAACTGTTACTCTATATATCCAATTAGATGTTAATTGAAAATACTTTTATAGCAGTGAAGTCTAGTAGCTTCTACTATATCTAAGCGATAATAATTTTCTTATTTCATAATGTTGAACAAAGAATTATTAATCTATATTAATATAATACAAAAGAACTGTTTGTGTTTGTTTGAATACTCTAATCTTTGAAATTACAGGTTGGATTTAAAAAATTCTTTCTGCAATTGATAGTTCTTTTCTTGAGAAAGGTAATAGATTTTTTTTTTAATATAATGATTACCCTGTCTGCGCTATCGGTGTACGCTGGCGAAGCACCGGTGAGTGGTGATAGGAGAGGATGAAGCAGGTCAGTTAGCCAGCCATCGTAACGAAATCATTAAGAATTAATCACGGTGGTTTCAAGGAGGAATCGCGTGGAGGTGAACCTGGATGGGTTATTGCTAGCAATGGGGCACTAATTAAAAACCCTTCCGTTCGAAGGTTACATATCATAATACAACCACGGGCGAAGTCACAGGATACAGGTAGTGATAGAATAAACGATCATGACCTCGTAAAAATTTTTTTTTTTTTTTACAATCACTATCAATATCAAATATTAATTAATACTAGATATTCAACAGTTTAAAGAAGAAAACGTCGTTATAATAAAGTGAAACAGTTTCCACGTTCCTCAAATATGTTAAAATTCAAAGATAAGAGCCATGTGTTCCATGAAAAACTCTCAGCGAGGCAAGATGACACTTATCGTTGCCTCTCCACGTCTCAAGTGCAATCGCTTTCATCTAACCTAGTGAAAAAAAATATTGAATACTTAAATCCGACCTCATTCACCCTATATAATGAAAATTAAAAATAGGTTACGTATAACTATGTACTTTATTTTTAAATCACTTCAAAACAAGGCGGTTTTCATTTTAACGATAATTTTAATTCATGTGTATGTTATTGTAATTTCTTGTTGTTAGTATGTTATACGATATCTTCAAGAATTCTGAACGGAGTTGTATTTTTTTTTTCAAATTATTAATGTCAACAGTATGAGCAATATTTTGATATAAAAAAAAAATATAGCAAACAAACTTTTTAAATTCGAGAAATGGTTTAAAAATAATATTACTAATTACAAAAGCCAGAAAAAGAACAAATAATTTCCATTTACGACAAAAGAAGTGTACTCTTGGATTCAAAAGGAAATTGAGTCAACAAACAAACCAGGTTTTTGATTCAACCAGGGCAAAACGCCAAGCACCAACTATAAGAATAAAAAATTATCTTAAATATTTTAAAATTCGCAGCCTTTTACATCAACCTAGTAGGTTTGAATCAATTTGATCAGCTTCTTTAGTATTCCAAATTGCGTAAAAAAATACTTAATAAAAATGATACACAAAAGTTACATCATTTCACCATATCTGCTTCTGTTTAACGAAAAAAAAAACGATTTTAAACAAGATTTTACATATAATAAGTGTCCACGTGTTTTATGACTGTTCATAAACATTTTTAATTAATAGCAGTGTTTAGTATTCAGTTCATAAGCATACTCAAGAACATAATTAATGGCCGACATTGTAAAATGCGTTATCGCAATGAATACATTTTGAAAATTAAAATACGTAACGTTTACAAAGGTTTTCTTTTTTAATTTGGGACTTGCATTTTTTTTTTGTTTAAGTAAGTAAATCATTGAATATATTAAGTATAGAAGGATTATTATCTTAGTTATCATACATAAAGGGTACCATGGCCATAAGGCATATCAGGAGCACTACGGGCGACTCAGTATAACCACAATTTTTTTCCTACAACAATTTAGATTAAAACATCTTATTAAAATATATAAATCTAATCCAATATTTATGGTATTATATGTTAAAAACAAATTCCAGGCGGGCAGAATTTGAGTTCGAGCCTTCTATGCCTCGAACATAATCAGTCTATATTCTAAGAAAATTATTCTTATGATCTTGTCTAACAAAAATAATAAAATTGTAACTAGACAATATATATTTATGGGTAACATTTAAGAAAAAATAAAATAAGGGGTCTTAGTAAGATTAAAAGATGCAAAAACAATAATTTTTAGAAATGTTGTCTGCACCAAATTGGATTAAATTGAATTGAATTCACAAATGTATTCCTAACTTAAGTTAAGACTTTAAAGTCTGGTGTATATTTTATTTCTAATACGCCGCCTGGTAGCGGTCTATTTCATTGATTTCCCTTCTTCTGAATTCCAGGCGTACAAAATAGCGGGCAAAAAGCTAGTTTAATATATAATAATACAGTTGGCCGTGAATATCCCGGCATAGAATAGGCCGCTCCTTCCTTTCTCGTGAGTGTCGTAAGAGGCAACTAAGGGAGCTTATGATGGAGGGATTTGCAGCAGCGTTCCTTTTAAAACATTACCAAAAGCCAAACTGCGGTTACCAACTCGCCTGTCAAGCGCGGGAACTACTGGCAAAACCCCCTTATGAGGGAGGCTATGTTCAGCAACGGACAGTTAACAGCTGACACAACAATACACTTACAATAATAAAGTTTTTATTATTTTAAACAAAGTAGGACGAACCTGAACTAAACTAATTCTTCTTCTTGATATCCAACTCGCCCTTTGAATCAAATAATGATAATGAGTTATTGGAACAAGTGGATGAAATTGTATATCTTAGATGCAGATTTACTGAAGAATACACCGCTGATATAGCAAGAAAAGTGAATAACAGAAGTAGAATGAATGGAGATACGGGAAAGCTATTTGGAAGCCACAATTTCAGCCAAATGGCGTAATTGGCAATATACAGTTCAATAGTTGTCCCCACATTGCTGTATGGTACTGAGAGTTGGGTATGTAAGAAATAGATTAAAAGTAGGATAAATGCAATCGAAATGAAAGCGTTACACAGAATTTGCACAATAACAGTAATGCGTGTGTATAATACAGTCGTGCGTGAACGAGTTGGTCTGAAAGAAAATGTTAATATTAGAATAGGAAAGGGCATGGTGGTTTAGACATGTGGAAAGATTACAAGATGAAAGTTTGACAAAACAATATACAATATGAATATGTATGGACGAAACTTATTATGATCAGACAGATCGTGTTCTTTTTGAAAAGTCAAGTCTCCAAAATCAGTGTGTTTGCATGAGACGAGATATGAAAATGCAGGAAGCAAGAGATGTGCGTAAGTTCTTTTCTGTCTATCCCGCAAGAAACTTGGCGTGAAGACAAATAGATAAATATAATTACGACAGTAGTCTATGTATGTATTACATGTTGGTACCTACCTACTTGTAATAAAATCATAGAAAGAAAGTACAAGTCTGAAAGTATATTTAATATTTTATCAAAAGATTTCCTGCCTACTGCGTAGGTCTGTGTTATGCATGATATACGAAAACGAAGGCCAAATCAATTTCCTACAATCCTTGTATACTGTTTATGTGACCACTCATCAAATTAAAATTTGAGCCGCTTTTGATCCGATTTATGGTTTAATTTAAAATACCAAAATCAGGCTTCAAAGAGTTGAAACGGGGGATTATGTTAACATGAGGAAACTGTGTAATTAATACGATATATTAAATTAATAAATTCCTAATTGAAATAATTGGATTTGTAAATAAATAAATACGCGTATGGATATATACGAATATTCTCGTAAATTAAATAACTTCTCGCAGTGTGATTTCTGGAATCATAATATTAGTGTAACTTTTTTATAAAATTTTTAAATAGTAATCAAGTCAAAAACACCTGATGACAACTGGTAGTCGTCACCTATAGGCATGAACAACACCATGAGCCTTAAAGGATAAATCTAAGCGTCTGCTTAAAACCCTTTATACTACTCGATGGCAGTAACGCTAATGAGATAGTTGCCTGTGGCACTAGTGCTTGGTCAAAAGTTATTCAATGAAATTGGGGCGAAGTCGTGTTAATAGTGGGACTTTGATCAATTGATCACCAAGAAAAAAATGTATAGCACCAATATATTATAAACTAAAAGTTGTTATTATCTTATTTTTATTAATACCAAAAATACCAAAATTAAACTTTGAAGTAAATTGTTCTAAAAAGTTTATAATACGATGTGCCCACGACACCGTCTTCCGTTCAATACTCTTTGTCACGCAAAACGATACGACGATGAGTCAAAAACTCACATAGTAGCAGTAATGTGACAACACGCTGGTAAACATGGGTTGATTGTGCAAAATGACAGCACAGACAGTGTGTTAAAGTAGGTTGTTATAGGTTAATGAACAATGTTGTGTGCCGATGCACGACCCTCTAATTGAAAACTGACGAGTACACCAAGCTGTTGAATGTTGAATGACAGAAATGTCATGATACCTTAATGTGAGAATAAATTATGAACACACATTCATAGCTTTCTCTAAAATTACCTAATTTCATATAACCTAACAATATGTAGAAGAAATAAAATTTATATTTTGTAACCTATTTTCTAATCTATGTTCTTAAAATTCAGATAGACTAAGCCGGTAGGTACACATATAAATAGTTGTGAATAATTCCAATTCTATGTAGAAAAAGAAAATATATGCTCGTAAATATAATCCTTTTTTATACCAAAATGTATCTGCTATAAAGTTTTATAAATAAATATTTATACAAAGTACATATAACAACTGTAGTTTTTCTTTTAGAACTTTACCATCGCTTTCGTAACCTTCCTATATAACTCACGCTTCTTTATATTTTTGCTACCTAATAGGATTATAATGAACACAAAAGTATGATATATTTTTCTAATTTAACAATATTGTTCGCAATATTGTATATAATAGGTAAGAACTTAAACAAAGAAAAAGCTCTACTTATTTGATAAGATTCCATTATATTTTCATTGAAGGTTTATACTTTGAATAATCTACATTTTTAAAACAATAAATAAAATAAATTTATACGTGAACCTAAATTGCAGTGGAAAATATACTTTCTTACGCTGTAGACAAGACAGATGATTTTAATTTCACGACGAACAAATAGTTTTAAAAAGTTCTTTTTAACCAATAAATTACACAGGACCCATATCTAGCAGAGTTTCTTGGTTCAATAGATTCCGTTAAAAGGAAGAATGCATTAGATTGAATTTTTTCCGTTTTCAGTTGTATCGAATTTATCTTCCCCTGGATACTGTTCTATATTAATACTTTTTCAAACGCCTCGCAAGTTTGTTTCATACCGTATTTTTGATTAATGTAAACTGAACCAAATAAAATTACATTTCACATTAAAATTACAACTACCATATCCGATTATGTCAAATATCCTATATAAATAATAACAACAAAGTTACTCCAATTACCTTGTCACTGAACAAGGATACTCTGAAGAATACCAGAAACAACGAACACCTGGAAGACCATCCATAACACTCCAGGTGTCCACGACATCCGAGTCAGTTCTATAAAACTTTTTTATACAATCCTAAACAGACATCGAATACACAATTCATTTACGCAAACTTTGTTTACCACTGCGTCGTGGGAATCGATAATAATTCGAGTTATATAAAGAATAAAATAAATTAGAAGACTGCGTTTACTAGCAATAATCATAGCAGTCGCAATGCCAAACATCGAGAAATCGCTAAACCTTCATAGCGAGTTCTAAGATAAGTATATAACAAACATTTTCATATTATTATTTTATCATCAGCATAGTTGTATAAAAAAACTTAGTACAATAAGTAAAGCTACGATGAACAAGTATAACATTTTTTATTATATATATGAGTTTAACATGGTTTAAACCTTCAATGATTGCTGTACTTTGTCATTCATATTTTTGTTAAAAATTAAACGTGTAGATCATCATCATTATATCAGCCTTGAACTGTTCAATGCTGAACATAAGCTTACTGGTAAACATAAGTTTTACCAGTAGTTGCCATGCTTGGCAGGAGGGTTGGCAACTGCAATTAGACTTTAGAAATGTTTTAAGAAGGACGCTGCTGCCTATCCCTCGCCCTCCCTTAGTCGATTCGTACGACATCCACGGGACAGAAAGGGGTGGTCTATTCTATGCCGGGACCACACGGCAATGCCTGAACTACGGTAACGGTACGGGAAACGTGTAGATACCTAATAAAAATATGACTAAGTAAATATAAAATTTGCTTTTTGTTTATATTTTGTTTACTTGTTTTTATAGTTATATAAGGATTGAATAGGCACTTCTTTGACAATTTTATTGAATAAAGCTCAAGTTTTAAGAAATTAAAATATATAAGATGCATCTATATAAATATTACAAAAATGTGGAAGTAACTGCCCGTCTACCCGAGATTCACAGCTCGGAGATTAGGACCTTAATCTTTGAGGGAGACTGAAGGCTAAGGATAAGTTTACTTTTTCAAACCACTAAACGACTTTAATGTAATTAATTACACCTACTTATTGGTTTTTATATAATATCCTTAGACTATTATTTACATTTTACTTTTAACAATTTTATTTTGATTAAATTTAATTTTTTGAATAAAAATAAATTTACCATTTGAATAAAAAAAACAGTATATTTTTATAGTCATAATTACGATCTACTCATTCTATATGGACTCAGTTATTTTTTGTTGACAATTTCCATATAATTTATGTACACAAATTACTCCTACCTAGTACCGGCGACAGGTTGCCAAACAGCGTCAAGTGGCGCATGCGCAGGTGGTGGGGGCTCGCCGGCGTCTCCATTGCCTGTCTCTGTTCTGCCTTCCCAACCCTATGGTAAAAAGAAACAAATTTAACTAGGTATTACGTTACAAATAGTAAATGGATACAAATGTCTTGGGACTGCTGTTTTGGCGGTCTATAAGAAAGATCTATCTTCAACACTACTCATTGCATGGGTGAAATTATAGTGAAGATGAAATATAATTAACAATTCAATTCTTAGTCTATCATATTTTATGCGACCTTCTTGTCTAAAATACAATAGCCGTCCTCAACTAGCCTTCAGCTTGTTGACCATTCTAATTCATCAAACAACCTTATTATATCTACATAGTTACATGATCGTGTCAATTACATTTCTATGTCATTAAGGAACTTCACCGCAATGGCATAATAAAAATAATATCCGTATTCTACCATCGTTATCATCATTTAACTGTCCACTGCTGAACATAAGCCTCCCTTTGAGTAGTTTAGCCAGTAGTTGCCTTGCTTGATAGGCGGATTGGCAACCGTAGTCAAACTTTAGAGATGTTTTAAGAGGGACGTTGCTGCCCACCTCTCGCTCTTCCTTAGTTGGCTTTTACGACACCCACAGGAAAGAAAGGAGTAGCCTATTCAATTCCAAGACCACACGGCCATACTCTATAAAATTGATCAATTATTTACTTGATTATAGAAATTTAAAAAAAAAATATTATACCTATATTTTATTAGCATTTTAGTATATATTGTAACCTTATAGATAATATGAACGTTACAGCAATAGAAGTGGTAATATTATATATTCTCATATACATTCTCAAAATACCATAATATTCGCCATTTTACCTGATATTATAATTAAGGAAGCTGTAATCCATTCTGTGCCGGTATCACACGGTATAATTCCGAACAGGTCACAGTACACGTAAATACAAATTTATTTAAAAAATAACTCTATAAACAACAGCTTGCAATGCTATTTTCTTAACAACAGCCTTCAGTAAGCGATTTCCCAAAGTTATTGCAGGGACATGACTCGTTTTCATGCATAACGTTAATAGATTTAACAGAGAGTAGTTCATCCCTTTTGATAGAAAGGCAGAGCGGTTAGAATTTTTATTCGTTGGAGGGGCTTATTGAGCATGACTCCGGGATCCCGACGATTTTTCACACAGCTGTTAGAATGGCTGGGTTACTGTAACTGCGCCGGAATTTTATCTCGCTTTTACCAGCTTATACGAGCTTTCTGTTACAATATTTTTATCTAAGTCAAATATTTTGGTGGTGCGTATTGCTGATAATAGCTTTAACTTTTCATGTTATGGTAATCATATGTTTTTAGAATAAATTAGATAAAATACAGTACATTTTTCGCGCTGATAACGTAGCTTTATATAGGTAAAAAAAAATTAAATTAAGTATTGTTTGAATTTATTCAATATAAATAAAAAAATAAGCCTTTCCTCATTATAATACTAGTATAAATACAGGAGTTTATGAAATAAAGAAGGATAAGAATACTAAAAGGAAGTTGAAATAAAAACAAATATTAGATATACATATTATGTACACTAATTGGAGAGGTGGGAGAGAAAATTAAAAAATATTTTTATTATCATGATAATATTATTGAAATTGTAAAAAAAAATAAAACAAAGAATGCATATAAGAAGAATTAGACTGCCTTATAATGACCTAATAGCTAGGTTTTATACTCTCTTAGGTAGGTAGATAGATACATATTCTTTATTGTTTCCTCCAAAAGGTTACAGTAGTAAACTCATACAGATAAAAAAAAACAAGAAATATTCACACTGAAAAAACAGTGGGTGACCTTATCGCTAATAGCAATCTCTTCCAGACAACCTTTGAATAGAGAGGAGTCAACCTTTGGTAGACTTCAGGAGCCTGTACAACTGGAACTGGCACGTTATAATATGAGTTTATTACAAATGAAGCAATATAATGAAATAAAAATATATGATACTTATATACATCAACCCAAAATAGTGTGGAATTGGGAGTCCAATTTACATTACAGGTCAGATTTATATAAAAACAAAGCAATCGTTCATCATTGCTGGCTACGAATTTCTCCTCGTAAGGGTTCATATCTCTCATCATACTCACAAATAAACTCTACTACCAAGGGAATTAGTTCAAGTTTTTATTTCGAATTTTCCATCTCTTTGACATATTAGTTTTATTTCCGTAGTTGCCTCTTACGACATTCTATGAATGAAAAAAGTGTTGACACGTACCTATTTTTACTCTGTCTCCATTCAAAGAAGTAACCAACAATTGATTCCCTAAAATAATATTCATAATATATTTGAAAACTATATCGATATTTTTAATGCGTAACCCTAATTTGGGAATCTCAAATTATTATTAGACTAAAAAAATACCTTCCAAGAATTTCAGAAAGATCTTTTTTTAACTTCTTAATAATAATTTCATATTATTTTATAATAATAGAATATTGGCACTAAAATAGTAAAAACAGACAGCGAGTTCTTCATAGCAATTTATCTAAATAAGTTTATCTTAAAACCGTGTCATATAATACATAAATAATAATGATAAAGCAGATTATAAACCATTAAAAATATTTTAAATCCAATTGTGTCGTTAATTCATTATTATATGTACAAGTAATTAATTTAAAGAATAATAACCATCAGTTCTAAATTCGCATCTCAATTACAGACACTAGTTATCGATTTATTTTTATTTAAATTGTAATAATAATATATGTTATATACCAATATTTTATTTACACAATATTTTATGTAAATCCACTTCAATTTAAGATTCACTACCTACATAAACATTAAAAAATAAAATATAAAACACGAATTCGGAAAATTTATTAAATAGAATCAAATCAAAAACCATTAAAAGTCATTATATTAGCTCACTATTTTATTATATTAGTTTGCAATTGATATATTGCCAAATGTTTCACTGACCTTACTAAATTTATAAAATATAAGTTTGTTTTTTACCTATTAACGGCTGAACCAATCTTCATGAAATTTTATATATACCTATGTAATAATTGGTATGGAAAAGGGTATAGCCTACTTTTTACTGCGGTCAATCAATATGTCCCGATGACGCGACCAAAGCGCACGTAAAATCTAATTAAACTAATTAAAAGGCAAATGACTATTCATATTTCTCTAACTTATTTAACTACCCTAAAAGAAACATGTTTTTAGTATTAAAAAATAAGTACAATATAAAAAAAAGTTTAAGTATTTTTCAAATAATAATGCAGCAGTTTATAAAATAAGTTGGATAGAACCAAAATAGTTTTCCTTTTAACTTGTATTTTACGAGCGGTGGAGCGCTGTAAAGGCGCTCTCCGTAATAAAATTAATGGAAGACTGAAGACCGCTAACGGCAGATAGAAGCAAAATTTCTTGGAATATTCCACAACCTTTCTAAATGTGCCACTAATTATGTACTATTCATAACGCTCTTTTTCGTTGATGATATTAAGTTTGTTGTCTCTAAACATACTTACGTAATTTATATGGGATGACTAGAGAAGCCATACTGAGAACTCAGAGTATGTTTACATTGAAATAAAGAAAAAAATATTTAGTGACATTATTAACATTAATATATACCCATGCTTTTTTGCTCCCTGTGTTATAAAAAAATACTAAATAGCAAGAACAAAAATTATGATCAATAATGCTACTAAAATACCGCCTACTCGCAACATTATGTTAGGGAGTCCTTATGGTTTCAGACGCAAGTTTTCTGTAGAAGCCTATACAAACAATACACAACAATAAAATTAATAAAATGGGTCAGTTTCTAAAGCCAAACTCGCGACGAGATCCGCAGCAACTATCATGTAACTTGATTTCAAATTACTATACCACTGTCGTATCAGCACTGATTCGAAAATATCCGTTGAACTTTTTTGTCCGCCCGCTGACTTCATATAAACAGTACAAGTCAGGTTTTGGCCAAGATTCAATATTCGACTGCATTTTTTCTGTATATTATGCAATATGGTTAGACTTTACTATGGTATTGTTCCTATTTCATTATGATTTAAATCGGTTGATTTTTTATAGGAGGGAATATTAATTGATATTTCTGATACCTTTCAAACTGAAATAACGCCCGATATACTATTTAATAGGAATATTAGGTCAAAATATAAATTAGGTCAAAGTATAAGGTAGGATTTATTTATTAGGTTAATATTATTACCTAATAAATAAATCCTGAATAGGTAGACGATAGTGATGCCTTTTCGGACGAGTTATACAGAACTCTAATGATAAGCAATCTTAAGTGGCAATAGGCTAGTCACATAGCTCGAACAATCGATAAACGATGGGTAAGAAAGTTTCTTGAGTGACGACCTCCTACGGGCAAACACAGTGTAAGACGCAGCAGTTTAAATAATTGTTGTAACGAAGCCCAAACTGAACCTACATAAAGTACCTATCTTTAAAGTACGTATCGTATTTTTATATTTGCTTCTAGATTTTTCATTTAAGGCGACACTTAGAATTGAGTATTGCTGTCACTTATGGGCCGGAGCACCTAAATACCAGCTTGAACCTTTTGACTCGTTGCAACGACGAGCTATGAGAATTGTCGATGATCCCAGGCTCACAGGCGGTATCGAACCCTTAAATCTTAGGAGAGATTTTGCCTCACTCTGCGTGTTCTACCGTCTGTACAATGGATTGTGCTCAGAGGAATTGTTCAATATGATGCCCACAGCCACTTTCTACCATCGTACGGCTCGCCATCGACATGGAGTTCATCCTCATGTCCTACAGCCTCAATGGTCGCGTACTCAGGTTGTGGAATGAGCTCCCTGCCGAGATTTTCCCAAGAGACTACAGCATGGGGTCCTTTAAAAGAGGGGTAAAGAGGTTTCTTCAGGGTCGGCAACGCACGCGTAATACCTCTGGTATTGCAGGTGTTCATAGGTTACGGTAACCACTTACCATCAGGTGGGCCGTATGCTTGTTTGCCACCTCAGTGGTATAAAAAAAAACTTAGAATTGTACCGACTTTTTAGAAAATTGATCTTAAATGATATCAGTTTTGCTTTTATAATATATTTTATCCTAAATATAAAGTAGCAAATAAAATAATATTAAGTATATATGTAAAATATATTCATTTCAAAATCCACTAAAAATATCAACTACGGTTCTAAAACCCATGACGTCTCTCTCGATATATTTACATTAAATCAAATCTTCACCTTCGCTCATCAGTTTCAGCAGCTATTAATTTATAATTAATCTTTTGTTGTTACAGGCTCACACTATGCCTATTTCGGTCAGGCAAACAACACTGATCGTGACTTGTACCTATCCTAATATTTCCTTTGCTTGCTCAAAATTCATTGGGTATTTTTATAATTTATCGTAACACAGCACGATATTTACAATATCATGTCATAGTAAATTAATTATACATAGTTTCATCAAAATATTTATTTAATTAATTTTTTTTTAATCTATTGACCGCCATTTACTCTCTATTTAGCGTAACAGTTGACTGGTAGAGAATGCCATCAGGCATTAAGATCGCCCTGTAGACATATTTTAATCTGTGCAAAAGTATAAATAAATAAATAAATTATATATTATTTTTAAAAGTTATGTTTATTTTTATTCTAATGGCATTACGGGCTATGCGAGACTGCGGACTACGGTGCGAGGCGAAATGCTGTGACGCAAGGCGCTCAAGACGACTTCCGAAAGAAGTCGAGACAACTGTCAGAACAGACAAAAACAAAGCGAGTTTATTAATTTTCCGTATTTATATAGACATAATTTATATACCTACGAACTTGGGCAAAGCTGCGGAAAACAGCCAGTTATATTAGTAAAGAAAAAATAAGGAGGGATTTCACATACACACTTCTCTATGGTTGTGGATTAAATCTCTGCAGAATACAAGTAAAAGAAGAAAGAAATTTGTATGAAGAAAAAAATAGTGTATCTATAAAAACAAATTTAGATAGGTATTTAAGTACGTCTATCAATTGTCTACAGGGTCGTGAAGCAGTAAACAAATCAACTATATAAATAGGACGTTTCTATGTTATTATGTTGATTCTGTGAGTCATATTCAAACTCATTATTATTACATTACAGTACAAATCGTATTGATGTAGTTACCAAGTCTGTATAATGAAAATCATATAATTACGAAATTATAAAAATATTTTACTAACAATCCGAATACTTTTTTAATAATATTATTTTAGAACTGTATATGTATATCGTATCTCGTATACAATACTTATTTATCAGTTTACGTATCTGCTATTTGTTAAATAAATATAATTATATAGAATAAATATAAGAACTTATAAATCCCATAATTTTGTTTGTGTCATTACAATCTACCATAGAATTAATTCTGTATAAATAGATAATGTATTATGTTAAAACAAAAAAAAACTAAATTTAGTTATCTAGTGAAAAACTTATCTATAGTAAAATGTCGGCATTCGTTATAGATTCAGCTCCTTAGACTGGATAACTAAATGGAAAGAAAACGTATACATATATACTTCCTGTTTTCTTAAAGACAATGAGCCCAAGTTACAGCTTCGTGTAATTTCGTGTCAAATATTGTCTATATGCAAATTTGTTTAATTACTGTACAAATAAGTTGAGATAGTTTTATACAGTTAAATCAGGATAAATTATCATTGAAGAACTCAGAAAATTATAACTAGGCATATTTTGAGGTCCCATAATTTTTCTTCTAAAAATTAATAATAGAAATGAGACTCGATTTGACGAAAATATATTTATTATTATTAATATTGGAACTCTAAACTTTAGTGGCCGAGATATATTGATTGACAAACTACATTTACAACCGACTTTTAAAAAAGTAGGAAGTTCTCGATTTTGTTGTATTTTTTATGTTTGTTACCCCAGAACTCCGTCACTCATAATTTAGAAAAATATTTTTCTATCTTAAGGAACAAACATTCATATTGATCCTATAGATGTTCTATCAAAATTGGTTCAGTAGTTTTGCCAAGTTTGAAGTCGGTGTTTATTTTTCGTGAAACAATTTTTGTGTCACATTTATAATAAGTATTAATGTAGACTTTGTATTTTTTTTTATTGTATTTTTCATTATTATCTTTTAACTGACTCAAGTCAGACATTATCTTACTATGTACCTAATATCCAATCCAATCTATATTCTTAAAAAGTAGTATTATATGTATTTTTAATTATTTTAAATACGTACCTAAATACAAAACTGGTGAAGTGCTTCTCACATATACTGCTCTTGATGTATAGATACATAAATTATTGCAACATTTTAAAATAAAAGTAGTTCCGTTCCTGAGTACCTACATATTACATACTTACCTATTTAGGAATATTTCTAAAACCCTAAAATTAATGATCACTGAAAAGGTGAATTAATTAACAGCCCTTTTGCGTAATTATCTTTGTTTTAATTTCATTAAATCAAATAACGACTATTACAGAAATAGCATTTGTTACATTTATAAAAAAAATATTTGATAAAAATTAATTAAAACAGTAACGCACTGCCATTAATACGCGATAAATTAGATAACTTTATATAATTAATGTTAATAGTCTCTTGCAATTTGCAGTTACATTACAAATCATCACAAATGACCTTAATTAATTTGAGTCCTCTTCAAATACTTATTAAAAAGACGCATGCTGCAATGAAGACGACCTTAATAAAGAAAAATAATATACAAACAAAACTTAAAAAATGATGACACTTGATTTATGAATTCAACTGAAACTCTCTATCTGCCTCAATACTAAACTAAATTTATCCGTTTCCTGCAGTCAAACTACCGAAAAAATATTACTAGAAAGGAATTTTTTTACTATTGTGAGTAAATAAAACTATATTTATATATATGTATACCTATTCTTATTTCTCAACAAGGTACCAATATGTTGTGTTGTCAAGTCGACCTCAACGCTCCCCTAGGAAATCATTGTGGCTCAATTCCTGATGAAATCAAGGATAAATCCTCTTTGATAAAAATTTCGCAGATCTATTTATTGTAATTTCAAATTTATTGTAGATAAATAAGGTAATAAAATCTGTGTGTAAAGTAATCCTTCCAGGAGCATCACGTCGCATCCGTTTCATCGTAAATACGGCTTCATTCACTAAGAATCTCTGACCAATAACTACACATAGGTATGTGGTTGGCTATTGACCTCTTAAACTTGTGTTGATCTAAATGGTTAGTGATTTCATAATCAATATACACATATTGGTGAATATTATTTATCATATTCAAAAATTTTTCTAGATAGTAGGTTTATCTTGGATATACTTACTAAATACTAAAATTATACTTAATAATTTATAAAAAGCTTTTATAAAAATGCAGCAGCAATATAAAAGCAATGTTATACTGTGGCTATCAAATTTCATATAAATCAAGTGGTTTGTTTAAAAATAATTGTGAATAAACTGTTCCATTTCATTGATCTCTTTGCATAATAAATACAAACAAAGGAATCTTTGAGTTGCGAATGTGTAAACATTGTCGGCGAATAATTCCCTAACTCACCTGGAGGTCTTCATAGCGAGATCTCGAGGAGCCGGTGGTATTCGGCCGTTCTAACAACAGAAGCTGTGTGAGTATTATCACACCGAACACCGCAAAGAACATTATGAAGATGAAGAAACTGATGTTGGCGCGCTCTTTGGCACGGTAGGGGGCCGCGCGCCCGCGCCACCTCATCGTGCCGACGGTGCACTCGCATGAGCACGGGAAAACAACGGTCGCTAAAACGCGCGCCACAAAACTGACATTATCATCAGGGCCGCGGCGCCATACTACCTCGCGCGCCGCTCCGCAGACCGCAGCCCCACCGAATACACCTTCCCACACTAACGTGACGCAGAATGAACAATTGACAGAGACAGAACTGCACGCTGGGTTACAAGTTCTAGTCGAATCTTATCTACCCAATGTAAGAAAAATAACTTTTATGATAACGATTCAACTAGATTGCGTACGATGAAGCATCGTTAATATTTTTATTACAACTCCATACTGTCACAAACTTTTTAGGCTCTAAATATTAGTAGGAATAAAAATTACATCTTACTATAGAATATCATTCAGTTGTACTCTATTCTTTTTAAATAATAAATAATTTGTAAAAAATTACAATATTTTTTATCCTCTTTGAAGTAGGTAAATGTATGGACTAATGATTTTGTAAAAATAAATAAATTCTACCAATACAGAACCCATTCAATGACTAGCAACCCGAAATACAATGAACGCATGCGTGCCGCCCGCCCTCCGTTCAATGACTTGAATGGTCTAAGCTTGTATAAACGATACAACTCTGTAGGCATATTGAACGTTCATTATAGGCTTTATTCATTACAACCATTTAAGGTAGGAATTACAAAACAATGTAAATGTAAAATGTCTATTCTTATCGCCTAACTCACTGAGTTAGATATTTGCTTAAAGAATAATATGCGATTTTTTCTAATTTACTCGAATATTAGGTATCTGTGCTCCAAACTGAAAACTTCAAATTAAAACACTTATATTAAAACACCTGATGATTCTTTTGAGATATAGATACCTACTTCTTATACAAACGTCGCACAATATTTATATCTCTATCGGTTTTAATATAATATATACTTATACAGTATTTTATTTCTAAATGACATCTACTAATAAATTTGTATGTAGATACTACTATATCTGTGCTAGAAAATCCAACTGTTGCGTTTCCGCCTAACTTTCATTTGGCCTTCATTGATATTTTTCTATGGATAAAACTTGTAATTAGCTCTCATCATCAATCATTCAAGAACGAAAATATAATAAATATTATTTATTTTTATAATATTATAATACTAGCCTCTATCCTCGTGACCGGTCCGGTATATATTGATTGACTAGGATAAAAAATAGATTATGTGCTTGCTATTACACAAATACATGTATGTCAAAATTCCAAGAAATTAGTGGGGAAAAGACTGTTAGTAATTGCGCAACTTGCTATTTTCTACATGATGCATTTTGGAGTGTGTGATCAAGAATTGCATGACCTGGTTCCTCCTTTACCCTTTCGATATTGGACGACCAGACGGTGCGAGAGCCTTCACCCTTGTGTCGTAGACATACCACCTACACGCACGAGGCGCTTTGCACCTTCCTTCATTATACGTACGGCCAAGGAGTAGAACTCTCTTTCTGCTTATGTTTTTCTATCCAAATATAATCTGCACCAATTTTACCCTAACAGCCTGATTTTTTAAATCAAATTAAAAAATATATAAGTCAAAACGATATTTTTATATATTTATTTTGAAAAAAACATTTAATATTATTTTTGATATTTTAGGCATTACGGTAATCAAAATATTTAAATTTATTTAACAATGAAACAATGCAAACCCCGGTATCAAATTTGAAACTTCATGTATTTAAGGGTTAAGGCAATTTGAATAAGCTATTCGTGGGCCCGTGAGCCCCATCTTAGATCACATCACCGCTTTCCATCAGGTAAGATCGTGATTAATCGCGGGACCCTTCAATATTAAAAAAAATGGGTCTAGTAATCCGATTACCATCAATATACCTGATTAGGTCGACCTACACGTGATCCCTTCTGGAAACCATCGTAATTAATTCTTGTTTAATTACGATCATTACGATTGTCTGTCTCACATATCATCCCTCACTCAACGTATACCGATAGCGCAGACAAAGTTACCATTCCATTTTCTTCCATCAAAAAAATTAGCAAACACTTGTTTGTTTACTTAAACTCACTTTTACATTTATAATATTTGTAATGATTTATTAGTGCACATTTTTATTAGATAAAGCGCACGGGAATGGATGATAACCGTTTCAGCCGAGCGAAGTCGCGATAACGATACTCAGATAAAAATAACTCAACATGTATTACGTTCAAATTTAAAATAAACAAATAAATAAATTACATGCTCTCCACAATAATTCTCATTAAGAAGAGTAAAAACGTATAGAGGTATTTGTCAACTGTTGCCTTTATACTAATATTTACCGAATATGCCCAACTTATGTACTAAATACTATAGAATCCCGATATTACTTCTTTTTTTTAATGGGTAATAATGGAAAGGCCCCCCATCCGCGCTAACGGTCTACGCTAGCGAGGTACCAGTGAAAAATGATTAATGAGGATGTTAAGACAGGTCCGTTGGCCCATCGTTATAAATTCACCTGGAAGTAAATATGATGGTTTCCAAGGACGACCGCGAGGAGGGTGACCTGGCAATGTGTATTGCTAGCAATGGGGAGCTAGCCCCATTAGTAACAATCTCTTCCTCTCTTTCTGATATAATTCACATTCCTTTATGTCAAGTTTTTATCAGAGGGAGATTTTGTACAAAAGTCATTTGCTTATGTAACTCTATCCCATTCGAATATCGACCGTGAAATAGTTGTATGACTGTGTTTCTGTTTGAATTTACAAGGTACAAAGGCATAACATCTTAGTCCTTAGGATAGTCAAAGCATAGGGGTATCGTGGGTGAAACATTATACTCTGTTACGTCCATGGTAGGTACTGCTCATGTCTATAGGCGACTGTTACCACTTTCCATCGGATAGATCGTTAGCTTGTTTGCCATTCTAAGTTGCATAAAAAAACATATCTACGTAATTATAATAAAAAAAGTTACGGCGAGTCACTTTTGACCACTTTGGAGACTGTATTTGGTAGAAGATAAATAAATATTCAGTAATAAACCTGCAAAATAAAACATTATACGATTATTGAACACAAAATTTTCAGTTTTAGGCAAATATTATATTTTTACTATTTGTCTACGGAATCGTACATTTTATTTCTTAGTAGTTAAAAGAACAATTAATAAGCGGGTTTATAAATATTTTTATAAGATAATTTAGTACTAGATCGCATAATATAATTTACTTATTTTCATCGTAAAAGTGTGGGTATTGCGTAGGTTGTTGTTTTGATGCAGACGGTAAGATAAGAAAAACGAAAAAGGAATAACATCAATTCTACTCGTATTATATTACAATTAGTATAGGACCGTCCTGAAAATACGTATAGAATTTAATCAAAAAAAAAATCACAATGCACAAGTATAATAAACAGTTGAATTAAGAACCGTCTCTTTTATAAATCGGCTAAAGGCTGCAAATAAAAAACTCTTTCTAGAAATCTAATAAAAATAAGTAACCAAAAACTGTGATCTATGGTTACTTATTGTAACATATTCTTGAAAACTAGGCGGACGTGCATTAGTACCTACATCCAGATTAGACGCTAGATATAAGTGTCTAAAAATCTGCTGAAACTGCCTGCTCCGCAGAACCTACCTCCTTACTATATACTCATAATTCACGAGGAACGCTTAAGTAATACGTCATGCAGAATTTCTATCTACACCCATATCCATAAACATTCCTTACAACATGTTACACGATGTTTACGTTGCTCATCAATACTAGGACCGCATAATTGTATTATTGTTCATTTTTTTTAATGTAAAATGTAACGGTAATTCCGCTTGCGCTATCGGTATACGCTAACGAGTACCAATGAGTGAGGTGACAATGAAGACGGTTCATAGTGACTTCATTAGAGCTTAACCACGATTATTTCCAAGGGGAACCGTGTAAAATCCGACTTAAAATGGTATATTGCTATTAATAAGCCACTAAACGCTAATTATTTACTAATACTTCTCTCCTTCCCTGTATTATAGATGTAGAGTAGATGTAGATTGATTCCATTTTCAAACATGAAAAAAACATACTTTTTTTTTTAAATGGAATGGTAACCTCGCCTGCGCTATCGAGATACGCTGGCGGAGCACCAGTGAAGGATAATAAGTGAGGATTAAGCAGGTCAGTTAACACATCATGATGAATTCATTAATAATGGTATATACTCGTACCATACATATGATATGTACGAAATGATTGATCATGAAACGACGTAAACATTTAGTTCCGTATATTGCATTACAGTGCTCTAACAAATGCATTTGCGTATTTAACACGATTTTCAAATCATAAAAATATCAGAATTTTTGTAATTCAGATCCCCGTTGAACTTTTTAAAGAATTTAGAGCTTAAACCTACTACTACGTCCCATTGAATAAAATAGTTTACAAAACTATATTACTGTCTCCAGTCAATAATAAGAAACTGTATTCCATCATGGTGTATTCCATCTAAAAATATAACAAAATAACTAATTTGTGTTTTATAAATTACGTAATATTAAACAAAAATGTAAATAAAATTGTGTTAAATGCGACATTAATAGATAAAAGAAGCTATGTTTTATTACAAATTCTATAAATTTGATAATAAATACAGATGAGTAGACAATAAAGTTAGTATCGTTAAGTATATATAAAGTTTGCATGTTTACATTACCTAATAAATTAATTTACTTGTTCATGTAATAGTGGTGCCGAGTATCTATGCTATATTACCAATTTTAAAGAATATGCAGAATTAAGCAAAATAAATTAGTATTACTGCTATTATAGTTTCTACTACTTATTAGTCATGAATTAAAGTTTAATTATAAATAATGACACATTTTGAAGATAAATACTACTTTAAAATATCTATGAATAACTAGTTAATTACATTTGTAGTACGCGGTTTCTAGTAAAATTGTCACCATTTAAAATACAAATATTTTTTACAAAGTAGATTAGATTAGTAGAGAGATTATTTGCTCTGTGCACAGACTTTGTAGTTCTGTGGCGTATACGCCAAGCTACGTCATATCAGACAAAAAAGTTAGTGTTTAAACATATTGTGTTTTATAAATATGTTTGTATATTTGTTACTTTTAATTTACGTTAAACAAATGTTTTTGCTTTTTTTGCTGAACTGATTTGAATTAAATCATTATAGTTAAGTTATAAACTAATTAAACACGATTATATATTATTGAATCACACGGGTATAATCACAGAAATCAACTATTTGAATTTTGATTGAATGAATGTCTCTCAAATGACTTAAACACTATTCCAACGTTCTTAAAGTATAGACTGTAGTTATGCATTTATAATTTTGAATTGCAAGTATAATTCTTAATCTACGATAGGAATTATTCTTAGTCTATGCTCGACGGATAAATTATTACCATTAATAAAAAATAGAATCACAATCTAAAATTGTTATCTAAGGAACCGTAAAAGAACTTTTCCAAACCAATAAAATTCGGAAAAATATTGCAATACCCAAGATAATATAATACCTAAAAAACAAGGAATTACATAGAAGGAATGATAAAAACTGTAAATCATATGGTTGCCTCCCTTCTTCTTATGTAAATATAATTAGTAAAAAGAGGACGAAAGATACATCATCAGTTTCTATTTTTCTTAATTCATAGCAGACTAATGTATAGAAAATACACATACAACCTGCTTGCATATTTTCTAGGTGAAGTATATCGAACGTATAATCTAGTAATGTAAATTAATAAAAATTTTACACACACATTTTCTATACATATATGGCAACTGCTGATGTAATTTTCGTCCGCTTTTTACTAATTATATTTGCATAAGAAGAAAAGAAGCAACCATATGATTTACACTTTTTATTTTATCATTTCTTCTATGGAATTTCTAGTTCTTAGTACTTGGCAGTACTGTCAGCTGTCCGATGCAATTGTCAGTGTCATTTAGAAAAACTTCAGATTTCAGAGATCTTCAGTTTTCAATTATACTTTTAATATTAGAGAAATAAAATTAACTATTAAAGAATCATGGTACAGCAAAGTGGCCCACCAGATGATAATGTATTTAGGGCTTTTATAAATGCTGTTTACAATACCATTGATACTCCGGTGACCTGGTTCAGAGGTATGGTATATTTATTTTTTTCGATGGTTGTTGTTATGTAAGTGCAAGTCTTTAAGTTTCATTTATTATTTTAGAAAGAGTTGTGGAGCCAAATCAGAAAAAGTACCCGTGGTACCACCAGCAGTTCCGTCGTGTTCCTACTATCGATCAATGTTATTCTGATGATGCTCTCTGTGACTTTGAAGCCAATGTACAATTTAAACGTGATAGGTTAGTTCTATTTTTTGCTCCTATATATATATATATATATATATATACATATATTCATAATTTATTTTAATTTAAGTACACCTGTATTTTCCTGTTAAAGCTCTATTATTTAATTAGCAGTAACATAAATAATTGACTAATAAGGAAGTAATTTTTATATTATCTATAAAATTAAATCTCAATAAACTAAAAAATCATATATGTTTTATAGTTTACAAAATTAAATATAGATATACATGGACCTACTTGCTAATAAATAAATTTTTTGTGTAATAGGGGGGGGGGGGCTGATTCTGAGGCGCCAATACTCTAAACCTATCTCTAAAATTAAAATTCTTATCTCTTTTATTTGCTTTATCTCTTAAAATCTTTATTGTAAGGACCAATATGAACTTATTTTCTAGTAGATTGAAGTTAAAATTCTACATTATGATGGCCCATAAAATAGTAATTTCATAAAATTATTAAATAAAAAAAAATGCATTAAGAGATAGATTTAGAGAAATAGCACCTCAGAATAGGCTCCATTATCTTAATATCACACACACTCTTCAGAGAGTAGGCAAACAGAACCAAGTATCAATAGTATTCTCTCATTTAATTTATTTAAAGGTCTTGTTTACTTACTATAAGAACTGTGGTAAAGTTTATATTGAATGATCCATCATAGTTGATAAAAATCTTACAAAAAAATATACTTTCATTTTTGGCCTACTCAATTTAAAACAAATTGCATCAAATCATAAAATTTAAGTATTTTGGATAAAAATTTGATATTTCAATATTAATTACAAATTAATACATTCTTTAATTCAATATTTCAGAGCTGTTGATACTGAAATTCTTAGTATACTACGCCAACGTTATGAGGATTGCATGATGTATGAGTCACCTGATTATTTAACATGCAAACCTCTTTGGGACAGATATAAGGATGCTGAAGAAGCATGGTTTATTAAATGTAAGTATATTTTAACAATAAATCAAATTAATCAGAACAACTGAAGTAGGGACACCCTCTGCCACATTTATATATATATATATATATATAGTTAATACCAGAGGGAGACTTTGTACAAAAGTCGATTGTTTGGGTACCTCTGTTCCATTCGTGTTTCAACCATGAAGCAGTTGTGTTGGCATGGCTGTGTTTCGGTTTGAAGGGTGGGATATGGCGTGAATTTACTGGGTACAAAGGAATAACACCCGAGTCCTCAGGAATGGCAAGACATGGGAGGTATCATGGGCGAAACAGTATACTCTGTTATGTCCATGGCACTGCTCATGCCTATAGGCGACAGTTACCACTTTCCATCAGGTGGGCCGTCAGCTTGATTGCCATTCTAGGTTGTATAAAATATATATATATTATTTATTCACTAAAATATACAGTAATTATATATATATATATATATGTTAAATACAATGCATACATATCAAATATAAGTGAACACAATGATGACAATCTTGTAATCAATAATAGTAGTAAAATAAGTATTCAAGCGAAGTTGATGCAAAGCAAAAGAAGCAATAACACCTAGGTTTGGAAGGAGATAACAATTGGAATTGGGAATGAAGGAATGCATATCTTACTATAATATAAATTATTAATAAAATTGCAACTACATAATGTTTGTATATGGAAGATATTCAAGAAAAACTGAAACAAGAGGTTGTAAGTGCAATAGAAGCCAAAACAACAGTATTTTAGTAATTTTGTATCAGCATTATACAAGTTACTTGATCAAAATTGGATCCGGTTTTCACAGTTGTGTTCTTGGAGGTCTAACTTATTAATATATATGTTTTATATTGACATGTCATCTAGAAGTGCTCTATTTCAACAGTTTTCCTACTTCAGAAATCCTTGTGTATGAAGTAGCAGGCAAAAAGCTGGTATGAAAATATATGCATTCATTCTATTCTCAACAATATGTGGACATATTAAGTGTACATATAAATACAATATACATATATAACCAGACAAAAAATGACACTATGATGACTGTGACATGATATGTGAAATTTGGCATAGAAAAAGGTGTAGATTACTCATATTTTTTACACAAAAGAAATTATAGGAATAGCTAGTTTCAAATCAAAATTAATATTCCATGTGCAATGGTAATACCCAAAGAAAATTATTATGTGGTAAAATAAATAGTAATTATTTTTTTCTATACTGTGAAGGTGGCAAACAAACATACAGCCTGTCTGATGGTAGACAATCACTGTTGCCTTTGAAAACCTGCAATATTAGAAGTATCACATGTACATTGCTGACCCTGAAAAAACCTTAATACAACTGTTTTGAAGAACTCAACACTATAGTCTTTAGAGAAAATCTCAGCAGGAAGCACATTCTATAACCTCCCTGAATTCCCTGTTAATGACTTACCACACTTAGTTATATTATCATTACAAGCAGTGATACTCAGAGGATATAGAATAGACCAATAGTAAAGTGATTTATAGCAGTCTATAACAGGAGCTATTATGTATATATTTTTACAGATGGTGATCTTGGGGCTTATGCTGATGCTAGAAAAGCATATATGAAGCAAAAACATCGTATGATTTGGGAACGACGTCATGGCCACCTGTCTGACTTAACTAAGTAATAGTCAGCAGAAATATACTTTACAAATGTATTTAGATGTATTGTCGATGCAATAAATAATAAATTATAGAACCTACTTTCATTTAAATATAAACCATATTACAAATATATAATTAAAATACAAGCTTAAAAAAATAACATTTATTCCAACATTCATTTTTGTTCTTCATGCAATACTGACAAAACTACTCCAATACATATATTATTATCTAGTTGGAACTACAACAACAAGAAATTAAAGATCACAGAATTATGAAGATGTAGAATAAAATAATACTATCATCTTCTCTTACTGTACTTGAAATACTTATACCTAATGTTAAAAATTTAAAATCTTTGTTACTGGTCACATAAAAGTAAAAAGTGGATTAGATTCAAAAGTACTTATGTATCTGCTACAGTCTTAGGAATCCATTTGTAAGTTTAAGTACCTCATATATTATACTAATTTAAAAAATGGACACTATAGCAATTTGTAAAAAGACACACAAAACATTTATATCCGATTAGCACTGGTCATGTTAAATTAATATCAAGTTTTAATACCTTTTTTGTGCTTTGAACTTATAAACAGAAAATTATTATAATCCATCCATAAATATTATTATTGGCACTTGATACATGACATCATTATATCTTCAATAAATTATGAACAAAATTGACATTTCAACAGTATTATAATTATTGGTAATGCTAATAATAATATTAATCATTACAAACTTGTCTTTATTTAAAATGCGAACTGGCAGTATTAAGTAAAAAAATGTGTTTACAGAAAAAAATTGATTTGATAAAAATAATATATATTTATAGGTCCCCCTTTACGATTAACGACAGATAAAACCATTTAATGATAAAATATCGACGTTCCACATTATTAAAAATATATTTAAAAGATGTTTAACGAATTTGTGTTTTAATTTTGGTTAAAACTAATAGCGTTTTTGTACCAATATCTTAATCATAGACAATAATTATGTACACTATATACATAACTTAGATTTTCTTAGTATAATGAAATTGCTTATTTTAATATTACAAACTAAACATAAGATTTAAGTGGCATTCATTGGTACACAAGTATCACAGTAGCAATGCCTTGGTACACAAAATCCTTCACAAATTTATATTAGATAATTATACTATTATACAAATAAAATTAAAAAATACTCATCTACGACCTTATTTTACAAATAAAAAAATAATTAATTAAATATAAACTATATTTTATACAAAAATTAGCATTAACATTTTATAAGTTTGTATTAATTTTGTAACTTACGATTGTCAAAATATAAATACTCATTTAATTAAATATAACTAATTATTTAGAATAAATTAGCAGTCTTTTTTTAACAAATTTTAGACTGATAATTTCATTTTCATTATAATTTTGCAATCTGACGTAATAATCTATTAAGTAGGTATTATACATCATACAATCCAGTAAGGGCGAGTTTGAGCTTTGGCCCAAAACAGTACTTAATCACCATTTATTCTATTCATAGACTTCAAGCATGAAGTAACGAAATAATTCAATAAATTACGAGTGCGAATGCTTCCTTGCACATATTATAATACATACAGTATAAATAACAAGTAATTTTTATATAATAAAATAGAATAAATCGAGATTTCAATACAGATTTTTAAAAATTGATATGTCACCATATAATTTAGCTTTTTATCAATGTGGAACAGCGAAATTTTACGCCCATATGATGTGTATACTAAATGAGTCATTGCACAGGACATAAGCATATAATATTCTATTTAAATAATATATTCTACCTCTACATATATATTTATAAAAGATTTGAACGTCTATAATTGACTCGAATTTATGATTTATATAGTAGTCATCAAGGTCAGTTCAAGAAAGATTTGAAAAGAGAACATGGTACACCGTAGAGCCAATCAAATTTGAAAGAATGTAAATTATGTCCAAAAGTACATAAACCCGAATTTATTAAACGACGTTTGACTAATTATAATAATCCTGTGTAATCATAACAATCAATAATTACGATTTTTATAAACTGAAATATATAAGCCAAATTACATGCAATTATATTAATCAATCGAGATCATATTATCAAAGGATAAAATTCTTTTGATAAAAATCAACATTGTATGATTTATTGTACTTTCAGTATGCATTCGAAAAATGTTACTGACGTTTGTATTAATTACATTTTGTTACTTAGTAACCTAATGTACTATATCTATTCCTAACATAACTTGAGCCTCAAATCTTAAAATGATATGTACACTTAATGTTAAATCTCCAAAAATGAATATTACAAAATACAAAATCACAGTTATACAGTATCATTTTTGGAATACCAAACATTATCCATTTATGTTTTAGTCCGTCTGTATCTTAAGTAACCTAAGAAAATATAAATGTCAAGGGATAAAATTAATCAAAGGTTGATTAAATTTTATGAAAAAACTATTATTCTTAAATTCTAACCAACCAAACTAAAAATAAAAAAAAAAACATGGAAAGACCAAGACATAAAAAGAATAAGAAATAAGTAGAACAAAATTATCAAATCATATTGTTGTCAAGTTAAAACAATATAATATACGAGTGATTATAAATCAGGATAAGTGAACGTCCAACATTCTAAACATTAGACAGGCACGAACCTCGCGATAACATTTTCCGAATGCATTATAATTCTTAATCTAAATAAACACACGAAAATATATGCCATCTAAAACATTATTGTTATAGACATCACATTGTTTAGGACACTTTTATTAATCTAGTTGATAAAATTCGTTGCGACCCTGAGTACAAACCTTGACGGCTTTGGTTAACTATCGCCCAAGAAGAAAAATGCCCATAACCAAATGGAGATTGAGGCAATAAATTTAAACTTGTATGGGCCTTCCAAGTGTCTTCCATTTTGCTTACACTAAGATAGGATGTAGAATCTATTTCTTTTTTATCAATATTGTTTGTCAAGTTTTCTTAATTTCTCAAAAAGAGAAGGCTATTTTGTGACTTATTTCAAGCTTAAATTTATTGCCATAAATTCTGTGTCCTCGCTGTGTCAAATCTCGATTTGGTATTTAACTTCTTGCTATTGCCACAATTTAAAAACATGCAATCATTATCTTTACACACAAGAGATTTTGGAAAGGAAGGAATGCGATTTCAACATTAATGGAAATGGCAATTATTATGATGCGTCGAAGTGTGCAGCCAGACGCATACGACCTGCAAAATAACAAACAGTAAATGTACATTAAAATAAGATGAATCGTAATAATTTAAAATATTTTATCCAGTATTTCAAACTTGTTGGCAAAATAAAAAATATTGTTTAACACCAGGGGTGCTTAAACGTGATCTACCTCAATATTGTTACACTACAATCGACCGACTCCGAGAGGCTGCAAGTATGTGTGATGCAGGATTGTCGACTAGGTAGGATATACCGTGGCATAGATATTAGGTTTCCGCACAATATGCATTTTTTTAGTCATTCAACTAGAAGTTATTCGAATGAAAAATCATTAAAATACAAACAAGGACAATTGTTAATCTGTCATAGGAAAGAAAAAGCCAGCAAGCAGTATACAGACCTAATTCCTTAATTACTGATAAATTTCAACGAATAACAGGTCAAAAAGAATAAAAAACTATAATATATTGACTATACACTTGTTATCAATTTATCTAAAATCTATATGTAATAAGAAAATACAATAACTTAATACTGTTTGTGACTACTAAATGATAATTATCAATGGGGTTATTTGATTAAAATTATTTTGTTTAATTCTGCTACCATTGTGTGTGACTGCCACTGCCTAGTTCAATAAAAAAATAGGTTTAACGATTCACTAAATGCATTCCGCGGCGCCGTTCGTGGTTATATTATAATGTCGAATAACTTATTAATCTTCTTCAAGAAATAAATTAACAAAAAGGAGCTTTCGATTCTGACTGGTATTTATTGTTAGGTTTATAATTCTTCCATACGTGTGTTTGTTACCTATCTTGACCTAAACGGCTGGACCGATTTGGATTGCAATTGTGTGTTTTATATTTCAATGGGTTTTATATTGTATATTTCAATGAGCTCTTGGATGGTTTAAAAACACAATTGGGCCCGGTAGGTGGCGCTGCTATCGGTATGACACCAAATTAGATTTTCTGAACAATTGACAAGATTACTTAATTTTACTATATAGGCCTATATGGAAAGGTATCTAACTAGACACTGACATAATAATATGTAATATGACATCTATATAAGCTTTCCAATTACAATTTTTGTCTAAAACTATATCAAAATATCTACTATTTGTACTGATTACTTTTGTTAACTTTTATTTTACATTTTTAGAGTAATATGCACTAAACTGTATTATTTGTGTTCCATTTAAATTCATATGTAGATTATTTTTCCGTCAGCCATCTTATAACTTCTTGTAATGTATGATTTCAAGGTCATCTTTATTTTTTTTATTACTATAATAGCCTAAAGAATACATTTGTGATTTATTATATCAGGCAAGTGATATAAGTCACTAAAATAATACGGATCAAAAGCGGTTTCTTAAGGAATGCCTACTTTATTTTGAGCTAAATCTGTATATCTTTTTATGCGATCGATCATTTGAGCACCCCTGTTATGTACCAATAAAACAGTTATTTATATCTTAGCAAACGGCATAGAGAGAAAAGATTAAATATAAACTTACGTTTTTCCTGACTGAGTAAAGCAGTTGGTGTTGGCAATGCGCTAGCTGGTGGAGAGCACCAAATATTCACCTTCGGAGATTCGAATACACGTGATCCCTATAACAATTTAAGTGCTTAAATTAAATATAACAGAAGAAATTATAGAAGATATAACAGCTATGCTTGCATGACTGTTTCGGTTTGATGGGTCTTCGTATCCGTCGTTAATTATCCACTACTAAACATAGGTCCCCCCTATTTGGGGGGGGTTTGCCATTAGGCTGCTGCCCATACCTCGATCATTAAGTTTCCTTAGTCGCCACTTATGATAACCACAAGAAAGGAAAAAAGGTATGACAGTGAAATTACAGGGTATGAAAGCATATCACCGTCATGCTCAATAATAGCAAGATATGAGGAAGATTATGAGCACCATAGTGTATTTTTTTGCCACGGTACTGTTCATGTCTATAGGCGACAGTTATCAGTTTCCATCAACTAGTAAGAAATTCTAAGTGTCTTAAAAAATATCTTATTCTTCTGGGATTTGATTGCTCATTTCGAACTGACATAGAAAGAATCCAGAAGCAATGAAATTTTAACATGAGTATTTTCAGAAAAAAACGAGCACAAAGAATCTTTGAAATTCGTCGTCTAATTGCGATAAAAGTTCATAAGGCGACCTTTTTTTTTAATAAGTTCTTATTAAGAAAAAACAACCATTGATTTAACACTTCATTTGTAAAAATTTTAAAATTAGACAACAAAAAAAAGTTCGAATGAGCAAGTACCTTCTGTCCGGGCGGCGTGTCGTGCAACGCATAGTCCTCGTGTGACGGAGCAGGCGCCAGGTCCCGATAACGTGCCGCCGACACGCCTTCACATAGTGACCACTGCCTAACTCCACTCGATTCAGAGAATACTTCTTGATACCGGCGGAGGAACTCCTCTAAGCTGTTCACGCCTGTTTTACAGATTAGTAAAAAATATCACAATTTGTAAGGCTTTATTCTAATATTGTTTCTATCTACTGTCCTTACCAGCCCCTAGACAAGCGGCAAAACACTCGGATCAAGTTATAATTATAATTAATTTAATCTAATGCAAATGCATTATATATAACGACTAGACGCCAGATATGACTGTCAAGTTTCATCTTAAGTACGCGCTAGACGTTTATATTGTTAAATTCATTTAGGAGGTTTATTGCCTCATATTTTTGGCAGATAAAAATTAGTACTAGAAAAATTAGTGACAATTTGAACATGTTTATGTAATATAGCTGCATTAATTAAAAAAAATGGGGCCTCGTCAAGGTAAAAAGAACTGCAGTCATTGTTTATATGCCAAAACATTACTAGGAATTGTTAGGCACGTATGAGGAATTAGGAAAAACATACAATACTTACCTAAATCGACACAGGGAAAAACTGGTTCGTAACGCTTAGTGTATTGCGCTAACATGTCGTTGGCTGTCATAGGTCCGTAGGAATCAGCTAGCACTTGAGCGAGCCGCCACACAGTTCTCCAAGCTGAGGTCAGACGGATTCTGCGGTCCGAAGTTTCCACGACACCAGCCGCGGCTAAATGCCGGATATTCGGTTCTGGGAGGCGCATGCGCCGGAAAGCGGATGCGAAATACTCATCGGTGGAGCCCCGTGCGACGCTACGGTCGGCGCTGAGAACAGCACAGGCAGCTAAAGCGGTGGTCGCCCAAGAAGGCACCGCTCCTGGACCCATCACTACACCATTCTGTACGCATCCACCGGCGGCATAAACGAGCATTTCTAGTGACGGCACTTCCAGCATATCGGGCTGAAATAAAATATACAAT
This sequence comes from Galleria mellonella, assembly GCF_026898425.1. Lineage (NCBI taxonomy): Eukaryota > Metazoa > Arthropoda > Insecta > Lepidoptera > Pyralidae > Galleria > Galleria mellonella. The sequence goes on along the minus strand of NW_026441995.1, from coordinate 7,363,612 downwards.
AATGACAATAATCTGAGTGTTTTATGTATCACCACACCATGCCATTGTCAGGACATAAGAGACAACTAGGGTAACAGTACAAAAACCAATACAAAACTTTACTAAACTGAGTTAAGAAATGGATGTTAGCACATGCTATCAATTAGGTTCCTCTGATCATAATAGATTAACATTCACCTATAAAGAAAAATTTTGTGCTCATTGCTAAGTTAGTTAAACACCAGTGCTAAGTTATGGAAAAATTAAAGTTATGATGATAATAATAATAATAATATCTATTATTTAGGATTTTTTTATTTAAATAAATATATTATGGCATGGAGTTGTCGGAGATAATTTAAATTTTATTAATTACCAATGGCGGAGCTCCAAACTGAGCGGCATATTGTGTAGAAAATTCAGTGAGGGAAACTGGAGTGATAGCTCGCAGACGATGGGCCATCGCCGCTCGAGCCGCGCGACTCGACAGCTTCACAGTACGGTCTCCGTTAGGCTCGACGACTGCCATGAAAAAATTTAGATATACTGATGACTGACAAAAAAAATCTAACAGCAAAACAATTACTAAATATGAATTTTTTTAACATAGAAGTAATAATTACAAAGTAAAGGATAAAGCCGTGAAATGTCTAATAAACCTATAATAACAATTGAAGAGTTTTGTATCATTTGATAAACGATTTTCATAATCAAAATAAGTTTATAGAGATATAAATTTTAAATAATAAGGCAAGTGTATATGTATGTCCAGGGTGGAAGGAACAGGTTGGTTAAAATGAATACAGCAAATTCGGATGAATGGTCTGAATCAAATGGCAGATTATTTTCTTACCAGAAATGCACCACAACCATATAATTAATTGATTCTTAGTTTTGACGCTGTGCTATGTATTTGAAATTGTCCGATACCCATGACGTGTAATATCTACACCGCGCGTGCGCTAATCTACTACACGCTTGTGGCGTTTACTTTACGCAGCTGATTTCGCGCGTGGCGGTAAGATTTTAATACGTATGTTACGTTGCTATTTTTTTGTATTTATAGTATTTCATACACATACATACATAGTATTTCACTATGAAATATTATTATTTCTTTATATTATGATTTCATAGATTGCATGATTATAATTAAAAAAAAAAAAAACAACAAATAAATTTGCAATTTTCCCGAAAGAATTCTCACTGGAAAAATTATTAATATATTACAAAAATAATCTAAGTATGTTAATCTCACATATCGTCACCGCTTCAGGTATCAGTTCGAGGAGCTCCACTAGTTTCACGCAGCCGTAGTGAGCGACACGAAGTTGTCGCCCGAAATGCGCGTGGTAAGCGGGCACGAACCGAGAGAACTCCATGCGCAGATTCGACGTGTAACAAAGGAGTTCAACGGCCTGTATGCAAATATAGAATTTACAAATAAAAATTGAACTTCTTCAAAATCCATTAAAACTGTATGAAAATATTCTTTTGGAAATTGATATATAAGTATTTGAATACCATATCAATTAGTAAAACAACGCACAGACTGGTATTTCCTTGAAACATCTAAAAAGTTTAATATAATTTCAGAACCAAATCGTTATAACTGATTATATAATTTTACTCGATAGATTACTTATAGCTCTTTGTGAAGAAAAATATAAAAAAAAATGTAAAAGTATATTTATAGTACGATCAGATAAAACTCACTTCTATAGCAAACTGAACGGTTCGCATGCGTTCTTCAGGCGTAGGTGTTCGCCGCGGCAAAGAGAGCGTACCGTCTACGTCTACAATAACCGCTTGAGGAGTCACGCGTTGCATCAACTCAGCCAGCGTACAAACTCCATAATCGACAGTCGAGAATGGCCGCCCGAACGTTGACTGGTACAGTTCGGGTATCTCCAGCGGCAGGATTACGCGGCCTGGCTGAGCTTTCAATAATTTCACCAGATCGGACGTCCATCGACGGCTCTGAGCAGCTGCGGATATTGTTATAACACGAGACGATCCTGAACCGAGTACCTATAAACGAGAAATGTAATTTAAACCCTTTATTCACTATCTATAAATTCTAAAACAAAGTCTGTTTAAAAACTTCACTTGTTGAACTATATTTAAATATATAGTTATAGTATAGTTTAAAATATAATTCAAAAGTATAAAAAATAACAGATATTGTCCAAGTAGAAAATGCTCAAAAATACTTACAACAATTGCATTGCTTAGAGCCGCGAGCAAATCTGGAAGTTTAGTGAATCCATAATCTGCCACTCGGCATTGACGACCGAAATGGTGATGGAATGCAGGGATTAGCCTGTGAATAATTTGGCCATCTCAATATGGACTATAACTTTTTGAATTGTTAATAAAATTAAAATCTTGAGCCTATGATTTATTCATGGTAATTAGACTACTTCCAGTATTCTCTTATAGGGAGAGTCCAGTAGTAGAACATGCTTGACAAAAAAGGACAAATCAATAAATTTGTTGTTTATTTGCCAAACGATGATATTTCAAGCAGACGTCACCTTCAAGTAATACAAAAACACACAAAATTTCAAAATTATTTTACATGCATCGTATTGTTATATCTGTATTATCTTGTATGTCTAAGTTTTGAAAAAGAGTATGATAAATTTATTTTTGGAAACAGTTAAGCAGGATTCACACTAAAATGCTACTCTCGATTCATTCTCAATCTAGTATATGTATCTACGTATTCATACTACAGTCTAGTCAAGTCTGTTCCAGTCACAATCAATTACGAGTAGTGTTTCTACTCGTGTGGATATGTGATTATGTGGATCTGGCCTTAGAAGAAGGATAGAAACTGACCTTTTTAGAAAGAATCCTTTCGTTGTGAACTTGGCCAGGTCTGTACTAAGAAAATGTAGATTACGTCATAATCGTATCCTATCGTATCAGCTATAAACTGTCCACTGCTTAACATAGGCCTTCCCCTTATGGGGGGGATACATCATAGTATACTTATATAATATCTCTAGAACTACTAAACGGGGTAGGTATCTACACCAGCTAAACTTTGAATTACATTTTTAAGTTAGTTGAAATTGATGGTTTGACAATTTTCACAAATTGTCTATTTCAATAAAAAAAAAATCCTTGGTAAAATTGTGCTCACCATCATTTTGACATGAAAAAAAAAACCTAATGTACTTATGACTCAGATTACTGTCTTCAGGGATTTTATGAACAAGAAAGAAATAGGGGTAAATATTTACCCCGGTTTGTAGTTTACAGGTCAATAATGGGTTTATAGATCCAGGGTTAAACTTACTTGCTAAAGGCAATACTGCAACGGGGTGCGGTTCGAAGCAAATCAATTAGCTCGCGTTCGAACAGAGCAAGTATTGGTTCCAATGCCGGCGCAGTTCGGCCGCGGTCCCGCTCGCTAGATCGGGAACTGTCACCTGCAATATAAGATAAAAATAATATTAATTCATAAGAATATAAAAGAAAAAGGAATTGGAATAGGATATCACTGGAAGGAAAGATCCATTTTATATGTTATTGTTTCTAAGATAATCATATAAATTTATTTTTATTTACATCAGCTTACAGTGGGGGGGGGGGGGGGGAGATGAGAGCAGCTGCTCCCCTTTAATTTAAATTTGAAAAAAATACGCTATATGAAAATATACATTGTTGAATCATAACTATTGTGTGGAAGTTATATCTATATCAATTTGCAAGAAATATAGGAACTGATCATATGAGTAATGCTAATGAACAATTGTATATTATATATTTTTTTTATCTTTTTATAATCTGAATAGTCTTATTCAAGAAGTAATATTTACTATCTGAGTAGCTTTGTTTAAGATAAATAAAAGACAACAAAGTAAACATCATACATAATGTTATTCAACATAAAAATATAAGAAACTTAATTTTGAATATAAGGCGATGCTCACACAGGAATTAAACAATTTAAAAGAATACACAAATAGATATTTATGTACAATTTCAGACAGACAAATATATATACATTAATTCCTGCGTTTTTCAAAATGATACAAATTAAAACAATATATATTACTGTGTGTAGGTGGTGTATCGGTGCCATCTGTGCGCCAGGTGAGGTGGCGCGAAGGGCTGTCCTTGACTTCAAGGCCGGGCACGCTGCGCAGCAGCAGCTCCAGAGCCACTCCGTGCCGCACGTCCACCAGCAGCGGCGAGAACATCGCCTCGTAGCACTCCACGAAACTGTACAAAAACTTGCTTTATTATACAACTCCTTTGAAAACAAATTTTGCGTTTACAGATATACCTACCTACCAAGGGGAAAAGGGATTGTTAATAATGTAGAGTATCAGTTCCATTGCTAGCAATATACCCTGTCAGGTCGACATTCACGTGGTCCCCCTGAAATCAATCGTGTTGAATTCCAGATGACACGATGGGCTATCTGACCTGTTTTTTCATTCGCACCTATCATCCCTCACTGGTGCCCCGCTAGCATATACCGTTAGCGCAAGCGGGGTTATCATTCCAATATCATCCTTAAAAAACAACCTACCTACCATTTTATATTTTCCCAGAGCTTAACTGAATTATATAAATTTGTAATAGAACATACATAAAGACATAAAAGTTTGTTTCAAACTGTTCCAGACGAGAATTATTAACAATTACATTAATAGCTACACCTTGTAGTCATTTTGTACTTTTATATCTTGTTAATAAAATGTATAAAGTTGTAAACAAATATGTTGTCATAAATTTAAAACAGAAATTATTATTTTTTTTTTATTTTTCTACCATTTAATCCAAATCAATCAATCAAATAAATGATGCAATTATGAGATAACAGACAGAAAATAATATAACTAAATTGATAACCTCCTTTTTTAGAAGTCGGTAGATTATCGATGACTAGACAAATAAAAAAAAATTAAGTTAACATTTTTAAGTTCTTTCTTTTTTTTCATGATTTTAGCACCTATTTGGATTTTAGCATCAATTTCAGTCAAGAAGAATGGGCATGAAAATCAGCTATTGCTTTTTTCAAAAAATTTAAATAATGAATATTGAAAAAATTTAACATAAACTTAACTCACGTCAACAAAGGTAGAACACCTCCGTGATTCTCCAACAATAACTGCACGTTCTTCGCTAAGGCAGCTACCTCTATGTACACAGGCTGCAATATCCGACTCCCATCTTCATGACCCGTATTCATAGACGCATGAATGTGGCACTTCCATGGCGCCGCTTCCATCTCCGCACTAGACACTGGACTTAGATCTATTAACTGGACCATTCTTCCGAACCCTTCGTGTATTATGACAGTATCTTTAACCTTCGCGATATCAGAGGTAGTTAGGGCGCAGCAATGTCGACTTGCATATGCATCACGTAAGCGTAAAAGGGGTAGAGTATAATTCTTTTGATCTAATAAGATCGCGCGTAATCTAGCACGGAGCACATCTAGATTCGGTGCAGGAGACGGTCTTCCTAGGGACAGTTCGAGCCTGCGACCTGTCCAATTATTATCGAGACGTCGCTTGTGGATGCGAGCGATCGCCAACCGAGCGTCCCACTCGGAGCGAAGTACGACCGTCGCTAGAGGTCCTTCGCCGGCTGCCCAGATCATCACGCGAACAACTGGCACATATTGTTCAAAGAGAATTGTCAACATTTCCTGTAACAAAAGAAATCTTTGTGTCTAAGTTAGTCCATTGATATTACTTATGGATAGTTTGTGTATTGTATTCATTAAAAATAAAAAAATACTATTTGACTTATTATAAATCATATTTTGAAATTAAATTATGAAAATCAAATTTAGTATCATAAAATTAGGCTAAAAAAATTATTAGGCTATAGTGACCGTTTACCATCAGACGGGCTGTATACTTGTTTGCCTACTCGCGATAGAAAAAATAAAATAGAAAAAATAACACAATTTACGAATATACCAATGAAGATGCTAAGATACATTTTATTTAAAAGTATTTTAATTAATAATAATATCATTGAAACTCGATCTTAACACGTTCTATACTTAGCTATTGTATAGCAGAATATAAATAAGTACAGGCTAAAACTCGCCAAGAACAAACTCTTGTTCCGGTCTTAAAATTACTAATAATAATACAAAAAGTGTACAACAACCTGCAAAACGGGTGATTCAAACGGAGGCAGGTTGGAAACAGTAAGCTCAGCGTTATCACCGTCACCTTCACTCTGCTCGCTGAAGCTCGCCGAGGAATTCCAGGGCGACATCGCACGACTCTGGCTATGGTCGCGACGGCCCTCATCGCAACTATTACTAGACGAGCCACCTGATCGGTCCAAGTTCGCTGAAGCTGAACCTAAACATCAATACAAACATATTGTCACACTAGCGACCCCCACAAGGTTTTTTATTTGTTTAAATATAGCCCATGTTACTTGCTGACATTGTAGCTTTCTATAAATGAAAGACTTTTTAAAATCAGTTTAATATTTTACGAAATTATCCATTATAAACAAAAATCAAATCTTTTCTCTTTATAATATTAGTTTAGATTAACCAGAGGAAGGTTTGAAACTTGTCTGCTTGGGTTTGAATGTCTTAGTGTTTTGTTGAGCAGCTATGCTTTCATGGCTGTGTTTCGGTTTTCGGTCATGGCAGTGAAATTACAGGGTTTTTTATTTTATTTATTTATTTTTTATTACGGAAGGGTAACACTACTATCTTCAATAATGACGAAGCATGAAGGGTTGATACGCTATTCATGTCTATTGGTGATAGTTACCACTTTTCATGCAGTATTTCTCAATTCGGTTGCATTTTTTTTAATGTTTGTTACCTCATAACTCTATCAATTGTCAAACGATTTGATTTTTTTTTACCTGAAAGTATATACTTACAGATTGGTGTCATAAAAATTTCATCAAAATCGGTTCAGTAATTTAATTTTTAAATTAAAATAACTGGTTTTGCCATTATTGGACGACGGTTTGTTTTTTTTTTTAATGTGGAAATCAATTTAATTTTATAATACTTAGATTGGCAAATATCTAAGTATCATAAAAAATAGACATAACTGGACTTATATTGTGAAAGTCGTGATATCAAACTATACTACAATTTCATATAATTATGATAGCATAGTCTAAACGCACCTTAAATATTATGAAGTAAATAATAATATAATAATGTGTTACGAGGTTCCAAATACATACAGAAATGATAAGTGATGTCACTTATTTATTCCTTAACCATACAAGAAATTGCGTAACTAACATGAGTATCTTAGTGAACTGATTTAAATATGAAAGTAGAGCATGAATTGTTTAGGAGGAAATAAGAGGTTATTGCCATCTATATGAACACAGCTAAGTGGAGAAACAAAAAATGGGACTTATTCCCTTCCGAATTTTGTTTGTAATGTGAATAGATATCAGTGATACACTATAAACACTATTAGGAAATTTAATGAGATAATGTTGCCTTATACTGTCCCTTGTCATGTAATATTCTTGATTAATATTACATCACAAAGACATCAATTAACCAATAATTCTAACTAAACATCTCCCGATCATTATCTCATAGAAAAACTAGCCAATCAAAGATCACTAACCATGGGTGCCTCTAATTTTGCGCGGCTTAGGCGCTGGCGGCGGACAGAATTCGAGAGGCGGTGGTGTCGGTGCAGGCAACTGTTGCAGCGCCAACGCCCAATCATTTGCCACCGACTGCGTGTTTGACGGCAACTCACGTGGTGAATAACATTGCTAATATAAAAATAAAATTATTAACTCTCATCTATGTCTCATGACATGAGAGATTAAAGAGGTCGTCATAACAGAATTGAAGGTATCGGTACATTAGATAAAAAAAATCTATGAAGGTTAACCCTGAAATTCTACACTATTTGGCATTCTGGTTATTCCTACATTATGAGGCTGAGGCACTAAAATAACTATTATTTATTATAAAAAAAAAACCTTTTTTTATTATTATTACGACACTACAGATAGATTTATTTGATTTATTGTGAAGTACAAATGTTTGCCTTATAGTCTAATGCATACAAATTCATTGATGAGTAAGTACAAGTTATTGTACTTGACTATTTCAAAATTGTCAATTATTTACTACATTAACAATAAGAAAATCATAATAGTATGTTAAAAAATCAATTAATAAAAATAGTTTATAATTCAATGTATAAGTTACTTAATATTTTCGAGTTCTCCCAAAGAATAACAACATTTATCGGCCATATATATAAAAAAAATTGCAAGTCAGTCATTAATTCTAAATTTTAATGTTAGTGTCAAAGATTTATCCGACGCTCTAAATAAAAAAGTGTCTATTCTACACTCATGGGGTGTTACTTTGGCCTTTTGATTAATAAGTGTGTACACATAAGTGACTTAGCTGGTTTCTTTTATATAAGTAAACAAATCACAAACCTGATGCGGTGGTTGTACGAAAACAGCTCTAGGCGGCGGTTGACTAGGTGGAGCAGTAGCGTAGCCCTCGTCACTGGAATACGCAGATTGGAACACACCACGAGCATAACGTGTACTTATTTTGCGACCAAATACATCCTCGCCATCCATGCGTTTCAGTGCTCTATAAATGAAATTAATGTTTTCGTATCAGCAATAAACAAGTAGATTTTGTTCTACAAAAAAAAAAACATTAAATCGAGGCAAAATTAGTTATTTTGATTCAAAAACTACAGAAGTGATTTTGATAAAATTTCTATTCAATCTGAAAGTATATACTTTCAGAAAAAAAAATCTAAAATAGGTTTTTAAATGACAGAGTTTTGAGGTGACAAATATAAAAAAAATACAACCGAATTTGGAATATATTTTTTTTAAGTCGGATAAAAACTATGTATCGTAAAATAAATAATTCGTTTTCAGTATCCTAATTCTAAATTTAATCCAAATGCAATTAAACCAAAAGTAGTAAATTTTAAGAGAAATAAGGAGGTTTGGAGGTTTATGTTTAAAAATCGATAAATTAATTTCATTTAGGTAATTTACAAATGTTTATAGCTATAGGAGAATATACGTAATTACGTAGCTTTAACGATTTAACGGTCTAACGAATCAACATTAAATTTGGCGTACACGTAGTATCTGAGATGAATAATATTATGTAAATGCTTAGAAATAAATATAAAGATATCACAGGCAAGTTTAATGACCTCTCAAAAATATATAGTACCAGAACCTAGGCCGTCAACCTCTGTTATTCCAAGTTACATGTAACTTAGAATGGCAAACAAGCTAACGGTCCACCTGGTGGAAAGTGGTAACCGTCGCCTAAAGACATGAGCAGTACCATGGACATAACAGAGTATACTGTTTCGCCCATGATACCCCCCATGCGTTGCCATTACTGAGGACTCAGGTGTTATTCTTCTGTACCCAGTAAATTCACGCCATATCCCACTCTTCAAACCGAAACACAGCCATGCAAACACAACTGCTTCACGGTTGAAACACGAATGGGACAGAGGTACCCAAGCAATCGACTTTTGTACAAAAAAAAACTACAAAATATAGTTCTTATTTAATTCAATTCAAATCCAAGTAAAAATACGTAAACAAAACACTTTAATATTGACTAGATATTCCGTTAATACCTATTTTTATATGCACATAACAAATTAGTACCCACATATTTTAAAAACACAAGAACCGTTATCTGCGATGTAAATACGTTATTTTAGTTCTTCGAGAATATATAATTATTCTCTTATAATAACACAAGTATAAAATGAGTGTGTTGTCACGTAGTGTTTTTTATATTTGTTTCTAATTAAATTTCCTATTAAAATAAAAAGATAAAACATGACCACAATTTTTTTTTAAATTAACACACTTAATTATGTATATTTATTTAAAGAAAAAAAGATATATTATTGTGAGTTTAATAATCCGACCAGAAATAAACGTAAATTTGAATATGATTCATACCAAATTCATAGTGCCATAATTTTAATTTCCGACCAATACACCAGTGATAGTAAACACCTTTAACAAAGTTAATTAATTTTAAGACTGTTAATATATATATAATTGCCTTGACCCCTGCCACATTGTACTACAACATACTCGACGAAATAAATACGTATAAATCAATGTTACGTTCACCATAACGACAACAGCTGATCAAATCGATTTAAAAATACAGTCGTATATTGATAGAATTCCTTTTTTTTTTATTATACTTAGTAATATATGGTATATAGTGTGAATACCGATTACAACATGTAGATTTTTCTCTAATAACTCAGTTCGTGGTATAGAATAGTATTGATTAGATATACTCTAATTACCAGAAAAATATGCATTATATAAAAGTGAAATTAACGTGCTCGAATTTTTAAAAAAACCACTTGACCTACAAAGGTGAAATTTGACAGGTAAAATTCTATATGGGATGTAAAAGGAAATTTGGAAATTCTCGCATAAAAAAGTACAATAATTATAGAAATGAAAGGTTCAAAAGTTGTAATAAATTGTTAACTATGTAACAAATTTTATATCTAATAGTCGTATAGAAATTATATTATATGGAAATATAAAATTGTTTTACAATCGAGACCGTTATTTAAAAAAAAAAAAGATATATATTTTGCGATATATTAAATCAGATAATATTCAAAATCAACTGTGATTAATATAATAAATCACGCAATATAGTTCAATGATAACAAAAATAAATTACTTACCCAGAAAGTAACATTATAATATACCTAATATCACAGCAGTTACCATTAAATGGTTAAAATATTACGTGATGCAGTTTATATCGAAAATGAACTATACAACTTAAAAATCACTATACTTCTCGCTTGTCTGGTGATGCAATGAACATTCGAAATTTAACTGAATAGCCTTATGAAAAATCAATTTTGTATAGGGTAATTTAATAAAAGGAAATAACGGAATTGGGTGAATAATTGAAAAAAATGTGGGTACCGCCACTTTTACTTTGTTAAGTTCAGAAACGAACGAAAACTATGGAAATTATGAAATTATTTTGATAATAATATTATCTAATGACAATGTATTTTAAGTTTTAATTATTATATTAATCAACAATCTGAACAATTAAAACAATAATGAAAATTAAAAACTGCGTTTTTGCCATTAAGCTAAAATATCCCTGTCCATAGAGTAAGTAATCAGTATATCTATCACAAAAGACAAGATAGGGAATATCTGAGTTACCACACATAAAACGCAAAAAATAAAAAATAAAATACTACATAATGCGACCCGCTTTAGAAGATTGATGCTGAGGCTAACTCGGAATATAATCAACGTAAAAATAGTACACTTAATGTAAAGTTGTCTATTTCAAAATTTTTCTTACTTTTCACGTGTGGATACGCGTACAAAGTAACGGGCAAAACCTAGACGTCCGCATTTTTATGAATCGTAATTATTATAGGAATCGTACATTTTAATAGTTTCGTTATTTTAATAATTAATAGTGAAATTATTCATATTCTATAATGACAATCAATAGTATAAATGCTTTGCTATTATTGCTTTCTCTATTTTTTTTTATTAAAGAAAAACCAACACAAAATTTCATAATAAAAAAAGACAAAAAGCCAATTACATATTTTCACAAATAAAAACAAGATTTAATTAATGCACATGACATCGCTAATACTTACAATCAACTAAATTAAACTTTGAGTAACAACATTATAGTAGTACAAATAATATAGGTACGCAGTTATGCAAAATAAAAAGTTGAAATCACACGTTCAAAAATGAACTACTAAAGAACGACTGACTCAGCACACGTGTTGCGGATTATATCTTAGAAATAAATAAATCAGAAACGAGATCTCCAGATATTTTATTAAAATTATTGCTTGCACGCCAGATATGAATTTTTTCTATAGTTAGTGGAAACAAATGGAAGAAATAAGGTGGCATTTATTCTTAATGGTTCAGTTAGGACATGTAGAGAGAGTTGATATAGAAGATCGGGATAATCGATTGGATCATTGGTATCGATTAATCGAATAGATGTAGTTTCAAAGAAAAAAATTTACAATCTATTTCAGATTCTCAAGCATATATGTGACGTTATCTTCACTAATTTAGCACAGATTTTAACGATTCTTTCTTACCTAAATTTATTCCCGTATTAGCTCCACACGTGTCCCGTTTTTTGGAGAACAAAATTTTGAATTACATAATCACATAACATATAGCCTAATTTGCATCATTAGAGTGGAAAGGGAGTGTTAGTAATGAGATCTAACAACCCCAATGCTAGCAATATACCCTTACAGGTCGACCTCCACGCGGTTCCCCCTGGTAACAATTGTGGCTAATTATTGATGAATTCGTCACGACGGGCCAACGAACATATTTTCATTCTCACCTAACTATCATCTCTCATGGATGTCCCGCCAGCGTATACCGATAGCGCAGGCAGATGGCCACTTAATCTTCACCCATTAAAAAAACAAAAAATGTGTATCATTAAGATGATAAAACAAAATGTAAAGAAAGAATATCGTCATAATATACATTGTCAGTTTCGTTAAAATTTTACAATCAACACTTAATCTACTACAATAATTTTATTTGTTGTAAATATCAGTTCTTAGACATAAAAATCTTTCGATAACATGATAATAGTGAAAACATATGGCGTAAAGGCAGAATAAATAAAAAAAAATTACATGACTGCAAGAAAAATAATAAAAACTGCATATTGCAAAGTGACAACCACAAAAATAAAAAAAAAAGAACCATTTACCTTGAAGCGTGGTCAGGTGTTGGAAACCTTAGAACAGCTGTATTCGCTGTCACTCTCAAAACTTTCCCACCACAGTTGTCTGCTAATCTCCTTAGTCTACGAGACACTCTTTCGGGAGGTTGGTCTGAAGGCAGGTTAGCTACTTCCATCTCACAGGTGGGTTGCTCTTCATTTTCTTCTGTTTGGCTAATCTGATTCAAATTAATAAAGTATATATTAATAAACTACAAGATAAATAAACTCTATTTTACTAATATTATTAAAATGAAAATTTGTAAAAATGTTCTTTATTCAATCCTTCCAACTCTTAAATAGTGTACTAAATAGCACTATTTGTGGGAGACAACTAATATTTGTTATTTTAATACGTTAAAACAAATTATAGTTTTAGAATAAGCCCAAAAATAATTTTTCAATTCTATTTTCTATATGTTATATACTTAATTGAGATTTTAATAAATGGTATAAAAAAATTATATAAAAGTTACTACATTATATTACATAAACATGTTATAACAACAATTGTCAGTATATTTGTAATCAATGTAATGCATAGTTAATTAATTATCTTGAAATAACTTTACAATACTTCTTTATATCTTATCTTCTATGATACTATAGGTACTATAAATTGAAACTATTTCTCTTCCCATATTGGAACAAAAACGCTTACTCTAAACAAGTAGAATATGTGTCTTATTATAATATATTTATCAGTCTTTATTCAACTAGTAGATAAATATTAAAAATAGTATATTTAAGATACTGATTCCATACATTATTGTGTAGTAAAATATTAAATTGTTATAATATGTTAACAAATCAAACTAGTAAAAGTAAATTTAATAATACAAAATTAATATGATTAATTTTTTTTTATAAAGTATAAAATATTTATTTATTTATTACACCACTAAAAGAACAATAGAAATATATTTATATATTATGGTTTAAAAAAGGTGGTTTAATAAAACCACCTTTTTTAATAATTGTTTTAGCAATAGCTAAAACAATTTTTTCCAGACAATCTTTGTGTAAAAGAGAAAAGAAAAAGACGGCAGTCATTTGGCATTTTGACTAGTAAACATAAAAAGCATCCTATGTCATTTTCAATCGAAAATACTATATCTATACAAAATTACATAACAATTGGATAAGCCTTTAAAGTGACAAGATGTAGCAAACTTTCATATTTATAATATTACCAATCTTTATACACAACTTCATTGAAATGTCTCACATACAAGTTTATAATATTAATAAGGATAGTAGGAGGGAAAGGGATTGTTAGTAATGGAGACTGAGAATCCCATTGCTAGCAATATACCCAACCAGGTCGACCTCCTAGCGGTTCTCCCTGGAAACTATCATGGTTAATTCCTGATGAATTCCTCATGATGGTCTAACTGACCTGTTTCCATTCTCATCTATCACCATTCACTGGTGCTCCGCCAGCGTATCCCATTAGTGCAGGCGGGGTTACCATACCATTTTCACCAATTAAAAAAAAAAAATAAGGATAGTAAGAATTCACTGAATAATAATCACAAAATACCTTAGGGTTCCTTGGTAGGTGTGCTGTCAGTTCATTGAAATAATAATGAGAAGAGGCACACGCAATTAAGGCAGATGATGTGTTCTGTTTATGCACCAATATCACTTCCATGTTTTTCCTAATATACAAAATTATTTGTTAAGTACATTAAATCACTTAAAACCTATAAATCACGGAAAATAAGTATGCTGGCTTAATGAAATAAATTGTGTTTAGTAGACAATTGAATACTCCTTAAATTACGGTATTAAAACTTCTTAGTTACTACAAGGTTATGTCATAAAAAAATCAAATTTGAATAAGGGAAACTTTCGAAGATGGAAAAAATGCACCAGAATCCTTACAATCCTGGAAACTGGCCGGAACGATGCAGCTAGGACTGTTGGTGTGTCGCTGTCAATAGTACAAATAGTTCACCGACGTTACGAGGAAACTTGCTCTAACCTTGCTATAGACCAGGAATAGGCAGAACTAGGTGTACCACAGCACGAGAAGATCGATACTTGGTGAAGACCATGCTTTGTAATCACTTACTCACAGGAACTGTACTTACAAATCAGTTTTGATGCCTCGGAAGAAGTAACCCAAGCGCATGGACAGTAAGACAATGACTTGCTGAAGCTAACTTGAAATCACTTAGACCTGCAAATAGCCCTAAACTGGAGCGTAGTGTTTGTATTTCAAGACTAAGACATGACCAGAACTACTTAAATTGGACTATTGAAGATTGGTCAATAGTTATGTTCTCCAACGAATCAAAATTTATGCTCTACAAATACGATGAACGACACAGGGCGTATAGAAGACCAGGGGGAAGATTCAAGCAAGCACGCATAGAAGAAAAAGTAGCCTATGGTGATGTGTCTGAACATGTTGGGCCATTTATGGTCAATTTGGATGAGGGTGCTATTTTTAAGCATAATAATGCAGACCTCATATAGGTTTCATTGTCAATGACTACCTAGAAGAGATTAACATTACTTCTATGGAGTGGCCAACACACAGCCTGGATATCAACCCGAATGAGCATGCATGGCTTGAGCTAGGGAGATGCGTAAAACAATAGAACCCTCCCCCAATCACGCTTCGTGAGTTCAAGAAAATCATATTGTAATACAAAAATGTCATGTTTCCTTTTTTTTAATACCACTGAGGTGGCAAACAAGCATACGGCCCACCTGATGGTAAGCGGTTACCATAGCCTATGAATTCCTATTAATATTTTTTTTTTACGGCGAGATCAGCAGTTCTTTTTTTCTTTATGTAATTTTTAATAAAAAAAATATAGTGACTTATAAATTTTATTACTTTCATTTAAGGGGTATTATATTGTCTATTAAACACCATTTATTTTATTAAGCTAGCATTCTTAGTTTCCAAGATTTATAGGTTTCTTTAGGAGACCCTGCATTCATTTCTCTCCAGTGTACATTATGCATTTAATTGTGCAGAGATTTAAAAAATTTGATTGTATGAAATATGTAAATAAAAAATGAAAAAACTCTTAATCTTTACATAAAAATTGGGAGACAGGCTGAGAGACTGTGGGACTGTTATTTATTTAAGAATAAACAGCTGCCAATAAATAGTTTCAAAAAATAAAATAAATCATTAACATACCTATGTCTGAAATCACTCAAATCAGCTGCAAAGTTGATATCTCCAGAAATTAATAACAAAGCTGCTGGTGCTGAATGCAGCTCTCCAAACCTTCTCATACATTGTCTTAACTTCTCATCAGCTGCATTTTTTTGTGTCCCACAGACATGAATAAGGCTTACCTGTTAACAATTATTAACATAACTTACATTTTCTAAAAATACTGGAAAGTATAAAGTCATAATAATATATTTTAATAATTGTTCCCATTACATAAAACATGTATGTGTATTAGTTATGAAACTCATTACATATCATCATATAAACATTATTAAAATACATTGTTAATAAGTAATTTTAAATAATTTCTCCCTATGTTGCACATAACTGACCCATGAATTTAACTATGAAAATATTTTATAAAATTATTAGGTTTTATAAAACAGAATTTACAGGGCACATTTTGAAAAGTGATACCATTTAAGTATAAATTAACAATTACAATACTATATGAGAATCTTATAATTACATAATATTATCTATTATTTCATTCACATGACTCTTTATGTAATAATAAAGTTACTTACTTGGGCATCATTTAGTTCTTGTAACCTATTTGGTGCTTCCTTCCTCGCATCACATACAACCACAAAGTCAGCCTCTCGTCTACCAATCAAGAATTTATTTCTAATGGCTGCCACAACATCAATTGCTGAACATCCTCTTGGGACCTATAAAATATATTTAAAAAATATACCAAAAGATTTTAAACCTACATAAAAAAGGCTTTGTAACAAGCTTAAGAATAGTAAACTAATATGTGACTTGGTACTGTCTACTTCTTTTATAAGCAACACAAAATGAAGATAGGAAAATAATATAATAATTTGGTTAGATATTATCATGATATATATGATAGTTACCATCTTTTATACAACAATAAAAAACAATAAATTTCTAAGAGCTTCTACTGCATTAACTTGTTTTGTAATATTATAAAATCAAGCATTTCCCAGCAATTACTTGAGACCAAAAACATAAAATATAATAAAAAAAATTGAGTGTCTGCATTTTTGAACCATTATGAAAGAAGACAATAATGATTTACCTGGCAATTCTCAATGTCCCAAAATATGCCAATAGGCACACTAACTGATCTCTGTTTATGGTGACGATATCGAGACCTCACTCTTGATCGCTCTGCACTTAAAACTCCATCATCTCTTATACTCCCACTCATGTCATCTGTAGAATCATCTTCTACATCTAAAAACAAATTTTAAAGACAAAAAAGACTAATCTGCTATTCCAAAATGTGCAATGAAATAACCCTGTTATTTATTACTCATGTATATATTAACATAACAATTTTAGAAAAATATATTATATATAAAAATTGTAGTAAAGTAAAATAAACCAACCTGTAATCCATAAACGAGGAGGGAATGGTAAATTCATAACTGGACTACTGGTACTTGTAAGACCTTGAGCCGAATGACTTCTAGCTCCCTTGGTATTATTTGTACCAGAATTTTCAATATTTTTAGAAAGACTCATATTGCTTCTTATATAAAAACAAATGGGAATACACTATGTTTCAGCATATGTCGAAAAACAAAGAAAAATAATTTAAGAATAAGTAGCCACTGCAGTATCAACACGCACAAAAAAAAACAGTAGAACTTAAGCTATACATAAAATACTTCAATCTTTGCAGATTTGCATCAAAATAAAACTATATACAAAATGTAAAATTAAATCAATCAACACTTTCTACGCCATTTCCAACACACACACACTACAGAGAGAATATGGTATGGACACATATTATAAGATTGATCCTGTGTGACCATATTTGAAATAGAATTAACCCTGTTCAGCAATTTTTAAAATCACTAACATCACTAAAGTAGATATGTCCGTTGAAACTAACGTAGCATAGATTAATTATAATAGCTGACATTTTTCCCCTTATGAAAATAAATAATTTTTATTAATATTATTTAATATTTAATTATTAACTGTAATAGTAAATAAAATAAAAAAAATATTTTAATTGGTGCATTAGTAACTGGCAGTATTGTCAGATTGGATATTTTTTTCGCAATTTTGGATAAAAAGTTTTCAAATTGCGAAGTTTTGAAGAATTATTTGGAAAAAAGAATCTTGAAGAAATTTTTCGAGAAAAGAAACGAAAAGAGAAATTTCAGTACTTTTTTGACAGTTTTGGTATTTGTAATTTGGTATATAAATACAATAAAATATATAAATAAAGACGACAAAAATGGAATAAAAGAAGTAGAGAAGGTAAAAGGTAAACAGGTAAAATAAGTTAACAGTGGATCAAAAATTTTTTTGTTGTTCACTTTGTTGCAAATAAAAAACGTAGTGAAAGACAATGCAAGTTGGGTACAAGTCCTTTAAAATCATATCGTTAGAAGAAAAATTACTTGGTGTTTGGTTAACAATCAAAATTCATATCTGGCAACCTTTGTTACAAGTGTCACATCAAATGAGCTTGCATTTACTATTTGTAATAAACGAATTACAATTATCCATTGAAATTTATTAAATCAGGTGTTTAATGTAATTGTTTTTTTATATGTAAATTAATATTTTTTTATTTAATATTCATAATAGTGATGTGAATTTTGCATTTTTTTTATTTCGCTATTCATAATCAAAGTTTTTTAATCACTTTACAGATTAGCGACCCATTTACGAAATCATCCCTTCAAAAATGACTACAAATGGTGATATTGGCGGTCTCGATGCCAGTGGTAAAATTATAAAAATGGAAGTGAGTATCTACAAGTAGTATTAGAATGTGAAATATAAAAGTTATAGCGATTAGGTTAGAATAATATACGGTTCCTTGACAAATTATTTCAAACAATGCCTATGTACTTAATATTTTAAATTAATATATTTCTTTTAGGTGGACTACAGCGCAACATGTGATGAGAAAATACCACTTTGGAAATCATGGGCTTCCAAAGGAAAAGTTCAGGACGCTATAGATCAATTGTTGGCCCTCGAGAAACAAACAAGAACTGTAATTATTTTTTATTGGCTATCCATAATATACCTTACATTAAATTATAAAATCAATTAGTCATACTAGTTGAAGAAGGTTTCTACCTGGTTGTCTTGCATTAAAATATCTATGGCAATACTTGGGGGAAGTAACTTTTAAAATTGACAGCCTCTTTGTTTACCATATACAGTGAACACTCTATATAAGCATCTCATTTGAACCAATTTCAATAAAAAAGCTTCTTATTGGGAAAATTTGCTTATGGAAAAAAAGGAGTATAAAAATACTTAAACTAAAATAATAACTATGGTGTGTAGAATAAATAAATTCATTTTTATTTTGCAAAACAAACATTATTATTATCATATAAGCATTTTTATTAACGATATTTAAAAAAAATTAAACAATAAAATTTTTATAAATCTTTGGTTTAGTATTGCCAAAATAAACGAAAACAATTACATATATTTATTTATAATAGTTTTTCTCTTATTCTCTGTAACAAAAGAAGCTCGTTGCAGGGTAAGTCATTTTCTTTTGTCCATTCTATCACCAAATTGCCCATTCTTACAATTTTCAATGTCCTGTAGCATATTATTGGCCATCATAATACACCTTTTATATTACTGGCCATTTTATAATTTTATATTGATTTTCTATTGTCTTATGTTTTACAATTCTGTCATTGATAGTCCTATATGCTTTCCTACTGGTGAAGATGAGAAAACTACAATATCAAGCATTTTTATTATCAACCTGTTTATCTTAAGTCCTTTAAAATAGATAGTTTATCCTTTAATGAAATTTAACATCTTTTTTTCTTCTGATACATATTTTATGGTTGAATTTAAAGCACAAAAATATTAATTATTTAAATTAACAGAAACTAACAGAATTCAAGTAACTATTTTATTTAACAGGAATTTACTTCAATACTGGCAGCACAAAACACAAACATATTCCAATAACAGATTTTTTTTAAATTTGAAGTTATGTTGTTGTAAACAGCTGATTTTACTTATGAATTGGCCTTAAATATTTAGCTTTAAAAAAAAAAAAAACAAGTTGCTTATACAGAACAGTTGAACTAAAAAAAGTTCCTTGTATAGAGGTTGCTTAAAAAAAATGTTGCTTATAGAGAGGTTGCTTATATAAAGCATTCACTGTATAACATTCATCATTGTATGAAAAAAATCCTATAATTCTGTTACCATTTTGTATGCTAAAAAAAATATTTTTAATATTATTATCTTTAGGGTGCTGATATGGCTTCAACTGCAAGAATTCTAGTTACAATAGTACAGATTTGTTTTGAAGCCAAGAATTGGTCTGCTCTAAATGATCATATTGTTCTTCTTTCAAAAAGAAGGTGAGTAATTAAAGCAGTACAGTACTCTTTAATTTACATCTGATACACAGATAAAACAATGTCAAAACGTTTATGTTTTTTTTTTACTTTGCCACATTATTCCAATATTTTTATATATTATTGATTATTTTAGGTCACAACTAAAACAGGCAGTTGTTAAAATGGTACAAGAATGTTATAGTTACGTTGATAAAACTCCAGATAAAGAGACTAAAATAAAACTTATTGAAACATTAAGATCCATAACCGAAGGCAAGATTTATGTTGAGGTTGAACGTGCCAGACTAACACATATTTTAGCAAAGATACGTGAGGAAGAGGGAAATGTAACTGAGGCTGCAAAGATCATTCAAGAATTACAAGTAGAAACATATGGGTCAATGGACAAACGTGAAAAAGTTGAGCTTATCTTGGAACAAATGAGATTGTGTCTGGCCATCAAAGACTACATTCGTACACAGATAATATCTAAAAAGATTAACACAAAATTTTTTGAGGAAGAAAACACTCAAGTAATTATTTTACTTATAATCTATTAGTTTACTTAAAGAACTGAACTCCTTTCTTTTTTCTCCTTATCTTAGAACAATAATGTATATGTGTATTTGCCAAATCTTATTGAAGTATAAAAGAAACTTAAAAATTAAACTGATTGACAAGTTCATAATCCATAATATACAACAAGTGCAAATAATTTTTTGAAAGTTTTAAAGTTTCATTCATTGGGATGTCTGTAATCTCTGATGTAAGAGGTATTACATTAGCTCTAGGTTATAAGTGAGGTCCCATGGATAATATAAGCATAATCTTGTTAATTAACTATTTGACTTTGGAATATATTACTGATCTATATCAATAATCAATTATATGTTTCAGGAACTAAAAGAAAAATTTTATCGTCTAATGATAGCAGTTGATCAACATAATGGACAATACCTTGCTGTGTGCCGACACTTCCGGGCCTTAGGGCCTGCAGGTGGCGCTGATGCGCTTATTGGCAGCGTCGTATTCCTTATATTGGCTCCATACGACAATGAACAGGCAGACCTCACACACAGGCTTAATGAGGAAAAGGATTTAGACAAACTGCCAGAGTATAAGTAGGTTTTTTTTTATCAGCTGTTAACTGTCCACTGTTGAACATAGTCTCCCCCATAAAGGGGGTTTTGCTAATAGTTGCCACACTTGGCAGGTGGATTGGTAACTGCAGTTTAGATTTTTGGTGATGTTTTAAGAGGAATGCTGCTGCCCATTTCTCAACCATAAGCTACCTTAGTTACTTCTTGTGACACCCATGGGAAAGGGGTGGCCTATTCTATGCCGGGACCTACACGGCTCAAGTAGGTTACTACTTACTTACTGTAATAAAGTATACAATTTTTTTACAAAATCCATTTCCTAATTTCTATTACTAAAAGGAGTTTCCCTTTGGTATGGTTGGTGTAGAAAAGTCATTTACATGATTGTAACACTATCTCACTATGTCTCACTATTTTTTTGCCATGCAATAGCTGTGCTTGTGCAATTATATTTCAGCATGAAGAGTGAGGCATTATAGTGATAGTACAGTAAGTGTAACACCATCCTTAAGAATTACAATATATGAGAGGTTCATTGTATTTTGTAATATGCATTGTGCTGTTTATGTTTATAGACTACAGTTACTACTTTTCATCAGGATTGTCAACTTGTCAGTGAATCTGTATTTGCATGTTGGATAAAAAATATTCAAATTTATATAACTAGTCTAGCCATAAATACTGTTACATAAAAACTTTTCTTGTTTTCAACTTTTTAATTATTTTGAATTTGGAACATGTTTATTATTTTAAAAACTTCTTTCGATTTTGCGCCATTTCACATATTTTTTCGTGTTCATTATCAAATTACAATATGGAATGGGATGTTAAAAAAAATAGGATTGCAGTGATCACCTTGCACAAAATGGATACGGAGCCATCGGTCATATTTCAGGCACTTAAAAGCTTGGCATCAGCCGTATGTTCGTATATTGTATTATCAACAGATAACTTCTTCTGTCGAAGGCCAGAACAGATCGGGGCGGCCGCGTGCTGTTTTTTTTTTTTTAAAAGAAACTTTATTTTCTGTCGTTAATTTTTATACAACTTTTTTGCTATTTTAGTTTTGCTATTGAAGGTCTACTTAGAACTAGAACTACAAAGGCTGTTAAAGCTAGAATTCGTCGAAACTCCATTAGGAAGTAAAAAATCTTATCGCGAGAAATGAAGATTCCCGCTAGGACTCTGTCGCGTATTATAAAACAAGACTTGAAGTTCGGTGCTTATGGTCGATATACAGGACCTGCCCTAAATAATTTTTTACAATTAAAGATAGCGGATCGATCAAAACACTTTCAGTCGCGATATGCAGGTGAAAGGTACAGCAATATCCTCTTTACTGACGAAAAAGATTTCACAATTGAAGAACACTACAATAAATAAAATAATAAAGTGTACGCTTACAGTTCTAAAGAAGCTGCTCAAGTGGTCGGAAAGGTATAACGTGATCATCATCCTTCATCAATGATGGTTTGGTAAGGCGTGTTTTATCAAGGAGTCACAAAACTGCATTTTTGTGAAAAAGGAGTGAAAACTTCAGCCAAAGTGTGTCAAGATACAATCTTAGATCGTGTAGTGAAACTTCTCAGCAATACACTTTTTAAAAATATACAGTGAACTTTCTAGCAGGACTTTGCACCTGGTTACAAGGCACCAACTATCCAAGCCTGGCTTGAAACCAACGTTCCAAACTTTATAAGAGCTAAAGACTGGCCCTTATCTAGCCCAGATAGATTTAGAGGACATGGCCTGTTCTAAACGACACGACGACATTCTCTTAAAAAATCTTTGGAGCAAGCAGTGGCGAAATTTGTCTTGGAAACAGTGCGTTAATCCATAGATATAAAAGACAGAGGTGCCCATTTCGAATATTATATTTTTTTTATTTTTTGCTGAGACTAATAAATATGTAGGTATAAATTTTAGTAATATTACATTACTTCATAAAAAAAAAATCATTTTCATTTGTAACAGAATTTTGGCTGAACTAGGTATATGTTGTTCTTTTTTCTTTCATTCATTTGAATTGTTATATGTATGAGTCGTGGTTAGTACAGCCAGCCGAGCTCCGCCCAGAAGTTTCCTGGACTCTTCACAGGTGTTATGGAGCGAGTTCACTGTACCGAGGATTTCTATAATAATTTATATATATGTTTATAGACAACTCCTGGGCTTGTTCATCAATCCTGAAATCATAAGATGGAACACCTTATGTTCAACATATGAGAAGACGCTACGAGTTACTCCATACTTTGATTCTACTGATGAAAAAGGACAAGAGCGCTGGAATGATTTAAAGAATAGAGTTGTTGAACATGTAAGTTATATAAAATTGCTATATTTGTATGTATTTTTTTATAGAACTTTTTACTGTTGACAAAAATAATTTTAATGCATTAACAACTGAATCGTACTTGACCGTATCATTTTAACACAATAATATTTTATTGTAAACACAAATATAGGTATGAAGTAAATGTAGGTAATATTTGGAACATTTATTACTTTCTATGCCCATGACATCATCCGCATAACGTAATTATCAAGACAATTAATCAACAGTTTTTTTTTTATTATTTAACAGTTCAATCGAATTGTTAAAGCGCCAAGCAGTTATAAATTAACATAGTTTCTATGAAATCCCACTAATAATCCACGTCATATCCACTTTTTATTCTCGTTTTATTTTTTACATTATTATTTTATTTCCGTAGAACATCCGCATCATGTCAATGTACTACACCCGTATTACGCTAAAACGTATGAGCGAGTTGCTGGGACTTAGTGAAACAGAGACAGAAGAGGCTCTAAGTCAGCTCGTAGTTAGCGGAGTAGTACGCGCAAAAATCGACCGTCCTGCAGGAGTCGTCCACTTTAGGTAAGTTTTACAACTTGTATAATCATATCTACTTTGTATTTTGATACAGAGTTCAGGGTAATATTGTTACTGGGTGTATATATAATTCTAAGGAAAAAATAATAATTCAAAAAGAAAAAGAACTCCATCCTGTTTAAAATTACCACTTTCCATCAGGTGGGCCGTCAGCTTGTTTGCCATTCTAAGTTGATTAAAAAAAAATTTAAACAATAATAATTGTAAGGTGAAAGACATCAATGAAACAAAAATATTTATATACTATAAAAAATATTATTAAACAGTTCATTAATGTCCACTTGGACAGTAAATAGCTGACCCAAATTATTACTAAGATAATTTGTTTAATTGCCCTAAATCGAGAATCAAAATTGGTATCCCATTTACCATGTGACAGTCACTGTATCTTTAAAAAGGTGAAATTAAATTTTTGATAATTAAAAGGGTCCCAACCTGTTAGTGTTTTTTTTTTTTTTTTTTTTTAATTGAATTTGATTATATAAAATGTTAATTTTATTGCAGCCTGAATATGGATGCATCCGACCGTCTGAATGAGTGGTCAAATAATTTGAACACTTTGATGCAGCTTGTGAATAAAACCACGCATCTTATCAATAAAGAAGAGTGTGTACATAAACATCTTATGGCTACTGCGGAATGATTTAAAGAATAATGTCATATTATTTATAATACAGAAATATATTCATTTCTCAAATCTTGTGTTTAATTGGCGTACCTTTAGTATAATGTACTATTCAATTTTAATGAACAAATAATTTCTAATTGTGTATAAAATCACGTGTAGTTAAATGAAGACCGATAAGAATTATTATTCGACGTTTGTGTTTATTCTCGTAAAATGATTAATTATCATGTGATTGTGTTGCATTTGATATAATTTTTTATGCACATATCGCGTTCGTGATATTGGCGCATATTTCTTATCTAAGCGTTACTATCTATAATTTTAGTACAGTACATAGCAGTGTGTTACAAATATTTTTATCTCACGTACAAACGTGAAAGTATAAATTATTCCATGAATTGGTACTGGCATCCTAAACAACAATAAGGAACTCAAAAGAGCTAAGCATTTCAAATATTATTATATAGGACCTTTATAGATCTAATTAAGAGGCTAAATTATATAAATTTGTGACGTGGTCGTGTTCAGGCGAAGGAATTTCCTAAGAGAATACTGGGGGGAAATACATACTCATACAATTATTTTTGAAATGAAGTATTATAATATTTTGATACTTTAGTTACTTAGGTCTTAAATTTATTCATAATCCTGGTAAAATTCCTATTTATCACTATAATCTTTGAAGACTTATAGTAATATTATTATATAAGTAATAAAAAACAATAATTATCAATTTATGGCAGTATTACCTATCAAAGAACAAGAATTATTGCCTTTATATAACATAACATACTCGTAAAATAGATATGCAATGCGGAAGCCATGGATTCGGATACCAAGAACTTTATTGACCTGACATATAGACTTTTTTTTATATACAAGTTAGAATGGCAAACAAGCTGACAGCCCACCTGATGGAAAGTGGTAACCGTCGCCTATAGACATGAGCAGTACCATGGACATAACAGAGTATACTGTTTCGCCCATGATACCCCCCATGCGTTGCCACTCCTGAGGACTTAGATGTTATTCCTCTGTACCCAGTAAATTCACGCCATATCCTACCCTTCAAACCGAAACACAGCTATGCAAACACAACTGCTTCACGGTTGAAACACGAATGGGACAGAGGTACCCAAGCAATCGACTTTTGTACAAAGTCTCCATCTGGTGAGACATTACAGTTTTAATATTTTTAGGATTTAATGCTTCTATTTCAGATAAATACTTACTTGTAATAAAGATTGTATATTGTAGCAAAGATAGTATTCGTATCATATCGTATCAGCTATTAATTTTCGGCAGCATCTCACAATACTATTGTTGTTTTAAGAAGGACACTGCTGCCTATCCGTCCACCATTAAGTTCTCTTAGTAACTTTTTACGATACCCACGGGAAATTAAGGGTTAGCCCATTCTATGCCGGGACTGCACGGCATAAAGCTAAAGATACCAAGTACCTAATACATTACTTGGTATTTTTATTGCTGTTGTTTCGACTTGGATTGGTCCACGTTTTGCCACAGCTGAACTGTTGAGCCCTACTTTCTGCGATTGTGAATTTTTAGCTCCTGCCTTAACATTTAAAGACTGACGTTATTGTGTACAGAAAACTAAAATTGAATAAGATATCTGTATCAATATTTAATATTTTGGTTATGGTCATAGTTACTTGACGTATTTGTGGTATTGTGATAGATACATTGCTGAGTTTAATAGTGGTACTGAGTTGGTTTTTCTTACGGAAAATCTGAGAAATTAGGAAACGGATTTAATTTTTATTTTCATAATTTCACTTATTCCTGAAGATTCCGGATTAAACGTCTATTTTTCTCTTAACACAGGGTAATCAAGTATGAAGAGCAGATATTTGACGTCATTGTATGGCATTTGTTTAAATATAAGTTTATATATTTGTGTGTGTAATTAAAAATAATAATTCGTATCCAAAGCATGTAAACAGCATCATTTCAACACGCTCACGTTGTCGTCTGCAATATACTATTTCTGTGTAAGTAATACCTAATTATTTATGGTATCGATAAAGAATCGGTTACTACGAGTTCCCGATAAGATACTCATTATTACTCCATTAGTACCTAATTATAACCGGTCACTGAAAATATAACTCTAGATTTATATCCAAGTAAATTAGTGTTATCACTAACTCGCGAGTCCTGTGTTCGGTTAAATTGTTATTTAAAATGATAATATTAATTATATCGGCATTAATTCCAGCATTATTGTTGCTGGTTGTCTTTAGATTTGCGAATAAGAGACGGAAGCCGGCGATTTTTGGAGTGTATCAATTACAAAATAAAAATTACTACTTCAAATTTGTTTTAGTGTATATATTTTTAAGAATAAGGCAGGTATGTATACGCTAAAAGATAAGATATACCCGTATATCTGTGACCGGTTAAGGATATATAATGTCATGGTTATACCTAACTTACGCTTGATAAGGAGGGAAGGGATTGTTAGTAATGGAAGCCAATAGCTCATTTGCTAACAATATATCTTAACATCTCCACGCGAAACCATCATGGTTAATTCTTGATGAATTCGTCACGATGGGCCAACTGATTTGCTTACATCTGCACCTATAATCTCTCACTGGTGCCCCGCTACCGTATTCCGATAGGGCAGGCGAGGTTACCATTTCATTTTCACCCATTAAAATAAAACACGCTTGATTTCCTGATTTCCCAGTGGTAACTACCTTATTAATAATATTATTTTAATTATTTGTAACTACCCAAATTCTTGTGTGATATCTCAGCCTAGAAAATTGAACACCTTTTCGATCGACTTTAAAAGGAGATTCTCAATTCAGGAGTAAATTTGTTTTTGTTCGTTACTTCATAACTCCGTCAATCATAAACTGATTACTTAGAAAGGATACGAGTATAATTACAGACTGGTCCAATGGAAATATGGTCAAAATTTGGTCAGTAGTTTAGTTTT
Organism: Galleria mellonella; assembly: GCF_026898425.1. Taxonomy (NCBI): domain Eukaryota; kingdom Metazoa; phylum Arthropoda; class Insecta; order Lepidoptera; family Pyralidae; genus Galleria; species Galleria mellonella. The sequence goes on along the minus strand of NW_026441995.1, from coordinate 7,335,721 downwards.
AAAATAAAAATAACTGGTTTTGCCACAACTGAAATAATTTATTTTTTGCTAAACACGACCATAAATTGTTATAATAACTAAGATATGAACACCTATTCATGTATGTATAGCACATAAATATTCGATATAATCTTAATTTTTCTAGAGGTACCTCTACTTACCAAGGTACCTCTAACCTCTTTGATTAGATCGTTTTCAAAATATCTAATTATATTAAAAAAAGCAGCGATTTTTAATTATAGAACCATATTATTTATTACTTTTTTTTACATTATTTTAGCTCGTTAGTCACTTAAAGCGATTATTGGAAATAGAATTGGGTCGCAGTGCGGACGGAATTGTGCACGTTCAACGACAAGATGCAGTTTTGGAACAAAAGTATTATCTTAATGATCATGCACTGGTAAGATCGTTGCGATAATTAGGTAGATTATTTTTGTAATTACCCCCCAAGGGTGATCCTCGACACTATTAACATATTATTTAATTAATCATATCCTTATGGCAATCTATGGGGGAGACCTGTGTTCAGCAGTGGACAGATAACGGCCGATATGATGATCCAATGGGTGGTAAATATGCTTGTATGTATAACATTTTGTTTAAATGAAATACATATCAATAACTTATTTATTTACGTAGAGTGTGATATCTACTCATTTAAAAAAGTAATACAAATTTACCACTAGCATTGAATTTTGAAAATTTAAACCTATTTAGGGTTAATGTTTAAATAAAATGAATATTTGTTTACGGTTTGTCCTTTATACATTAATTATAAGATTGTATTAAAAAACAGAGTACCTACTAATAGATGAGTCAATAGTATCAATCATCATTGGTGAAGATCAGAATCAGATCAATCAGAATTGGTGAAGATGTCGCGTAACGTACGCAAAAATGATGAATATAGACCTTAGTTACTTAAAATGGTTTCATAGTCGGTCGAATAACAACAGCTTGGATATTAGGCCTCGTTCATATTTTTTTCTAATGGAAATTAGAACCCGACTCGCTTCCATTATCTTCACACTGTATAATATTTTGTAACGTTTACAGTACCTCTCATACGTTGCCATTTCTGTGGATTAAGGTGTTACAGTTCCGTAATTTCACTGTCATATCTCATTCTTGAGGTGAACACATAGCTATACAAGAGCAGCTGGTTTAGCAACAGAAGCACGAGTGGGATAGATATACCCATACAGATGACTTACTTCTACAAAGACCCTCTGAATAAAAGTATGTTACCTAAATATTTCTTGTTCGTAGGCAGTGGACGCAATTTATTTCAATGGAATGTCAAAAGAAGGAGACGCAATTATATGTGGGGTAGCGCGAAGACCTGGAAATGTTTGTGATGCATTTTTATATCTGAAGGTAATGAGATTATCAATCATACATTTTCTAATAGTTAACCAGATGGAAAGTGATATGATACGATAACAAATTCAAAATATCAGTTAGCTAAAATATACGCCTGTTTTTGTGAAACATGTGTTGTGCGGTTTACTTATCTATTGTGTAAATTTTCACTGACTCATCAGCGCCGGCAGGTTGGCATTGTTAAAGAAATATTGACGTATTTAATGAGGTATTGATTTATAATACAGATAAAAGGAGAAGAACTATTATTGTCACCAAATCTACCAGATACATATCTGAAGCAAAAAACTATTGAGGAAGGGGAGTACAGTGTAGAGGGTATAGAACTGAAAAATTTTGTTCCTATGAGAACTTGGGAGCTGAAATTTAATGGAGAAATGAAGTAAGTATCTAGATAATATTGGAATGTTAGGTCAATGTTATACCTATTTTATTAATGTGAAAGCTTTAAAAAAGTTTACATGATTGTTACTCTGTCGTAGTTACATTTCATTTAATTAATTTAAAACAAAGTCAAAGGTAGGTCTTTGATTTCCTATATCTTTTTGAGTGACTTTTATATATATATATATATATATATATATATATATATATATATATATATATATATATATATATATATATATATATATATATATATATATATATATATATATATATATATATATATATATATATATATATATATATATATATATATATATATATATATATATATATATATATATACACATATATACATATATATATATATATATATATATATCCAACAAAAGCAAAATGGAAAGAAGCATCATACATAACTAATCTTGTTGACTTTAAAAAAAAATATTAATATTTTCAGACCTAGAAATGAAACAGAAAAAAGAGCAGACGTACAAATGACCCTTACATGGAGTGCACAATGGGCACCTTTTAACTATGATAAGCAAATATCACCACGGTGCTTAGCTAGCAGCATGGCTAGGGAGCCGTGGTCACGAGACTATTTTAATTTGCTAAAAAGGTATGTTTTCTTAAAATTTTATTTGCCTTATCTACATACTTCGACTAGGTATTTAATTTTTTTTAAATAGATAATATAATAATATATATACGATAAATAATAATAATAGTCTCTAGTGACTATTGCTAACCATCCTTATCTTTTACTTAATAAATTTATTGACAGAAAATGTAGATGTACATGGAGGATAAGTATATTAAATATTGATCGAGTCAATTGTGACCCTATTTATTAGTATAATAATATGAACAGCATTAAGTAAATTATTGTGATTGGTTCAATTCCTTTTATGAAAAATATTCCATCTAATAAAGAAATCTTTCCTTTGAATAAAATTTATTTACGTTCAGCATACAATAATATACTTTATGTGTATAAAATTGGAATCTTTTTAGGTTACATCAAACTCATTACGAGCAAATGGGTTCCATTAAAGGCACTGTATCAATAAATGGAAATGAACATATTTTGGACGTGCCTTGTGTTAGAGACCACACTTTCGGTAATTATTCCACTTTATGAGTTTGAATAAGTTTTTAGTCGACTTTAGGCAGGAATAAAGCTGTAATATATTGTTACCATCCTAGAATGACATATCACTTTATCTAATATGCTAGAATTAAAGCAAGCTAACAAATTCTGTTGTCCTGTCCTCTTCTGAAAATGAAGTTTTACACATTGCATTTTGTTACACCATTGTATCTTACTTCCTGCTGTCATTACAAAAGCGAAAATTCCAAATATTAAATAAATATCTATTATTATATTTGCACAAATATATATGTGTATACATATTTATAAATCCTGAAATCTATATAAACGTGAAAGAGTAACATCATCCATTCGGATATTAGTTACCCGCATACTACTGAAAGAATTTGAATGAATTTTAGCATACGGATAACGTTGTATCCTTAATTAACATATAAGATACTTCATATACTGATTTAAAAGGAAAGAAAGATTTTTATTCAAGTAAACTGTGATTTTAACATTTTTTAATAGTCATTTACTAGCTTTTACTTGCGAGTTCGTCCGTGATACCGGGTTATATTAACTGACCGGATTAAAAAGTAGTCTACGTCCTTCTCCATGTCATATAGGACGCGTACACCAAATTTCATAGTGATTAGTAAAGCCATTAAGGCGCTATAAGATAACAACCAAACTCACCTTCACATTTATAATATTAAGTATTCATGAAGTCGCGGGATATAGCAACATAGTAAATAATAATTTAATTTGTCAATCTTTAATAAGCACAATATTACTTACAGGTCGATTCCGAGATTGGCGTACATTCCACCGATATGTATATCATTTTATATTCCTTGAAAATGGTGATTGTGCTGCTGTCGGTAACGTGTGTCAACCAGCAGTTTTATCTAAGTAAGTTTATATTGTGATTAACACAATCTTTGACCCCGTAATTTGAAATTGCTCTTATCTTAATTATTGTATAAATTAAGTGAGAATAATCCATGTAACATATGGTGACGGAACGATTTATTTTTATGTTATGCAGCCAATTAGTGGGATGGCACTGGAGTGTGGTGATGAATATGAATATCCAATGAAATAACGAGTATTAATATTTATATATTATAATTCAAGTTTGCATATTCAAATACATAAATTTGCATTTGAATTATTTATGAGACAAAAAATCTGGAATCACAGGAGTTATATTTACTGAATATTCTACTAAAGATAGTCTATAAATTGTTTAAAAATAGACTTACCCCTCAGATTTTAAAATAAATTCTAAATTTCTTTTTTTTTTTTAATTTAGCATGTATTAATTATTTTAGCTTAACGATTGGTTACTACTGTCGTCAATCCGACCAGAAAGTATTTCCAATAGATTCGTGCGACTTTCAATTGTATCAACACGGAGAGGATCAGATCCTGCCAAAAGATTATGGATTTGTTTTCGAAGCTGGTATGCCCTATATTTATTTATGTTTAGAATAACATATACCTAGTAATAATTACGTGCGATGCTTAGTCCAGTGAAGGCAATATCACATGCGCTCTGGAATCTTTAAACAATGAGATATCAGAGATCAGACATGCTTTATCTTTTTCACTCCTGCGTGCAATGCCAAAAAAATATTTATAAATAGCATACTCTTTATCTAAGCTTCTAAATATTTTTTTTTTTAACTTTCTTCCAAAGGTTGGGAATTATTTGCCGTACGTGTGAAAGTCGATGACGAAGAAACCTTTTATATCGGCAAAGATAGGGAGGCAAAGTTCTACGAGCGCTGGTCTACTGTTGAAGTGAACGGTGTTAAGGGCTGGGCCTGTGTTGAATGGCAATACAACAACGTACAAGCAAAAAATGTAACTAAAAATGTAGAGTAAATGTTGGTGTTCGAAAAATGCACTGTAACTATTGAATACCCATTAAATATGTCAAGTATACATATTTAATTGTGTAAATTATGTTATTAGGCATAGTATTGCTCCTAATTGGCTAAAATATTGTATTTAGTTTTTATAGAAATCGATTTTCTTATAAAAATACTTTTCAAGAAACAGTTCATATAGTCATTTGGATTGCAAATATCACGCGATAAAAGGCAGTAAAGCTCGCCATTATTATCACTAATGTTCACGAAATTCAATTTCGTCTCCACAATACATGTTTAACAGGTAAATAATACACAAATATAGCGAGGAAAGTTAATAATATTTAGCGTAACAATTCATGTAACTTAACTATTAACTTATAAGTACTACACAGACTAGCAAATAAATTATACTTTTATATTTTTATAAAGAATACAATTTGCTTTAAACAATATGTCTTTTCTTTGGTATTTAATATAAATTAATTTTTATTTTAATAAGCTATATCTCATAGAATAGCCATTTTGTAAAAGAAAGAAAAAATAATGAAATTTCACATTTTCATTGTCCAAAGTTGATTCACTCTAGTTATTCCAAAAATATAGTAGTAACTAAGTTCTTATTCTAGAGTACCAACTATATTATAATGGAAAAAATTGAAATGAAAAATTATTCACAATCTACAATCCAGTTTCTAATGAACAAATCCCTGCCAAGCTGTGTTGGCAGGTATAACTATAAAACAATCAAGAATAAATTAAAAATCTAGTGAGTCTGGACTTTCGCATGTTGCCATAATTATTGAGAATTTAATTAATGAGTTCTGCTTACTACTAGATATTTAATCAACAATATCAACTAGATAAAGATAGTTAAAAATACCAAAAAAAAAAAACAGATAACATCTCATCTCAGAGTTCTTATTTTTAATAGTTAATCCCTTTTTTATTGGCATCTAAAATTCAAGTTTATTGTATTAAAACCACTAATTTATTAGACACTTTTGTATTTAATATTCGGTTAGTAATTTTGTGTGTGCGAAGAAGTGTTGGTTTCGAAATTGGATTTGTAGTGAGTGATACTTTATTCATCATTAACCCGCGTTAAGTGTCTGAAGAATTAAAATTGTACTACTTTGATATCGTTTTCCTTGTTTTATAACCAAATTCCAATATAGTTCAGCTTCGAAATTATATGAAGAATTTCATGATCAATTCAGTTCGTGAGGCTTCATCTAGTTGATATTATTGATCGATGTTTCTTACTTCCACCCCGTCCCGTTCTAACCCAGGTATCGCCAACCCGACAAATGTGCAAAGCGACAAAATTAGTTTACTGCGAATTAGCATTGTAATACATTATAAAGAGCGATTCCGATATAAGTAATAAATAAATAGGATTTCACAAAAAAAAATGGGACAAAACAAAGTTATTGTTTTCAAAACTAAACTACAAAAATTTTTATGGAATCAATCTGTAAGTAAATCCTTTCAGATAAAAAAAGAATGTTCCAAATCAACTGATTTGGACACCTAACGATGAAGGTAAGAAATATAAAAAAAAAAATACAACCGAATAAAAAAAAAATAAAAAAAGAAGAAAAATGCAACCTTTTCCTTTTTGAAGTCGGTTAAAAATTGATGTTGTACAGAAGTTGACAATAAAGTGCATAAACATAATAACACATTATTTTATTGTTGACTAGGTGACTCTCATAATTAACAATAAAGTGAATATCAAGGGAATTATTTATATTACAATTATAAGCCAATCGAATGTACATTCGAAACACATGAATAATGCCATATTATGAAACGAATACCATCAGAGACTATAAAAGTTGGTACTTTTATTTTCACGTTTAGGTACACAATTATTTAATAGTTACAATGTATGGAAGACAGATTTATTACTTCATAATCATGAAAAATATTCCGTTTCTGGTCTATTTATTTTTATATTAGGGCCAAGTAACTTATTAAGTATAAATAAATTTATTAAATCTTAAATATAGTTGCATATTTATGAGTTTATTTAAATGGCAATTGACAGTAGCTGCTTGGGCAGGTAAGTAATAGATATTTGATAGATCATGATCAAGTGACATCTGGCGGGGATTTCATTAGTGTTATTTAAAAAAATGTTACAAAGTATATAATCGCCGCTACTAATTTACTAATATAGTGGCATTTACAGATTTTGTCGGCCCGTAATTTAGGACATAACTACAATTATTTTTTAATTATAATTAAACATTAATCTACATGACTGGAACTGTTAATGGTGGTACACTATTAAAAGATGTATTTTTGTTTTATCAACAATATAATATTAAAGGAACTTTATTCCAATTTGGTGATATAAAAATATATGTAATGGTAACCCTGTCAGAAAGTCACTCGTCATAATTGCTATAAGTATTCTACAAATTGACTTCTACTCGAACATTTGCCAAATTATCTTTAAATTCACACATTTATTTTCATTACGTAAGATAAATAACATGACACCAATTTAAGATATATACGACTTTACATAAAACACACTATAAATTGGACTAGATACCGAATGATGAATAGATTATTATTCCAAATCCTTTGAATTTGACGCTCATCTGACAAAAATGTACGCTTCTGTAGTATTCATCATTTGATGTCTATCTCGACCCTAAATTATATTCTGAAAAAATAGATCGGATAGCTTTTTTATTTTTATATAATTTTAAATTTAGAATTTTGCTACATCTACGTATCTACCGTAGGTATTTAAGTTATTGATCTATACTAGTTCCATTTAGAAATATATCAACAAGTGTATTCTGATTGATCGATAAAATTAGTCGACAGTCGATGACCAATCAGAATATAAGTTTCAAATCAACATTACAACATATTTACTCTCTACGAGAAAGAGTCAAGACATAATAGTCAAAATTGTGAAACACAGTTTTATGTAAATTCTAGCTTGTTACAAGAATGGCAGTTTCTTATAATGGTGTTTAAATAGACGGCTTAGAAGACTTGGACCGCTACAATATCTTAGTAGCCGAAATCAAAGCTAAAACTCAAGGCTTGTAAATCTAAATATATACGACAATAACATATAAATGAATGAACTTGTATACATTTTTAATTGATTATCCAGTCCCTTGGTAATTGATATTATTTAATACATTTTGAACCCAACAATAACAATACATATTGCATTAACAGTGTTAATGTCTTAATGTATTCTAAGATACATAATGTAACATAATTAATGTCCTGATTTATTATTATTATAAAAATATATTAATGAAACAATGCTTGTACTCATTGTAACAAGTGAATTTGCAGATAAATTCATTTTAAATAATACAATAATTATTGTTCTGTATGATTAAAAAGGCAATAAAAGGCGTTAGGTGGTAGACATATCGTCATAGTCGTAGAATACTGACGGATCTTTATATGTAATCTTTGTCAGATCCGTCAGTATTCTGCCGTATAAAAAATGTACACCTTAGAGGTGGTATTTTTACTGGTAGGTGTGGCCACCTAATATAAGGCGAAGACTCAAAAACAACTCATGAAAGTTGTCATTTTGTTGACGACCAATCCTCATATAATAATACCAGTATAAATAACACCTATGATCTCTTTGCACTTCTTATGACAATAAATCAGGACCTGTCTATAGGGTTGCCAGTTGTTTATTTTAAGGAATATTTATAGATCTGCCCAACTGAATATATCTGTTCTAGAAATAAAATGTGTCAACATAAAATAAATATTTTAAATTAAGAACTTTGGTATGTATACATAACTCCGTTATTTATAAAAAACGGCAAACCTCTTTTCCTCTATTGAATTGTTTTGTGTTTATCTTTCGCGCTTAATATTAAATTTAAAAGAAAATGTTAAAATACGTTTGTATTTTGTAGGTTTTAGTTTTTATGAAGGGTAACACTAAAATTATATAATAGGTGAAGCCCCCAATTCATAGATCGCAACAAGTACCCTTAGCATTTATATATTTATTAATATATAAATGCTAAGGGTATATGCTAAGGGTATATATATATTCTGTCTTTAATATAAAAAAAATAAACATTAATACTTCGTAAAATAATAAATCTAACATAATTTTAGGACAGTAAAAAAACAAACAATATATATATGAATCGTCAGTTTCGATGCTGCTTTATTTCTACGTAGAAATAAATTTTAGTATTATTGCATTAGACAACCCTATTCATATGGAATGAACAAACAATGTCAATCACAGCACTTGAATCAATTGGAAATGTTTTAAACATTTCAAGACGGTTGATTTAACACAGTATTAAGGCAGGAAATATTCAATTAAGTAATGTTTTATAAACCATAATTTATTAGTATATAATTATATATAGAATATAAAGCTCGCTTTTGCTACAACGGCTTTAGCCATCACATCCATTACTATTACTACGACATCGTTTCTCAAACTTTATACCATGTTCATAGACAAAAGAAAAGTATATATCTTTGCGCTTATTATTATCGTGATGAATAATTCTGTTTGATATGCTTCATATATATCCTTATTTAAACATATTTTTATAAATAAAATATACGGTAGCTTGCCCTTAAAGATTGAGAAACAATGTTTAATACATAACTACAAAACACTCAGTATTGTAAAAATATCATAAATATGAAAAAATAAATGTTTAATTATACAGAACATAACATAATGAAAAAAGGGCCTTGTAACTTTTAGTTACTGTAATATTGCATTGCAATATTAAAAAACTTAAAGTAATTTGTTTTTGCAGTAAAATTAGTAAGCAATAATGAAATTAAATTTCTATAAAAATAATACTAACCACATCAAACAACCTATATAATACTTTAATTACTACATAATACCAAATGTATGTCACAACATTTCTTCTGACTTTTAATATTAGGACTTCCATTGTTTATTGACTAGATTTGTCTTTTGTGTAAATAAAATTAGATTCTAAAATAATAAATAATCGTATGTAATTAAATTGTAGTATTTTTAATATTAACATTTTGTGATATATTATAATTGTGACAGTATCATATATCACTATTATTAAGTATATGATCACTATTCATTGCACTTGCTATAAACTTACATATACTGACTCGGTATCGTAAAATAAATTAAAAAAAAAAAAATAAACAAAACATTCATAAGTGTAAACAAAGTATTAAAATATCAATAAATACATTTAACTTTGGTATAATTTTTATTAAATACTAACAATCCAGTATGATTTTCACACAAACTTCATTCTCGTATACTTCATATGCAACATGCCAGTTGTTTAAAGCAAAATAATACATTGAAGTATATGTTTTGGTGTTTTTCAAATTAGGACCATTCCAATTTTAGTGCAAATGTAAGTCTGCATTTGCGCAACGTTTTAAACTCCACAGATTAACATTAAATAAAATTAGTATCAGTTCCATATATAAAATGTTAAAAAAATCTTGTACAAATGTTATCAAGTACTCAATGCTTTGCCTAACAAACTGCTTAGAAAATGGTCTATTGACAATCTTAATTTTATTAAACTAAATGCTATTATATTGTGTATATTTATATGAATTTTAAAGTTTATTTGAATATCAGTGTCTGCCTTTGACCATCAATACCACTAGATGTTCAATAAGTGTCAAGAGCAGCTGAGCGAATATCATCTCCATAATAGCATGCATTCGTAATTCAAAATTAGTTTCTTTTGATACAAACAAAACTGCACTTTACTGTATGCTAGTAAAGTTCAGTTATAAAAAACCATAGTTTTAGATCGTTTTTCTTTTCAATATTGATGGCCATATCTGAGGTCAGTTTTGGTTTATAGTGTAGTGTTGTCTAGTAGTATTAAAGATCGAAGGTTACTGACCGAATTGTAGGATTGGGTTCAGTAGAATACCTGTTGAATTATTGGAGAGTGCATACAGCAGAAGTACCGGGCGCGTGGTCGAGGAGGGCGCGGCGCCGTTTGATCCCTTCGAGATACACCTCTCGGTTGAACAGACCTGCTGCCAATGGAACCCTAAAAATTAAAAGTGACTAATATAGTAAAATAGTATTATACTAAAGTAAAAGTAATAAGTAAAATATTAATTATATTTATACATATGAAATAATTTAATTTGAACTTTATTAACAAAAGAGTCACCAGTCAATTAAGTCCATAGGCTACAGTGACTGTTTATCATCAAACAGGCGTGTTTGCCACTTTCGTAGTATAAAAAAACACTTGAAAACAAATTGCAAAATAAACTTTCAAACAGTACGGAAATTTATTTACTTATGTCCAAGTTCATATGAATTCATTCATACACTCCATAAAGTATGTAAATACATTTATTTATTATACTCGAATAATATGAATTTATATTATGACTGGCTTTTACCTACGATTTCGTTCGCGTGACTGAGATAAAAAATAGCTTATATCCTTTTCCATCCCATATAGTATGTGTATACCAAATTTCACAGTAAAAGGATGAACAATGGTACCTGTTTTATAATAAAGTAGTATATAGCATAGTTTCTTATCAGTATTGTTTGTATTGCTTACTTTTATATATTGAATTTATGAGTACTTCATATTGCAATATTGTTATTTATTTATTAGCAAAAACACGTTTTTCACGACAAATAAATAATACAGATAAAGATATATAAATGAAAATTTACATATTTACGCTTTGATTAAAATTTTCAACAAATATTCCATAATCTGAATTAAAAATCAACCGTAAAATGTTCCATGGCCTCATAACTCAAACTACCATATTACTATTAAACTCATTATATTTTACAAATGATACGTACACATCAGTGCCCGGCCGTAGCGCTGCAGAGAACAGTCCCCAGACAGGCTTATGGTCGCTGGTGCACACAGATTGCACTGAGTTATAAGCCAAACACTTCAGACCGGATGCCACTGGCACGCTACTGAAGCGACGCAAGCCTAACAATAATGATATTCGTATAAAAATAAATTTGTTGTATTTAAATTATATGATAAAAAATTTTCAAACAGACTACAAGACGAAAAGTATGGAAGAACAGTACTTTATCCTTAACAACATTTAAAGTGAGTGCTTTTATAATTTATATGCTAATAGAATAGTAAGATATATACAATTCATGAATTCCCTTCTAATTTTTATCATCATAATTATCACGTCATTGCAGTGCAATGCTTATTCCAAAGCACAATTCTAATAATACTAATAATAGTATAAAATAAATACATATAAATAGTACTTTACATTGTGTTTTCATTTTTACACACACAAAAATATTGAAAGAAGTAAATAATTAAATATGCATATAGATTAATATTTTTAATTACCCGAAAAAGCGGAAGTTGAGTTCCCCGTCATCGATCTAGCTTTATACAGTATTCTGTCTGTATAAGCCGGCGCTCTCTGTTTGCTCGAAGTATCAAATTGCTGACTTCCTGGATCATACTGCGGATTAAAAAAAATTAAGGATATAGATATTATATTTTAGATTAATATATAAGAATTTTGTGTTATGTTAATTTACGATAATAGCCAAAACTGTTCGATTTATTTTAATGAAATTTAAATGTGTATTATTTCCTCCCACTTAAGAGATAGGATAGTTTTTATGGTGATAAGATAAAATCCATTTTATGTTATTTTATGTTCCAACGTATAGAAGGCAATAGGAGACAAAAGAACGTTTGCCCAATCAACTATAATACCTCTGTCATTAATGTGAAATATGTATCAACAGATCTAAACAAAATCTATTTATATACATTTTTTAAATAGAGTCGCAAACAAACTGACGGCCTACCTGATGGGAAGTGGTAACCGTCACCTATAGACATGAGCAGTACCATGGACATAACAGAGTATACTGTTTCGTCCATGATACCCCCATGCGTTGCCATTCCTGAGGACTCAGGTGTTATTCCTCTGTATCTTGTAATTTCACTGCTATATCCCACCTTTCAAACAGAAACACAACCATACAAACACAACTGCTTCACAGTAGAAACTCTAATGGGACAGAGGTGCCCAAGCAAACGACTTTTGTACAGTCTCCCTCTGATATACTTATACATACTTTTAACATAAGTAAAATATAGTTTGTAATACAATATCTATACATATCAAAGTGTAACTAGATCACAGATATTAAAGAACTTGGGGCTGTGACAATTTAGTACCTGGGTCAACTCAGGATATTTTTACATTGTAAAATATTCTTTTCTGATGGAAAAATTAAAAAAAATTGAATGAAATGCGAACGTAGTCGCAAGTACAGTTGGTTAGTAATATCTTAAGAAAATTTATTATAGTCTCGTCATTGTTTGTTATCGTGACCAATAATAAAAATCTCTCGCTCGATATACGCGTTTTCCGCTATTAAACTATGACGTCACATTAGATATTTGTTTCTTAGTCATTGACTAGGTACGTGATAACCTTGAAAAATTATATCAATATAAAAGGTGGATCCTTCTATCAACTAAAACATTCAAACATCTTTATTAACTTTCATATTTATAATATTACATATACATTATAACGTAAATAAAGAATACTCATTCATTCATTTATTACTGGAATTAATATAAGATTTGGATTCCTAATATTACTAGAATAGTAACTTTCTGGATATTTGTTGTGACTTCACACGTTCCTTAACATATCACAAGCATTGGGATCCTTGATGTCGACATCTCTAGTGACGTTCAGTTTCGTAGCCATCTCGAAGATAAGGTGAGGTTGGCATCGAAAAAAACTCGATGTGCTTAATAAAGTGAAGCAATACTTCACGTCGGATCGAACGATTATTGCTCTACAAATCGCAAATACTAGTGGTGTCGAACCCTTAAGTCTTAGGAGAGATTTTGCCTCACTTTGCTTGTTCTATGGTATTGTAGGCTTCATAGGCTACAGTAACCGCTTGCTATCAGGTGGGCCGTACGCTTGTTTGCCATCTCAATCGTATAAAAAAAATTATTCGCGTGATATTTATTCTGTTAATAAACTAGTCAAGTCATTTTAGATCCTAAGTATATTCAATTTACCTTATAAGTTGGTGGGAAGGTAATTGGAGCTTCTCGAAAGTCTCTAAATGCAGCGCCATCTTCTAGCACTGCCGTTAATTGGTCCGCGTGAAGGAGACCATGCGGTAAATATGGCGGGAGTGGGAACTGTCAAATTAGAAATAGTTTATTAATTAAATAATATTTAAATGATCTTGTAACGTAGTGGATTTACTGACTTTTTAAGTAACATTAAGATGGTTGCAGGTTCGATCCCTGCACAATACAAACAATTATCTATTTACATTGTTCTGGGTGTTTAATTTAAAGTAAAATAATCAAGCAGCATTGTAGGTCTATTGTGCAGGTAGGTAAACTATGTAACATTATATTAATAAAAAAAATTGTAGTTTATACAATCTACAATTGGATACTGACTTCTACAATTATAGTGATGTAAATGACCTCTCGGATTTGATCCTCGGTGATGTCTAATATTCGTATATTGACAATACAGAGAATCGAACCATCCTATTATCTGTCGTATTATGCTATAATGCTTAAAATAATATAATCTTTTTACTGTAGGTATAACTATTTGGTGTTCAAAAAACTAACTTCAGTTTGCTCGATCCAGCGCAACACAGCTGCCCTTGGTTCACCCAATCTGAAATTTAGGTCCCCACACCAGAATACGTAGTCAAAGTTGCTCGTAACGTCTGGAATGAATATATTTAAGTTTTAGCAGTCCGGGGGAAAGCAATTGTTTGTAATGGGGGTTCTAATAGCCCATTGCTAGCAATACATCTAATCAGATCGACCTCCACGCGGTTCTTCTTAGAAACCGAGTTGGTTAATTCTTGTGGATTTGGTCACGATGGGTTAACTGGCTTGCTTTCATCCTCACCTATTATCCTTTGGCGTCCGCATATATCGATAGCACAAGCGGGGTTATTGTTCTGTTATCATCCATAAAAAAAGAAGTGTGTCCTGAATGATTACAGGGCAATTCGGGAAACATTGCTATGTTTAAACGTGTCATGTATCTTGTTATACCTTCATTCGTATTTATTATGCTGTCGTATACATTATCTCGTGTTTTACTAAGCGACCCGCCCGGGTTTCGCGCAGACAGTTATGTAGAAAGATAGATAAAATACAGCCTATGTCAACTCCCTAGTAATGTAGCTTTTTATAGGTAATTTTTTTTCATTGATTGTGGTATATAGAGTCTAATAAAGTTAACAAGTATCTATAATATTTCAAAAACAGAGACCAAACAAAACATAGGCACTATGGTACAGTCATAATTTTAAAACATTGTATGCTAAGGCCTATTTGTGACAAGACAATGTTAGAATTATGACGGAGATTAACTGGTTTGCTTAAACTGCTTCTGTTTGTAGACCATGATAAAAAAGACAACCTTATTAAGATAGGCCATCATAGCATTGTTGTAAATTAACAAAAAATCCATAAAATAATTTTAAGCACTAGAATAATATATAATTATTTTTATAGCTTTGTGTTTATCATCAGACATCCAGAACGTAGGGTTCAATTTTACAGCTAGCCCAGATTTTTTTGTCAACATGTTTCATACCAAAAGTATCAAGTTGAAATTTATTTACTCTAATTAATAATAATAAACTTTAATATTTATTTAAATTAATAAATATCTTAATCACAACAATCCTTTGAAGCGATTTATAATAATGGTGATTCATTTATCAACAAAATATATATTTATATTTTCTTAAAAGTTTGTTAAAACATTTTAAATTAATTTCTATCATATTTTTTGCCAACTAAGAAAATTTGCTGATAAAATCATGCTGTATAAACACAGTGAGTGTAAAAAATTACCTTTACTTCTGTGTCTACAAGGTAAATTCTTCGGAAGGTCAATGGATCTTATTATCCTTTTGATATCGGATACTCGTTCTTTCACTTTCTCTTGATGCGCAGTCAAATGTGCCGTGACAAATAAAAATGAAGAGCCGAATAGTGCAAATGAAATGGCGACAGCGCCTTTTGTGCGGAAAGCGGTGCCAGGTCGCACAGAAAGACTGGCATCTTCAGGTAATGAGCAGAACCAAATAAGGTCTCGGCGTATAAAAATTGTTAGGTGGATTGTACCTGCAAGAATAATGTAAATTAAAACTGGAAATAATCCGCCAAAAAATCTGTTCATTTTCTATTAGGCAAATTGCTATATTAATCTCTAAAGTATGTAGGTTCTCATCATACTAATATATAAATTTTGTATATCTAATTAATTATAAATAATTGAAAATAATCTTATTAAAATAACAACCTGTGCTTTATACATATATCAAGTTCTAACATTACCAATCATAAGAGTATCAAGAAACATGAATATTACTAAAAATTTGTACTATATATTTCTTTTTTTAATTACAAAATTTCCCAACTTTAATAATAGATTAATAAGAATATTATGTATATATTATGTTTATTTAATGTTATCTCATTTAACTCTTAAATGGTTAAGCTAAACTCTCTTAATTAGAAATTTAAAATGTACAAGCCCTACATATAATGACAATTGATAAAAGACATACCAAGGTAATATGAATGCAGCAATAAATGAGAAGGTCCCAATACTTCCTGTATTGTGATTTCCCACTCTGTCCTTTCAGAATATGATTCTTGTGTGCCAATAGCAAATATATCGGGTACATGTTTCACTTGGTTCGGAAATATAAAATCTGCTAACTCCCTGATGGCAATACGACAAAGAATTTAAACATAATCTGATTTAATAATAATGTTTCTACTTAGTAAATTTCTTTAACATGTACAATTTTATCATTAAAATAATTTTTGAATTTTTCTTATTAAATGAAACAAGTGACCAGGTAGGTAAAATGAGGAATCTTTTTTTTACCACCCTTTGCTCTTCTTAGATATAGTTGATCTGTTTCTTATGTACTATTATTTCAGAATTATAAATATAAAAATACAATTAAAGAATCATAAAAAAACGTACATAATGATGAAAACTACTTAATAAATTTTTTTATGTTAATGAATATATTTAATTAAAAATTTTAATTCGATTTTTAATTAAATATATTTAATGATTTTTTCAAAATATAGATAATACCAATAAAATAAAATATAATAAATTTACCTTGGAGGAGCTTGTCCATTCATATTCCATGTTCCCACAAATATTCTAACTTCTCGGTCTGGAAAAACATGTTCCAATTCTGCTGCTCCTAACAAAGAATGGGAAGCCAGTCTACCATAGAGATAATTTCTAAAAAAAAAATTAATAAGTATATTATTTACAGTATTAATATGCATGAAAACAGTGAAGCACATAAGTATAAGATACATTTAATTTCATATTTTACTTGAAAATATTTCTCAAGTACTAATGATAAAAAATATTTTTACCTCTCTCGTGCTTCCTGTGTTGGTATGAGGCGTAATACTTGTGCAGCCAACAAAGAGTTTCGTGCCAAGCTATCAGTACTTCCAGCTCGAGAAGTTGATCTTGTGATTGTAGATTTAGTTCTATTATTGAAATAGTAAGAAATACATATTAAGCACAGATAAATGCATTTGTGAGTTGCAAAAAGCTGATTATTTAGTTACAGAACTGACATTACAACTAAGTATTATATTAAGATTTAGTTACTACATTACTACATTTAAAAAAAAAGCATTTTAGATTATTTTGTTTTTGTAAATATTGCATTTATTAGATGTATTGTTTACAAAATTGACAGTATTTATTTTATACCTACCTATATCAATGACAGTGACAACAATGAAATTCATACCATTATCAAGATTGATAAGATTATTAGTTTAGACAGATTAGAAATATAATTCTTTATTTAATGCAGATTTTTTGTATTTCAATTATTAAGAGAGAATGTAACTGTGACATTAGACAAGTATTCTAATTCAGACATTTTTGTAAATAAAAACCTAGTTTCCATGATCATTCCAATTTATTTAGTATAAAATTTTATGTCTGAAAATCTTACCTTCTTTTACGGTCTAGAGAACTGCTTCTATCACTTTCAGGAGATGATGAACGATAAAAAGGTTTTGTTTCATTAGATATTAAATGATCAGCTGAAAGTCTTTTAACAAACAACTTATTTTTTGGTTTGATGCCTTCAAATGAACCAGAATGCTCAAAATATTTTTTTGGATCATCACCTTTCGGAAATTTTACTGTTACTTTAGGTATTTCCTCAGATTTCGATTGTGTACAAGACATTGTCTGATCACTTAAACTGTTACTAGAATTATTCACTGGACTGCATGGTTTTGAATGTGATTCTTCTTTAGAGGGTTGACCTTCAATAAGACTTCTAGGGCGAGATCTTCGAAAAAAGGTACGACAGCATTTAGGATTGTTTTCGTCTTCATTTTGAGTATGACATGACTTCTGACTTGAACTATTGCCAACTGGTTCCACGACTGGATTCCGCTGGGAATCCGTATGTTCAGCACTTGAATCTGCACTATAAGCACTGTGAGCTAAAAAAGGATCTGCTGGAGAAATTGGTCGTGATGAAGGCTGATTAAATTCGTCGTTTGAATCTGTATCAACGTAACAGCCTACTTTTGGTGATTTCTTAACGAACAGCCTTTTCCGCAATGACAACTTTTGCTTGGTTCTGACGGGGGATGTTGTCATGGTTAATTTTGAATTATAAGACCCTATAATTTATGTTATTAATTACATTTTTATTAAATAGTGTTAACATAACCTACTACGTCTCAAAATGACACTTTACATTACGGAAACTGTCAAATCAAATCACTTTTTTATTGAATTATCTCACTTTAAACGCACGTGCTTCGTATCATTCTGCCCAAGTAAGTTTAATATTTTATCTTATTTCAACACAGGTTTTGTAGATACACGTCTAATCTTCTCATGATATAGGTATAAATATGCTATGGGAAAATGTTGCTCCGTAAATACCGTATCGCATCATAAAATGTTTGTTTTATGCACCAACAGTGTAACTATGACGACTTCCAATAATTATTAAATGACATCAAAAACAAATCATAATAGAATTCCTTCTAAAAATAAATTCGCTATTATATTGTTAAACATGTTAATCTTTATTCTCCTTTTTGTATGCAATATAACAAACATTCCTATTCGCCTGCTTAAATATCAGTGTCTTTATTATCAGGATCAGCTAGGTACCTAACTTCTTTATAATGAAGTACATGTATATGAATAATTCAATTATTATAAAAAGTTAATTATTGTTCACCACTCTTGAGATCATATATTAAGATATTATCTATGATCTATGTATATAGGGTCTTGTGTTAAAAATCGCAATAAAGTTTCAGTAGTTAGTAGGTACCAACGTATCCAGGTATGAGTACTTAGATATTTTATAAATATAAGGTGCTTAAGTGAAATTTTTGGAAAGATTTTATTATTATATTAATTTATTAATTATATACAAGCATAGTAGCACATAAAGTCATAATATATGTAACTAATGTTATCTTATGTTTTGTCGCATTTCCACGTCCGATGCCTGGAATTAGCAGATTCGTTCCAGTGTATTCCGGTGTAGGGGATAGGCCACCACCAACGACGGACTGGACTCCATCGCCTTCGGAAAAAAAAAAACATTAAAATTTACTGTAAGCACTTATTATATTATAGACAATCAATTAGGTATAATTGAGGAAGGTTCCGCTATTGTTTCTTCGTTTAAACACCAAGCGATTTACTAGTATGATTTTGTAGTGATTTATAATATGTTTTTACCTACTAGCTTTTTACCTGCTACTTGGTACGCATGAATTTTAGACGTAAGAAAACGAATGAAATAACCATTTCTAGATGGGGTAACATTATAAACTCTAAGAATAAAACATATACCAGATTTTAGTTTTCTTCAGGAGTCTGTGTATATAAATGTTCTAACATTCATATAACTTTAATTGTGTCTAGACAGACAGACAAAATTTTGAAAAAATATTGTTTTGGCATCTATTGGTCTCATTAAAACTCGTAATCTTAATTTTTCTTGAATATCTCAAATGTATAAACTGTCTAATTTTATTATATTAGTAAGACTGAAGATTAAGTATTTTATTTTCACAGTAGGTACATATTTCACATACTTATTTGTTTTGTTTTTTTAGCCTTATTTTCACACAACAAAGGTACAGTACAGCTTATGAATATGAACGTCTGCAACACTAGGGGTGTCACGTGCGCATTTACAACCCTTTTGAAGAGGGGGGAAAGGGATTGTTAGCAATGGTGTTTGACAACCTCAATTTTTCAATTGTTAGCAATATGCCCTATTAGGTCGACCTCCACGTGGTTCCCCCTGGAAACCATAATGAACAATTCTTATTGAATTCGTCACGATGGGCTAACTTACCTGCTTCATCCTCACCTATCACCCTTCACTGGTGCCACTCCGTATATACCGATAGCGCGGGTGGGGTTACCATTCCATTATCACCCATTAAAAACCTTTTAGAAGAGGGGGGAAGGAATTGTTAGTAATGCGGACTATTAGTCCCATTGCTAGCAATACACCGTCAGGTTGACCTCCACGCGGTTCTTCCTCGAAACCATCGTGGTTAATTGTAGTGGAATTTGTCACGATGGGCTAACTGACCTGCCTTTTCATTCTTACTTATCACCCTTCACTGGTGCCCCGCCAGTGTATACCGTTGACGCAGGTGGGGTAACTAATATATTATCATCAATTATATAAAAAAAAAACTCTTTTGAAGATACATACTTCTCTATAAAAAATGTCGGACGAAAAACTCATTCTACAGCCTGAATGTTTGTGAAAAGAAACTTCAGAGACTGAACTGTACGCGACTGTTTGGTTGTATAATGTGAGAACAAATTACTGTAGGCATAATTTTGAACAATTACACAAAATAAAATCTATTAATCTAATCTATACTAGAAGTAGAACACAACTTCATTATTCTAAAAAAGGAATACTTACCAATATTGCACAAATCTTGGGTGCATGCTCTATAGTAAGTTCGAAAAGTGGAGTCAACGATATCGTGATTAAGATAATCTGGTGCTGCTTCACAAGTTCGTATGAAACTTGCCACTACTCCAGAAGGATCCTAAAAACAAGATCAACTTATAGGTATAATGCTGAACAATATGTTTCACGTGTCAATAAAAGGTAAAATAATAAAAGGTAATACTAGTAGTATTGTAGTTTTAATAAATGGAGACCTGCAACAATTATACAACATAGTTAAACACGTAAGGGTCGATTAAATACTGTAAGCTTAATTATTGATAATTTTTAATGGTCCTGAAACACAAAACCTTTTTTTTGTGTCTTAAAATGTAGAAAAAAAGAAAAAGAAAATCTGGGTGAAAGCTTTTGCATTTAAGGTTCTTCCGATCACAAAATAAAATGAGGCTATCATGATAGTACCTAAAGCCGTAATCAGTTTGACAGCGCCATTGCTGGCGGTATGCCCTATCGGGTCGACCTCCACGTGGTTCCCCCTGGAAACCATCGTGAACAATTCTTTTTGAATTCGTCACGATGGACTAATTGATCCGCTTCATCCTCATCTATCATCCTTCACTGGTGCCCCGCCGGTGTATACCGATAGCGCGGGTGGGGTTACTATTTCATTATCACCAATAATAAAAGCCATAATCACATTACATAAACCTACACATAAAAAATATAGTTAGGCGATTCGGAACATTATCCTTATTAAAGCCTTTTTTAAATTAAAAAAAATTAATGCTATCCAATGATAATGTCATCCAATTTTTACCATTTAATTGGCAAAAATCACACTTACTACATACTCCTGTCTGAAGATCGTACAAAATGTACTGGTACATTCCACTGTCGGCGTGTCATCCGTTATGGTTAAACAAGACTGATCAGATTCCGTTGACGAAAAACTGCACGCATAACATCGAAACTGACCTGAAAATGTTCAGTTTTTATATGCATTATTGAATGGTAAACTAACGGCCTGCCTAATGGAAAGTAATAATGGTTGCATATAGGCATAAACAGCACTAGTTTGGCACACTGTTCAAATAGAGTTATAGCTATCTATCTAAGGCAATGATACCTATTTACTACTCACTTAATAAATATCAAAAGTATTTAAACTGCTCAACAAGGTTATAAGTTTTATAAATATTTTTTATACTTCTGCGTATCCATAAGTATAATATCAGGGAGGAAACAGATGAGGAGTAGTAAAATCAAGCATACCTTTGCATGAAGTGCTATAATTGTAAAAATTTTATCAATAGCAAACATAAAATGTAGACAGGACCCCATATAAAATGACTGCCAGTTTATGAAGTATAAAAATATCCCTACAATTGTGATTCAATCTTTGACAACAGAAATAATGCTATTGTCAGAGATAGAACTGGTTATCCGACGGTAATCATAATATATCAAATATAATAATCTCAGCATAATCATTGCCACAGAGCAGGAATTGGTATCATTTTACACATAGAGTTTAACCAGATCACATAGAAGTTATACTCTTTATCTTATGATTACGTCTATGTATAAATAAATTCATGCTGTTTTATATACTGTATTTATATGAAAATGTCTTTGTGAAGGTAGCCAAATCACTGCTATTTTAATAAGAGATACTTTTTCTTAAAAAATAATTGTAATTCAAATATTTTTTACAATATCCAATAATTAAATTTATATCGCCTGATAAAAAGGAGAAGCAATGGTACAAACAGAATAATTGAAATTAAGCAAACATGCCTACTTTAGATATAATAAACGGTATGTAAAAACTGGACGTTTCTATCCATATTCCTTTACAGGAGGTATATTAGCGTCAGTTAGCTAGGAAGAGTTTTGAGTTTATCCATAAAAAAGAAACATACCAATATCTAAATTTTTTTTTATAATATTCGTATAAGATTTATTTTTCGCCTAAGTATTAAGAAAACTAATTGATTTTAGGTGTAAATAAATGTTATAGAAGTATTAAGTTGTAAATTTTAATAATAACTTTCACCTTAGTACTTTTTAAAAATACAGTCTTCCTGTATTATACATAAACAGAATTACTCAAAATATAAATAATTTATATATACAAGTAATTTATTGAATCCAATTATATTCTATAAGTACCTACTTTTATTTCACATGTATTGATAACGATTTTCTGGAAAATTACGTCATGTCATATAAATTATGTTGTACTTGAACTGTATGAACTGCTAAGGTAAAAGTAGTAATTTAAATTTATAATATAATACTAGTATTAGACTTATTTACACTAAAAATCAATTTAGTTTTCCTACTTCCTAGGCAAAAAAATTGGTAGTATATACTTTACAGAAGATAGAGACATACCTACAGTTTTCCCAATTAAAGTAAAACACACTAAAAACAATAGTTCGAATTTCATTTTGTACACAACACTTTTCTTTGTCACTGAATAAATATAACTGCAAGTAATTATTTCCTTGTCTCACTATCACGTAATCAATGTACCTTTTTATTGCAAGGCAATACTTATATCTTATCTATTTAGGTATTCGGTGTATTAAAGAATCACTGTATATATAAACTATCAGAAAATTAATTTGATTATTTGTGACGTGTAACATTGTATACGAGTAAATACGAATATAGACATAATATAACATACTCATGTACCTATTTATAAATTACAGTTAATTTCCTTGATAATAACTTAAGAATTCCTGCAATACTTTTGATGATGTCGCTTCATTTTTTTGGGTGTAGTCAAACACTGTGTGCTTACACGAGTTCACAACTTGACACTCAAAATGAACGGTAGGTCATTTCATTCGTCATCTGTCCATTGTTGAACATAGGCCTCCCCCATAGACTGCCACAAGGAACGAGAGTGTTCCGAGTAGCCTATCATTCGAGAGATTTTACCAGCCGCGTTTGGTAGGCGAATTGGCAATTTCAGTTTGGCTTATGGTGTTGTTTTAAGAGGGGCGCTGCTGTTCATCCCTCGATCCTTAAGTTCCCTTAGTCGCCTCCTACGACACTTACGGGAAAGCAAGGAGTGACCCATTCTGTGCCAGGACCACATGGCTTTATGGGTATATGGGGTAATAATATAATAATAATACAGTGTATAACGATCAGAAAATTATGCTACTATTCTGACCGTGATAAATTCTGTCAGACGATGAACTAATCAATACAGTGGAAGTTACCAATATATATCGTAATTACAATTTCACTTCATGATCGTTATTTAAGATCTCGATGGTGCGATAAATCGATTCTCACGTGATTATATACCAGTTTCTAAGCTGTTAAAGCTTGTAGGTGCAACAGACTGCACGGCAGCTACAGCCAGTTAGACAAGACTAATTAATACTTGTAAAAGTTCTTTGAGATTCTGCAGATTGATTCCTTAAAGACTTTTTTTTTAATTTCATTTATTTTTAAACCTAAAGTAAGGGTTTACTTCCTAAAAAAATATTTAACAAACTTTTAAATGTCTTTCTTTTTTGTCTCTATTCTTTTCTATTGCTTTTTTTTTTGCTTTTCATTTGTATTTGTTGTTTCAGTCGTAGGTATTTTTCTGTCTTATTTTCTTTTACCTGCTGTTCTGTTTTATTATCATTAGAATTATTAGTGTATGTCATATGTATTTATTTGTGTAAGTATGTATGTAAGTATGTATATATGTATTAACCTTTAATTGTCCACTGCTGAGCATAAGGGAGAGGCCCTTGGTAGGTTTTGCCAGTATTTGCCATGCTTTGCAGGCGGATTGGCAACCGAAGTTAGGGCTTTAGAGATGTTTTAAGAGGAATGCTGCTGCCTATCCTTCGCCCTCCCTTAGTCAGCTCTTACAACATCCACGGGAAAGAAAAGGGTAGCCTATTCTATGCCGGGACCACACAGCCAATGTAAGTTGAGTTGGTATATCGAGTGTTTATTAACTCTAAACTGCATATTATAAAGTGTATTAGGATGAGATTTCTCTCCTCAAATTTTATATAAAATAAGTAGCCATAAGAAAAGATAATATTTTTTTATATGACAAAACATATATGAGTATGACATTATAAAACTTGTAGGGAACTTGAGCCTAAACTATGTAACTAACGTGAACAGTTCTGTGACTTCATTAACTCTTCTGTTTCTGCCGTTGTCTGGATATCACATTCTGAACTTTCTCTTTCATTAGTGGCATTTCCAGGTTGTTCATTGACTTTGAGTTTGTAATAAGTATATCAAGGTACAGTTCTTGTAGTTCGGAAGATAATAATTTTATTCTTTGCAGATCAGATATTGTATGTGGCTTTAAGTATAATAGTTAAATGAGAAAAAGATAAACTGTGCTTGTTGTTTATTTGTGCTAAAGAATACGTTGTACTTTTAATACTTATTAATTTTATACATATTTAAAAAAAATGTAACAAGAACTGTATTTAGAACTTAACATCTACTTATGCGTACTCATATACAAAGTAAAGACGTTTATTTTCACATCAAATTGGATAATTACAAAAAAATCTGTGTAAATAAAAGTAACATGATAGTTTTCTATTCATTTATATTAACTATTATTGGTTTAATATTTAGTATATCCTTCAAAATACATTGTTTTTTAACATTTGTCTGCGATGTAATAATATTTCTATAATCATTATTGCAAATGATAAAATCATCCCATATATTAGAAGTAACATGACTGGATAGAAATCGATCATGTTGACGGATTGAAAACTTCCCCCACGGGCTAAGCAAACTGGTCTTCTGGAAAAAAAGTAGCGGTTTTCCCGATCACCTATACCAGTTTCCTTGATCCTTAACAGTCTGTAAAAAAGAATTTCTTTATACGTTTTTAAGGTATAAACTTAATTAGTCTTTTTAATTATTTTTTTATAGAACAATGGTGATGAAGTTGGTTAAGATGTTTTTTTTTTTTATAAGATAATAAGCCTATTTAAGAGAGAAGAGGAGATGTGCTCATCCCTCATAAATAATTATTAATTCATTATTCTTCTTATAAATAATTTATTATGCAATCCATAGTATTTTCTTTAGTTTCGTGATCTCTATTTTAAATACCCTTACTTGTAGTATATTAAGACTTTAAGATGATTGATTGAGCTGTTAAGATGCCAAGAGGTAATAAAGAAATAAACTCACTATCGTGTGTATAATATTAGTAAAAATAAACAATGTATTTTGTACTTGCCCGACTTTAAAAAATTCTTTGTATGGTGTATTTCGCTGACACGTCAAGTAAGTTTTTGTGTTATCCAAATATTGAATTTCTTGAAGCCCACATTTTTCATGTTCATAGAAATATCTATGTACTACATGATATCCAAATTCTGTGGCCATGTGAAAAGCAAATGGTTCCTAAAAATTATAATTTCATTTATTTATTTTATTTATCATCGTATTTATATAAGGTAAAATCTAAATCATTGTACCAATGAAACTGTATACTTTTTCCGAAGAATTATTTGACGAAAATGACAAAAAGTTTTAACCCTATCGTATCTGACAGGCTCAGAATTATTTGTCATTTTACAACCCATTTTCCCTCGAGAAAAATGTTTAGATTTATTGGTGGAACACTATCGTAAAAGAAGCTAATGATTTCGATTCCATCATGTAATCTTGCACATAATTATTAAAAATTATACTTAATAATTTACTTTCTGTAACTTCTTAACTCCTTCTTCCAAATCCATGAATTTTGGCTTTGCTCCAGGTGGAGCTATTTTCTTTTGATAGATTGCTTTTCTTATTGGTTCTGTAGCAGCCTGAGGATTAAATAAACAGTGAATTAAAAAAGAAAATAGATTATGACAACTGTGTCACTGTGTTTGTAAATTGTATTTTGCTTTTGTATAATACGTAAGTCGTAATTCTTTTAGTTATTGTTGTGAATACAGGACATGATAGATTGATAAAGGGAACAGCCCTCAACTACACGCATTGATTGAATCACCGAAAAAATTTTAAGTCGTGGATAGTCACTCCATCTAGCTGACTTATCTTTATCTATATAAAGTTACAACTGAAGAAACTTTCTTCTCCATTATTTGCCGATCCATCGTGCTATGTAGCTAGAACATTACTATTTCAGTTTGTTTTTGGGCTACATTGGTCATTTTAGTACATCCTTTACGTATCTCCTCTTTAACATACTACGCTAGCAAAAACGATATATGGGGAGTTATAAAGTATTAAAAACTTGTGATATTAAGAAGTTTGATTTTTGTAATATGAAAGATTTTCTAGTAACATAAGAAAACCTTCATTTAAGTTTTCTTAACCTCCATTTATTTAAAATATAATAATGAAGAAGAGGAAATAATAATGACAAAATTACAGAAAAATAATGCTTATTATAAGGTGTATTCTCCACTCCTAATTCCAATTTAGAATTAAGGAGATCAGCCAAAGTACGAATCTGGTTCGATCTGGATTGCAGTAATGCTACAATACTGGCCGAGTATGATGAGTAAAGTAATAAGAAGACGAGGAATAGCAGAAATGTCACAAGTCGACCAAGGCCACCTGAAAATAAAAACTACTATGTATTGACCCGGATTGACGTTAGATACTATCTTATATTTTATATACTATCTATTACCAGAGGGAGACTTTGTACAAAAGTCGTTTGCTTGGGCACCTCTGTCCCATTCGTGTTTCTACCATGAAGCAGTTATGTTTGCATGGCTGTGTTTCGGTTGGAAGGGTGGGATATGGCAGTGAATTTACAAGCTATAGATGAATAACACCTGAGTCCTCAGGAATGGCAACGCATGGGGGGTGTTATGGGCAAAAGAGTATACTCTGTTATATTCATGGCACTGCTCATGTCTATAAGCGACGGTTTTTTTAATGGGCAATAATGAAGTGGTAACTCCGCCTGCGCCATCGGTATACGCTGGCGTGGCACCAATGAGCGATGACAGGTGACGATGAAAGCAGGTCAATTAGCCATCGTGACGAATTTCACTAGTATTAACAAAGATGGTTTCCAGGGGGAAAGCAATTTGAATTGTGACAAAATTAATATAGAACAAGTTACCGGAGTAAATTTTATCGATTACAATTAATAAGTAAAATTGGTTCATTATTGACGAAATATATATATATATATATATATATATATATATATATATATATATATATATATATATATATATATATATATATATATATATATATATATATATATATATATATATATAATATATGTAATCGATAGAATTTACTCCGGTAACTTGTTCTATATTAATTTTGTCACAATTCAAATTGCTTTATTTTTATGTAGGGAACAGTCATATTATTAGAATCTAACCTTTTAGTTCTAAAGAACTTCCTTGTTGTGCTATGGCTGTCACTACTAACATTGTAACATCGCTGACGTTTGGTCTTAAATAAACATGTTCAATTTTCTTCTAAAAAGAAAATAAAATAGTACATGATTTTTTGGTAATAAATAATAATAACACCTTCGTGGACACTGAACGGCTATAACTGTAATAACAATTTAGGAACGTAAAACGTATTTGTATTTTTGAATCATCTGAAATAGTTTTCTTTTTTTCAAAAGGCTAATCGCATCGACAACTTATCTTTTTCATACTAATTTTCATAACCAGAGGAACAGTTTGTACAATAGTCGTTTGCTTGTATACCTCTGCCCTATCCGTGTTTAAACCGTGATGCAATTGTGTTTGCATGGTTGTGTTTCGGTTTAAAGGATGGGCTTTGGCAGTGAATTTACAGGGTACAGAGGTATAACATCTTACTCCTCGGTATCATAAGCGAAATAGTTATGTCTATTGTACTGTTCATATCTACAGGCTACGGTTACCGCTTTCCATCAGGTGCAAAAAAGCTGCTATGATCACTTACTATAAAATGAGTTGCAGGGTTAATAAACTGTAGAGACCTTTACTTCTCTTCTTTACATAAATTACTCATATATTACTCGATAGTAAATGTAGGTAGGTATATTGGTGAAAGAATTTTTAAAATCTATTGAGTAATTTTTCCTTTTTATAGTACGATAGTAGTTGAAATCTTACCGACTCATTATCCACCATCTTCTTTTTTTCCCATAATGCGTTGATATAAATAATGAATATCAATATTATAACAAATGCTCCAATGCAATACCATACGGTAGATTTGAAAGGCAGAAGAAACAAATTATTCTGGTATGACAACGGTGGTTCTCGGAACACGAACTTGAGTGAGATGGGTGAAGGAGATATTAAGAAATCCACAACTTTTATACGTTGAAGTGTTATTATTAGCACTGTACCTGAAAAAAGATAAAGTATTCCTTGTGTTTAATTCTATTTGATCGATGACGATATTACATTATTTGATTTATTATTCATTCAAATATTACCTAAAATATTACATACCATAACTGATATAATTTAACACTGGAAGGCATTCTCTACTAATAAATTTAAATTTCTTTAAAAAAGTAATTGATCAGTTAATTAAGCGGACTCTATAAATACTATTAATGATATTAAATATTCAAATATTGAAATTTATATTTTTTTTTTATAAAATAAACTAAAAATTATATATATACATAAGTTAACAAATATTTTTCGAGTGATGAAAATTATAGGCGTAGATAATCTCTAGCACATTAATCAAACTTACCTGTAACCGAAGTTCAATTTTCACTATGGAAGTAATTATTTAATGCATGAGGAGTTAGGATAGGATATATAAAATTGTCTTGGAGTGAGTACAAAATAATAAGACTATTAAGTATTCATATAAGCGGTACCTATTTCTTCTTTATAAACATTAAAATTTACCTGCAAGTTCAGCTCTCTCATTCGTTAATTCACCAATCATACCGTTAAATGATCCATTTCTATAATATCCCCAATTATCAGTATAGATAAATTCTATAGATGCATTCAAATAAGTAAAGAGTGGATAAACTTGACGATAATTAGCTTTTGTCGCAGTGTCCGTAAAAAAATCGCTGCACAATAAGAAAATTTATTTTTCAGATTTCAAACAATTATAAAATTATATTTAAGTTATTTTATGGATATTCTTATTCGCTTTATTTACGGCAAATTATTATGTATACAAACACATTGAGTAGATGCAGACAAGTAGGTATTATTATTGAATATTTTTTTTATTTGCATCAAAAATATTTAGGCAATCTGTGTGTCAAAAATCATCAAAATCTATGAAACTATTTAAATATAAATAATAAACATCTAAACAATTTTCAAATTAAATTTATAATATTAATAGTTTATCAAGAATTCATTAATATAAGCCATTTTGTGTACACTTTTTAAGTCTAATTCAGTAAATACCAATTATATTTTATTACCTAAGGTCGAAAAGGTCTTCTTTAGTTTTGTTGTTAAAGATAACCAAAGTAATCTTTATGGGAGTTCTATGGAAATTTTTCCTTCTAATTGAAATAGACTGTTCTGTCAACTTAACTTTCTTTAGCCCAGATAACGATGTCCATTCTCCGTAGTTTTCTATGATCCATTCGGATTGTGGTCTTATCCTGTAAACTGAGATGGATAATAGTGGTTTTACTGGGGAGAAGGATTGTTAGCGACGGCCACTTATGACCCATTCACTGAAAACTACTGTGGTGAAATTCTATGGTGGATTCGTTATAATTATCTGACTAACCTGACTACATCATCATTATCATCTCTTCTAGTAGTCTGCTATTGTAAACTCGGCATTCATAAGTAAAACTAGATTTTTTTACAAAGAAACATGGGTTAAAAGTTATTCTTAAAGAAATTATACATACAATACAAACACAGCACGTTCGCTATAAAAATACCATTGGAGGCTCACATTTTTTAATAATTTTTGACTCATGTTTCTTTGGTAATAATTATCAATTTCACTCGTAGAACACTTACTTAAATGGACCCTAATCATTTAAATATCGCCCGTTACTTTTTTATTCACATGAAATTTTCCCAAATAGATGCGGCTATTTATGTTAAAAAATATTTTGACATATTTTATCGAATTCATATCAAATGAACAGGATATGAGAATCATGTTAATATGCTTTTGAGCTGTATAAAAAGTACAATAAACTATGACATAACTGCATTTTATAATAATATAA
This sequence comes from Galleria mellonella, assembly GCF_026898425.1. NCBI lineage: Eukaryota > Metazoa > Arthropoda > Insecta > Lepidoptera > Pyralidae > Galleria > Galleria mellonella. Next base: position 7,304,759 of record NW_026441995.1, on the reverse strand, counting down.
GTGCAAATGTCTATTATTAAAATAAACTGATTTTGACTGTTAACTTACAATAGTCATATGTCCTACATCTCAAAGCAAACCCACATACTTACTCATACTTAGTTTAAAAGAATCACTGCCGTTATTTTGTGCGATAATAACTTCTGAATCAGGCAATATATCGAGTTCATACATTTCACGCGGCACTGTACCATCTTTATTTAGTGATTTTCCTATTATCACCCATTTATACGGTAAACCAAACTTTTTAGCGATATTTGCCTAAAATTATAAAAAAGAATTTTAATTTTATATCTAAGGTGAATATTAACAGATTTATATTATTATAGTACTAACTTTTTTGAAAAAATATTCAATCCTAGGACAGTTTATATCTACTATAAATATAATAAAATGCCGATTTAAATAATCGTTATGCTTATTTATGGTATTAGCATCTATAAATCGATTAACTTTTGGTTTTTCTTCTAAATTCCCCAAAGTTGACATGTAGTGAAGTTTCATTGCTGTAAAAAAAAAAATATTGTAATAATTTTTTAATTTGCTTTTTTTGTTGTTAAAATTTCAGAAAAGTTCATAATAAATTACACTATTAAACATCACATATGTATTAAAATTATATTCTAAAGTATTTAGTTATCATATATCAAAGTATGAATTTATTTAAATTACGTTAATTTTAATAAATCCAGATAAAGAAATAATAAGCACTCAGTTACAGAGTCAGTAAATACCATTCTTATTTTATATAATTTAAAAGAATTTAGAATTTATACTTACACGGATTCCAACAAACTTTGGTAAATAGAGACAATGGTCTTTCAAATGAATTTAACAGCTCGCTGAGCATTTTAATTTCAACTGTAGAACCTGAAAGGCTGCTTATAAAGAAGAACAATAACAATACCATATTTTTCATTTTAATAACATTAAATAGACTAATATATAATTATTATAAGTTATTTTTATAATATATAAATATATATTTAAAAGTAATATAATTTAGATTTTGCAATTTACGACCTTTCTCCTCGATTTCTGAAGTAGGAGTCTCCTATGAAAGATATTCAATATGTCTTGTACTGTGATATTAAATTGCTATTTAATTACAGTATAGTTACCAGTTATGGAGAATAATTATATACCATGTTCAACATCAACGTCTCCCTACTAATCAAGGAGGCAAAACTCAACAAATAATTGAAAGCATTGCAAATGTCCATTTTAGCAAATTGATGCCTTTAGTAATTTGCAACGAAACAACTATAAAATATTTTTTTTTTATTTGATAATGGGTTATATCGGATTCTTCGAATATTATAGTGCTTTAATAGTTATGATGTTCTTTTTTTATGGATTTTGTGGCATAATTTTATCTCCTTAGGATAAAGATTATCCTTAAAAGATAAACAGTATATTTACCAAAGGAGATTTTTATAATAATGCCATTTTTGTCAAATATTTAAACCCAGTTTGACCGTGCAATAAAACATACTTATCATGTTTCCTGAAAATAAATATCATTCATTCATTTACTTTAACTGAATTAGATAATAAACAATTAAAAGACATCTATGAGAAATATTTACGTATTTCAGCTAGAATTAAGATACAAGTTAGACTTACATATAAAGAGTTACTGCAAAGAACCTGTTGATTACTCATGAGGTTCAATGACAACGAGATCGATTCAAGTAAATATATTTTGGGGATTTAAGACAGACAGTAAGTTGCATAATGTAAATTAAACGAATTTGCAATGTCCGGTACTATAGAATGTAATAAAAATTGATTACAGCAAAATTAAATTTAGAAAGAAAATAGATAAATTAAATTAATGCTCTAAAACTATTCTCAATAACTCGGAAAGTGTAAATACTGAGAATTTTTAATTTCTTGACAGCTATGTACTTAATATTCATGATATTTAGTATAATATAATATAATAACTACTGGTTTAACTAACGTGTAATTAGATCGAAAAAGCTCTACTAGTTTCAGAATCAATTCGCGTTCCTTAGTTATGAGCGGTTGTGACACGAACACGAACCTATATTCATGATACGAGTATTTTCAATAGTATTGTGCACTGTGCGATTATTTGATGAAACTAGTATACATTATTTATTTTATCATGTAAATATGATGTGAAACTAAAAACATAAATGTACTACTTACGCAGGTATCTGCATGAGTAATACTTTGGAAAGATGGTTTATTTTATTTTATTATTTTAAATTATTAGAGGGTTGACGTCAGGTAGGTGGCCGGTCGTAAAACTAAAAACCAAATCTTTTTGTAATATAGACAAAATCATATTACGCCGACCCCAAATTATTGGAATAAAGGTAAGAAGATGGTTATTTTAAATTCAAATAAAAATTCTAAATTCAAATTTGTTTGCTGTAAACTTTACTATTGCCCAAGTAATCATATCATCATCATTATTATTATATATTACATATTATCGTAATCATTGCGTCTCTGAATTAAAAATTTTTCTAGTTTAAATGCTCGTATCATCCTATTATATTTACTATTATTACGATAAAAATATAAAAGTTTATCTAAAATAACAAAGGTTTAATACACTTTTAATTTTTAATCACAATAGTACATAACGTATACGGTTATATATCACAAAATAAGGCGTGCATAAACGGATCGATTCCTATGAAATGTACTTTCATTTTTCATAACCGCGTGACGCTATGAATGTTGAATCACAGATAATATAATACTGTACGTTGAATCCAATTGCTTGCTACAAAATCGTGAGTTATTGGGTATGGAGATGAATTTATATAACATATATCAATTCTTTTATTACGTTTGTACGTATATTTTCAATTTAGATTTTCAAAATAACAATAAATACCTAAAAGATTTTAAAGTTGTATTAAATAATTTCAATATGAAGTATATTCTTATCAAAGAGCCTACTCGTATTACAGATTGTACTGAATCCTGTATAGACAATTTTATAACTAATTTTAAGGACAAATCCGTTAGAGGCTTAGTATTAGATTATAAGATATCAGACCACAATGTTATTCGACTTAGTTATGCGTATAAAACTAGGCATGCAAGTAAAAAGGATGTTCAAAACTATATTATTAGACGACACTTTTCTAAAAGTAACTGTAATTATTTCCATCACTTAATTAATACTGACAAATTTTTCCATTATGATATATCTAAATGTAATGACCCAAATAAAAAGGCTGAAACTTTTGTACTTGGACTAAAATATTTCTATGACATTGCCTTTCCAAAAAAGAAAACTTACGTAGTTAAAAATCAACCAGTATGGGAAACAAAAGGAATACTGAAATCTAGGGATACTCTAAATAAACTTGAATTTCTACAATGTGTTCTTCCTTCTGAAAAACGTAAACAAAGAATTCATAAATTTAAAAAATGTTTAAAAAAAGTAATGATTACTGCAAAAAGAATACAAATCTCATACAATATTAAAAATTCTAAAAATAAAGTAAAAGAGTGTTGGAATACCATATCCAGATTAATAAATAAGACAAATCGACTAACACGTAATATAAACAAAATTAAAACACAAACTGGAACAATAATAACAAACCCAAACTTGATTGCAAATTTTTTTAACAGTTATTATTGTAATATTGGTAAAGAACTAAGCGATAAAATAAAAACGGATAAAAATAAAAACTATGAACTTTTATCAAGAACAAAAAAGCCAGATAAAACGATAATATTTAAAAGAATTACTCGAGACGAATTGTTAAAAATTATGCGTTCTATAAAAAATAAAAAATCTAGAGATATATATGACATGGATTACAAGATATTGGAACTTATATTTAATAATGATAAATTAATTTACTTATTACTTGATGTTGTTAATTCCTGCATTGACAACGGAACTTTTCCAGATGTTTTTAAATGTGGTAAAATTATCCCTATATTTAAAAAAGGTGACGCTGAGGACCCCTCCAATTATCGTCCAATATGTATTCTGCCAGTCTTATCTAAAATTATGGAGATAATATTAAAGAAAAGTATAGTAAGACACTTTGAGGAAAACAATCTTTTTACTGACAAACAATATGGCTTTAGAACAGGAAGGTCCACCACAATGGCAATTACAAAAACTATGGAATTTATATTGGAGTCTTTGGATAGGTCCATGAAATGTGTAAGCGTATTTTGTGATCTTACCAAAGCTTTTGATTGTTTAAGGCACGACATAATATTGAGCAAATTACAATACTATGGATTTGAACATAAATCACTAAAAATGATGCAGTCATACTTAAATAATAGGACACAAGTAGTAACATTAAATGATAATACTATATCCCACATACATAAAATTAATATAGGCATTCCTCAAGGTTCCATACTTGGACCAATTCTTTTTCTTATTTACATTAATGATCTTCCGGCAAATTTACCAGAGGAAGCATTTGTGACTCTATTTGCTGATGATACACATGTAGGATTAAGAAATAAATATAGAAATAAATTGAATAGAATGATGGATAACATCATAAATTTATTAGATGTTTGGTTTCAAGCCAATGGCATTATACTAAATGCAGCGAAAAATGTTTTTATGTCTTACAGTACCCGTAAGAATAAAAAATCACCTCCAAACAATGTTTATAGTCAGAGTACAACATTTTTAGGATATACGATAGATAGTACAGTTAGCCATGAATCGCATATTGAAAAATTATGTAGTAAACTAGCTTCCGCCAATTATGCCTTGAGTAAACTTAAGCAACTAATAACAAAAAAAGCTCTGAGAATGGTGTACTTTGCATATGTTCAGTCGTTGTTATCATACGGTATTACAATTTGGGGCAATGCAGCTCTCGTGTTAAAAGTTTTAAGGCAACAAAAGCGAGCTATGAGGATTTTATGCGGAATTCATAAACGCACCTCAGTTAGACCTCACTTTATCCAACAACGTATAATGACAGTGTCATCGTTGTTCATATATAATTCTTTACTTGAAATATATGATAAAGGAGGTACTCTTCGCAAAAATTCAGCCATTCATAGTTACGCCACGAGAAATAAAGACAAATTGGAATTGCCAAGAACACGACTAACAAAAACTATGAAACAAGGCATATATCTAAAAATAAAAATGTACAATAAATTACCCAATACAGCAACGCAATTGCCGCGAAATGAATTTAAAAATAAAATAAAGACATATTTTGAAGAACATCCTTTTTACAACGTGACCGAATACCTAAATGCCAATATTGAATTATAGCATTATTATTTATTTAGGTTTAACTGTAAGAAGTATGACAATAAAAATTTTATAACTTGAAATCATCATTATTGTTATATGGTTACCTTTATATTGACATATAGTAACTAATTTATAATGTTAACTATAATTCATTTGTAATTTTATTTTATAATTTAAATCTTATTGTTATTATTTATTTTATTAATTTCAAAATTATAATATAAATATTGACTTGCCATTGTGTGACGAAAATTGTTACATTGGTTAATAAAGAAATATGAAATATATATATTTTAATCAAGAAAATACTACACATTACATGTATGTGATTAACATAGTGTAATTAGATAAAACACTAAAATATTGTGCTCAATGTTATAGTTATTAGACCTATTCTCATACTATGATTATATTTTTTTTTAATTTGCCGAATTATATATCCTATAATTACCCCCTTTGTAAGTTCTCTGTATCCTTTTAACTATAGTCTGGCGCCCATGCACAACATTCTCAAGAATCATCAGACCTATTGATATTATAGTGCCATATGATAGAATTAGCAGTGCTGGATAACAGTCGACCATGCTAACTGAAACGAAACTAGATTCACTACCGGAACATTTAGGTCGTTTTTCGTACAACAAACGGTTCTCTCTACTTTGTAATCCATGCTCTTGGATGCGTTTCGTTCTGAAAAATAGCAATAAACAATTTTGATTATTTTTTCTAATTTCTCAATTAAAATCTATAAATACAACTGAGCATTTCAATAAAAAGTGTCAATAATGCGTTAAGTAATATTATAGAAATACTTTTTATACCCTACCCTATCTTGAACATTTCTTTATATGGAGTATTTTTTCTAACTGCTAGCCATGGGTCTATTACTTGTAGATATTGTATTTCTTTAAGACCACATTTTTCACTTTCATGGAAATATTTTCCAACAAATTTGTATCCGACACCAGTTTCCATATGGAATGCGAATAATCCCTGTAAATATATTCAAAAAGTAGTTTATATACACTTTTTATATATATATATATATTATATATATATATATATATATATATATATATATATATATATATATTGAATATGCTATGGCTCAAAGTATTTTATTAAGGTAGAAAATACAATTACCCTACATTTACTTTTCTCATTGAATAAATATACACGTAAAAGGGACATGTATCGACGCGACGTTGCGTTGCTTCGCTTTTACGGAATAATTTTATTAAATGCATAATTTTGTTCCTTGAATAAATAAATATGGAATTTTCTCTTACTCCTGCTACGTACTGATAGGAGTATGAGCACATAATATTCCTCTTTACAAAATATTTTTGATTTATTATATTGTAAATATGAAACTACTAGTGTACGTATAAAGTAAGATACGGTCTATTTATTTTATTCAAATCTTTTCAACTAATCATTAAATAGTAGGATATAATATGAACAGGATTTATGACATTTGCGATGTGACGCAAAGGGCTGTACACACCCTGTTCTTCAGGGATTATTCTGACTTTCAGATGAAGTCAAAACAATTATGGGAAACGGCAAACACGGTAAGTTTATAAATTTCGTATAATATACTACAATCCCAATAACATATACATATAAAAAATTATATACATATAAGACTAAAATATATTTTATTTCATTTCAGGCATCGAGTACTACGAATGTTTTCATATTTAATATTGCCTACCTTTCGTATATTCTTGACACCTTCTTCCATGCTCATAAACCTAGGTATAGTACCAGGTGGAGCGACTTTTTTCTCATAAATTGCTTTTCGAACTGGTTCAGTTGCTGTCTGAAGCAATCATGTATTTCAATTAAGTAATTGTTGATATTCTTAAAGTACTGTCGAAATTTTGCGTCATGCCGATGAATGTGATAAATATAAAATCATGCTTTTATTTATTAATCATAATTGCTACTTCTGCTCAATCGAAAAAAATTATTTATAAAAGTAAATAATTGTAAAGTTGTTACAGAGTTAAAAAGTATCAATACAAGAGCTGCATAGCTATGTTAAAAGAATTTTAAGATAGATTGGAAGATATCCCGTAATATGTAAAGAAAAAAATATCATCGAATTAAGAAGTTATCCTTTACTAAAGTCAGATGAAAGCAATTTATTAGATTTATTATCTTTAAGATTAAAAATTATACACATATTAATTAATTCAATTTTTAATAAATGAATTTAAATATTAACTTTACTGTTTACTCGTGACTATGGCTGGTGTAACCTGGTCGAAAGGTCATGATAACTCAGGTAAATTATTATACTTTACCTGCATTTACCTAGATCGCGTTAATTCCTGTCTCTTATAAGCCATAAACTAAAAACTAAAATGTTATGATCTTTTGACTGTTTAAAATTAATTAGATTTTGAGCTAACATCTTAGGTCAAATAATAATCATTAAACACGTCGGCATTAATTAAATTTTAAGCATATAAGCGCAGGTAAGTTTTAAAGTAAACCTACCGAGAAATAATGTCTGTTGAAAACGTTGTCATGAACGCCAAACTTGAGCCTAGAATGCAGAAGGTCATCTAGGGTATTAATTTTAGAGGAACTGGATTGTAAAAGTGCGACAATGTTTGCAGAGTACGACGTATATAAAAACATCACTGACAGAAACAGGATCAGCAAAACAATACGACCCAGAGAGCCTGCAACAAATAAATTCATGGTCATCTAAATTATGAAGGATAAAACAATAAATGCACGGTTTTATCATTATTTATTAGAAACTAGCTGACTCCGCGAACTTCGTACCGCCTAACAGTAGATTCTTTAATTTTATAGTTTTTTTTTTTTTTTATTAAATATGTTGCTATTCGGAACGCCGGGTCAACTAGAAGAAAGAGAGTTAATAAGTCAACAATTATATTATGTCAAAAAATAAAAATTATAAAACACGCCGTGCCACATCACTCAATTGTTTTGCCTTCCCGGAACTTCTCCACTAACACTTGAACTTTATAGCATGGTAATAATGTTCAAATTGACTTTTAAGTATTATTAAGAATCGTTTGTATGGGAGTATAAAAAAGTGTTCTTTTTATACTTTTACAGGCAATTTTTTAAAATTTTCTCTCCGTAAGAACTATCCTCGTACTTCAAGGAAAATTCTAAAAAAAATTTGCGATATCAGTTCAATTGTTCTCGAGATTTGCGCTTAGCAACACATTCAGCGTATATATTATAGATTATTATAGATATAGAATATTATTTATATTATAGATTTTAGACACATAAAAGACACAATATTATTGATATTAGCATATTATAATTATTATTGTTATCAATTAAAAATTTGGATGACGTAAAGGATAATAAATTCAGTTTGTTATTATAATATTAAAAAATACTTTGTTAACTACATGTATATTTCTTCACCTTTTAATTCAACTGGACTTCCTTGCTGGCATGTAACACCAAGTATTAATACAACTATATCTGCGAAATTCGGCCTTAGGATTCCGGAATCAGTTTCTCTCTAAAAACAAATCATTATGAACAATTCATTATTCTAATGATATCTCTTAATAAAAAAAAATTGTCTAAAATTTGTGTAGGTATAGCATAAAATGTTAAAAGAACATAATATTTTACTGAGCTAAGTGTTATCTTGCTGAAGTCTATATCACTGGTTATTTGTTTAGTATTATTTCGTTTAACTCCTCTACCGTTAAAATGTATGTGACTGCCAATCCTCGAAGACTGACCACCACTATTACTACCAGAAGTGCCACAAACTTTCATTTAGCTATCAATACACTAGACTGCAAGCAGCAATCGAACAATTTGCTTAAAGATGCTTCGTTTAGAGGTAAAACACGTGTCGCAAAACGTGCGCGAACAAAATAGCAGTCGGGGATTGATGGCTAATATGGAAGGTTGTGGAACTTGTGGTAGTAATAGTGGTGGTCAATCTTCGAGGTTGGCAGGTACTCATGTACTAATGGTAACGGAATTAAACAAAGTAATTCTAATCAAAGAACATGGCACAGTTGATATTTGCCTCCTATATTAAAATAGTCAATTTATTTTTATAACATTTAAAATTAGTACATGAAGTTCAAAATAAGACTGTTCTGTTTTGTTTAAAAGCAAACATTTACGTATTGTTGACTTTACTAATATTATAAATATAAAATTGAATTGGTTGAAAGTTATATTCGGCACGAGGAGTGCATTAAAAGATTCTTGGTTCCAGAGACAAAATTACGGGCACAACTAATTTGTTTATTTTTTATTTATTTATTTTACACTTTATTGCACCGAGTAAAAAGAAAAATAATAAATACAGTGAATATTAATGAGAAGTGACACAAAAGGTGGACTTATCGCTAAGCAATCTCTTCCAGACAACCTTTGGGTAGAGGACATTGAGAAAAAGACTACCCTTTGTCTTTTTCTCAATGTCCTGGCAGGCAGCGCACTTTTATATAAATATTATCATATACGGACATATATAAACACTAAATTGTTTATATTATTTTTAAAACTTATCTTTTTAAAATTCTCATTATACATATATAATAAATATAGCTTGTCTATATTTTCGATTCGCGAAAATATAGATAGGCTAGGAGATATAAATTATGCTATATAACAATTAAAATGAAATATATACATACATACCGTATTAATATCATGCTTAGTTTGTTTCCATTCCCAAATTGCAACAGAGAAAAGTGCTAGAAGTAATAACAAAAGTAGAGCGATACTGCTATACCAGACGGTATTGCGAAATGAGAGTAGGAACAAGTTGCTTTCATAGGAAAGTTTCGGTTGCTGGAAAACAAACTTGGATCTTGTTGGAGTTGGACTTGATATATATTCCACGACCGGTATACGTTCCGATGTTAAAAACATGGGTGATCCTAAAAAAATAAATATATATTATTAGCACAAGTCCCTTGAAACAAAAATTCAAAAACAAAAATCTTTAAGCCATACACCATAACATATAAAATGTATATAACAGCTACATGTTAATATGGAATGCCTAAAAATCTTGCCTTTTTTTTAACCTTTGGTGAAAATATTAATTTTTACTGGCATCTTTATCGATTGTTGTTGTGGTGATAGTTAAGTATATATCTACATGAAAGAGTTATTGAAATAGAGGATACAATATACTATACCATATAAGCCGAGGGGAGGATTTGTCAATGATTACCATGTTTGGGAGACGGGTTGGCAACCGCAGTTAGGCGTTAGTGATGTTTTATGAGAGATGTTATTGCCCATTTCTCGACCATTAACTTCCTTTAGTCACCTCTTACGACACCCACGGGAATGGAAGGGGGCCACCCCTTGTATACCTGGACCACACGGCGAGAGAATACAATAGGCATATCAAGTAAAAACATAAACACAGAAAATAAAGGAGTATATTATATGTTACCACTGTATTTAATTTTTATTGTGACTAGGGGTATAAAGCATACTAGACTAGAAGAAAAACTTGATATAAAACACTATACAAAGCCACCTGGCCAACTAAACTCCCACTCGTACCCAGTAATAGACAGTAATTTTGATGCTCCGATTAATAAAGAAAATCACTACCTCCAATTTCCACTTCTTCTCGGACCAAATAACCGGTCATACCGTTCCACGTACCATTCTCGAGATAACCCCAAGTGTTTACGTATATATATTTTCTACTCGCATTGAGGAAATCCAATAAATGGTTTGTAGTTGGGAAATTCACCTTGGTTATTGTATCTATATGATCATTCCTAAAAAGTAAAACATTTTAGCATGTTAGCTCTATGTAGCAATTTGAAGGACAACATAATAAAAAATCTACTACCTACCTATTATAAATCTGATAATGAATGTTTATTAAAACTGAAAAACATCAAGTAAATATTATCAGTACTAAAAATATTAAATTACTAACTAACCCAACGGATATTGTTTCGTCATTGGAGGCTAAGAACAGTTTTTATGAAAGAAAAATGGGATTTTAATGTTTTTCGGGCGATATTTTAAATTTTTCTTTACATAAAAACTTTGCTTGAACTTCAAGGAATATTTGAAAAAAAAAATAGCCGAATTGGTTTAGCCGATCTCGAGTATTGCGCTCAGCAACACATTTAGTGACAAATTTTTATTTATATATTATAGATAGAAATTTAATTCGAACTTCCTTACACTTCATCAGTTAAGTGATTAACACTGTCATTCTCGGTAACGACATAACAAATGCTAATTTGAAAGTCATCCAAATTAGATCTTCTTAAAGCAGTTACTTCAACCATATCATTTGTTTTTATTAATTTGTTATCCTTATTCCAAGTACCAAATAATTCTGAACGCCACATCCCTCCATTGTTTATTTTGTAAACTGAAATTGATATACAATAACAGTAGTTATATAATATTATTGAGGTATATTATATGCATTTAAAAAAAAATTATATAAGCACGATTGTATCTTATCACAATAATGTATAATTCAAGAGGTGGGAGGGGGATATAAATTATCGCCAATTACATTAACAAGTAGGAATACAATAATAATTTGTGAATAAGGTACTAAAATATTTTCAAGGAGATCATATTACTATTTAGATGAAGTGTCAAGTATCAAAAGATAATTCAAAATAGGTCCATCAGTTATTTACCGTATGTGTTGTTTTTCATATATTTATATAAATCAGGGGTGCAAAAAATCACCAATTTGACTAATACAATTTCATATCTTCCGAAAGGTCTGTTTTAAAAAATTGTAGAAGTCGTTATGTCAATTTTTGTCAAAATTTTTCTAGTGAAACACTTCATCTAGACACTGTATAGTATAATCTATTTATTTATTGTTGCACGTAATTGAAATTAGAAGTAATAATTTTTCTCGTACCTAAATATAAATTATAGGTTTCATTATCCGTTTTACGAATAACCATTACTTCACTATCAGGTAAAATATTAAAGGAATCAATAACATCAGGAATTTCATTTTCATTATTCGAATTGTACAAAAGGAACCATCGGAAAGGTGATCTAAAATGTTGTAATTCTATGTTCTGTAAATAAGAAAGTGATAAAGTATTAACTCCTTACAAATACATTTTTTTTAAATTCTCGCTAATTAATGTGTAAAGTTTTCTATCTAACTTCAAGTATCAAGTAACTGATAATTAAATAGTGTAATTTATAGACCTATATTATTGTATCATTTTATTAAAAACTAGAATTATTTTATATAATTCCGCTGTCATTAGTATGTGTGTGACTGCCAACACTCGAAGACTGACCACCGCTATTACTGCTAGAAGTTCCACAACCTTCCATATTAGCCATCAATCTCCGACTGCCATTTTGTCGCGCACGTTTTGCAACACGTGTTTCACTTCTAAATTCATCTTCAAATCTTCAAATTCATCGTCATTAATCTTACAAATTCATCTAGTTTCAACTTTAGGGAAATTATTAGATTGCTGCTCAGAATCTAGCCTATTGACGGCTTCTGGTAGTAATCATCAGCATTATTTCAGTCATTATTTGTCCACTGCTGAACATAAACCTTCGCACTAAAGGAATTTTTGCCAGTTTTAGATGGTGCCCCTTCAGACGATGAAAAATGTCATCGAGTCTACTGAGTCTGTTATGTATATATTGGATTTTTTAAATGAAAGTTCATCACAAATTTTGATATTGTCCGGGTATGCACCTCTCTTATGTCCCATGAGTGTACTGGCCCCTTTTAATCGCGGTGCCCTTAGAAGCCACACGACTGCGCCATTCTTTAAGGCCAGTACTGATGTTATACTAATTATTAAAGTTGCAGAAGGTATTTTTTTTTATATCACAAAGGTGGCAAACTAGCATACAGCCTATCTGATGGAAAACGGTCACAAAGGCTATGGACGCCTGTAACACTAGGGGTATCACGTGCGCGTCGCTGATTCGGAAGAAACCTTAATGTACCCTTTGTGAAGAACCCCATACTGTAGTTTCTGGGAAAAACCCTGGCAGGGAGTTTATCCTACAGCCTGAGCGTTCGCGGGAGAAAACCGCACCATACATCACAATTTAGGTTTAATTAAAAATTACATAAGATATACCTTTTCGATAAATTCAGAAATATATGGACAATTAAGGTCCACTAAAAATGTAATATGCTGAGGTTGCGCATTATAATTACTGATATTATTAAATTCTGCAAATTGTATCATATTCAATTGATCAGTATTGTTACCTCCCAGCATTGAAAAAAAATGAAATTTTTTATCTGAAACAAATGACAATGATGAGTAAAGTAAATAAAAAACTACCTAATTTTAAACTTAAAATTTCCTCACAGACTGGCCAGCAAAGCGTAGCGATTAAGGCTGATGGTCTTTCAATTGAATGAATAACATCAGAAATCATTATTGCATCAAAATCCATGTCCACAGTATGGGTACTTTGGAAAAATAAAAATATTAAAATACAAAATTTTATCATTGTGCTAAGCGATTAGATTGTACATGAGAATAAAAAAATGCTACCTGGCTACTTACTTTATACTCCGTAATACTATAAGAATAGATTTTATATACCAAAGGCAAATCACATAGGTACCATTGATATAAAAAAAAATCCAAGAAGTACCTTCTGACTAATGTGTGAATACGATATAGGTATATATGAAAAAAAAAAACGGTACTAAAACTAGAGTGTGATAGAGTTTCGAGAAATTACGTATTCATTTTTAACCATTGAGTAATATTTTAATCAAATTATTTGACTCCATACACATGACCTTATCCTACAATTACTATTTACAAATGGTTTAAGGTAGTTTAAAATTATCAGTAAGCAAAATATAAATTTATTTTAAAAAAATCGTGACTTAACTGATACCTTTTTGTGAGAATGTGTATCTGATATTATTTATATCAATGGTATCCTATAACTTATTCAAAAGAGAACTTTTATTCTAGAAATTGTATTACGTTTGAAATTGCATGTTGAAGAAATTTAATAAAATTGGAAGAAATTGACATGATCACACCTATTTTCTTAAATAAATTATTACATGAGCTAGTATTGAATAACTGTAATTTAGTACTCTTTTAATACTTTTAAAAATAGACTAGCAAAAATGTCACTTCCTATAGTTCTTATTTTTTAAATGTATCCTTCAATGTCTTCCTTTAAAAGAAATAACAATAGAATAACAAAATGAATTTGATATATCTACAGAATTTCAGTCACGTTTTAAACTTTTACCTCTAAAATTTTGGTGTCCTCTAAAATTTATCTATTAATATATAAATACCTATTAGGTTAAGATCCCGCTGTAGAATTTTGGCAGATAAAAGATTTTTAGGATTTAGTTTGAATTAAACATGAGTTAGCCGCAATTTAGGAGTATCCTTAAACTTACAAATTACATATACATTATAACTAGACGATATTGGTATATTGGAGATATTTAAGCTAAATAATTTGAGGGGTCTTAATAAAACTAATAAATGCCAAAACAATTATTATTAAAAATGTTGTCTATCTGTCTATCTGTGTGTTTGTTCTAGTATCACCCAAAAATTACTACACCAAATTGGATTCAGTATTCATAGTTGAGTGTCTAGAGGTCTAACTTTAAAAACCGGTATATATTTCACCTTGATAGGCTTCTTAAATTTATGTATACTAAGAAGTAGTGGGCAAAAAAAGAATGTAAATCCTGTGCTACTTTTATTTTTAATCGGCTCCAATAATGAAGATATTTTATTAAGTAGGTAAGTGTATAATATATATCATATGATATATATTATACACAAGATGTTTTCCGCGGTTTTGCCCGCGTACTTCGATGCATAAATTATCCTCTGTGTTAAGTTAGAATATAACCTACCCGTGTACAAATTTCATTCAATTCCGTTCAGCCTTTTAAACGCGAATTGAGTAACAAACATACACTTTCATATTTATATTATATTCATATTGCAGCCTTGTCTTTTTATTTCTTTATGTATAGGCTAATATCAAAATAGTTCGCATCTTATGAAGAGAGTGTTCTACTAACAAAATAGAATATTCACCAAAGAAACGTGAGTCAAAAAATGACATCATCCATTGTTTAACATAATTGGGGAATGAATTTTGAGAAATATTGAAATTAAGTTACATTATTTTTATATAAGATACTAGCGGCCCGTCCCGGCTTCGCACGGGTGGACATTTTTACAACATTTTAAAAAGTGGTTATTGTGACATAACGATAATAGTTGGACATATAGTATCGCCAATTTTTTTGTACTTATTCATATTTTCTTCAATATTGTAGAACATACTTTTGTTCCATCACCAATAGTTTCCACAGTGCATGCGACGAAAAATATTTTATAGCATTTTTTTACACCTTGAGTTACGTTACTAAAGTTTTAATAAGGATTCCTAATCTTTTCTAGCAATAAATATAGCCTATGTTACTCAGGGTGAATGTAGGTTTCTAATGGTGAAAGAATTTTTGAAATTGACGAAGTAGGTTTTGAGTTTATTCATTACAAACATATACACAAACATACAAATCTTTTCTCTTTATAATATTAGTATAGAGATATATGATAATTCATATAAATCGGTTAAAAAAAATATTTTCTCATACAAACTTCCACCCTTATTAATAGACTCTAAGGGGCCAAATTTAGAAAAATTCTTTCTTATTAAGTAGTTCAGAGTTCTTTTATGAATTGCAAAAGTATGTAGGTCATAAAAAGAACCTACTGTCAAAATTTGGTAATTCTAAATTAAGTAGTTTCGGTTGGGCGGTGGTGAATACATGTTTATCATTTCAAAACAAATTATATTAATTGTTTTTCACTGTTGTTTTGTTTATTTACAAATACTGTGTACAAGTATCTTTCCACGCCTATTATCGTAAACGTAACGTCCCTGTCTTAAAGTGAGAGTTATTCTATATTAATTTTCTTAGCGGCATTCAACATCGTAGAATTTAATTTTAATGACAAAAAAAGTCGTTATATAATAGGTTGAAATCTGAGATTAGTGATGAGTTAGTTTCAAAATTCACAATTTTAAATTGATATTACGACTCGGATCATTAATAAATATATAAATATAATAAAATACTTCTAAACTTCTTCTTCTGTAAATTAATTTCTGGGTTGTTAAAAAGCCCATTTTACTGACTTATGGATTGCACAAAGCAAATTCTATTATGATTCGTAATTACAAGTTTTTTAAACCTCTATATCAATTAACAAAATAAATAATAATTTTATTGTAATATTAAAGCGTGTATTATCATTACGTAGTGTCATTAATATAATTTCCTATGTTATCAGAAAATGTGTGCATGGTCTTCTATTTTTTAAAGAATGATAATAGAATCATAACCCAGCTTCCACTATTGCTATAAGTCACATTAAGTATAAATTATTGTTCTATATTTTATAGTACAGTAGAAATATAATCGGAATAAAAAATATGCATGTATGTTACCTCATTATACTAGACAGATTTAATCATGTAGAATAGATGATTATTTACGAATAAAGATTCATGATAGATCGTAAAGGTATTTATATAAATATAAAACAACATTTAATTTACATAAACTTTTCCGCTGTTAGAGTTACTATTTATGTAAAATAGTAAACTTGATATAAAACCCTATACCTACCAACACGGCTGATCTTGGTCGTGATAGTAGGGTAATAGGACAACAGTGGGATATTAATGAGTTCTTATGTTATAGCTAGTATGGTAATAGCAAAGATGGATTTTTCCAAGGATCGCCCTTTTGCGTTCATTAAAACTGTGTTTCACACGTTAATGATATGTCCTCAATATTTTATCAAATACAGTAAACACAATCGAAGTAATTAGCAGTTAAGTGAGCTCAGTTGAGTACTAGTATTTATCAGACTTATATTCTGTACTTATTTATTGTTATAGCTATATATAAAAGAAAACGTAAACTATGTGGAAAAATTTACTAACTTTCATAGAATTCATATGTAAGACATAACAGTATATTTTCTTCAATACTTTCAGTATTAAACAATTTATGATGAACGTGTTTACAAAGTTTGTAGCTGGTAATTGTTTAGATTCTGTGTCGTTTAGACAACAAGGGGAATCTGCATCAGAATGGACGCCGCTTCTTGGGAATTCGCCGGGAGTCACACTTTCTACTCTAGGTATGCACATACACTTCTATTGTTTTGAATTCGAAAGCTTATTGGAATGGAAGGCCTTGATGTTTGTAGAAAAATAATTTAGGTAGAAACGATTTAAGATTTTATTCCCAATCAGTTATAAAAATACAATGTTAACCGCTGTGATATGCAATGATGTACTTGTGTGTTTATAACAATATTATGTTACGAGCATTTATATATATTTAATGAACATTATAAGATTTGCATTATAATAGATACAATACAATTATTATTTTTTATTTTTTTAACGAAAATAAAATTTAATTAATGATCAGTCTTATTCATGATCCGTGCCCGACCCAAAGGTCCCCATGACACTTACGGCATTTCCGCGTTGGATTGCCAGAGATATCCTTTGAGCCAGATACGAACCGGAACGGCGATCATGGCCCCTATCCGCAATGCGCAGACTCAACTTATTAAATACAAGTAAAAATTAAATAAGAAATGAATATGTGAAAATACATTTGTAATTTTTTTACTAGATATAGGTTTAATTGCCTAATTACTATTTTTTACCTGAACATATGATTATAAAGTTAAGGAGACTGAAGACAATTTTAAGACATTCAGAGATAAAATGAAATCATTATTTTCGAATATGTTAGTAGGAATTTTATTATGTATAGGTGATTGTGTGTTAAATGTATCTATAATTATTAAAAAGCTAAAGGAATTTTATGCTCGACGAATGAGCAGCAGCGTTCTTCTTGAAACATCACCAAAGCCTAATTGCCGTTGCCAACTCGCCTATCAAGCGTGGAAACTACTGGCAAAACCTCCCAATGGGAAAGCCCATGTTTAGCGGTGGACAGTTAACGACTGATATGATGATGATGATGATGATGATTTAACTTAATTGTATAACGTTATCTATTTATCTATGGGAATCTATGTATTAATATACATTGACCAAATGATATATTATAAAGTAAATAATTAATGACATTGATATATGTCAGAATGGCCGTGTGGTCCCGGCATAAAATATTTTTTACTACATCCACGTGAAAGGGGTGGCCCTTTCACGTGGGTGTAGTAAAAATCGACTAAGAGGGATGGGCATGGCAGCATTCCTCTTAAAGCATCTCTAAAGCCAGACTGCGGTTGCCAATCCGCCTTCCAAGCATGGCAACTACTGGCAAAACCACCCAAAGAAGAACCTTACGTTCAGCAGTGGACGTTTAAGGGCTGATATGATGACGATGATGGTGATATACGTCAGAATATTTACAAAAAAGTTGAAAAAGTAGAGACTTTGAATAATGCCATAAAACAAAACCGATCAGCTTCAATAAAATAAAATACAATTGTGGAATATTACAAGTATTTATACAAGTGACAACAATCAATATCATACAATAATACAAGTGATTATTCACTTCTTATTACATGCATATTTTAATGTAGCATATTTGAGCATTAACATTATTTCAATAATAATTGTTGTAATATATTCAGGTGTAATCTTTGTTTACTTCTTTCGAAAAAAATATCTAAATGATATATTATATATAAATAGCGAAATAAAAACCTCTTAATATTAGTAATTTTTCGCTTCTATTGTTCTTAAACCCTTTATATCAGTTTTTTTTTAATATCATCCGTATAGTCTACCGTTTTATTGTCTCCTCCTGTACATAGGCTACCCCCATAAACGGTAGTCTGTGGTAACATCTGACAGTCCTGAGCCACTTGCATATACTGATTCATTGCAACACATCTGTGACATGTTTCTAGTAGAAGTAACTATCTTACACTGCATTTGCATGTTGACATTAAAATGAAAAACATTTTATCGCTTACTTATCTTTTATGTTTTGGGTATCTTTATTACATAATCACTTCCATTTATTAATCTCTCAAACTACTGAAGCAATTGTAAAAACTATTTTACTAATTGAAAGCTATGCTATCCTTCAATAATGTAGACAATATTTTTTTCATTAATATTCCCATAGACAGATATCCTGAAACTAATTTAGACTGTACTAATATTATAAATAAGAAAGTAGGTTTGTTTGTTTATTATACGTTTATGCCTTGCTCCTTGGCCTTTAAGGGCTCAACCACAAATATAGATATTATGTTAAATGGAAAACAACGGAATTTTTATTTCGTTCAATCAATCGACAATACATTGTTTAATTCACGTAAAAATATTGAATTAAAAGGTCACAGTGGACTAACTCACTGGTGAACGCTTGGAATAGTATAAAATAATAGAAGTAATGAGCAATGTATTCATATATATTTACGTAACTACAGATATTACACAGTAAATGTAATTTTATGATTCAATTTCAGTTATGATGTAAAAGACTAGAAACTTATTTTAGACATTGGCTTTTTTTTCTTGTGTTAATCTAAGCATGGAAGGAAAAGAAAAACGGACGATCACGCTCATTTTAATTTTAGAATAAGGAAATGTATTTATTTTGATCTTGCTACTTTGTCTATGATTTGCTTCCGGGGAGTATTATAGAAAATATTAAAAACTAACTAGGTATTAACCTCGACGTCGCCTGGGCGGCGGGTTAGTCTCATTGACCGGGATAAAAAGTACCCTATGTTCTTCTCTATACCAAGCTCTACATGTTTATAAGAATCCTCATGAAATTAGGATGACGATTTGGTAATTTGTTAAGGCGTAAAGTGGTAACTAACATACCAGTTATTTTAATATTTATAATAATTATATTTGGTAAGGTAAGGAGGTTCTTATTATATTATGTATGGATACGTTCTAATGTTCTGTAATCAAGCTTAATTATCTCCATATGAAGCAAAGTAGATGCACCTAACTAGTTTACATCTATGGAAGTGGTCAGTCAACTGTGAAGTAGCCAGGCAGTCTGTTGCCACACCTTTACAACCATAATTTATGTTAGACTCCACATAACTTTATCTAATTTATAGATTAAAGGCAACTAAACAATAATAAATATGTAGGAAATTATACTATCTAAGAATATGTGATGATGGCTCAGTTAGATAACGAGTCGAAAATCAATTGTTAGTAATGAAGATTAATCGCCCCATTGCTATCAATGCACCCTGTCGATCTCCACGCGATCCTGCATGAAAACTATCATAGTTAATTCGCCAAAATACCAACTTTCCTGTCTTCTTCCTAAATGTTTCATCTTCATCCATCATTCCACTGGAGTCCTGCTATTGTCGTCGTGTATATATCGTCAGCATAGGCGGTTGCAAAATTCCATTTTCGTCTTTTAAAAAAAAGAACACTAGACACACCTTTACAAGAGAGTGATCAAATATTTCATTTAATACCTATTTCATTCCTAACCATAATTAATGTCGTTAGATTACGTGGCATGTTTATTATATTCGAAGCTTCCATACGGAAGATTTGTTACAATTAAAATTATTATTTAATTAGACTATTAGCATAATTTAAACACACATGTTTATAGTCGTTAAAATAAATAGGTATGTACCTATAACTTGTTTTTCTATATTTAGCAAAATTATAGTTAACAACCGAACATATCTTTTTATAGAAATATACCTAAGTACAAAAATTAGACAAATAGCTAATATAATACAATATGCATACACGTATATTTACTTATTTACTTGTTTTATTTATAAATAACTAAATTCGATTAAAGATACGATAATATTGTTTACTATGCCAAGTATGTACGATGCGTGTGGTATAATTATGTAAAAAACTATTTCATTTACATTACTCGTATTTTTACAAAACATATGTAATCTTTCATAATTTGTTATAATAAATAACTGACTGGTTTCACCTTTCAAGATATTTACTTGTACGAAGGTTTATTTTAATTTATTTTCTTCCATGGAATATGTATTTTGTCATATACCCTAGCTTATAGATTTTGCTTTAATATATAATGCCTAATCTAATATGAAATTCTCTTGTCACGATGTCAATTTAAACTAATCTTCGAAAGCGGTCAATTGATTGAATGAAATTTTATAAATTTGTATTTTTTTGGTCCAACTTGAAAGATAAGTTACTTTTTATCCCGATAAGAAAATATGAAGCCAGGTGACGGCAGGAGAGACAATAACGTTTCACGGGTCAGCAAGTAAAGAATGTAAAAAAAATAGAACGAAATAATTTATTCTATTGTGGATCGTATCGCCATAGAAATCCTGTAGTTTTTTTTTTTAACTAGTATATGATTGACTTGTCACCACAAATCACGACACCAGGATGTGTTCGTCCGTGATTTATTTGTCCTCTTTCAAGTGGTAATGTATTTGTACTAAACTCAAATGCGAATCTTGTCCTTTCAATTAGCCGCTATTCACAAGTTGTTTTGTGAGACTTGACTAAACAAATTGATCGTCATTTAATATTGAAGAAATATATAATATCTACAGGTAAGTATAGATTATACTAGCTTTTATCAGTAACTTCGTCTGCGTAGGTGGGTTATATTCACTGACCGGGATAAAAAGTAGCCTCTATATTTCTCTATCCCATGTAATACATGTATACCAAATGCCATAGTTACTGATTCAGCCATTGAAACGCCAAAAGGTAACAAAAGAACAAACTCAGTTTCACATTTATAATGTTAGTAAAGTATATACAAGTAATTCTATTGGCTAATAATAAAGTGATGAACAGTTTCAACTAAATTATGAATCTAAAAGTCCTACTTTTAGATGTAAATAATAAGATAGATATAGATTTATATAATATATATAGGAATTAAATTATATTATTAAATTAGAATGCCATTTTTTAATTAAATAAGAGTGAGATAAAAACAGATTAAACAAAAAGGTACGTTTGGAAGGTAGTACCGTTATTACTGTTTAATTTATTGAATAAATAGATACATATAAAATTATTTTTACAAATTGATAATTGATGTACCTAAAACTGGCACAAGTAATGGTCACATCACTGAATCATTACTTGGTAATATGAACTTTTTGCTCTACTTGGTTTATGGTTGTTTAGTTCATAGGAATTAATGCGATCATTTAGGTAAACTACAATAATTTACCTGGGTTATCTCGATGTTTCGACCAGGTTACACCAACTGTGTTCACTAGCATACGAGAAGTTTACCTAAATCATTGTGTTTATTTCCGTCTCTTATAAATCATTACTTGGCGAACCATATACGAGTATCAAACTCTATCTCCAATACGGAGTAATCAACTTCTACTATAGTGACGCTATACTTAGAAACTAGGTGTATCTATATATGTTTTTGTAATTCATTTATTTTATGCAATTAATTTCATCCAACAATTATACACTTCTGATAAATACTTTTCATTTATTGTTTTTTAAGTGTCTTGACATTAACAACTTAATGATTTCAAAACTGTTTCTGTAAAACTTTTAATTCGATTGTTCAACACATTAAAGTAATTTACACTATTATTACGACTTCGTAATATTTTACAAAAAGCCTAATCTATGTCAATATTACTATAGAAAGTGGGGCGATAATGCGTATTGAAAGAAACTTCAAGTACGTAGTTTGTATTATGAAACTCTTACAATAAAGTTTTAAATAATTGTAAATATCCGTTTGATATGCATTAGAAAAGATACTTAGACAATTGACGGAAATATACAAAACCCATTATGGTTCTAAGAAGTCTAATAAACGATTCTGAAGGCAAGAGTAAACTACTTTAATTGTTATTTACTTAGTAAATACGATTAGAATATGATTTTAAGATATTTAATAAAGATAATAAAAAAAAATTAAAAACAATATGCTATTCTATTCGTGTCACTTATATGAGTATAAAAAATTATGCATTAATATTTTTATTTAATTTAATATTTGACGCAAAGAAAATGATTATCTAGATTTATTATATTATATTAAATCTTTAAATAATTTAAATGTACTAATTTTGTCTATATGTAATTAAAAAAAATGCTAATATACATTCTTTATTGCACTGGTCTATATGCATTAACAATTACATTGTTAATGCATTTATAAATATTGTGAGCAAGGGTGGACTTATCTTTGACAGAGATCTCTTCCAGTCAACCCAATACAGTTGGAAAGCATGTCATTAGCGTGCAAGTAAGATGCTACAACTATTAATATTCAGAAACGAATTACTATTAACAATAATCAATACATAAACAAATATACAGTTAAATGAAATATTAAAATATACAATAAAATATTACTAAATACGTATGCTATAAATAAATACCTACCTACTTATATAATACATGTTAAAATAAATGAATATATTACCTACATTAGAAATTTAGTTTAATGATTTATCTTTTTTTTTTTAATCGTCGCCATCTTACTAATATAATAAAATTGTAACTATTAGATGCCTATTTGTGAAATGTATGTATATGAAGTAGCTAGCAAAAAGTGATAATTTAAAAACGTTGATAATAAGAAAAAAAAAATTACGTCTATACGTTACAATACCGTTTAAATATAATTGAATCTAAATGGTTATACGATTATGACAAATTTTGCAACAAATCTGGTTTCACAACAATAGCGACTTGAATAGAATCGATGGTCTCTCGATTTCCTTTCAGAGACGTCACAGCAAGGTTGCTGCTGCAGTGGCCGTGATGTACTTAGATTAACGGTCATTTGTGTATGGATAGCTGTATAAATATATATTTAATATTACTTATATTAAAATTAGTCTCTTAATTCATTTGGTTAAATATGAACCTATAAAGGTTTGTAGACAGATCGTTTTAAAAGGTTAAACATTTGTATAATATCTTTATGTTATACAATTTGCCAAGTGGTCCTGGCATAGAATGGGTCACCCTTTCCTTTCCCGTTGGTATCCTTAGAGGCGACTAAGGTATTCAATTATCACCTAAGTCTAACTGCGGTTGCCAACCCAGCCAAACGTGACAACTACTGGTAATACACCCCTTATGGGGAAGTAGGTCTTCTATTTAACAGTGGACAGTTTACTGCTGATATAATAATATATTATTTATATTCAATGCCATTATTTTCTATAAGAACCTTTTTAGGGCAATTTTATTAACATTTTTTTTTTCTTACAGTAATGTAATGCGTATCTATGGAACTTTAGTAACGAAATTATAAAAGTGTCCACCGACTCTACTTTTGATTCTACATTTACATAAAGTAAAAAAAAAATCTCTGTCGCTAAACATCAAAGGGAGACTTTGTACAAAAGTCGATTGCTTGGGTACCTCTGTCCCATTCGTGTTTCTACCGTGAAGCAGTTGTGTTTGTATGACTGTGTTTCGGATTAAAGGGCAGTGAATTTACAGGATACAGAGGCTTAACACCTGAGTCCTCAGGAATGGTAACGCATGGGGGGAAATATACATATCATGGACAAAACAGTATGCTCTGTTATGTTCATGATGCTGTTCATGTTTATAGGCGCCGGTTAGCACTGTCAATCATGTGGGCCGTCAGCTTGTTTGCCATTCTAAGTAGCATAAAAAACTCCTTTTATACTTTATATTTTTCATTATATTATTTTCATAGAGTCATTGAACGACGCTATGTCTATCACACAAATAAAACAAATCAAACTTTGTAGATAACTTCACTTGAATACTAAGTACCGTTAATTGTTGCACGTATTGACAAATGATGCCTTGAATATGGGTTTGTAAATATTTACTAGAACACCTTATTCAATTTTATATTAAATTAATCTTACTGTATACAATTTATTAGAGCTAAAAAATTAAAGATCTAAATATTATTAATCTTATAATTATCATAAGGCTCTTTAAATCAGTTTCTATAATAGTATCTAAGAATAGTATTTAAAAGTACGCCACAGAGCCAATTTCATTTATATTGTACGTTATTGTGTCATACTACCATAGCATATAGTCATTTAATTTTACTGTTATGATATAAAAGTGTAGGAGAGTAAAATATATGTAATTGCGAGACTTTTTATTTCCATACACGATTTCGGCGTTATTATATTGTACATAACTACAATATCGTCTCGGAAAATTGAAAATATTTCCTTACAAGTGTATATATTTAGCTCTCCTATTATATTGTAACGAAAAGTCGTATTATATTGTACCGTAGTACCCTCTTATTAATAAAAAACTAAAACCTCCTACAAACCTACTCTAACTATTGAAATGTTTTGTCACTTTCGTTCAAATTGAGAATTTAGCGCAAAAGAAAAACTCGTCAATAACCAATATAAATTTATTAGTGATTTGACGTTATTATGAATAAAAGGGATAAATCCCCTTATGCTAGACATAAACAAGTAGGTACAATGCTATGATACTAGATAATAAATTTATTTACGACAATAGGTATAATAAAAATTCAGTATGGTTTCTACCATTATCATTAAAAAGAACTATTGAGGTATGGGAAATTATCCGATTTAAGGATACAATTTATAACCAGTACAAATAAGGATAAAATGAATATGCATACATCACATGGACTTTCCAGCACGCAATTTGAAACTCCTTAATCATTTGAATCTATAGATGTAAAAATGTTCTGTGAATTTTATTTCCTTTAGGTACAGGTAATTTTTGTTCGGGGAGTACCACTATTGTAGGCAGGTACCTATTTATATAGTGAAATTGCTGCTTCGCCGCAGAAATAAGTTCCTACAAGTCACGTGGTTACATGTAAGGTTTTAAAAAATATATTTACGGTAAAGATATCTCGCGGTTTTATTCGCATGTAATGGATTAAAATGAAATATATAACTAGGTACTATATGGTAATTTAAGATTATGGTCTGTTCGTATGCTAAATTTTATTCTAATCGTTCAGTCGTTAAACGTAATTATCAGGAATCTAAGCATTTTAACATAAATATGTAAAATTTTTAAGTTTAAACAATTTTCCCAAAGAGCCTTTTTATTTTTAAAATTGTTTAGTTTTATGAATATTATAAAAATTAGAACAGGTTTTAGGTTAATACTCCCTTGGAGTCTAGTTTAGGTCTAGGTTTTCGCATGTTACTTCGCATGCATGCATTTTTTAAATAGAAACATCCAATGTTTCTATTTAAAAAAGGAAGCTTATGTTCAGCAGTGGACGGTTAAGAGTTAATATGATGATGATGATGACTATCACAGAGTTTTGCAGGACGGTAACAAATTACGCAGAATTGCATTTTTCGTTTATTTTTATAATTTAATTTTTTTCCATTAATGCATTATTTGCATTATTATAAGTTTTAATTAATACATTAGTGAATCTGTAAAGTTCACCAATATATATATATATATATATTAACAAATAAATAAATCCCCAAATAGTAGACATTTTTAAATAGATTGGTTATTTCGATGTACAAGACAAAAAAATCGCTGAAAGAGGATCGGCGCTATGTGTTAACCAAGTTATTAACTTATATTTGCGTTATTAGTCATTATCTTATTTCTATGTAATTAATGCACCAAAATTTATTTGCGTAATTGATAAATGGTAATTCGAATTTCATGCAATAAATTCGAATTTTTATAAAATATACCTACGTGAATTCTTTTGACTACGAAGAAGAAAAAAGCAAATGATAGTATTACGAAGACGCTTTATGTTTTTATTTATATTACAGAAGGTTTTGCAAATGGTTGTAATTTGCGCATCAATATGAAGCCCCAAATAGATTCAAAGGAGAATAAAGAATAGAAAAGACAATGGGCAAACTTATACGACATGACGATTTTTTAAAGAGATTTTAAAGAGATTCTAGAGGGAAAAATAAACAGCAAAAGAGGAAGGAGAAAGCCGAGAAATTAATACATGGACAGATAAAGGAAACACTAACTGTCATGCCGTATAGATAGGTCAAAAATATGGTCTGGAATAGAGCTGGCTGGAAGAGAATGCATGAATTAATTGTCCCGATAAGAGGGAACTCTTAAATGAAAAGAAGGAAACTCAAAGGAGCCTCCAATTAAATTTAGACTCCGATTTCCTACGTGAAATCTACGAATAAACAAAAATTTTAGTAGGTAATATTTACCCAAAACCATATGTATTACTTAAGTAATTTAATAAGGTCTAATCAGGAAAGGGGTTTACTCTCCGTTAGCTAGCTTTTGTAATTATCATTATCGTCATGCTATGTATAGACAATTGTTACCACTTTCCGTCAGATGAGTCATCAGTTATTTTGTCATTTAATTTCCATAAAAATAATATCACGATAAGCAATAGTGATACGCTTATTTTTTTTATAGATTAAGGTACTTGAGTGGTACATTAACAAAGGGGGTCTTTGTATAAAATTCGTTTACATGGATAAATACGTCTATGGTCCATTCCATTTGTGCTTCAGCTGCCAAAAAACTTCGATTGAAGGCAGTGTTTCGGTTTGAAATACTGAAATTACAGGGTACAGGGGCATTGTAGTGCTAATCATACCTGTAATACAGAATTTTTGCTATTCTAACTTTCTTAAAAAATCTTTCTTCTTTCGTTTAGAGTTGAAACAATTAGAAACTTTATTTTTTAAATGCAGGCACTGTCTTGCATAATACTTTATTGTATTATATTAGGCCTTAATTTGTGTCAGTTCTCAGTGTTTCTCTATCTTCTTGCAAAATATGCAAAAGACTACTTACAAAAGGTTTTGTAAGTTTAAAATCATAAATTTAATGTGTATTATCGACTTACCGCCAAAAATAGCACTTGTACAAATAATAAACAATAAAATTCTTTTGTAAAATATCACTAACATTCTAGAATTAAGTATGAATTTAAAAATGTCTTATGAGACTCTGACTTTAGAAGCTTAATTAAATTAATATTATTATTACACTTTAACTTTTTGACCGAAGAAAATTGAATGAAATTATATACTTGGTGCTCCGTTTCTAGCGACCTGAAATTCAAATTGCCAAAATATGTTTTAAGGAAGCGAGGAACCTTGTTTAAATTTGTAACACATCTATCCGTCGATGAGCTTTTCTTCTATATCACTTTCTAAACTTAACAAGAGGATAGCCAGATACGAATTTAAATTTTTACGCAAACGTCAAATATTTTTCTCCAAATTGGTACGATTATCAGAACTTTTACCCAATTATAAACTTGTATTGTTTTTATCTATGTTTTGCTATGTATCACAAAGTGAACGACGAAAAAAAACGAACGGCGACTCCATTTCTTTTACCTTTATCTTACGCTACTTACGAGTATATATTTTATTGCATTTATATGCTTCGATAGCAATTTCAAAACTGTCGAAACAATAACCTAATGTCCTCCAAGCCCATTTCACTTTTCTTCAAAAATTTCTCCAAGAATTTCATATTTCCAAATTTTTACGAACAGAAAATAATTTTTAGCCAAAATTTGGAAAATAATGTAACAATGGTGCTCAACGAATATGTCAGAGGAGTCGATTCTGAGTCGCAATTTCTCTAAACCCATCTCTAAAATTATAATTTCAATTTGATATGACAGAGAAATTTTTATTGCTCGAACCAATATGATCTCGTTTTCTAATAGATTTAAGTAAAAATTATTACAATTTTAGTTACATTTGTCGATAGCTAATTACTAGAAACAGTAATTTTGCGAAATTATTAAAATAAAATATAAGATATAAAGATAAGTTTAGTGTTATTTTACTGTGAGATCATATACCATAACGATTATCCGGACTATTATTCCCATATAATATAATATCCCGTAGACATATAATATCCTGTCTACATAAAAGTAATCCAAGTCTACTACTTAGAAAATATGTACTTTTTCATTTTACAAGATTATTGTTATAATGTGTACGAATACGCCCGGCGTACAACCCGCTTTCCTACCAAGAGTCTCGTTAACAATAATAATTAGCTATTTTAGATTGCGTTTCCAATAAAATATAGTTTCAAAAGTTACCGACAGCACATAGAGAATGGCGTTTTTTTTAATAATAAGATCATGTCTAAGAACAAACTAGTGTTTAATAATTCTGGTCGCTTGGAATATCGATGCAAAGGTCATTAGCAAGACGACAAAAACCGGAAGACACGTTTTACCGACAACGACTCGTTAGGACGGTGACATGTTCAATGGATATCAGTGGTACATATTGTCCTTACGTATTTCAGGTAGTAGTTCACAATCATAACTTAATAATTATTAATCTTTATAATCTGCATTATTCTTTAAAAAGAACTAAAAATTTTTCATTTATTCATTCATAGCCTCGTCCACAATTGAACAATAATTCTTAGTTCCAGTAAAAAAGATTAAAAATTCCCGATCCCTAGGCTTCAGGTAAATAATCTCAAGTGATTGAAATCAACTCAACTGACAATCTTTAGCAATTTATTGTTAAATTTTAATGTTAATGTTGGTTCCCCTTCTATAGTATTTTATATTATTTTCGCATTATGAGTATATAAATTATGATATATAAATATCTCATTTATCATAAAATTCTTCTGCAGACTTTTGTATTAAGGCACAAAAAAACAAAAAAACTATTGGTAGTAATTTATAGTAGGCAAGGCATCTGTGTTTGTATTAATTCGTATGATACTGGTGTAAGTAATAAAGAATTCAAAGTATCACCAGTTCTTTTTAAAAAATAATTAAGAAATTAAAGCAAATTACAACACTGCAAAAGAATGTCAATTCAAATTCAAAATAAAAACATATATACAACCATCTAAGTAGTAATAATGGTGGGAAATCCGTACTTGACAATAGAGCTTTAGTAGGTTGTTATGGTGTGAAGATAGATGTGACCTGCATTCTTGTGTTTTATCATTAAATTTTATTATGAATCGTTTATGCATAGACGTAACTATTACTACATCTAGTCGCCTACATATCCACTTATAAATAACAATAAGCATTTAACGAAAGTAGAATGCACTACTTCACATATCCGCGTGTCAAATATTCAGTTACATACGAACGCCGGCGGTGTATTGCCACAAAATAAACAAGCAACTTTCACCTTTAAGTAAAAGTGGAAAAGCTTAGAATTGCATATTGCAGATGTTATACTGACATCGTAATTCAGCGTGCATGAACTTGACCGCTTCGCTATTACATAAACAAACACAGGTTTATCAATTTGAACGGTTAAAATAACCGGAACCATTTTGGCTAGATCGATTTGTGTAATGTTGAGCCTTACCCTTATTCAAATGAATTGTATTGGTGTAACCGATCGAGCAAGGCAGATATATAGAGAGCGGCTCTCGCGGGCGCGCACTCCGAGTTGGTCGTGCGCATGACGGATTTGTGTTTGAGGTACGAGGCGCAACTCACGCGCAGGCGCAGACATCGATTTCGCAAATAATGCACTAGTGATAATAAAGTTCCTGTGAATTGATAACCGTATATGAAA
Source organism: Galleria mellonella (assembly GCF_026898425.1). Classification (NCBI taxonomy): domain Eukaryota; kingdom Metazoa; phylum Arthropoda; class Insecta; order Lepidoptera; family Pyralidae; genus Galleria; species Galleria mellonella. The sequence continues at coordinate 7,273,961 of NW_026441995.1, read as the reverse complement.
GTCAATTTTAGTGGTTACTGTGGTGCTATATCGAAGAAAAATGTTGAGCGGTTGGCAGCTATTTTTGTCTAAACGTAAGTCTAAACATAAATACGAATTTCCAAAATGTTATTCTAATTATATATTTTCAAAATAATACTTTCCTAAAATATTACAAACAAATAGCTCATTATATCGAAACATGTTTTATTAATAATTTTTATATACGTAAATAAACAACTATAATATCTAATTAAGATAAACACGAGTATATAGTTAATTATCACTTAAACCTTTTGTATAATTTAAACTTATTTCGTGTTAACAAGTTTTACGTAAACGTGCGTAGGTATGTTATTTAGATATTCATTTCATTTCTGCAGCGAACGAATGTTGGTGCTATGTAATGCTATTTCATTATTTAGTACGACTATTTTCTATAAAAAATAATAATATGAGCAATTATACACGTATATTTCGAGATACTTGAACACTAAAATCAAAATCGTAATTAATTTTATTACCTATAATTTTATAGGTAATAAAATATATGTTATGATACGATAAATATATGTACTCCTTATATACCGGAAGTCAGAAATAATATTTTATTAGACTGGACCTGTATACAATTTTCTACTACAAGTTTTAGTCTGCATAATATTTTTTTTTTCTACTTAACGATAATATTATTTTAAATACATCCACTTTCCACTAATAAGTATATGATGAAAGTAACTATTAACTTTAAAGTGTACAGGAAGCATATTTTATTATTTACTTAATTTATTTAAACATTTTCTTTCAAACAAACGACGATTTGATATTAGAAATATATTACACGAGCTCTTTTAATTTATATCCATATCATATAAGTCAAATTGAAGAATAAATGAAGAACATTAATGTTTTGAATAGGAATCATAACAAACATTTATCATGCAATTTTATGATAATATCTTGACGGTCAACGAAACGTAGTCAACGTTTTGATCTTAGAATCCATAGACACATTATCCTTTATAAAGGTGTTTGCTCTACATATACATAAAAAAAATTGTAATTAATCCAGAAATTGGGAAGATGTAAATTCTTATTTAATTTTACTTTGTTAATCGTCCCGTGGGAATTTGGAAACTTTTATGTAGTGTTTTTACCTAAATTAAATTTTTCGTTTCTGCGATATTATAGTTTACAACAACCCGATTTAAGGTACAAGTACATTATAGTATACATAATACACTAGTTATTAATTACTTTTTATTGGTGAAAATTACAAAATGGTATAGGATTTTATAGTTCTATACTAAATATACTTATTTATATATCTACCTATAAGTGATATAATATTTATCCGTTAATCTTCCTTCGAGTAAATAAATAATAAATTATTATAACAATTTTCTTGACATTGAACACCATGAAAAATGTAATTAACGCTTGCAGCTAATTCGCCATGAAAGGTGTATTATACATACGAAATAATAATAGTGTATTATAATTTACGAAACATTTTAACTATTGCAAATAATTCTAATCTAATTAAATCGTCATTAGGATTTGATTTTATTACTATGTTTTACAAATTACAATACTACCATTAGCACAACAAAATAAATACTTTGTTACTTTTCTGTTTATATATATTCATCATCATCATCATATTAATCATCTACTGTCCACTGCTAAACAGGCCTGTCTCAAAAGGGGGGGGGAGGTTTGCCAGAAATTGCCAAATTTGGCAAACAAATTGGAGGGCTTTAAGGTTTTAACAGGGACGCTGCTGCCATTCCTTCAACCTTTAAATTCTCTTAGTCGTCTCTTTACACATCCACGGGAAAGGCCGGGGTGGCCCATACTATCCTGGCACCATACGGCATATTAATAACATATAAACATTGTACATTATAGTGTTAAACTTTTAGATAAATTATTAAAAAATTACGTAATAATACAACTGTATTTGGGCATCGTATTTAATTATTTTATTAGAATTTTACGTATCGCATTAATTTGCAATAAAAATTCTGCTCAATACCTGTGAGTGCAGTTTGCAACAAAAATTACTATCACACCTATTTCGTAATTATAAACTACAATGCTAAATTTTATTCATATTTTTTACGTAAAATGATATCGTCTCTATGTCGTCCTTCTATGCAGTACCTACTCATTGGTTTTCTTAAAAAGTTAAACCATTTAAATTTTTTTACAAACATAGTATGTACTCGTAGTTATGCTCTGTGCATACAAATTAAAGTTGTCTGTGGTTTGATCTTTAGAATAGAAACCACAATACTTTTTTTTAAATTTCTGCGAAGTGACCTTCGTTGTCAGGTATATTAAAACTCTATTTAACTTCTAATCACCAACTTTACTATTAAATTACAGGAAAAGATGTGATCTGATTTACAAAGTTAGGAAGGCCACACGTGTCGTAATGAAAGGCGGTCTCTGCGAGTCTGTGATGAGTTGCATAGTTTTATGGACTTCCGTGAGTTAACATTTTTATAGGACATTTGTAATGTACTAAGTACTTATATAATTACGATATAGTGATCGTAAGTAGGTATAGATACTTAATAGATAATCATATTAAAGTCGTTTCCTTGTTACATTTGTACTTCAAAAATATATATAAAAAAATTAAACCTTATGTACATTTAAGGTTTATTTATATTTATAATCTATATCTATATGCTGTATAAATGTGATTAATAAATCTATTAAATAAATTTTACAATATCAATGCACTTGTATCTAACTCTTATAAAATTAATTAATAATTATTTATTATCTTAGAACTTATTTTAATTCTTTTCTTTAAAATCAACACATTTTTCAAGCTAATTAACTACTTAGTCTTTACGACAGAAGTGGCGCTCTTTTAAGTAGTAGCAGTAGGCAAATTTCTCGAAATCCAAACCAAGAAACATTGAACTTTGCGTCTATAAAATTCTATCAGTTGGATAGGTACTAATAGAGTCTTGTAAATCATTACTTCTTCCGCGTAATCTAAATTGTGCATAGATTTATTGAAATGACATTCAAAAAGTTAGACTGGTTTTCAGCTTCAATGTAATTTCGTAAGTTCATTTATTAATTATAATGTGAAGTTATTTAGTTGTACCTTATATTACTTACTTATTTTTCTATCAGCTGTTTCCGAAGTGAGAACAATGACATAAATTTTTTTATTAACTTTAGTGGATTGGATGCATTTCATTTCAATCTTAATTATCATCCCTTATTACTGCTGTTTTCATGTTATAATTATTTAAATAAATAAATAACTAAAACTTTATAAAATATTTATTTATTTAAATAAATAAATATTTACTAATTAAATAAATATTCAATAGTTTATTAGTAAGGGATGATAATTGAGAATAAGCATCCAATACATTAAAGTTAATTAAGGATTCTACGTAATTGTTCCTATTTTGGAAATAGTTGATAAACAATAATAAGGTAAAATTAATAACTTCATATTAAAATTAATAAACTACTAAATATTTATTTAATTAGTTAATTTTATAACATCAAGACAGTAGTAATATTATTTATACTGTACTGTTAGTTTTTATCAATTTAGCAATAAAAAGTAGGTCATAATAATTTGTAAAAATATAGAATACACTAATGTGTATTGCACAACAGTTATAATTATATCTTAAAAGTTTTATTTTTTTATCAAGGCGCATGGTCGGCTTGTGGTTTTTATATAAAAAGTGCATCTATAAATACATTATAGAAAGGTTGTTACTTTAACGGGTGTCCTTCAATTTTGGATGTGGTTCATCAACTTATGTAAGATAATCCGGCGGCGCTGATTGCATTTTTATTGCAGTCCTCGAGGCAGTCCTGGTTGCGTTGCATCATGTAGCAATTACGCAATTTATTCTTTATCTTTTTGTTCCAACCACTCAATAAAGTTCACTTCAGTTTAATATGGTATTATTAAGCAATATACAGTCATAATATTTATCAATAAAAGCTAAAAATTATCACATGCAATGTATTCGTCCGAATTATATATAACTAGATGCTCTAAACATAAAGTTTCCTGTGTTAATCTAAAATAATGATCTAGATATATATTTTTCATTAAAATTTCATTCAAATCATTCAAATCGAAAGGTTCTTTGATATTTTCAACTGACTTCAAAAAGAAGAAACCGTATGTATACCGATTTGGATTTTTTTTATTTGAAAAGATATACTTACAGATTGGTTTCATAGAAGTTTTATCAACAACTGTTCAGTTGTTTAATTTTAAGCCCAAAATAGCTAGTTTTGTCACAATTGAAGTCGGTTTTTTATGGGACACAATCTTTAATTACGTTGCATAAAAAAGTAAAAAAATTTACAAAAAATAAATTCTGTATAAACATTTATAAATAAATAAAGCAGTATGTTACTATTAGGATAAATTATTTTATTTATATGCAAGCAGATCGTAGTTTGATTATTTTCTAAGTAACAAACATCAATTCCAAGTGTGAAATGAAGTAATTATGTACGCTTGGACCGAATTGACAGTGTCGAATTTTCTTCATACAGTAAAAAACGATAAAATGTATTTTAACCTCGCCTCTTGTATTACACAAAATGTTTAAAGCCCGTATAATTAGACGTTGCATTGAACGCAGTTGCCTATGCTTGGGTGGTTTTGTTGCGAAATTTATTTTTAAAACAACAAATAGTTATTAGTATGATTAGTAATATTTATTATGAATTACGTACTGCATTGACAGTATTAATAATCGACTCATACTAGCAGTCATTGCTTTGTTAGTTTTTCTTTTTTGTTTCGTATGTGTACCTAAGTAGGAGTATAAAGGATTTTTTTTATTTGACGACAATTAAAAAATACTTAAAGAAATATAATCTATTCAGTAATTTTTTTTAACTATTTACTATTTTATTAATTTAGTTTCGCTTAGTTCCAATAAATTTAAAATCTGTATGTTCGATCAGCTAGGTCGAGATATCTCTTAACCTAGCTCTGATCAAAGATTTAGATAGACATTACGTAGCGTCCCATGTAATCTCTATCTATAAAAACGTACATACATACATACATATATATATATATATATATATATATATATATATATATATATATATATATATATATATATATATATATATATACATATATATATATACAAGTTGACTCAGTATTAAATAAGATGTGTATGAACCTACATACTAACATTGTCTAGATTAAAGTATTTTCTTTAAAATAAAATTCTAAATCACTTAAGTAATTATGTATCCCGTAATTTTGCAATTACTTTCAGTTTAAATGGACCACGTAAAAATATTTAAAATTTTAAATCCGACAAGTGAATAAAGCCGCGGTCCGATAATATGACATGCCCACAAGGCAATAAATACGCAACGATGCTAGCTAATTTATGGTATTAAGGAGAAAGGGACTCGAGCCTGTCGAACGACTCTCCTACTAACAACTTGCAATTAGAAGAACTACAAGAACACTTATTTAATTCCTCTTGGAATTTTTTATAATAAAAATAAGAATATTTTACAATGGCGTATACGTGCTGGATATTGTCGTAACTATTTATTATGTGAATTTAACAGATGCGAAAAGATGATGTTCCCTATTGTACTCGTTTTTTAAAGGTGGATATTTGTTTGAAGTGCTACTTTAAATAACTAATCTTTTTATCTATATATTCATATATATGGGTATTAACATAGGATTTCTAGTAGCACAGATAACTATGTTAATTTCTGTAAGCATGTATTTGGCAATACGATTCATGTTTCTTACAGGAAAGGCTCAACCTAGTTTAAGTATCAATGTCGAACTTTGAACGTATACAAACATACTGTGATAATAAATACATTTTTACTTCTTTTTTACTTCAATTTCTCCATAGGATATGCTGATTGAACCGAACCCCAACAATATTTATGCTTGCATTTTTTTACTTGGAGCTCATTCTACAACTTGAAAGTACACCGGCAAAGAGTAGATTCGGTAACTGCGCTTTATGCAGCCATTTTGGTTAGTGAGGGTTGAATTTTTTGTCGATGATAAAATATAGAGACATGCAGCATCTTTAACAAATCTTTAGAATACAGTGTGTTCTACAAGGGGAAGCGTATGTTGAAGGGTAAAGGCTTTCCTCAAACTTAAAAATTAGATACTTATTAATATATTTAATATAAAAGCCTTTAAACCAAGTTTAAGTTGGTATCCAATGGTCCCAAAGGTCGCGGCAAGATTCCATATGAGGCCTGAATTCTGACTTATACCATGTCACGTTTTGTTGTCGAATGCGACAATGCTAATTACATATTCCGTTAATCGATGATCAAGGAAGATTGAAAGATGTAATAGTTCATGTAATGATAGCTGTTTATCAGTCAAAGCGTTGGTGTGTAATTATTTAGTAAGTATTTTACTACGTGCTAGGGTTAGTAGTGTAATTACAATAACTGAATACAATAATGTCTTTATTGGACGGAATACCTAATTTATTAATCTATCATAAATACAAGAATTGTCATACCCTTGAAGTACAGAAGAAATAAATACTCGTGTATACCAGAAATAGATATAAAATAACACATAAAATATTTGGAGAGTATGTATGATATGTTAAGTATATGAGAGAATAAAGTATTTTTTAAAAGGTAGGTTAAATTAATTATGTCAGCAAATCGCTATTAAAAATCTAAAGGAAATCACCGTAGCACTGAACACGTCCGATAATTTAAACATCATGACTAGAGACTTTGTATTTAATTAATAAAACAGACATTTATGCGTGAAGGTTCTCGCGTGTAATGATACATTCTGATACCTACATCCTAATTAATTTAGCATACTATGCATATTAATCTACCATGTCGATTTAACGCTCTGAGAATTGAGATGCGCTTTCACAATAGGTAGTTAATCCTTCAGGTATTTTTCGGGTCTATTCTTAAGTTTTATTCTCTAAATTTTAATATGATGTTCCAGCAAAATTATTGTTTTAAAGCTTCATATGAAATGAGGAAAATATATGATTAGTAGCATGACTAGTAATCCGGGCCGGATTCACACGGCTACCAGAGAGAGACTTTGTACAAAAGTATTTGGCTTGGGCATTCCCATTCTGTCCTATCCTGTCCCATTTGTGTTTCTATCGTGAAGCAGTTGTATTTGCATGGCTGTGTTTTAGTTTGAAGGGTGGGATATAGCAGTGAATTTACAGAGTAGCATGGGGGGTATCATAGGCGAAACAGTATATTTTCTGTTATGTCCATGATGCTGCTCATGTCTATAGGCGACGCTTACCACTTTACATCAGGCTGGCTGGGATTTGTTATTCTAAGTTGGATGAAAAAAGAAGGGTCAGAATTTTTGAAAATAATATATAGCCTATGTTACTCGCTAATATTGTAGCTTTATAGGGCTATAAAAATTCTTAAAAGCGGTTGATTAGTTTATGAGTTTATTCATTACAAACAAACAATTAAAAATTTTCCTCTTTATAATGTTAGTGTAGATTTGAGTTAAACCTGCTTCAAATTTAGTTTTTAATAGGTGGTTTGTATAGTAAAGCAATATTTTTCACAAAGATAGCCAATTTAAGTTTAAAAGATAGGTTTGAAAGGTAATTTAGATTGTATGAATTAAAATATATCAGTAAGACATGGTCACCGTTAGCATACTTAAGATTATTTTTTAGAAGGAGTTTCCCTTTAAAATGTGCATATGTACTTTCAGACATGTCTTTACAAACCTTTGCTCGCATCTTATGGTGGGCACCACATAATTCTAGGGTAGACATTCTTGACTTTTGGTAGAGCGACACTCTCACATGAGTAGTCTAGATAGCTATTTAATGGTTTTATTATGTACACATTTAGAAAAAAAGTAATCTTTTTTATAAATTATGATGCACTACATACATTAAAAAAGGCTTGCTTACAAAAAAGGAAAATTTTATATCTTTTTCAACGCACCTTCCAACATTTTCTCGATAGGCAATATGTAATTAGTTGCAACTTGCTACACATCATTAGACGCCGCACCACGCCAGCCTGTCTGCCAGTGGAACTGGTTTAGCATTACCATTGGCCGGCGGGATCATACGATGCCTGGAATGCTATCACGCGGACTCAATAGAAATCTACCATAAAAACCATCACAACACAACCAGTTTCTCAATCAGTACCTTTTCTGGTGCCCCATAAAAACACGACGTTTAGTTCATCTTTAATTAGTCGTTGAAAGATCGTGGAAAAATACTATAACACTGCATGAGTACACCGACTAAGGTTCTTTGTTAAAAATGATAACCACCTAGTACAAAGTTTGTCAAGATTTTTATATAGAGATCAAACATTTTTCTTTTAATATCACTGGGAGTTATCAGCGAACGGCCTCTTTGATGGTACATAATAACCGTTGGTATTCCATTTTATTTATTAGAAATATATCTAACTATTAATTAAAGTATGTTCAATTTGAAACAGTCGTATTTACCCTTGCCATGTTTAGAAAAGATTATAATGTTCAGCATCAGCAATGGATTGAAATAATATGCGGCATAGTAATATTAATTTATTTATTCAACTGTTGGCATGCCACTTAAAATTCTTCGCATATATGTAGTTAGTTAGTGTGTCTTTCAACTCGACGGTTTCCACATTTAATTTTTCTACAAACGGGAACAGTAACGGACAGCTGTGGTAATTTTGTATTCTGTATGCGAAGGAACGGAAATAATAAAACCATTTTGTAAATCAATGACGTACCTACAATATACTCGTACCTACTGGCGAATGGACTATTGTCTTGTCTCGTACCTCATGCTGATGACACGAAAACTTTTACTGAGAAAATCGTTTGGAAAATCTTTGCACTTTTGCACTTTCCAAAGTGCGCGTACATCTTGAGTGTAGGTATTCTAGTCAGACGCTAGGCGGCATTTAGCGGCAATTAACAATTAGTATGTCAATAGAAGGTACATTGCTAATTATCTACCTACTCGTACTTAGGTTCACTCAATTTCAATGCTAAGTGAAACTACTTTAGTTAAGATTTTTTTTTCAATTAGTCACGTGTCTCGTTACCCGTGATCAACATCATGAATGATTAGCTATGCCAGACATTACAGTATGTTAGTTTGGTAGTAAGTACCTACAAAGAAGGATAAGCAAGCTAAAGTGGCAATGAGCTGGCCATATAGCTCATAGAATCGACAATCGAGAAGAAAAAAGGTACTTGAGTGGCGACTCCGTACAGGCAAACGCAGTGTAGGACGACCGTCACTAGATGGAGCAATGATCTCAAATATATTACAGGGAATCAGTGGATACAGGAAACTCGAGACCGTTCCTTATAACAGTCTATGGAGGAGAACTATATTTAGTAGGACAGTTAACGGTTGATATAATGATAATAATGACCGACAAAGAAATTATTCCTCTTTGAACCTGTATGAGTTAAATTTATTTTTGTTAATAGATTTAAATTAAAACTACTTTAAATCTACGTTATTGTTGTTCCGTAATTAATAATTCAAAATAAGAAATTAGGCAATTGCTTATTTTGAATAACATAAAATTATCATTTTGGAGATGGGTTTAGGAAGTGGTACTTCAGAATTGATTTCACTATTAAACTAAATAACCTCTTTACCTCATTAGGTAAATAAAATTGATCAAATTTTTTATTTCCTCAAACTCATTTTCACGAAGAAATAAAACAAATATCAAATAGATTACAAATGTTGGTGGGACAGAAGTTCAAAAATATGCTAGGTATATTTCAACCAATTACAATAGAGATATTTATTAAAAGACTTGATTATTAGAAAATGTATGTTTCTAAAATGAATAAATATAACTAGTAGTTATCAACCTACCTCTACCTATAATTTTAATCATGTTATGGTAATCGTCATAGTGTGCTATTTCGATACTCCGACTGCGTACGTTTGGTAATGTGAATTGTGACGTGAATTTTATAATAATTAATTAACTGTTGTATTTATATTTAAGTACTTTTTTATTAGTAGAATGGCCAGTTTTACATGAAGTAAATCGGTTGTAAATCTAGTAGTTATGGCTAATATCCATTAAATACATAAGTATGGTTTAAATGGAGACACGGTACACTAAAATAACACTTTAATTATAATAATATATGTTGAAAACTAATAGGTGTGTGTTTGATTATGTGGTTCTTTAGATCAATCATCATCTCGAGATTTTACTGTATATTTAAGTATAGTAGGTATTTAGTTGCCATTTCCAATTGCATAAAAATATACGTGGACCCTCGCAGAGTTCCAATAGGTAGAGTGTAAATGGTTCATTCCCACTTGTGCTTTTTCAAATATAATAAATATGTATAATCAAACTGACTGATCTCACTTATAATGTTTGGTTTGGGACGATCGTAGTTGAATGTTTGCACACCCAGTTCTTCCACGGCTGACCGCACAGCAATGCGACATAAAAAGAATCATCGCACACAAATACAATCCTATCAGGTATTCATTACATCAGAATATCTCATGCATGTGTCATCTGTGTATTGTATGAAACGGAATCGGTGCAATTATCTTGACATATGAGTCTTTAATGTGAAGATTTGATTATAGTATCATGTTAGTTTACTACAAATACGAGTAGATTGCATGCATTTATATCTACTTATGAATGTCCTTACACCAAAGCTAATATGGTATATCTAAGTAGAGTAATTCGAGCAGCCTCTAACTTTATACTAATTATTTCTTATAACAATATATAAAGATATAACTTTATGCGATGAAACATTAGTAATATTAGAATGTCTAAGTATACAAAAATAACATATCAAATTAAAAAATTAGCTTTTGTATTCTAAAATAAATCCTTTTTCGATCTAACAAATACAAGTTTGCTTTTTATATTTATTTTGTAATTTACGGTAAATAAGTATTTTTTTTATTCAATTAAACTTTATTATAAGCATAACTTAATTATTTTTAATAGTAATTTTTATGATTTATGAATTTACCTTTTAGTTCACAATGCAATGTCTACTGACATCTTCTTGAATGATACAAGGTCTTGAATAATATTTTTTCTTTATATAAAATCGTGAAATTATATATAATTTTCTAATACGCTATTCATGTCTTTGTTACAGTATTTATAATTCCTCAAAGATGGGTGATGGCCATAATGGGATTTCTTGCAGTGGCAAACGCGTATACGATGCGTGTGTGTCTCAACATTGCCATAACACAGATGGTACATAGACGTCCTCGCGAAGCGGGTGTCGATGATGGATCATGTCCCGGTGACATAGACGAAGTTATTACAGATCCTACAGTAAGTCGTTTTTTAATAGCTTAAGTAATAGCTCGATATACTTATATCACAGATAGTAGTACTAAATTGTGAAATAGTATCTACTATTACTTGTGGTATAGGAAAATAAATTTCCTAAAGATTTTTAATGATAAATTTGAATAAAATTTGTTATACAGATAGTTTATATCTTCGTTTAACATATAATAAGGCTTTTAATTCTGATTTATGCAGGCGAAATCGCGCATGTTGTTGCTAGTTCGTTTTAAAAAGTCAATATAATATTACAAACATAATTTGCGGTCACCATTTCAGCAAATATAAGCAGAACCGTCCCGACATAATTTTATTTGCTTTTGTAGGAAATCACATTGAACAATCACCACAAAATCAATAATAAAGTTCAAAACATATATATATATATATATATATTCACTATTCGTATTAAAAGTTTTGTTTATTTCATACAATATGTGGTTAAATTACATCATCATGTTTTACAGGAAATAAACGGATTCGAATGGGACGAGGAGACCCAAGGTATTATTTTGAGTGCTTTCTACTACGGCTACATAGTGACTCACCTTCCTGGAGGTATGCTCGCTGAGAGATTTGGAGGGAAATATTCTCTTGGTTTTGGAGTTCTGAGTACGGCCGTATTTACTCTCCTAACGCCTTGGACAGTCAACATGGGAGGAGCTACCGGACTAATCATATTGAGAGTATTAGAAGGACTTGGAGAGGTGATTATATCAATTATGAAAACTTTTAGTATTCTATTAATATATAAATTTATTATGTTTACTGTATAGTAGTATTTATTGCATGTGACTATATTTATTTATTTAACTCTTTATTGCACCATAAATAAAATTATACAATGACAAGTGAATAATTCAAGTGAAATACAGTAACATAAATATAGATTGAAACATACATACTATACAATAATAAACCAAATATTAATATACATTTTTAAATAATAGCGAACAAAAGAAGAAGTAATTGTGATATTGGCACAGCAAATAAAATCTATTAAAATCGGCACATAATTGGCTAAGATATCAAAATTGAAAGTGTTAAAACGTAACAAACATGAGAATATTGGAAAATTCAAAACCATCTGTATTTGGAAATCCTTTTATTATAATGTTTTTATGTATTAATTTTTTTATTAATTTTATTATAAACCACAATCTAATTATACTTAATGATGGAATTTTTTTAGGGTACCACATTTCCAGCTTTAAACGCAATGTTAGCTCGTTGGGCGCCAGTCTCGGAAAGAGGTCGAATGGGTTCCTTAGTGTTTGGTGGGGCACAAATTGGCAATATCGCTGGTACATACCTCTCCGGTCTGGTCATGAAGGAAACGGGCGACTGGCACTCCGTATTTTATTTGTTTGGCTCTATCGGAATTCTCTGGTTCATATTATGGGTAATCATTTTTAATATTTACATTTCAGTACTTATATATGTTTATCTGTTATCTTGTACACATAGCTTTGCTTACCTACTCTGGGACAAGATGACGCCGTGTAACATTAAAAAAAGAAAAAAAAGTACCAATCTTTTTTATTAGCCATTTTATGATTACACCATAATGTTTATGTCTATTGCGCTGTTTCTGTATATAGGCGACAGACTTTTCATTTGATGGGCTCACAACTTGTTTGCATTAAGTACTATTCTATGTTGCATAAAAAAACATCAATTTCTTGATTTTCAAATTTAGACACCTGCATTATGGTAAATTAGATTAACGTATGGAAATACGATCCAGACAGTTAACATGACTGTCACGATGATGACAAATTCGGGATTTTATTTCACAAAACAATGTGCTTGCAAATTTTAGATTTGAAGAATGCCCTTGAAATCTATCTTTTGGAGTCGCAAAATTATTTCCGATTCCATTATAGCTTAAGTTTTTTATGGAAAACGAATGAAAAAGCGAATTCCGTTTCAATTGAATGCACAGGCAGTTAACAAAAACATATTATTATAATAAAATATAACTAATTTATTTCTCTGTTTATAAAAACACAGTAATAATATTTGACTTTAATATTTGCAGGCATTATTATGTTACAACGACCCGGAATCTCATCCATTTATCTGTGATAAGGAAAAGAAATATTTAGAAGAAGCGTTAGGTAGACATCGAAATAGTCAGCCGTCTGCAATACCATGGAAAGCCATTTTTATGTCTGTACCCCTATGGGCTTTAGTCTGTGCTCAGGTATGTTCGAACTCGTATTATTTTATGCATTATATACGTACCTAGTATGTAAGTTTTTTTCCAACAACGCGAAGCTAAATTTGTAAAATTTAACATACAGTATAAGTAGTCTACCTAATTAAGTATATATAAGGAGGAAATGCTAAGTATAGTAAAGCTCTTTTCAATGGAATTGTTATGATCTGAATTGTTGGAGAATTCAATTATGTGAACAAATAGGCCATGCAACGTCATTCGTTAGGTAAATACGTACACAAACATCTTAGTAGGGACATACGAGTAGTAAAGTTTGTTCAGGTATAGGCAAATTTAATAAACACCTTCGAAAATTCAATGAAACGTGATGTGTCAAATATATTTTTTTATCTGTTAATAGATTGGCCACGATTATGGATACTTTACAATGGTGACGGATCTTCCAAAATACATGACCGGAGTGTTGAAGTTCGATATTCATAGGACGGGTACATTGGCTGCCTTACCGTATGCCGTTATGTGGATTAGTTCTATTTTATTTGGATGGATGTGCGATAAAATAGTGAAGAAGAACTGGTTGACAGTCACTAACGCTAGGAAGACTTTCACTACTATTGGTAAGTGCTCTTTTAGGGCATCGACGTTTATCTCTATCTATATACAAAAATACTTTGCATTGTACGAAATTAGATTTTGTACAAAACAAACGAACGTCTAAGATAAGGAAGAGTAAGAATTATCTAGAATAACACATCCCAAAGCAATATAGAAAGGAACAATGGATACCGATCCCAAAATATTATATACTACTGTGCATAATATTAAAAATAGACATAACGCTAATTTCCAAGCATAATAATATAAGAGGAGAGACACAGGCGTCTCAATATATTTTTTGGTATGCTTTTAGACGATGATGGTCCCTTTCTATGAAGTAAGCCATTAGCCAAGCTTGTTTCATTCTAAGTTGTATTACAGATACCATAGGTAGTTATTTGATTAGGATTGTTTTGTTTAATACCACTACCATTAGTATATGTGCGACTATCAATACTTAATGATTGACCATTATTATTATTACTAGGAGTTCTATAACCTTTCATATTAGCCATCGATCTCCGATTGTCATTTCGTTCACGCACATTTTGGGACAAGTGTTTCTCCTTTAATCGAGGTATCATCAGATAAATTAATAGATCACTGCTCGGGGCCTAGTCTTAACAGTTCGGCATTCAACCCCTGAATAAAATAAAACTATGTAAATAAATAAAAATGAAAACCTTTCTTTTCAACAGCATCAGTCGGTCCCGGTATATGCATGATCCTAGCATCGTATTCCGGCTGCAATACTGAAGCTGTAGTGATTTTATTTACTGCATCCATGGGATTGATGGGCGCATTTTACCCCGGGATGAAGGTTAACGCACTCGATCTAAGCGGCAACTACGCAGGCACTATAATGGCCATAGTTAATGGAATTGGTGCTATAACAGGCATCATAGCGCCATATCTCGTTGGATTACTAACACCTGATGTAAGTATTAAGCTATGCTAAGTATTTTATATAAAATGTGACGTTAGATTGGAGAAGTCAGCCTTTGGTTTTTTTTCTATACAACTTAGAATGGCAAACAAACTGAAGGCCCACCTGATGGAAAGTGGTAACCGTACCCTATAGACATGAGCAGTACCATGGACATAAAAGAGTATACTGTTAAAATGTCCATCTGGTAAAATGGTCTTGGTTCCGCTGTTGCAGTATTAGTACTAGATAGTTTAGTTCTTACTAAGTGCTACGGTGACTATAGGAAATATGGCGTTTCGCCTTTTATATCCCAAACTACACGGGCGTTTTAATTCGTCTGACAAAAAGGCTATATTATATATTGCTGCTACACAGTAGAAAATAAATAGCGCGTTAGTACTACCCAAAGCGGACCAATTATCAGTGTCATTATTGCTGTCAATTGATTCACTTGTTTACTTAACTGATTATTTTGTTTATACAATATCAGATTTCTACATACTGAATTACAGAGAAACAAATATTTTTTCTTTCCTCAATCGGTTATATCCAATAATCTGACGGCCTACCATGAAGTATTTTCCGAAATTTCGGGGACGAACGAAATAGAAATTTGATGTTAAAATTACATAATACATGCTGTTTAAAATTATTAAAAATGTTAAAATATCGTTCCTTTGGTCTATTAGAATAGGATTTATGATGAATGAAATGTTAAGCTCCATTTACTGGGTCGATTTTGATACGAACAAAAACACGAAATTGAGCCCGAAATTTCGGAACTTCATTTCATGGTAGACCACCTGATCTAGGTAGTTCATAACGATACGGTTTATTATGTACGTGCTTACAATTATGTACATACCTTACAAGACGTTGGACTAATGTCAGTTTCGCGTTTAAATAATGTAACTGTAATAACCACAATCTGTTAGAGTAATAAAAATTACCAATACTGAATTAAACATAAACATAATTACCTTCGTTACAGAGCACATTAGTGCAATGGCGGTTAGTGTTTTGGATAGCGCTCGCTGTCTTTATTTTAACAAATTTGGTGTTCGTGGCTTGGGCTTCGGGCGATGAGCAGTGGTGGAATAGCAGCGCGCAGGATCCCAGCAAGCACAACGAGGCAGAAGCCGCGAACAACCGTTCCGTGAATGCAGAAGTCAAATTGTAGATATATCAGGTGCTAACCTTTAGCTTTAAGTTGGTAGCAACAAAGAAATGCGTATTTACGCATTAGTGTTATAAAAATACTCGCGAAGAGTTGGCCATCAACAAATATTAAAATGTAATGTAGGTACAAATATAGTATTGGTTGAATTGTTATTTTTTAATTAGAAAATTTTAGATATTGGCGATTCGTTGAATCCTCTGCCAGTGTTATGTGATAGTAATTTAGTAATTTGAATTTTCGAAGTATTTTTCTATATAAATATGTATAAATACTAAATAATTATTTAATTTTATATACCTAAGTAGGTATAGGTACAAAATATTTTCACTGGATAATTATTTTTTGAGTATCAATGTTTATTTATTGAATTATTGTTCCCTAGAATTAAAGATCGTATTACATATCCACTATCGTACTGATTCTATAGTGTAAGTAGACGACTATAATGAGATTATAGAAAAAAAAAATCATGTTTCATAAAAAGTTATGTTCACTCCATACGAATGGAAATTGTGAATGACTTTTGTGTTTAGATTATTTATTATTGTATAGAACACTCGCAGACAAGTCCTTGACTCAAAGTGTATTATCAGAACTAATTCAGGCAGATTGCACTGTAGTACTGAACATAAATCCCTATTGACAAAGCGAACAAAGTCCGATTCAATCGAGTATTTATTATAATTTTTTAAACATTAAGAATAAATATTAAATTAGTTAAAATTTATAGCAAAATAACAATGTGAATGACAAAGATATTTTTAAGTGCTTCATTACGAAAATGCACACACTAGCAAGCATTATTGCAATAACTAGATAAGATTTCGACAACCCTCTCATTCATAAAAACTAAACAACAAACCTACAAACATTTTAATTATTAGACAATTTTGTCACTTTCTTTCAAATTAAGAATTTAGCACCTAAGAAAGAAACAAAACAGTTCAATAGCTGACATGGGTTTATAAGAGGTTTGATGTTTTTATGAATAAGGGAAAAATGTATTTGAAAATTGTAACAATGTTCGGGAATATCTAAAGAATTCTGAATTCTGAATCCGAATTTAAAAAAAAAGGTTTTAGCAAAGTGTAAATCCCTGCGTATATTCTCAGAGCCATTATCGACTTATAGTACACTAGTGCCATTTGAAAGAACATTTGGAGTGTGTTCTATTGTAAATTAGGTAGGTACTATGTAGTCGTTGTATTATTGTCAAGTCCACTGATTTTATAATTTATTTATAAGTTCTCAACCACGTTACTAGCAAACAGCAAATTATCAGATCTGCAAATTATTTTTATCCAAGACCATCTAATAACTATTTTCATGTACGGTAATTTTTATCAATTGAATTTCAATGTATTTTGAGAAGTGTACATTAAAGGTCTATCCACACACAGTATTTGTCAGTGCCTTTGTTCACTAATACTCTTTCATGGAAGCGTCATGTCATGTAAGCGGATAGGCCTTAAAATCAATAGTTTTATTTATTGATTTTTACATATGGCTGTACCAAATAAGATAGACATGGTGCATAAAACATTTCCCTTTAAAAATCTACTGCATCTTACCGCAGGTGCAAAAAAAAAAAAAATTTTTTATTAGCCTTTCGCCTGAAGATTACTTTCAAGTGAAATAGATTTGTTCAAGATCTAAACACACTACGCGTTATGGCATTGTTTTACTGATATTATTCTTTAGTTAGACAAATATAAGTAATGTACAATAATTGTTGTTACGTAAATATTATGTCGTAATCCACAAATATATCAAGTGATATGCAGGTGAATTTTAAATAAATAGCATCCTGTTAAGGTATTGTCCTATCAGAGAAACTGAATATTTTGCCCGAAAATCGAAAAGCCATAAAAAATTCGAGCTTTGCATGCTACATTGAAAGCAGGACACGATATGTTATGTTAAGCTTAAATTTTTATCATTTATCGACCCTTTTTACTTATGGATTTATGTTTAAACTGGCAAAACTTTTTTAAAACGATATTATGCCACCTGTATATTTAAAGATATGATTACTATAGGTACCTTTTGTTAAGTATTTACTATTCATAATTTGCTAATGATGTGTGTAACATTGTTATGTTTATGTTGTCTGAGATAATAGGATATCATTTTGTACAATACCGTATTTTGTTAAATATAAATATTTAATGTATCACTTTGTTTTATTTGAAATAATTAAACACATTCACAATAACAATATATTACTTTTATATAATAACTTATTTACATTAAATATACACGAATATATTAAATACATAAGTGCTACACAATTGGCTGGATCTTAAGCTAAGATATTCTGTTTATGAGAAATCTGATAACGAAAATGTGGGAGCACAACGCAGAACACTTACATCTGAGTCAATTTTGAAAATTGACATATCCCGAAATCGAAGTTAGGAATTCATTCACACAAAGCAAACCACACACCACACCACATTAATGTTCAAAACATTACAATTACTTGATAACAGTCTAAACACTAGTGAAGTCACTTGACTGTCGAATTGTTTCAATGCATCAATTAGCTACAACACGGTACCTACAACATAAACTGTAGTCAGGAAGTTAATATTTAAAAAAAGTAATTGTTGCCAATTCTATTAGAGTAGTACAGTAAAAACAATTACAGTACTTTTCTTTCTATACAAATCAAAAGATATGCATTAAAATTTGGCAGTAAAATTGGTTTTTCACCCTACAAGTAGGATATCTTTACTACTGAATGACTACCACCTACCTATTTATGCTTTAATTCCTTCTAACCAAAGGTCGTCTGGAAGAGATTGCTTAGCAATAAGACCGCTTTTTATACTACACTATACGTATTGAAAATTGTTCAACAAATCCTGTTATGTTGGTGCAATTAAGTGTTAAATAAATAAATAATCTATTTTTTATACTGGGTATATTTAGTTAACAAACTTGTGCGTGTATTTGCATCGTGTAAGGTATCTCAATATTTTGTATCATTATTATTTTTGTTTGTTCAAAATTGTTAAATGACCAATTTTGAACAAACAAAAATAATGTTACAAAATAGTATATAACATAAATATATTATTATTTAATCTGTTAATTCGCACATTTGTTTTATACACGGTTATTTTGATAAGATTATCTACTAAATATATAAAAAGTATAAAAAACAGATTATAACATAACATATGAATAATATAACATTAATTAGAAACTAAACTGCTAAATCTGTATAAAAAATGTAAGTACAAAAATAATAATATAGTAACACAATATATAGCACCTATGTGGTACCAAAACAATCAATCTCATTTAAAAAAAAATTAAATAGATAATAGGAATGTTTTTAACATCAAAATTTTCGAATTATATTCTAATGTTCATAAATAGGAGACGTCGCGTGAATAGTTTATTAAACATCGATTAGAATATTATCAATTATGGTTGAGCATTAGTAGTATTAAAATAATAGTTTTCTTTAGGTACTTCACAATAAGTTGAACTTTAAAGTCTTTATTAGAAAAATTTCGCTAAGTTTTTTCTTGTAACTTATAACCCTGTAAGTAATAAAATAATGCTTTATAATGACTGCATTTTATAATAGTAATTAAATACTTACTTATAACAATTGCCAAAATAGTTCTATAGAAAATTCATCTAGCAAATTATTCCATGAACTATATTTATACATAATAACACCATAGTACAAGGTATCCATACATTAACATTCATATATTAGCCATATTAAATGTATTTATAAGTTTAGAAGTAATATAAAAGCTTTATAAAGGAGGAGGCCTATACTCCAATGCGGAGTCGCTTGAGCATTCACTAACTAACGCAGGTCACGCTGCCATTGTATACATGGCGTACATCGATCAACAAAACAACTAGATACACCTTCAAGAAATGAAACAGAATTCAAATATAACATCACCAAATAACGCCTTACGAACTTAAATAAAATTCAAGTAGGCATATGGCGTCGTTTTAATAATTGTTTATATAATCAAAATTACAAATACAAAAAGAGCAATCGTTTTACGTAAAATTTTTTAAAGTTGATTTTTCATGGATCTATTTGAAAATTCGAACCGAATTCAACATATCGATATTTTTATTCAAGATTGGAGATCCTTGTCGAAATGTTTAAAGATTTTGATGTATAATTTAAAATTTAAATATCAATGATAATGTGTAATTTTAATTTAAATATTAAAAATAGGAACACAATCTTTATTTCATTATTTGCTCGACTATTTTTGATGTTTTGTGTGGACATCTAGAAGTTATTGTTGACCTAAGATAGCGTGCAAGCAATCAGCTATTATGATATGAGCACCGTCAACCAGCTGTGGTTATCAAGTAAATATCTAATATGTTAGAATATTCATATTCCATATAAAAGACATTCTCGAATGCTGATTGTGAACCTTGTTGTTATTAGTCGAAGCTAGTTATACAGTGTCATATCACATGAATTTATGCACTTTAGACGCCTCCTCCTTCAAAATTTCAGAAAAGCTCCATAACTGAAGCCGGGGAAGTGGAATCACTAAGGTCCGTTCTCTGGTTTAGTATTTGCAAGGCTTCATTGGGTTGCATGTGTCGGATATTGTGAGAGGATAAGTTTTCGACTGCAGCGTTGGGTTGTTTGGACAAGCTGGCGCGCAGTCGCCGAGCATCGTCGTAGTCCATATTAAGAAGTTTACACGCTTCTAATAATCTATAGAAAATAATAATAATTTAAGATTTAAAAAATTACAATGTAAACAAAAATTAGTTTGGGATTAACACTAAATAAACCTTTAATAAAGGGATGATCAATATTTGGATTTGATGGAGTGTTATAATATTGATTTCTAGTAGAGTTTAAAATACAGAAAGATTCGACTATTTTTTTGCATGTACAATTATTACTACTAGAGATTCCAATAACTGTTTCTTTAATTACCAACCAGTTTAGGTAGAGGTTGGTTTTAATAAAATTGTACCAAATTTTAATCAAAATAATTACAAGGTATCACCAAACTCCATTCAAATATACTTGGCAAAATATCGGCATATCGACTGCTAGTTGCCCTACATCAGTGATAATTGGCAAATATCTTTCTTTAATTACTTCATCAAAAATTGATTGTGGGCATAATTTATTTTTTATGATAATGTACTTACTTTGGCAACTGATTCACTTGTGAAGCGACTTTGTTGGGAGGCGTAAAAGCCGGCAATAAGTTCCTTTTAACGTCGTGTGTGAACTGCACTGTTCCGCCTGTGTTGAACCAATTTTCTAAAACGACCTCCTGAAACATATGACATTTATTAAACCAATTAATAAAACCATAAAAAAGAAATGTAAGTAGTATAATTACATAAAATTTAATTTATACTTTATATATAGGTATTTATACTTTATATGACAGTGAAAAGCAAACATACAAAGGCGAGTTTAATCCTGCAAGAATTCTCTTTCAGCAAGCTCAAAGTATATTTATATATATTTATACGTATAGCATTTTTTAATCGAAACCTTTTAATATATTTCCTTGATGATGTTGGAATGATACACCCACTTAATTTATGATAATATTATACAATGGCAACACTCCACTGAAGATTACAACAATGAGATCATCCTTCACATATTGTGATTCAATATGTGAAGAGGAAAGGTTGAGGGAGTAAGTGGAGACCTTCTCTACACTTAAGAAACCTCAATCTCGAAGATGCACTAGTTGATATAATCAGCGGATACTACTTGCAGTTGCAAAGCGAGTGGTGCAATACAAGCGCCACCAGCGACACCGACGGCGCCACGTCATTTGAATGTTCAAACTCGCTGCTCCATTCCACTTAGGCTATGGACCCCAAGTGGGGGAAGCAGTGTAATTAATTGACCTTGAAAATGTTAATGGCCTTAATAATTTAATAATTGACCTTATTAATGCCTCGAATGCAGTACAAAACAGTGCTAGACGTTCGCACCGTAAGCCTGTAGTGTCATCATCAAGAAGAAGGTTATGAAAATGGATTATTAACCTATCTCGCGTTAACAGTGGTCACACTATTGAGGGATGATAAGTGCGAATGAAGTTTTTTTTTTTTTTTACAACACAGGGGGCAAACGAGCATGCGGCTCACCTGATGGTAAGTGACTACCGCCGCCCATGATCACCCACAACACCAGCGGCATTGCAGGTGTGCTGCCGGCCTTTTAAAAAGGAATATACTCTTTTCTTGAAGGTTATGTTGTCGTATCGGTTCGGAAATACTGCTGCTGGAAGTTGATTCCAAAGAATGGTTGTGCGTGGAAGAAAGTGCCTTGAAAAACGCACGGTGGAAGACCGCCACTCGTCCAGATGATTGGGATGAAACTTTAGTTTGTGGCGGGTTGTACGGTGGTGAAAATCAGCAGCAGGTATCAATCCGAACAATTCCTCAGAACACTCCCCATGATAAATTCGGTAGAAGATGCACAGAGACGCAACATCTCTGCGCAGTTTCAATGGGTCAAGTCGGACAGTAAGGCGTTGACTATCGATAATTCGAGCCGCCCGACTTTGAATGCGGTCTAACGGAAGGAGTTGGTACTGTGGCGCTCCTGCCCACAGGTGAGAACAGTATTCCATATGCGGCCTGACTTGGGCTTTATATAATTTCAGGCGGTGTTCTGGCATGAAATATCGTCTCACCCTATTGAGCACTCCTAACTTTTTGGAAGCTATCTTAGCCTTCTCCTCCAGATGACCGCAAAACTGGACGTCGCAAGATATATCAACGCCCAGAATTCCTAGACTTGACTTTTTATCAAGGGAAGTGCCCTGAAAGTGAGGAGATACGACAAACGGCGTCTTTTTTGCGGTAAACGCGCAGACTTGTGTCTTTTTGGGGTTAAATTGGACAAGATTTTGTTCACCCCAGATCGAAACTTGATGGAGTGAAGTTTCGATTTCAGACACAAGTCTATTCCGGCACTCATCGGTATGTGCCCGCGAGATCTTTGCATGACCGGTATATAATGTATCTCCTGTACTGTCGTCCGCATAGCAATGAATATTACTTATCTGTAACATATCATTGATATGCAGAAGAAACAGAGTCGGAGATAGTACACAGCCTTGCGGGACACCAGCATTCAAAGGTTTTAAATCAGAGCATGCACCGTCGACTACGACCTTAATGCTACGTTCCTTGAGAAAACTGGCGACCCAAATGCACAGTCTCGCAGGCAACCCAAATGAAGGTAGCTTTGAAAGCAGCGCTCTATGCCACACCCGATCAAAGGCCTTCGCAATATCCAGACTAACTGCTAAGGCCTCTCCCTTACTCTCGATTGCCACTGCCCATCGGTGTGTTAAGTAAGCTAAAAGATCACCGGCCGAACGTCCCTGTCGAAAGCCATACTGGCGATCACAGATCAGCCGGTGCTCTTCTAGGTACCGGAGCAGTTGACGGTTAATGATGGATTCCATAACCTTCGAGAATAAGGAAGTGATAGCTATGGGCCTATAGTTAGCTGGATCTGAGCGATCTCCCTTTTTAGGGATCGGATGCACCAGAGCAGTCTTCCAAAACTTTGGGACTATGCCCGATGAGTAGCTAAGCCGAAAAAGACGCGTAAGAACCGGAGCCAACTCTGGTGCGCACGTCCTAAGCACAATTGGAGGAATACCATCAGGCCCACTCGACTTATGGATTTCGAGGAGAAAAGTGCTCTACGCACTGAGCTATGCGTGAATTTAATGTCAGGCATAGAGCTCCTACAACACGTGATGGTCGGTGGTGGTTTCTCCCCGTCATCCAATGTCGAGTTTGACGCAAAGATGGATCCAAGAAGATCGGCCTTTTCTTTAGCGTTCTGGGCCAACGAGTCATCCTCCCTGCGCAAAGGTGGAAAAGATGACTTACAGAAATTCCCTTGTGCAGCTTTGGCAAGAGACCAGAAAGCTCGAGTCCCAGAGGGCAAACTAGCCAGTCTCTTGCCAACTCTACTAATATGCTCTGACTTCGCTGTGGCTATAACTCTTTTGAAAGACCTAGAGGCAGAGTTATACTTCTTTTTAAGAGCACTGGTGTTAGGATCTCGCGACGCCACACCTTTAGCCCAGGTTAGGAAGCACTCCTGTTTCAAACGAGATGCTGTTCTACAGGAGGCTCCATACCAGGGCTGGGATTTCCCGCCGACGGGCACCACAGAGTTAGGAATAAATAATTCCATTCCCTGAAGCACCACATCAGCAATGGAATCGGCAATGGCGTCGGGATCATCCAGTGTGAAGCAAACCTGCCTCCATGGGTAAGATGCGAAAAAAATCCGCATCTCATCCCAATCTGCCGACCTGTAGTGCCAAATGCGACGTCTACCCGTAGAACGAGGTGGAGTCGGACTCGTAAGAGGCACTTCGCTCCGCACCAAACAGTGATCCGACGATCCAAGCGGGGCTTCGACGGAGATCACATAGTTGTCTGGGTGGGTGGTCAGCAGAAGGTCCAGCAGTGAAGGTGAATGGTCCAACACATCAGGGATTCGCGTAGGCGAGGAAACAAGCTGTGTCAGACCATAAGCCAAAGCAAAGTCATGAACAGATCTTCCCGCATAGTCGGTTGTACGCGAACCAAGCCATTCGGCATGGTGGGCATTAAAGTCGCCAACAATCACGACTTCAGCGGAAGGAATCTGCTCAAGCAGGGAATCTGTAGCCATTTGGACGTGCTCAATTAGTTGGTCGGTTTCAGTGTTACCGCTGTGGGACCTGTATAGGCACGCATAGATGCGGGGATGGTCATTGCAATCTACGCGCAGCCATAGAATGGACAGGTCCGTACCTTCAAGAGTTCCAAGGCGTCGACAGCAGATATCCTCTCTGACATACGCACATACGCCGGCACGCGAAACAAAACAATGTTCAAGCTTATACCCCGGGTAGGTCAGGTATGATGTTTCGTTAGGAGGGGATATCTGTGTCTCCGTGAGGAAGAGCAATGCCGGCCGCGCCGTTTCTAGGTGGTGGTGGACAGCGTTGACAGATATGTAGCAGTCAATGTATTACTCCTAATAATAGGATTGTGCTGTGGACACAGTCTTTCTTGTTTATTCATGCATGCAATATAAACATATCATAAATGTAAGGTGGGAAAAGGTTTATTTTTTATACAACTTAGAATGGCAAACAAGCTGACGGCCCACCTGATGGAAACTGGTAACCGTCACCTATAGACATGAGCAGTACCATGGACATAACAGAATATACTGTTTCGCCCCCCATCCGTTGCCATTCCTCAGGATTCAGGTGTTATTCCTCCGTACCCAGTAAATTCACACCATATCCCACCCTTGCCACGCCATATAACAGCCATGCAAACACAACTGCTTTACGATTGAAACACGAATCGGACAGAGGTACCCAAGCAATCGACTTTTGTACAAAATCTCCCTCTGGTCTAGGTAAGGTTGAAGACTGACCTCAAATATGTAGTCATCGATGTGATGTGCAAGTGCGGCTCGCAGCCGCACTGCGAGCGGGGGCGCTAGGCGCTGCTGCGCGGTCGACACGCGCGCCAGCAGCGCCGCCAGCGGACGGCACAGCGCAGCCGATACCGAGAGCGCCATCTCCTCTACCATCATCCATGCATGCCATCTGCAACGAAAAATATAGGAACACATGATGGTTAGACGCTGAATTCCTTTACGCGCTTCGTTTTAGCTCTGCTGCAATAGCTATAAATTCCACAGGGAAATAGAGGTACTTTTTTTATGGGTGAAGATGAAATGGTAACCCTGCCTGCACTATCAGTATACGCTGGCAGGCTACCAGTGATGGGTGACAAGTGAGGATAAAGGCAAGTCAGTTGGCCCATAGTGATCAATTGAACAAGAATTAACCACTATGGTATGTAGGGGGAACCGCATGGAGGTCGACCTGATAGGGTATATTGCTAGCAACGCCTACAGTGTGGCAGAATAAGATTGGACTATTTTTCTTGTATAGTAACACCTAAAAATGTACCTTATTCCAGCAAATAAATGATTTCAATTTCAATTTCAATTTCAATGGGGTTGTTAAATTTCATTATTAACAATCCCTTTCCCCCCAAAATAGAGGTACTGTAGTCCTCAGTAAGGACGACGAGCGAAGGATACAATTAGTATCTTGCGTCATTCTACGATGCGCATGATCATGAACATGGGACAGGAAATTGCAACAAACACCACGTTTATTGCAATTTTCTATGAGGTGGGTCGTTAGCTTCTTGCCACTTACATTGAATGCTGAAATATTAGAAGCCTTAAATTATACATAACAGCAGCAACATAATGTGAACTTATATATTTGTAGTTTGAGAACAGCAGAAACGCATTGCACAGTATATAAAGACCCTAATAGATTTAAAAATAAAAATTAATAAGAAACTTTACTTTTGTTTCTTGTAATCTCTCAGTGAGGCTTTGAATTCGAGCAGAATGTGATCAGCTATGGCAGCGAGACCAGCGTCACGCAAATGTGCTAGTAGCGCTGGTGCTTCTGCGAACACTCCCGCCTCCTCCGTAACTCCTCCTGCTCCTTCCGCGCCCATAGTTGATAGGGGCTCAGTTACTGCTAAGTTTGCGATCGGAGATGTCTGCACACCACAAGATAAACATATTATAGTTATCAGTAAATATGATATTCACATTGGAATTATTAAAGGATTTGAATCAATTAATCAATCTATAAATTTTTGTTACCTGGCATGGATAAGTATGATTATTTTTATGCCCACATATGTATATGTGTAAAAAATAAGCAATATAAAATATTTAAACTAAAATGTCAATAGAATGTTAATATATTAATTTTGTAGATATATGTTAAACTTAAAAATTAACTATGCCAAAGTATAGAACCTTATTTGCAAAATAACCACAATCAATCCATACAAATTATTTATTTGAACAATTTAAGACTAAAGAAAAATTAAAGTACTTACAATATCAAATTGATTTAATTCCATAACCACTGAATCTCTTCTGGTAACTTCATTCAGTGCTAATTTCTTCGCACGGACTTCTACTTCTTTTAAAGACATAGTTTCATCAGATTCACCTTCTGAAAATTATATATGAAAATATGTAAAATGTATGTATTTAACTATACACAACATGGATTTGAAAGAATTTACTTAAATATAGGTACAAATATACGTAATTTAATTTAATTGTAACTCTTGATATATTAATAAACAATATCATGAAAAAGGAGAAGGAACTAGTTTGATAAATAAAAATAAAACATTAAAAGTAATCTTCAACTTATATAATAATTATATTTTTTATAAATAAATTAACACCTAATGTTTTAAATTATCATACAGCCATCTGATAGTGAACGGTCACTGTGCCTATGGACGCTAGCAACACTAGGGGTGTCATGTGCTCGTTGCCAACCCAACAGGCAATAAGCAAATTAGGCCATAATTGAATTAATGTGAAAAGAATGTAATTACCAGCCTTTGATGATTTCTTAATGAGATCGTCATCCGTGTCTTCTTCCTCGTCATCATCAGAACTCGACGATGATTCTGTATCATCGTCGCGGTGCTGTTGCTGTGTGAAGTGTTGAAACTGACGTCGATAGTAGTGCAGTTGGAGATAGTGCTAAAAGATTTAAATAACAATAAAGATCATGGAAATAAATAACGTTGTTGTCTTTGTGCGATACCTTTCTAATTAAAAAAATCTCTTCAAATAGGGATCGAAATATGATGATCTGAGTTAGGTTCAAATTGTCTACAAATACAACAAATATTTTAGTTTGAGGGTACAGTGGTATTTTCAGACTAAAATATATCCAGTAGGTTAAGCATCGAAATGATGATGAGCATGAGACAGCGAAAAACATCTCTGTAAGCCTTCGTTACCTCTGGTAAAATTGTAAACATCAACTACAGCATTAGAATTATTCGAAAAAAAAAGGCAATCACCAGTGAGTGTGCCCACTGCAGCAGGACAGTGCGGGTGTGGTGCGCGGCGTTGACGACGGCGGTGAGCGCGTGCGGCCCCGCGTCGGCCGTCAGCAGCGAGTCCACGCTCAGTGTCGCCAACGCTGCGCTCAGCAGCTGCGTCAGCCTCACGCGCCACTCCTCCACCAGCTCCAGTTGCAGTTCCAGGAACTGGAGTCTGCATTCAAATAATCAATGGTAGATCTAACCGCATTTTACTGGGAGGAAGGGATTGTTAGTAATGCGGATTACCAGTACGTACCAGTACCATTGCTAGCAATATACCCTAGCAGGTCGATCTCCTGGAAACCATCGTACTGAATTCTAGATGTATTCATCACGATGGGCTAATGGACCTGCTTTTTCATTCTAACCTATCATCCCTCATTGGTGTCCCGCCAGCAGGCGGGGTTACCATTCTATTATCATGCATTTAAAAAAACCCAATTTATTGCTAGTCAATGACACTAACGACACCAGAGGAGTCGCCAATGCGTTGCCCGTCTTTTAAAAAAAAGTATAATTTCTTTTCTAACGCAAAATCTCTTTGCCTAAATAAAGAATACAGTCAATCGGAAATTGCAATCATCAATGATTCGAGATGCTCTGCGTTGGACGCGGTCAAATGGAACAAGTTGATATTGCTGTGCGGTGATTATAATTGCAAAAGATCCCAGCTACTTACCGATGACCAGGCTGCGGCAACACGGCGTACCGATCCTCAATAGTTTTCAATAGTGCTATAAACCAATCAGCGCCTCGTGGCACCCATAGCACGGTACCAACAGCCGAGCTGACACCAGCAGCCACTGGCTCGCACCACTGTTCGCTGCCTAGAGTCTCGTCCATCTTTGCGAGAGCATCTAAAAAGGGAAAGAATATTTAATTACCATCAAAAAAATATATTTTTTATATTATTCACGGTTTGTACCGTATACGGTAAACAAGTGGTAATCCACCTACTTGTTTGTGATTTTGAGTGTACTTGATGGACAATGATCAAATGATGTATGTGAACGATTAGATACTTGAATAATATAGTAAGTAGTTTCTATTTTGTTTGAGTTTCGTAGAGTGAGTACATAAGATAAGGTACCACTGCATAGTACTGGACGTGACCATAGACAATAAATCCAGAAATATCTAGGTTACACCGCACACATACTTGAAAGGTTACAGGACTATGTTTATCATTTTTCTAATAGTTTTCGTCATAATGCCAAATTAACATATCATGACTGACCACAGATTTCTTCCATTAAAGGGTTTTCCTTTTCAACAGGAAGAAACGTAATATAGTAATATAAGGGCAATATAATTACTCTCTAATTCAATGCAAATACTTACACTTTTTCTCAACAGCCAGCCATCTAACAAAGGTCTCTGCTTTCGTCAGCACAGAGAGCACACTGTTTCCATCCTTGCCTGTTATAGTAACTAACTCCCTATGGAATCCTAAAGTTTCGTCCACAGCATGCGCGAAAGCTGCGTCCACATCTACTAATTCACCTTTAGTTCCTTGTGTGTGATATAATCCCAATACTGTATGGAGTCTCTCTGCAGCTAATGATATTAGACCTGCATTAAATTCATCCTGAAAAATATAACATTCAATTTTCAAAATAACTTGGTTATTTATACTATCACCTTGTACAATTACAGTGATATTATTTATTGGTTATGTAAGCATTGGAGGTACAACACCTTAAATACAGGAGGTACAAACCTTAGTCTTTATGAATAGCAACATACGAGTATAACATGAATATCAATGTAAGTACAGTGAACATTGTAGTGTCCATGGTGCCATTCATGTCTATAAGTGATGATAACCACTTTCTATCAGATGAACCTTCAACTAACACAGTTAAAAGTGTGTGTTAGTTAAAATTAAAAAAGAACTTCAGTGTGTTAGTTAAAAATAAGTAATTTTTGTAACTCACCACTGTTTTAACATTTTTCAATTGCAATTTATCAGCGACAGGCTGTACATAGTTCTTAACAAAGCCTTGATGGTCTTTAATCCACGTCAGTGTTTGAGTAAGGAACCACTCAGGACGGTCAATCCTAGCAGTTTGTCTGGAGCCCGTAAAGTGAAATGTGAAACGCTTTTTTAGAGGCCGTAATAATATTCTGACTGGAAGACAGGGATCTTGCTCTGTAAAAGGCAGATAATTTTGCAGGTATTCAATATGGTTATTTTTAGATATAATTTTTTTTTCCTTATAATCAGAAAATTACAGATATGTAGTTAGCAACAAATAGCACTTTATTTTTATTTACACATATTATTACGCTTTTACCTTGGACCTCTTCTGAAATGATGTTAACATGCATATCCTCAGGTTCTTCAATAAGAAACAAATATCTAGTTAGATTACTGAATCTGATCAAAACATCTTTAGGAGGTGGAGAATTCTCTGCAGCTGTTGTGATTGGCCATTTTAGTAATTTTAATACATCTTCATAGTGCCTAAAATAAAAATTTAAACAATCAGTACTTATGAGTAAATTATAAACTAAATGGTGTTGTTTTCTACTAAATTCTTTCATGAAACCAATAACTTACTCAATCTATAGAATCAGTACTATACTAATATTATATATATTTAATTAACTACTATATATAATAATTAACCTATTTACAATATTTAACAATTCAATATTTTGTCTCATGCGTAAAATTGTGACAAAATTGTTAAACAACATTCAAATTAGTGTAGAATCAGCATAGAGATTCATGCCAATGTTGAAGCATAAAATACAATAAAAAATATTGGCGAATTGAGAACTTCCATCTTTTTAAAGTTGCTTATAAATTAAATTCTGTGCATAGTATTGTGGCAATAATTGATGTACCTTTTCAACAAGCACTTTAGACCCAATGCAAATGGTTTTTTTTATGGATGAAAATGGAATGGTAACCCCACATGTGCTAATGGGATATGCCGGCGGAGCACCAGTAAAGGGTGATAAATGAGAATGAAAACAGGCTAGTTTGCCCATCATGATGAATTCATCAGGAATTAACCATGATAGTTCCCAGGGGGAACCGTGAGGAGGTCGACCTGGTTGGGTATATTGCTAGCAATGGGATTCTTAGTCTCTATTACTAACAATCTCTTTCCCCCCAATGTGAATGGGGTGCACTGATCACTATTTCTAGGGATGACATAATATACTTACTTAGTAAGCTTATCTTTAAGAATATTATGCCAGTAATGTACATATTCTCTGACATATGTAGCTCTGTGGCCCACCTTGTACTGTTTACACATTTCCTTCAGTTCTCCATATGATAAGACCAACTGTTCATCATCATTACACTGTTTCATTTGACGACTGTAATAAACAGACTAAATTGTAATTTTGATTTTGCATAATTGCGTATCTAATAAAGATAAGGCACATATGCATATTAGGAAAATAAGGGTTTTAAAAAATGACAAATTCTTAAATACATATCTATAACATCTGTGTCCATGTCATATTTTTTAATAAATACACATGTTATACTTGTTGTATCCTACAGCTCTAGCAACATGGATTAGTACATAAAACATCTTATGTATTATGTTAAGATATAACTTACCTACGTACCAAATTTCACTTAAACCTAATCGGTAGTTTATGTACGACAAAGATCTATTCTTACAAACTTTTATATTTATAATTATTGTGTCATAAGAGGTAACTAATGGAATTTAATAGTTGAGGGATGGGCAGCAGCATCCCTCTTAAAACATCACCAGTCTAACTGCAGTTACCAACCCACCTACTAAGCTTAGCTACTATTGGCAAAGCCCTCCAATAGGGAGAGGCCCATGTTCAGCAGTAGACAGTTAACTGCTGACAACATGTAAATTACTGTATATCTAACAATATTTAACAAATGAGGTCTTACATATTTCAATACAAGTTAGTGTGAATTTTTGTCATTACTTACTCTTAATTATTATTTATTAAATTAAATTAGAAAAAAATTCTATAGTATACATTTTTAAAATACATAATTTTTTTACAAAAACTATAATTACCTCAATTCTTCAATTTTTTCAAAAGATTTAAGATATACCAGAGTTTGTTCTAATTTGTTTATGGCTGTAAATCTCTTGTTCAACTCATCTCTTAATGGTTCCGTTTTTTGTAAAAAACTTTCTACTTTTAATTTCAATGTTTGACTTTTGTTTTTCAGATTATTGATTTGTGTTGAATTCCTTTCTGCTTTTATTATTGCTGACGATAATTTGGTAGGTACTAAATTATTTGCTACATGTAACTGAAAATGAAAAAATTAAGATATAGAATAGAGGTTTATATAAATGTGGATAATAAATTAAAATAGCTTGAATAAATATCACAATGTAACAACTACATCTAATTTTTTCAAATTAGAACTTAAATTAAAACATACCTGGTCCAAGTACCAGATATATTTTTAATTATTATAAAATACATGGATATATTGTATTGTATTATATACATAATATTACAAAATACATAAATATTTTATTTAATTAATTAAAAATTTTATGCAAATTAATAAACTCTTTTATTTATAGAAAGCAATCAAAGAATAATATGTACTGTATTTATTATCAAATAAATAGGATAAAATTTGAACATCTGACACTAACTGGTACATACATGTGCTGTATAGATAGCACAATATATTTAATTTTCTCAGCTGTTTCTTTAAGAAATGTATTATACTTTACTGATAGAAAATTAGATTAAAAGGATTCTAAAGATTTCAATTTTACTTTATACATCTAAATAATGATACTCTTAAATTAAAAAACAGATTGTATACAAGTCTTCTGCTAAAGTCCCACTTATATTTTTGTAAACCAACTGTAATTGCATGGCTGTTTTGGTTTGAAAGGTAGACTGGTTCTAGCAGTGAAATTATAGATTTTGGAAGTAGAACATTTTATTTTTGAGGAATAGCAATGCAGCTCGCAGAGAAACTTGGGTATTATAATATTCCATGTTCATGTCACGTAGACGATGATTACCACTTTCCATCAGGTTGTTTGCTATTACAAAATCCATTAAAAAAATCACGTTGAGAAAAAGAATAATATAGAACTTTACTCTTCGTCAAAATAAATGAGAAGTATTTAAAATTAAATCTAATGTAAATGCATGTTCCCAGCAATAATAATTAAATTGTTTCAGCTATAAGACGTGACAATTATTTAAAACAAAATATTTACAGAGCTTTGAAGTTGATCTCTTCGCACTACCAGTTCATTTTCTATTTCATAAGCATTAGATAAATCATTAATATCGCCTCCAATTTTTAAATTAAGGTCTTGAATTATATTTTTCTTGTCTTCCTCGTTCATCATTAAATACATTAAATTATATACATTAAGCTAGGAAAAATGGCCTGTGAAACTTTTACACGATTACACGTTATTTCTTATTAAAATAGCTATTATTTATTATTAACATAATAAAAGAAGAAAGTATGAAAGAACAAATACTGAATACATATGCAAAATTGCAGATAAATCAATCAGAGCAACAAATTAGAGTTGCCAGATTTTTTTTTTTCTTCAAATGTCAAAAATTTTTTTTCTTTTACTTTTTTTTTTTTTTTTTTGTGGCGTTCACCCCGATATTAGGGTATTTTGCCAAGAACAAAACGGGGAAACGATAATAGTAATAAAAATACCTAACACAAACGAATTTAGAAAGGATAAGGATTAGGTCTAGGATATTTATAGGATATGAAACATATACTTGTACATATGAGAATATACTTATAAATATATAGGAAAAGCAATTGATGCAACTATAAATGTATTCATGTAATATAACTAAATCTTAATATTGTTATCATATATATATGAAGATAGTATTTTATAGATAATAGGATCATTGGAAGAAAGTAGAGTAAGAATAGAAGTTGGGAATGGAACACGGATGGATCGGAGATGATTAAAAAGGGAGGTGTGGTCAAATTTAGAACATGAGAAGAATATATGATTCAAGTCCGCCACTTCAGCACCGCAATTACACGACGAACTTTGTACAATACCAAGCTTGTATAAATGAGAAGGTGTGCATACGTGACCTAGACGCATACGAGTTATAATAGTTGTTGCGGTCTTTCCAAGCTTTAATTTACAAAACCATGGTTTGAAAGGAATATCGGGTTGTATAAGGCGATAAAATCTTCCTTTTATTGTACTTGTTTTTTCCCAATATTCCTTCCAGGCATACCTTAAATATATTTTTGGGAGACAAGCTAGGTCACTACAGTAATTATGATACGGATACATATCACCACAAGTTACAGCCTCTCTTGCAATAAGGTCAGTGTTGAAGTATAGTTTATTGTGAACTTTATATAGCAACCCTAACTTTGTTTATGGTATTATAAAATAAAAAAAAAAAAAAAAACTTCTTGTGTGTCAATGACAGAACTGAAAAAGGTTGTTTTTTATTTCTCTTCTCCATCGTTAATAATCCATTTAGTTGACTTGTAATAACATATTTATTTGACGTGTAATAACAATAATAATCATAACAGGTTATGGCCCAGCCTGATTTTCCATTTATATGGTATTGTAATTATTCGTACAAAACTAGAACAATTTCCACAAGTCACAGCCGCCATTTTTTTTTTCCGGTTGAAAGTTTTTTGTTCAGAACTTCTTGAGGTACTTGTCAATAATGTCTGTGCGATTAGATAAAATCACAGTGGACAAGTTGGAGGGTGAAGGTAATTGGATTTCATGGAAATTCGATATCAACTTACAAATAACCCTACATGGAGTTGAGGACCGTGTGACCGGTGTAGCGCAACAACCAAAAGATGGAGAAGAACCAAAGTCTTTCAAATTATACCATGAAAAGGAATCAATTGCAAGGTATTTAATAGGTTCAACAGTAGGCAGAGAGCCGAAACAGCACATTTTAACCTGCAAAAGTGCGAAAGAAATGTGGGATACTCTTCATGCTGTGTATGAACAGAAAAATGAAAGAAGACTGGATCTTTTGTACTGCGAGCTATTTACGTATAAAAAGTTACCAGAGGACAGTATAGCTACGCATGTCTCTAAGTTACAAAGACTGTATACTCAATTAAACTTAGAATTGAAAAATGAAGGCAGTACTTTGCCTCAGTCCTTACTTTTAAACAGAATACTGAATACATTGCCTGTTAACTATCTTGAGTTCAAAAATGCATGGGAATCTGTCCCTGCATCGGATAGAAATGTAACCACATTAATGGAACGTCTTCGCTTACATGAGCAAAGATTGAATGAAAGCAAACCTGAAAGTGAAGTCGCTCTAGTTGCAAAGACTGAAAAGCGTATATATAATAAAGGTCCAGTTTGTAATTATTGTAAAAGAAAAGGACATATCAAAAAACATTGTTTTAAATTTAAAAATAAACAAAAATCTGATTCTACAAATGGACATGCTTTTGTTGCACATAGTACCGTGATAACTAAAGAGGACTGGATAATAGATTCTGGTGCGTCACACCATATTACTTCACATAGAGAGTATTTTGCTTCATATGAACAATTTGATAACCCAATTCCAGTTTATCTCGGAGATGGTAGTCAAATGATGGCTGTAGGATTTGGCATCATAGACATAAAAATGTTGGTTAATGGAAAATGGGAGAAAGGTCATTTAAAAGATGCTTGGTTTGTTCCTACCTGTAAACAGAATTTATTCTCTTCAGGGTCAGCTTTAAAAAATAATTTAATTGAAATAGGTGATAAAAATAAAAGAATATTTAAAAATGGCAATAACATAAAAGCAGTTGCAATAAGAAATAAGGGAAATATGTACAGATTGGAGATGAGGGTGATATTACCTGAAAATTATTGTATGCTTAGTAGTCATACGGCAGACTTAAATATCTGGCATGAACGCCTATGTCACCAGAATATTAGACATGTTGAAAAATTCTTAAAACTGAATAATATTCCATTCCAGCCAGCAGAAAAAATTGTTTGCGATGGGTGCATGTTTGGTAAAATGTCTCGCTTGCCTTTTCATACAAGAAATATCAGAGCACAGGTACCAGGACAAATTATTCATGCTGATGTCTGTGGCCCCATTGCTGAAGTATCTGTTGGAGGTAGTAGATATTGTATTGC
Organism: Galleria mellonella; assembly: GCF_026898425.1. Classification (NCBI taxonomy): domain Eukaryota; kingdom Metazoa; phylum Arthropoda; class Insecta; order Lepidoptera; family Pyralidae; genus Galleria; species Galleria mellonella. The sequence goes on along the minus strand of NW_026441995.1, from coordinate 7,237,614 downwards.
ATTCAAAGACGATTACTCCAAATACAGAAAAGTATATTTTATAAAAGAAAAAACAGCAGTTTCAGAAGTAACAAAGAACTTTATTTTGGAAGCTACGACAATAGGTTATACAATAAAAGAATTAATAACTGATGGAGGTAAAGAATTTATAAACAAGGAAATGCAAGCCATATTGTCATCATTTGGAATTAATCATCGCATGACCATTCCATATAGCCCACAGCAGAATGGAGCTGCGGAGCGTGAAAACAGAATATTAATGGAAGCAGCTCGGAGTATGCTACATGCAAATAATTTTGATAAGCAGCTATGGGCAGAAGCTGTTAACACTGCTGCATATGTTCTGAATAGGACTGGTCCAACAGGTGTTGATGACTCATCTACACCATACAGTTTATGGTTTGGCAAAAAAGCTGATATAAGTCATCTGAAGATATTTGGCACAAAATGTTTTATTCATGTACCTGACCAAAAGCGCAGAAAGCTAGATAAAAAGGCAATAAAGGGAAACTTAGTTGGATATTGTGGAGACAAAGATGGGTATAGAATATGGACAGAGGACAGAAAGATAGTTTTATCTAGAGATGTTAAATTCCTACCAGAACAAGTATGTGTTGATATTTTTAAACAGGATTTAACAGAGCAGCAGTCTAAACATCAGAAGGAATCTTCGAAAAATCATGATTTTGTGATATCCTTAATTCCTGATGCTGATGAAGTCAACAGCAGCAAAGTTCAGAAAGTGACAAGAGGACATGCATCATCGTCTATGGCCCCAAGGGCTGTCACCGCTGATCCAGCTCAAGCATGTGACCAGGTTCCAAGTTCAGGTAAAGATTTTATACATAATTCATGTGATAGTGATCCTGTGTTCTTAGACTGTGATAATTTATCAGAAAGTGAAAGTGAGTCAGTGATAAATGTGGATCCATTGTGTAGTGGTAACAGTAATGGAAATGTCGAAAGTGAAAATTCTCAACGATATCCATTGCGTAATAGAAAGATAAAGGAGTTTCCAGACTATCATGTGTATATGTGCATGGAATCTGATGATGAATGTTTACATTTTGATGATTTTGATAATTTACCAGCTTGTTGGAAAGATGCTATTAATGCTGAACTTTCATCATTGGATATTAATAATACTTGGTCTATTGTAGATTTACCAAAGGGTGTAACCCCTATAGATAGCAAATGGGTATTTAAAATAAAGAAAGACAGTGACAACAATATTGTCAAATATAAGGCTAGGTTAGTTGCACGTGGGTATAATCAAAGATTTGGTATTGATTATCATGATACATATTCACCAGTTGTTCGTTCTAGTGCACTTAGAATTCTTTTTTCTTTGGCAATTCAGTTTGATTGGTTTATAGACCATTGGGATGTTGTTACTGCTTTTCTTCATGGAACATTAAATGAAGATGTTTTTATGTATATGCCAAAGGGCTTGTTAATTGATAAAGGTAAAAATGATAATGTGCCTAAGGTATGCAAACTAAACAAAGCTATGTATGGACTGAAGCAGGCAGCCTCAAGTTGGAATAAAGAGTTGCATAATGCTTTGATTAATATTGGTTTTAAGCAGTCTGTTCATGAACCATGTATTTATATTCTCAAACAAGATAACCTTTATTTAATTTTAGCAATTTATGTGGATGACATTTTTGCATTTGGTAATAATCAAAAGAAAAAGCATGATATATTTTCTCTACTAGATAGTAAATTTAAATTAAAGAATTTAGGTCCCATAGAACATGCCCTAAGTTTGAGAATAAGAAGAGTAGGTTCAGAATTAATTGTTGATCAGAAAAGGTATATAGAAAATATATTAAGTGTGTATGGAATGCAAGATTGCAAACCTGTAAATTCACCAATTCTACCAGGTTTGAGGATGAGTAAAAGTGACACCGTTGATCCAAAAATTCCATATCAAAATTTAATTGGAAGCTTGATGTATATTGCTCTAAATACCAGACCAGACATATTACATGCAGTTTGTGTATTATCTCAATATAATAATTGTTATACAAAAGAACATTTTGTACAGGTAAAAAGGATTGTAAGGTATCTGAAAGGTACAATTAATTATTGTTTAGTATATAAGAAGTCAAAGAACTTCAGTTTATATGGATATGTTGATGCCGATTGGGCAAATTCAGAAGACAGGAGATCATATTCCGGATTAGTGTTTAAACTTGGTGATAATCTTATTGCCTTTGAAAGTAAAAAGCAAACTTGTGTTTCATTATCATCAACTGAAGCGGAATATGTTGCCCTGGCTCAGGGTGCCAAGGAGGCTATTTTCTTAAAGAATATTATTAAAGAACTATATGTAGAGATGATAGATAAACCTATTATTTTGTATAATGACAACCAGTCATGTCATAAGATAGCTGCTAACAAGGTAAATAGTAATAGGACTAAGCACATAGACATTAAATTTCATTTTATTAGAGAAGCAGTTGAGAGTAACAAAATAGAGATTAAGTATTTGTCTACTCAGTGTATGGTGGCTGATATGTTCACCAAGCCTCTGAGTTCTGTAAAAATAAGTAATTTTATGAAAGATATTTCACTGTATCAGAAATTATAAGTTTATTTTTTGTATTGTGCTGTTTGTGCTTATGGTATTTTTTTTTTTTTATGTTTGAAACAAAGTTTGGTTTGAGGGGTAGTGTTGAAGTATAGTTTATTGTGAACTTTATATAGCAACCCTAACTTTGTTTATGGTATTATAAAATAAAAAAAAAAAAAAACTTCTTGTGTGTCAATGACAGAACTGAAAAAGGTTGTTTTTTATTTCTCTTCTCCATCGTTAATAATCCATTTAGTTGACTTGTAATAACATATTTATTTGACGTGTAATAACAATAATAATCATAACAGTCAGCTTTGTCATTGCCGCTAATACCACTGTGTCCTGGTAACCAGGCAAAAGAAACGGAATAACCTCTCAACATGCAAAGATAAAGACTTTGTCTTATGTCACAAATAATGGGATAAACTGGTTTTGATTTAAACGGATATTTGGCTAGAGCTTGCAAAGAGCTCATAGAGTCAGTGAAAACTATTGCCTTATGTAATTTCATTAAAAGTATATATTCTACAGCTTTTAAAATACCATAACATTCCCCGGTAAAAACTGAAGACTCCGGTGGAAGTTTAATTTTTTGAACGATATTAAATTGTGAATGAAACACACCCACACCTACACAACCGCTATTGTCTGGTTTTGATGCATCAGTAAAGATGTAGTGCCATTCATTCCATTCAATGTCAGTTATAAACATAAATTTGGCATTCAATTCTGAATCATTTTTTAATAACCCAAAATCATATTTAATATTAGGAGATAAAACTAAAGATTGATATGAGCATTTATAAATGGGAAAACAGGACGATGTAAAAGTGGGAGATTCTATGGATTTATATTTTTCATAACTTTGTATTAAACATGGAGGTTTTTTATGTTTCCAATAAGATGAAGACGAAATAAAGATATGTAGTTGAGATAACTTTTGAATAAGCGGATGATCAGATAATTGTAAACAACGAAAAAAGAAGCGATCAGATAGATATTGTCTTCTTAAAACCAAAGGTGGATCACCGACTTCGAGCTGTAAAGCATTGATTGGACTTGATTTCATTGCTCCAGAGATAATCCTCAAGGCCTTTGATTGAATTAAATCCAATTTCTTAAAAGCAAATGAACTTCCTGGAGCTAACAAAAAAGTTCCATAATCAATGACACTCCTTATAAGACCATTATAAGCAAGTTTTAGTGAAACGGGATGTGCTCCCCACCAAACTCCAGCAAGGCACCTAAGAATGTTGAGGTTACGCTCACATTTCGTAGAAATATAATTACAGTGGGACAGACCTGTTAATTTATTATCTAGCACGATACCTAAAAATTTAATTTCAGTCTTTATAGGAATGTATGAGTTATCATAAAGCACCTTAATTTGTTGCGGTGATCTCATTCTTGAAAACAAAACTACACTACTCTTGGTTACAGAAAGATTAAGACCATTTGCATCTAACCACGTTTTTAACAAATCTAATGAATCAGATAATTTGGCAGAAGCAGATTCTATGGACTTCGCAATAAAATATAATAAAAGATCATCAGCATATTGTAAAATTTTGACGGATTTATCAAGGAATAATTCTAGATCGTATGTGTATATGTTAAATAAGATTGGACTGAGAACAGATCCTTGTGGAAGGCCTTTCCATACTGTTCTAGATAATTTGGTATCTTCATCTAAATTCATATATATTGTTCTTTCTGATAAAATATTAATAATGAAATTAGAAAGCATTACCGGTACATTTAGAGCTTGTAATTTAGTTTTTAAAATAGAAATTATTACATTATCATAGGCAGAATTTATATCTAAAAAGGCTGAGAGGATTGACAAATTTTGTGAGAAAGCTATATGAATATCTGAAATAAGAATGCTCACATTATCTAAGGTGCTCTTACCTTTCCTAAAACCAAACTGGTTCGGGGATAGTAAGTTATTACTTTCTAAAAACCATTCTAGACGGTTTTTCACTAAATGTTCAGCTAGCTTTAGTAAGACAGAGGAAAGTGCAACAGGACGGTATGAAGATGGTTCAGAAGGTGGTTTATGAGGCTTTAGAAATGGTATAATAATCTGAGACTTCCATGAAGTAGGTATATTTCCCGAAATAATTATGGAATTAATTATATTTAAAAAGTAAATTAATGTCGCATCGCTAGCATTTTTAAAAAAGGAATACGGTATACCGTCTTCTCCCGGTGCAGAGTCTTTAATAGAAGCTAGAACACCTTTAAGTTCTACTAGAGTAAAAGGAGAGTCAAGTTCGAATAATTCGTCAGAGACGGATAGAGAAATATTGTAAAGGCATTCCGGCACATAACTAGGAGCAAGACGATCTAAAAATTTATTCGCTAAAGTTAAATCGAGTGCAGAACGTGATGTATGATCACTAAAGGCAGATCTGAATCTTTTAATATTATTCCAAACGACTGATGAATTAACTTCTGGACAGATAGAAGAACAAAATCTTCTCCAGCCTTCTAATTTCTTTTTTTTCAGTAGTTTTCGAGTAGAACGTGAAACTGCGGTGTAAATTTCAAAATTTTCTGGTGTCATGTAATTATTATAATTTTTTTCAGCCTCTTTACGATTTTTAATTGCTTCCGTACAATCTTTGTCCCACCAAGGTGGCGAGGGAATTTTCCCTGAAGCACTATTTTTAACAGGAAATAATAAATCAGCAACCTCCTTCATATTTATCATCAAGTCATTACAACATTGATGTTCATTTCCATGATAAACAATAGGTAACTCCGATATTTTATTATCTAAATATTGTTTGTAAATATTCCAGTCTACATTTGATAAATTATATTTAAGCCGAGGACCACTCTTTCGACTTGAGGGAATGGAAATTGGAAAAGAAAGAATGAGGGGAAAGTGATCGCTTCCGAAGTAGAGGAATGAGGATACCACGACAGTGAAGAAGCTAAATCAGAAGAACATATTGAAATGTCAGGAGCACTAAACCCTTCATTCGGTGCAGTTCTACGTGTTGGTACATCTGAGTTAATAATACATAAGTTGTAAGTGTCAATTATCGTCAGGAGTTTTCCACCATAAAAATTAGAAGTAGAACTGCCCCACGATTGGTGTTGAGCATTAAAATCGCCCATTACGAGAAAAGGTTTAGGTAAAATTGAAAATAATTGTTCTAGTTGTGAATATATTTGGCATGTAGGATCAGGAATATATAAAGTAACAAAACAGATACCATTTATAATTATAGCAGCTGCATTAATGCCGCTATATACAGGAAGCGAAAAAGAAGAAAAAGGAAGGGAGTTTTTGACCAATATGGCAACACCGCCATATCCGTCAGCTCTATCATCACGGAGACTTGTAAAGCCTGAAATCCTAAAAGGATATCCTGGCTTTAACCAAGTCTCTTGGAGAGCTATTATAAAAGGATTATATTTATTAATCAAATAAAATAAGTCTGATTTCTTGTTTGTTATGCTACGACAGTTCCACTGAATTATTAGGACTTTGTAATCCATTGTGAGAAGTTAATAATTGAGAAAATACATTGTAAATGGCATCGTTGGACGGTGGTAAAGTTGTTTGTATCATTTTCGATTGCGATAACACTTTAATAAGCATGAGAATAATATCAAAGATGGATTGATTATTGTCAATATTATTTGATGATAATGCACAACCATTAGAGGGAGCAGGAATATTATATTCCTTAACTATGGCTTCATGGGCAGAACGATCATATCCTTGTTGTGCTTTTTGAGGAGAGCGTGGTTTAAGTGTAACTGTTTTTTTATGTGATGATTGAATATGTGGTAATGATGATTTCTCTTTGAGGAAAGAAGATTGAAAATGAGATTTATTGGACGGAGATGATGATGTTAATACATCTGAATATAGTTTAGAAGTGGGAGGATGAAATTTTGATGCTTCAGCATAAGAAACACAACTGTGGGCCATTGTTTCTTTAATGGCTTTCTGACGTGCATATTCAGGACATTTCTTACTAATTGCTGAATGAGAACCATTACACAAGATACAAGAAACATTTTCCTCATCTACTTCACATTTATCACCTGTATGATTTTGCCTGCATTTATAACACCGAGGATTTGAACGACACTGCATCTTGACATGTCCGAACCTACAGCAGTTATAGCATTGGATAGTGGGGTAAATGTACAAATCTACAGTTAATGATGTGTAAAACATAAATACTCTTTTTGGTAATATTTGTCCATCAAAAGTAATAACAATGGTTTCAGTATTAATAAAACTTGGTTGTCCTTCATTAATGGTCTTTTTCTTAATTCTTCTGGTTTTTAGAATTCTCCCACAACCTATAGGTACTGATATATTTTGGATTACTTCCTCTTCTGTCCAATCTTTAGGAATACCCCTCACAATTCCCATACGGGTTACATGGAAAGAAGGTATAAATGCCTTAAAATTATGTGTTTCTAAGTGACTATTATTTAAAAATGCATTTGCATTTTCAAAATTTGAGAAAGAAAGCGATAAACGGTTTCTTCCTATTCTTTTGAGGCTACCATTCACTATATTATTTATCTTATTAGTGTGTAAAAAGCGACCAAATGCAATAGGATGTAATGTAGTGTTATCATTAGGATGTGTTTCATTTTTTTGTACATGAACGACATAAGGAGCTACATCCTCGGCATTGTACAAAGTTCTGCTTAAAGTACTGGGTGGAGAAGCAGGTTTAACAGACTCGGTATTATTTACAACTGGTATTGATACTAGAGTTTGATTCTCATCCTCAATACATTGACAATCACTATCTTTAATTTTAGATTCGAGACCTTTGGTGTGCCTCCTTCGTTTTTTATTGCAATGTTTGCAAATGCGACGTTCGCCACGTACTCGCTTACGTTTAGAACTTGCAACGCTAGAACCATCTGTGTCCATACTAGATTCACCCAATATATCAAAACTATTATTAAATGGGATAGTTATATTTGCAGACACCTGAGGGGTTGTCCCCCCAGGGTCTATAGGTGGATCCATAATGTCTAATTAATATAGGTAATTTACTTACCAATATTTACAGCAACAAACACTATTACTACAAAATATACAATTATATATACAATCTAATACACAATATATAAATAAAACTAATCCTTATATAATTAAAAATAAAATTAATTTAAAGAAGATCAAAAAACACTCCCGCTTTTTTAAACGTTTCCCGCGCTTTTTCTTTCTTTTACTTTTACTCGATCTTTAATTTGTATTGATTTTCACAACATAAGCTTTGCTATAAATCACAAAGCGAAAGACGAAAAAAGTAAAATCTTCTCACTCCTGAATGTTTTTATATTTAATTAGCAAAAAATCGGATAAGATAATAATATGATTTTTTCTTTGCTACCGTAATTCGTATATTCAATATATTGCTACACGATTTACAAGTATTAGAACTACCGACCAATTTAAATCCAATTTTTCTAAGTTCATTTAATTTTCTCCAAGAATTTCATTTCTTCAAAATTTCGTAAACAAAAAACTTTACTCGTAATTTCGAAAAACCATTGGCAATGCTGCTACAGACTACTTAGAGAGGGGGGAAGGGATTGTTAGTAATGGGGAGGTTAATCTCCATTGCTATCAATATACCTTATCAGGTCGACCTCCACGCGGTTTCCCCTGGAAACTATTGTGATTAATTTATCGTTAAATTTGTCACGATGGACTAACTGACCTGCCTTTTCACCTTCACCAATTATTCCTCACTGGTGGGGGGAAAGAGATTGTTAGTAATGAAGACTAAAAATCCCATTGTTTGCAATATATCCAACCAGGTCGTCTTCCTCGTGGTTCCCCCTGAAAACTATCATGGTTAATTCCTGATGAATTCATTATGATGGGCTAATGGGCCTGTTTTCATTCTCATCGATTCACTGGTGTTCCACCAGCGTAGCCTGTTAGCGCAGGCGGGGTTACCATTCCATTATCATCCATACAAAAAACCTACTTAGAGAACTATGTATGTTGAAAGAGCGTACTAAATATGTAATATCTTGTTATTTCTTTTTAGAAAATTGTTATTTCCTGTGTAACCTACACAGGAAATAACAATTTTCTAAAAAGTCGTTATTTTATATATTATTGTGATATTACACAAATTATAATGATTTATCGATATATTTCTATGTAGTACCTACTAAAAACAAGGAATAACCAAAATTTTTGCGATAGAATTGTATACGTTATAAGCAGGCAATTGGATTGTCAATATCAAATTGACATTGATAATTAGTTAGACGCCAGCTGTCAATTAGTTATAGGTTATACAGATTTCAGAAGTTTCCGAATTCCATAAGATAAAACATTATATTTATTTATTTACTTATACAAAGACAAAAGTGAACAAATTGACATACAAAATGAAGAATAAACATTCCATATCGCAATAAAGTACCTAATAATTATAAATTAATAATTAGCCACTTGATATATGTAAAATAATTACGTGGACTGTGTATCTACACTATTGAAATCTTTAATCTTCGTATATTCGAAATAAACATTGGTACATTGTACTATATCGCAGTGTGAGCTGTGAAGACAAAAGTTACATTTGAAAAATGTTGTCTTTTGTCACTAAAAATTTAAATGACATCATATATTTAGCTCTTCTTCTATCTAGTGTCGCTATAGGACCTTACTACAGGTCTCTGAAGAGTATAGAAACAAAAAAATGGGTTGGTAGTTGGCTCGGCATTTTGCTCATTCTTATTGTATCTGGATACAATGCTATTCATCCCATTCTCTCAGCTGTTCTTGGTATATTGGCTATTAAATTGGTTACTGTCAAGTAAGTAAAAATTCTACAATATTTCTTTTTCATTTCTTATTAATAATTAAGTAGCCCAAAAATTTATCACAGATAAAACTTTATTATGTAGTTGTCTTTTAAATATTATTTATTAGTTTTGTAGTGTGAGAAATATTTTGCTTAACTAGCAATAATTATTTATTTATACATTTTGTAACATATATAAAATATAACACCACAGATTAGATAGATTTAGATTTTTATACATAGGCCAATATAATTTTCACTAAAGAATTTGTGAGCATAAAAATAACAAAAATGAGATAAAAATAGTAGCTAATAATTGTGTCACTATGTAGATATAATTTAAAATGTGTATGACTATATTTTAATAGTAGCATAATGAAACAAAATTCTAATTAACTAACCAACAATATGAAAAATGTGTTTTCCAGGTATTGCCACATAGTGTCATTTTTCTTCATGTTTGGATATCTCTTCTTTTTCCGATTGGCTAACAAATTTGGACTTCCTTTACCCTCAGGCCAAACTAATCTCATAGAAATGATATTGGTTTTACGAATAGTTGGAGTAGCTTTTGAGATAAATGGTTCTTGGTTGGCAATGAAAAAGGCAAAGAAAAAAGAAAATGAATTGGATAATTCAAAAGATGCTGAGATGATTCAAAAAGATGATGAGTTTCTAGAGTTAATTAATCCTTCTCTTCTAGACTTATTTCATTATTCTTTCAATTATGTGGGATTATTAACTGGTAAGTACATATCTGTAAAGCAAATAATACAAATTAATGTATGTGAGCTATAAATAAGTTTCTTTAGATTTATTAATGTCTTATACATGTAGTAATAATAATGAAGAATATGTATATAATATATATATACATTCAAACATTTATTGTTTATTAATTTTAATTTATGTATATAATAGAAAATTGCCTTTAAATAATAGTGAAATAGTTTTATGTAAATTCAATGACACCAAAAGGACCAAAGAAAACATTAAAAAGATGAAGTTTTTAAAACCCTATCTATTTATAATAGGTGAGTAATTAAATATGTTAACACTCACTGATAGATAATGCACCTACAGTTTAACTGGAAAAGAATAGTTGCTTAATGTAATGAGACAAGTACAAATTGCAGAGTAATAAAGTCACCCTTTATTTTATAAGTTTTTGCTTTTAAAATCTATTATTAAGTATATATTATGCTTTCACTTTTCAGGACCATACTATAGATATCGTACTTTTGATGATTATTTTCATTTGCCATACAGTAAATATGCTGATTGTATGGGTTTCACTATAAACACATTAAAAACGGTGCCATTGTATATATCACTTTACTTGGCTTTATCAAATCTCTGGCCATTAGAGGTGAGATTATTATTTTGTACTGATTTAGTTAAGTATAATTAACATTTTTCCTGATAATACATATTTTTATACATTCAGGGCATGTGGAAAGGAAGGTTACCTCCACATTACCTTTACCGTAATTATTTATTTATTTATATGCTTTTGTACATTCACCTATAGTATAGATACTAGATTATAACAAAAATTATACACAAGTCAAACTTATCCCTTAAAGGAATTTTTTCCAGTCAACCTTGAGAACCTGGTACCTGTGGTATTGTTACATTAATTTTTGACATTTTATAGTTTCATAATTTTTTTTGCACATATCAACTGTGTGTATCTTATGAAAATAGCTGAATCATTTCCTTTATTATATTTATTAAAATTATTTGTTCAATTAATATAATAACTGATGGATGGTTTGTGTCTAAAAACTACTGAACAGATTTGAGTGAAATTTGGTACTCCAGTAGGTTATATCCAAGGTGCTAAATTTAGGGCATTTTATATACATACAGATTCAGGCGGGTAAAGCCATGGATATAGATAGTAAAAAATAACCTTGACTAAAGACAATGAAACTGAAAAACAAACATTTGGATTATTATAAGTCAAAGGTCAAAAACGTTTACATCTTTTGTGGTCGTTGTATAATTATTAAAGAAATATTTAAAAATTATTATCAAATACTTTGCACCTAATATAATATACGAGTATATATAATAAAATTGTTGTTAACAAAAATCATATAGAGAGGCAAAATATTGTACTGTATTGTAGTGTACTTTGCTAGCCATTTTTACAATTGATTTCAATCGAGTGTTTACTACCCGAAAGAATCTTTAAAAGGGTATCAACGAAATTACGTATTAAGCTATAAATTCTTGTATGCTTTATCAAAATTGGTTAAATGAAACCTGAGATAAAATTTGACCCCTTTACAAAGTATGAAGTCTTGCAGAATGGCCCTGTTGTTTACGAAAATATCTTTAATTGATATTGTAGGTTTTTTTAATGGGATGAAAATGGAATGGCAACCCTGCTTGCGCAATCGGTGAACATAGGTGAGATAGGTATCATTGTTTTATGTTAGGTGAGAATGAAGGAACCGAGTTCAGTTGGTAGGCGTGGTTAGGTGAATCCTGGTGAGTCATCACGTCGTACCGTTTTAATTAAGAAGATGGTTTCCAGGAGCCCCCTCCCGCGTTCCGATACTGTTAGTTACAACTACCATTCGAGTGAGCGTGTCGCCCTCTAGTTGTAGGTAGTTAATACCAAGTATTTACATTACGTTTCTATTGCAACACAGATTAAATCATGGTCATAATTCTTTGCGTGATAAATTTGTAAGCACGTACCTATATCGTACATTGATATTGTTTGAGTGATGTTTGCAACATTTGGTTTGTTGACATTTCATATGTATACATACTAATTGAACACATACGAGTGCTTTGCATAATTGTATTTTGAAGTAATTCTTTTCACATTCCTTAAATAAAAGTACATACATCATACTATACAATGTTTATATATTTTATGCGAACACTGTCTTATGTTCGGTGGCCCCAATGTGGTATTGTTAAATAATACAGCATATGCTGAGAGGGATACCTATTTAGTATTAATTGAAGTATAAGTAATATCAAATTTTGTATTCCTATGTGTATTATATGAAAGGCTTCATGGGCGACACAGTATGATCTGTTATTTCCACGGTACTTGTTTATGTCTATGTTCCATCAGGTGGGCTGTCAGCTTTCATTCTAAGTTGTATAAAAAGGAATGCAGAATCAATGTTTTTCCATTTTGTATAAATATTAATAAGTTTTATTTGTTTTCAGTATGTACTGTCGGAAGATCATAACAACCGGAGCTTCATTTACAGAATGCTATATCCGTGGGCACTGTTTACAGCATTCCGGCAACGCATTTATTCTGGTATGACCTTGGCGGAGAGTGTGTGCACATCAGCTGGTCTGGGCGCATATCCAGTGGAAGGGCAAAACAGAACTGGCCACGGTCCTACAGTTGGTTATATGAAGATTAAAAAAATGTATAAAATATTTTATTATCTTTCAAAAAGTGCTCGCTTTCGTCTAATTATTGTAGATTCAATAGTTGGCACACTAGCATTGATTTATCATCATTTCATTTTATTTCATTACATATATTTATTGTATTTACTAAAATCTACGCATACTAAATAGTATCTCTCTACTTTTCTTCATTATTGATCAATTCTTTTCATCCAAAAGTTTACATGTGTGTCTAAAAAGTCATGTTTTCAACCGATTTCAAAAAGAAGGAGGTATTTTTTTTTTATTTTTCTTATCTTATTACTCTGTTATAAACTGATATGGAAAATTCTTTTTCATTTGAAAGAGATTTTTTTTTTATTTTTTTTTATACAACTTAGAATGACAAACAAGCTGACGGCCCACCTGATGGAAAGTGGTAACCGTCGCCTATAGACATGAGCAGTACCATAGACATAATAGAGTATATTGTTTCGCCCATGATACCCCCCATGCGTTGCCATTCCTGAGGACTCAGATGTTATTCCTCTGTACCCAGTAAATTCATCAATTCACTAATCAATTCAAGAGTATATTGGTTTCATGGTAATTTAATCAAAATTGGTTTTGTAGTTTAGTTTTCTAATCAAAATAATAATTGAAGTCGGTTTTTTGTTGGACACAATCTTATTAAATATCTATTCCCATAATTGTTATTTAGTACATTATTGGGTTTAAAAGTAGTAGGTACTAACACGTGCTGATGCTGATACATTGTATTCTTATACCATCACATATATAATACATACTCACATCTGTTTATCTTTACAATATATAAATTATAGACAACGCTCATCTACAGCTGTTTAATGACCTTTTGTTTATAATTTAATATTTAAATAGGTGAAGGATAAGTCACGATGACGTTATCTACTTATTTTGTATGTACCCATACCTAAATGTACAATTACTGTTTTAAATAGATTTATGTTTTTAAACAGGTATATATATATAATAAAAAAATAATTTATGATAAATCTTAAAAATACATTAATGTCCCATTTTTGGGGCACAGGTCTTTCTCCATAAGAAGAGAATATAACTTTTACTTTAATAAAAAGACAAAAAAAAAATAGAGTTAAATTGTTTGTTGTTTTTAACAATTAGTTTTAAGAAAAATGTTTAGTTTCCCTGGTAGAATACTTTTAAAAGAAAGGTAAAGATTGGTAATGTGTTAATTCTATATTACATAGTCCCTGGTACCACTAAGAGCAAAATTCTTATAATTAGACGTAATTTTAAACAATGTATTGGCCTTCTAAGATCAGCCGCAATTATAATTTTATTCTGATAATAAACAATATTTGTAGGACTGATGAAGAAGCCAAAATTGCTCAATATGATTTCAATACAGTTGAATCTATGGATGTGTGGGGATGCGAGACGGTAGTTACATTGCGTGATTCGATGAAGGTATGGAATAAAGCAGTGCAGTACTGGGTGGCAATGGTTGTGTACAAAAGGTTCCCTATAAAGCCTTTAAAGTAAGTATTGTGAAAGTATTCAATTTCTTAATCAATTGTTTGTTTGTGAACAGTATTCTCTGATGCTTTTCTGTTTTTACTGTACGAGGTTTGTCCGGAAAGTACGTATAAAAGTTTTTTAAAAATTTTATTTTACAATTATTCAGGTAAATCAATTTTATCCCCTTCAAAGTACTCCCCCTGTGACATAATGCACTTGTGCCAACGCCGTTTCCACTGTGAGAAGGCTCCTTGAAAGTCCTCTGGTTGTAGGTTTCTCAGCTGCCCCGTCGTAGCTTTTTTTATCTCATTTATGTCCCCCAAATGCCGCCCCCGAAGTACCAATTTGGTTTTTGGGAACAAGAAGAAGTCACACGGGGCCAAATCCGGCGAATAGGGGGGGTGTTCGGTCACCGTAATGGAATTTTTACTCAAAAACTCACGGACAACAAGAGAGGTGTGGACAGGGGCATTGTCGTGGTGAAGAATCCAACGCCCCTCTCGCGCCAATTCTGGACGAACTCGTGCCACACGAGCTTTGAGGCGTCTGAGCACATCGACGTAGAATTTTCCATCAACTGTCTGGCCTGGAGGGACGAATTCTTGATGGACAATCCCCCGAACATCGAAAAAAACAATCAACATTGTCTTGACATTTGAGCGGGATTTTCCTTCACAGCATCATCCCCATAAACTGTTCTGAGATCGGCAAAAATTTCACGGCCATTCTTGCCGAGTTTCGAGAGAAACTTGATTACGACGCGCTGCTCTTCAACGGAAGCGGGCTCCATGCCGACGGGGTTTCGTTAAGAGGTAACTTCACAGATGGCGTGACAAGCCAGTTCGCACCGCACGGCGGTCAGACCAGAACTGAAGCATTGTTAGGGACATAAGGAAGGGGTCCTGCGCTTACCTGGCCTCCCCACTCCTCTTTCTCGCATTCCAGAACACTTTTATACGAACTTTCCGGACAGACCTCGTATATAATATTCTGTTTTTACTACTTCATTCAAGCAGACTTTAGTCTGAACAACAACGGGCTAGTGTAACTCAGAGTAGTAGTAGAAAATGATATAACCGGAGTATATACCCAAGTATCGTGTAGTCCTAAATAATCTTGACTCCCACGAATAGCACAGTTCTTGGCACCAGTTTTTCCATAAGAACTGGCTAGAGTTTCACTTGGTGTTTTATTTCTCCTCTTGCACTGGTGTACAGTGTTTTGTTTCCTTAATCGTCTCTTAATAAATATCTTAGTAAGTTTTCATTTAGTTTCTTAGATTACTCTCTAGATCAAAACACTTAATATGGTCAATTTAAAGAATAACTGCATTTTTTTTATAAAATGATTATTTTTTTTTAAGGATTCATGCAGCGTTGTTCGTTTCCGTAATATGGCATGGAATTCACGCTGGATATTTCTTCTGCATTTACTTCTGTCCGTTTTATTTGATGGCAGAAGATATATATTACAAATTATATTACAAACCCGCTACAGGTTTGGTAAGTGTCACTCATAATCAAATATAGATGGGAATAATTGTCTAGTTTTATACGTATATATTAAACTGCTCGTGTCTACAGGCAACGGTTACCGCTTTCCATCAGGTGGGCCGTCAGCTTGTTTGCCATTCTAAGTAAAAAAAATGTATTTAAGTATAATACTATTTATTTGTTATTACCCATTTAATACATTATGCATAGTTTTGTATTAGTAATTGAATCCTGAAGCTTTGCCTACATGCATCAATATAAAGTATTCTATGTAGAACATAGGATATATCTTATCCGTATATTGAATTTTATTCAAATTCATTTAGTAGTTTTTGCATGAAAGAGAAACAAACATTAATTCTAACAAACTTTCCCATTTATAATACTAATTAATTTAATTTGATTTATATAGTTTACAGATTCATTCATGAAATGTTTTATATATATTTCAGAAAAAGAATATAATTGGTTTCATCATGTGGTTCCTAAGATCTCATTCTGAATCTTATCAAGCGGCTGCATTCCTTCTGCTCACATTTGATCGGATCTGGATATATTATTCGTCAATGTACCACTATTGGTACGGCGTTTGGTTCACCTTCCTCGTTTTAGGTCTCATATTGAATCAAATATATGGTAGACCGAAGAGATTACAGGTAGAGGAAGAGAAAAAATTAGAATCCAAGAACAAGTAATGTGAAGAGATTAGTAGTTAGTAGTAGTATAAACTTCAGCAATGTCAATATTTGAATTTTACATTATGTTTATATACTTAATGTTTATGCAAATTAAAAACACAACCACCTAAGTTAATGTATGCTATTGGAACAGTTGAAATTATATGAATAACCAACAATCAGTATAATATGAAATTATCATTGTTTCTTGTTTACTGATACTCAATTTACGAGGAGAATGTAAAATTTGGCTATTTCTATCTACATAAAATTTCCGAAGCATGAAGTTACGAGACGCGATT
The DNA here is from genome assembly GCF_026898425.1 of Galleria mellonella. Taxonomy (NCBI): domain Eukaryota; kingdom Metazoa; phylum Arthropoda; class Insecta; order Lepidoptera; family Pyralidae; genus Galleria; species Galleria mellonella. The sequence continues at coordinate 7,220,844 of NW_026441995.1, read as the reverse complement.
TCTGACTGGTACTGCAGGGAATATACATAGAATAAATCACAGTTATGAGCTACGTAGTACGTAGCTGATTTTTCGCCTTTATTTCTCGCATAATCTTTCATAAGTCTCATGGTTTCTGCTTAAATTAAATTTCAGACATTCAGTTACATACAGCATTAGTTTAGCAGTACATCTATTACTTTTATTAGTTTCAAATGAAATCGGTCCAACCATTTATAAATATATGGGAATTAAATAAAAACAAATGTAAGAATAACTGTTGAGTGTCTTGTGGATACCTCTTAGCAGATAACATTCCTAATACCGAGTTATCAATATTTTTTTGTTTAGATTCAATTTTTTTGGATTTTTAAGACTTCAAAAGTGGAGATTCTGTAGTTTTTAATCAAGGTATCCGGCTATACGATAAATGAAGGACTTTTTGTGGTACCAAATCTATTTGTGCGCTATTGTCAAGTATTGACAAAAAATACAACCAACGTTGTATATTTTTTTGTTACACCCTAAAACTCGCCATTTTTACCATATGTACTGAAACTAAACAATATATGGTGCCTATTACCAAATGTTGCGGCGGGTTCTGTTTTATGATATTATTTTGTAGGTATAAGTTGTAATTGACATGCTGTTTTTTCTTCAGTGTAAATTAAGTAAATGACAAGCCATTAAAATACAGACGCTTTCTATGGCAATTTATATAGATAGGAACGCCATTGTGTTCTAACGAAAACAAACTTCATTGCTGCTTATAGGCTGGAAAATAAATTATTACAAATTTCCCCGTCATTACGGAATTTTATAAAAAGTTGTCCTATTTAAAATTATAATTAGTATGCTCCCCTCGCATACGTCAATGTCGTTAAATTTGTCTGTTGCCTATGGTTGATTGCTAACTCTGACCAATTTAGCACGGGATTGGCTTCCCACGAGACTGTTGACTCCGGAAGTCTATTCGGGTAGTTACTCTGTAACTACTAGTCATTGGGTGTCTAACCCAATGACTATTTGCAGTTATTTACATTGTAACACGGCGGCGCCAACTTTGCAGAGCATTAAGTAAGCTCACTAAGTAGTAAGTGTTTAGAAGTGCTGTCATTTGTCATCATTCATCTGTTTGAATTATTGCTCAAAATCAATGAATCCAGTGTTATAAGTTTGTATAATTCTATTCCTGATTAAAAAAAAAATGTTTTGATCATTTTTGAATTATATTCCTACTTAGCTTAATTTTTTAATAAATAATTGATTATTAACTTCTTTAGTAGGTTCTTTATGTAAGCGCTATTAGATATTAGGTTTCAAATTAGATTAAAACAACCCAGTTGTAAAATAAAGCTTTATTGAAACATTCCATGTAATTTTACATAAAATTAATTATACAACATAAAAAAAAATATTAATTTTAATCAATAAGAGATTACAAATGAGTAAAATAATGCAGATCTTATAAAGACTATGTTTATATACAATTTCTTATAATATTTTGGTTGGGAGTTTGAAATATTTATTATATAATTTATAGGTGTATGTTTATTTATCACATTAATATTTTTGTAAAATAACTATCTAGTCTGTTTTCTTTATTGACCAAATAAAGATTATTTATATCACTTGGGTTTGTTTTTATTTTATATAGTTTTTATTAAAAAAAAAAAAAAAAAACAGCACCTATATATGATTATAATACACATACATTGATTATTTTACTTAAATATTTAGTAATCTATTGGTGATCTAATCACCTAGGTGGCAAAGGTAACAGTTGTTTCTTAAAATACAAGTATTAGACAACGTTTTTGGAAATATCTCCAAATTGCTTTTTTGATGTGTAAAAAAAAACTGAAATTCGGAGGCAAATTTTAAATGCAATTTTTTTTTAGAAAAAATTAAAAGAATTGTAAGTTATTGTTAATTCCATGTCATGCTCTGGATGTATCGGTTTATGACGTACATCAACATCACAGTCGCACTGAAATAAATAGAATATATTTACATTAATTTATGGCACTATGACAAGTATTTTCGTGAGTGGGGAAAAATATCCAAATTACACGAAACTAGATTTTAAGATAGTATGATTGCAAAAAAAAAAAAAGAATTTCAAAATCCGTTCAGAATAGACATAGACATCACTTTTTTTTATAACATAGGGGTAATGGGCATGTGGCTCACCTGATGGTAGTTACCGTTATTTATAGGCAACATCGGCGAAATTACAGGTACATTGTCGGCCTTTTAAGAAGGAATGCGTTTTTTGTATAAAAAACAAGAGTTAAATGTTTAAAAAATAATATCACAAGTGACATTACCAGAACTGGGTTTTATTTTTGTAAGGGATTATAATTATACATACAGCTTTTCTCATTTTACAAACCTGTTTCATATTAAAAGCTAAGCATATTTACCCTTTTTCCGTATGCTTATATTTGCAACGTTTCGATATTACAAAAGGTTTCGGCTCCATAGTTTTATTACGGATCGCCTGTCTGATGGCAAACCCAATAGCGGAAATAATGACGCTTTAAAACTTTCTTTAAAGCTTGCCCCAACCCAGTGCAGTAAACCAGAATAGGTAACCCAGTTTGGAAAAATCTAGTCCCGTGTATCTCGGATATAAGAGTACGATATGTATTCTTACAAGCTAATAATAATAACACAAAAGTGCATTTTGTACAATTGCATATATATACAAAAGAAAAAATAACAATGAAAACTTTGCGACAATCGAGTATTATGGGTAGCCTTAAATTATTTTACTGCTTTACATTTCTATCGTTATTCCATGCATGTTACATAAAACTTAAAGCTTCAACAAAAATACTATTTTTTTTTTGTTTTACAACAAGCCCATTTAATTAGTAATATATTATTTTTATACATAAAGTTTTTTTTATTTCAGACACCTTAGTAGGTAGCATGTGTTAAAGTAATAGTTACCGATCGCATAGTTACATTAAAGGAGTTGGTAACCACCTGAACATGTTTATTAGGCTTTTATATTAGTGCAGAAAAAGAAATAATTAAAATTATAAAAGAAAATAGTGTCTAGATTCATGCAAAGCAACTACAAAAAGATTTCACCGCGTGAAGCCACACCGATTTGTAATTAGGTATGTTATTTACCCAAAATTCCAGCCATAGGATACTGGTTTATGTGTTGTGGCTCCACTGTGGTGGGCATTACTTTGACCGTAGTTTCGATTTGGGACAGGCGTCTGATAACTCGGCTGGTAACCTGACGAAGAATACTGGGGATTAGAACTTCTTGAATTCGAGCTGTACGATTGGTAATTAGGGTTCTGTATAATTGGTCTGGTGTTGAAGTAACTGCTCAAACCTCCGTTTTTGGAAATATTGTCAACGAGGCTTCCAAGTATGCTGGATAATCCTGAGCTGCCTCCTGTTGAACCGCCGCTACTGCCGCCGCCGCCATTTGCATATTTGTTGAGAGTATTTAAAATGGTGTCGAGAGGACTACCCGATCCTCCGAAACCACCAGAAGAGCTCGAACCATATGGAGAGTTACCACCATAGGGACTATTGCCTCCTCTGTTGTTTGATCCACCATACGGAGAGTTTCCGCCGTAAGGCGAATTGCCGCCATAGGGTGAATTTCCGCCACTGGGCGAATTTCCGCCATAGGGTGAACTTCCACCGTAAGGCGAGTTACCGCCGTAGGGAGAGCCTCCACCGAACGTTGAACCACCTTGATTACTATGCCCACCATATGGAGAATTGTTTCCATAGGGCGAATTGTTTCCGTAAGGTGAATTGTTTCCATAAGGAGATTGTCCGCCTGGTGGAGCAGGCGCTGGGTAGTTGGGTGGCGCGTCGATATCTCTTGTGGGGGACTGAGGCACTGCTGGCTTATGGGTTGGTGGAGCCGGGTTAGTGTGTGACCCTGTAAGCATTTAATATAATGAACTAATTTAATATTTCATTAACTATTCAAATAGAAAAAAAAAAAAAAACTCGACTGTTGAGATTCCAAAGTCTATAAATAACCTTTATTAAAAATATAACTGAAATTATTAGATCTCTATACATTATTGGGTTATTCATAGACACTTGTTCATATAGCTCAAACTTGATATTCGCCTTCATGAAGAAGAAATCAAAATAAGTATACAATTATAATAACAGGATCATATACATTATTAATTTTCATGATTTATATCAGATACCTAACAAAATATGAATACTTCCGATTAATATGGTTCAGTAATTTTGAACAAGGTTTGGATATGTTCTGTTTTCTATATTTTAAGGACTCTGACAGGCATTTGCCCGATATTCACAGTTGTGAGTCGAAACCTGTCGAAAAACGAGTCTGCCGTTAAGTAACTCTACGATGTTAGAAAGTCTTATACACTCATAAAACTGCAATAAAAATTATATCTTTATAATCGGGTATTAAAGTTTATTATTCATATGGACAGGTAATAGTAGTATTTTACCTTCAACTTGCGACTTCTTTTTGCACGTAGGATAAGTACCACAATTGTGGGATTGTCCAAATGTACATGGTTCTTCGGCAAGCACACATACTTCGCTATTTAGACATCCGATATCTTTACACGTGCGTCCGTATTCTGAAATGAATAAGAAATACCAGATAAATTATAATTATGAACACTAGCACTGGTTCGTTCTTGTTGCTTCTATAATGAAAATGTAGGCTATGTTATGTTATATATTATATGTTTTTGCATAGCTGAGTCTAGATTTGAAGAGTAGGATATGGTAGTAAATAAGATGGTATGGAAGCATAATGGAAATGGCAACGTCTGTGGGGGTAGCATGCGCGTCACTGTATTCTATGATGTGCATGGTACAGTAAGTACCATGCAAATGGTTACCATTTTCCAACAGGCTGGGTGCCAGCTAATTTGCCTTTCGAAGCACCGTACAATTTTTTTTCATGATAGCATACAACATACATTTATTGCTATCAAAAATTAACAAGTCTATTTTTTAGAAAATCTTCACAGGTTTTTCTAGATCTAGATTATGTTCATCGAATTACCTATAACTAGTTTTACATACAATTACTACAATTTTTTTCCAAAATATAAGCTGTTATCAGCACATGTATACGTATTTATATCCATAACTCTTGACCTTAACATTAAATTGGTCTAAAACAGGTTTAATCTCGTAACCTCCGTGTTTATTTCATTGCGCAGAAATATCTATGTAACAAAAACCAGTCAACTGGTGAGTGAGTAGGCTAGATAGATTATTCACAAGTAGTTTTTATTGCTGTGTAAAAAATATTTGTGACTTTAATTGTAATAAAATTAATATGAGAGTAACAAAATCGAGGTGCAAACTCTATTGATTGCAAAAAGAATTATCAAGATTTTATACTAGCTTTTATCACAGATTTTGTCCGCGTGACCAGGGTATGTTCACTGACCAGAATAGAAAGTTCCACCACCATAAAACCCATGTTCGGTTATAATTATAATACTAGAAAGGATTTTTATACAGTTTATGACTAGTTATTGCAATTTTGTAATCTTTTATTACATATATCGAAAATATAAGTCGTTTGCTTGGGTACCTCTGTCCCATTCGTGTTTCAACCGTAAAGCAGTTGTGTTTGTATAGCTGTTTCGGTTTGAAGGGTGGGATATGGCGTGAATTTACAGGGTACAGAGGAATAACATCTGAGTCCTCAGGAATGGCAACGCATGGGGGTAAATTGGGCGAAACAGTATACTCTGTTATGTCCATGGTACTGTTCATGTTTATAGGCGACGATTACCACTTTCCATCAGGGGGCCGTCAGCTTGTTTGCCATTCTAAATTGTATAATAATAAATATAAAAATATATCTAAATTTAACTAAGGAATAAATAAAGTATTATGCTCGTATAACCTATTACCTATTTACTATTATTAACATACAAGAAGGCTTAGAGCATCCCTTTATCTGATTAAATCTCACACCCTTTCTATAGTATAATTTTAATCCTTTTATCCGTTTCCGATAGCTTTTTTGACTACCCATTGGGGAAACCTTTGATTTCCCAAGATATGTATAGGTCCCTATCTCTTTATGTTGATATATTCGTAAGACATCGCTATTTCAGTTTTATTGTCTTGTATGTGGTGAATATTATACAAGTGAATGCAGAATTTATAGAAACCAAAATATAGATAGAGTTCTAAAAGAGAATGAAAGTACTTACCTGACACTGGCTAATCTCTATAAAGTGGTATATGAATATGGAGGATGTTAGGAAGGTATTTTATCCAATTTCTTTACATTTGGTATATTAAAAAAAATAATCTTGTTTTGTAAATAACGAATTAATATTTTATTTATTCTATTTGTATCTGAGAAAAAAATAAACAGCGAGATAGATAGTGATGAAAAGAAATACTGGTAAGTTTTATTTTGATTTTTTTTTTTTTTGAAACTGCTTTCAGTAGTTTGAATTATGAAAGGGTTTAAAGAAATCCTTTGACGATCTTATGATAAAGAAAAAAATATTGTTTTTAATGTAGTACTCGTATTTAAGGCCACCTGGTTTACATTTTGCTTGGAAAATACTTTTTACTTGTCGAATATGAGTTAGTAAATGCAAGTTAGCTAAATTTTAAATATATACGTAAAATAATCTGGAAAATAAAGGTATGTGCCAGAAAAATAATCAAATGCCGCCTTAAGTTGTTAAACTTTTTAAGCTACTTCAAAGAGGTATTACAAATATGATTAAATGGATGGTATTTTTGTTCTATTATTATATGCGATATATTAGCTAACTTTGAATTGATTTTGATGTTTCTTTTTGTAATAGATAAGGTTTATTTCTGGGAATAAATCTTATTATTCGATATCTAAATATTGAAAAGTTTTTGAACGTTGAATTAATATCTTGAAACATATTTTATAAAGATACTAAATTATTGATTTTAGATATTAAAAGATATTTATTACATCTTAATACTTTACAGCTCGATTACTTCACGAGAATAATAAAAAGAAGCAGGTAAAAACCGTGTTCGAAAATGGAAAACTGTTTAATACTGTATGAATATATTTTATTTCGCTGTGTCTACGGAATTTCGCCCTTTTTATAACCCAAAAGGCGTGGTCGGGTAAGAATTCGGTTGTAACGGAATAGGGATCATTTGCATATACAAGATTATATACTTAGATTGGGTTCTCGTCGTCTTCGAGAGTCAATATCACACGTAATAAAAGCCAACCGAACTGGAAACGCTTTTTGCCACTGAATTGTTTTTGTTGCATATTCTGCGCGCGCAAATTTTCTCGTGAGTGAATAGGAAAAATAATATTTCATTTAGGTGAGTACATAATATAAGTGTTTTATTGGATGGTACCATTTCACAAGTTCTCAAGTGAAACTGAAGAATATTTAGTTAATAATTTTTTTGGATGATTACATATATGAGTATTATTTACTAGTTGTTATAGTGTACACTCGTTTATGCAAAACCCGTTTCCGTGATATCTATACGTATTGAGTAAGCGATTCGTATCGTACCTGTCGCGGTACAAAGCGTTTTTAGTTTCAAAGGGGGAGACCCTTAATTCGTTTGTTACTTGATATTTAAGCAAATTTTAAACTCCAATTTTGATAATTATTCTTGCTATCGATAGGATTTATATACATATTGATCATATTATATTTGTCACAGTTTTCAGTCTTAAATTATGTATATGTATAAATATTCATTCTTAAGTCAGTCTTACACTATTATACCAGTCACGGTTCGATCTTGGCTGGTAAAATATTATTCCATAAAATACAATATGTGTATTCATACTAATTGGGCTGTACATATAGTACAGCCCAGTCAGTTTCCTTACATTCACGATTAATCCCGAGGTGTTTTTATTTCAATTTATCAGATCGAGAACGCACCGTGATGGTATGAATCTAGCTTTAGATATCAGTTTCAAGGAACGTCGAAGCTACAATTCCTATACAAAAAAGGTAGCTTGAAACTTTTGAAACAACATTTTATGTATCACATTTTGTCCTGTTATTTAGCATTACATGAAATAAAAATATTAAACGTATTAAGATGCTTTAATATATGTATGTATATTATGGGTACAATGAGACCCATAATACCTCTTAAATATTATAAACAAAAATAAAGTGAAATTGATTTTCGAAGATCGGAATTTGCTGTTATGTGGGTCAACGTGAAAAAAATAACCGAATTATAAGAGGGCAATAAAATCTGTTCTAAAAGCAACATAAAAGAAGCAAAATCTACGCTGAAAACGTTTTAAGCTAAGAGGCAAGATACGTGAAAAAAATACTTAGGTGACATAGAAATTTCGACTAGCAAATACGACTTTAGAGGCAATAAAAACAAATAAAAAGAGCATCATAAGGTTGCATCATAACTCATTGTTTTGTTACTTTCAAGACGGGCGGGAAGCTCGTTTTATGTGTGCATTAGGTAATGGATTTGAGCCATATCTTACGGCAATCTGAGGGTAGAGAGTACGTGCCCCGAGACGGTAGTCCAACCAAACAACGCGGGCTGCTGAGGATCTCACGATATCTTCGCAACAGGGGTTCATCGTATTTACTCGGCGTTAAATAAAAGGTTGCCAATGGAGTCACGCATGTGGGACGTATATTTGACAAGCGGAAATAGTTAAGGATAGATGTAGATAAAACTACCAAATACAAGGTCGTCACAAACTGACCGGATCTAAACTCGGAAATACAAAGTTATGAAGTTATAGCATTGTCTACGTTACATGTTACGATAGTCGAATAGCCAGACATAAAGCTTGTAGTTTAGATGGGCTGAGGTATTTCGTTAAAGTTTTATAACATACAAATAATAATCTATACACAATGTAAGTGAAAATTGATAAAATTTTTGAGAATATTAGTATATGATGGATATATAAGGATAGTAGTAGTAGCTCTATTTTGCCGTGTAGGTTCCGTGCATAGAATATGCTACCCCTTTCTTTCCCGTGGGTGTTGTAAGAGGCAACTAAGGGAGGGCGAGGGATGGCCAGCAGTGTTATTCTTAAAACATCTCTGCCATGCTAAGCGTGGCGACTACTGGCAAAACCTCCCAAGGGAGAGCTTTTTGTTCAGTAGTGGGCAGTTAAAGGCTGATATAATGATGATGATGGTATACTGCTTCTTGATTTTTGAAGCAGAGCTGAGCATCAACAATAATATAGATGAATTTTAGAGAATAAAGTTTGTCATCAGCTCCTGTAAATCCTTTAATAACAAAATTATATTCAGGCTATGAAGGACCGGGTCTTATGGTAAGTATAAACATATAGGTATGTTGCGTATATGCGCATCCTAATCTAGCTGTGGAATCATAATTTCAAAGCAAACGATATTGTGCTCTCCTAAATTATTAGTTATCTGGCATTTATAGCTTTAGTAGTGGAGTGATATTACAAAAAAAGTGACCTTTAATTGTTGACTTCGTCAAAAGTACTTATTAGTGATTAAATATCGAATTTCGCGATATTCTCTGGGGGTCGCGACCCATACGTTGAAAAATACTGTTCTAAAGAATCAGGATCGTGGGCATGGGATATTTAGATATAACCGCAGATATTAAATCAAATAATCTAGATACATTTCATTATACCTTCTAAATTTTTATTTTATATATTACGTACTTATGTAGTAATTTACAATGATGAGATTCTCAATTCGATTGCTACTCATTAATTCTGATTTCATATTATTCTTTTTGCAAACAATATGGTTTATTTATAGTTTATTAATAGGTCATAATAATTCTGTCATATTTGATGTAGGGGCTTCTTTTAAAAGAACAAAGAAGCTCCTTACGAAAGTACTTAGCTCCTCACAGAAAGAAAAATATGAGATGCTTTTAATATTCTGAAGTACTACAGGTACTTACTTGAGAATCCATCAGCGTGAAACACTAAAGTAACGGTTAACAGCGCCGTTTTCCAGTTCATCGTGAATCTGAAATAGGAAAATTAGATGTTGTATTTATCCTTCTTTTGCCATATCAAATTGTAATGTAGTAAAATATTATTAGCTATATATTATTGCTTATTTGCTACTTAAAATTATATATATATATATATATATATATATATATATATATATATATATATATATATATATATTTTAATTGTAAAATTGTTAATAAACGATGTGGCAAAATAACTTCTAGCAGAAGCAAAAAGCTTCATCAGATTGTATAATAATTATAATAATAAAATTGATAGATTTATATGAATAAATAATCCTTACTATCCTTAGGATTATCATAAAAGTGAAGGATAATCTTATTAGCGTTTTAATGTCGAAACTAATCGTGATGAAATTAAGTACACGCTAAACTATACGCAGTACAAGAACTGTATAGTACAAGAACTATACGCGTAATATCAGATAATACCCAGAATAGAGAAGGAAACACCTAAATCATAAGTAAACTATAATTTTCCAAGCCATGCCTTTTTTGACAACTACAAAAGATTTGTGATTCGGTAAATTTGTAGCACTTTTTGTTCATATCCGAAAATAATTTATAAAATGTTTTTCGTGGTGTGGCGTGGTTAGAAATCAATTGATATTTTTATTTTACAATATGTTAATAGGAAAAAAATTGAAATATTAAAGTTTTATTATGGATAGATAAATAGTTGTAAATATCCGATATGTTAAATTTTCAAACTCACTGGTTAAGTACACTAATGTACTATGATTGCTTTAACTCTATTCTTTTTTAATTAGTACATCAACATAAACGGCAAATGTAACAGAGACATTAAATTTACAGCTGTTGGCTGTACGCTTTTCAAACACAACAGTTTAGATCTGATTAGCGCAAGCTGTAGTATACAATGTTGAGACAGACATAGTTGGGTACACAAGATGAAATAGCTCGTCGACATGTGTATTTCAGAGCTGCACGTCTGTCCGACAGCTCAGCTGAAACTTTATGACACCTAGCTAACATTCCCAGAGCAATTTCGCCAAAACTGTTTCGTATAACCTCGTTACCAACTACTGCGCCACTATAGGTAAACGTTTTGCGGATATGGCACAAGTTGTTTCCGTTTATTGAAAAGTTTGATGTAGATGCTTCTGTTAATATAATGATTGCAGCCGCGTACTCTCTTATTGCGGCAATATGGCTTCCTTTCGGTTTGGAGAAGGTCATGATTCTGAATCGATCATGGAAGATTACAGTGGATTGGTTGTCGTCATCGTCAATTTTGTCATTTAAAAGTCTTCGATTTCGCAACTATGATTTATAAACCCTCTGAAGCACAGATACGCTCAACATAAACGCTGCTATATGAACCTTCCAAAAGATAACAGAATGAACGTTGCTTGATTTCATTAATAAACATTGACTAACGAATATAGTTACCAAACTCTCATATCTCGTAAATTGCACTAGTGATTGTTAGATTTGTTCTTTATACATAAATGTCTGCAAGACTATATTATATTCGTAATAAGGGGTCACTATCACCAAAAGTCCACATGAAGTATAGTAAGTAAATAGAGAGATTATCGAAGGCATTTCAGAACAGAGAAGACAGTAACACGCAGTAGCTTGATAAACCTAGAAAACTCGTCGGTTTCAATAAAAATCAAAATAATTAAAAGTTCTGATAGACTACTCGGATACTAACCAGTCAGGCAGTGAGCACTGGCTATAACAAAATTATGACTAATCCAGTATTATATACCGTACACATTACCGCTAGTTTCACTTGTCTGTGTCAATTTTCTCTTGAATATTGGATGAGGGATATTCGTTTAAGTTCAAATGTTATTCGACATGTCAGCTCGAATTTGTTATTAAAGAAAGTACTAGAGACAAAGATATGAAACGAAATTAGTTGGATAGATCACAAACGACAACTCTATGTTTTAGGTTCGACCCAACATATGTAATCTTCGAGAGATATTTTTTTAGGATTATTACGTGTGTCGTTCAATCTTGATAAAGGACACAGGCCAATAAAAGGAACGACAAATGATTAGTGTCATATCTTGAGATCTATTTGTTGGCAAGAGGACATACCACGGAAATAGCATCTAAGACGCAATATGTTATTATGCAGCAATCAATCTATTACAGCTTTATTGAAGACTGTGAGTGGATGATGTGAAAATATGTAGATCGGAATATGTTGATATTGTGATACTTACATATTGAAATGGTAGTTTAATACACAAGTTTAAGAACACAGCACAAATTCACAATGAAACAAATGGAGGATTGTGCTTGATTACACTGTACTTATTTAAAGAAAATATAAAAGTAAATCAGTCATGGAAACAAAAATTGTTTTAATAAAATTAAATAACTGAATTGAAGCGAAATAAATATGTAAGCGAAGTGCTAGGGGTAGTGGCACGATGGGTTATGCCCTAATGTCGCAGGTCACTGAAGGTCACTTGGTTGGGTGGGGAGGTCGACTAGACACGCAACTTCACTTTGTTAACAGAAATTGTTGACTGAATCAGGGTGAACATTAATAAATGTATATATTTTAAGCTAATATAAACATGTTTCCTTAATATTAATATCCATAACATAATGCACATACGGAAACAAACTTTAATATACTGAGTGTGTTATAATTTGTGGGTAACTTTTATCGATAAAGTCAAATAGCATAATATGTATCTATATCTAATGACAAAAATAATAAGTGCCAGAAAATTATAATATTTATCTGATTCCAAAATTAATATAACTATCTTGTGTCAAACCAGATATTATATATCTGCGGGTACAACCCAGAGTATTCGCAGAAAAAACGGTATTTCCTAAATTGGTCCGATGGCAACCGGCAGAGAAGCGATTTCCGGAACTTCATTTATGTGAAGTGCCTACCACTGCGATCTAGAGGGTATCGCTAAAATAATTCAATAGAAATGCTTTCAAGATGAAATCATTAACACCCAGTTCAATATATAAAATACATATAAAGATATTTGAAAAAGTATTTTCAAAGAGATTTCAAATGATTATGTTGTGTTGCCGATAAGATGCAATGTTTGTAATTTGCTGCAGTGTTTATGGCAACGTGGGAGATATAGAATACAATTCCGAGATATGACTTACATTATGATACATTTTATTGTTTACACATCACCAAAGTTTGTCTTGATATAGAACTTTATTTGTAGTCTTGGTCTTCCTTTTCTTGCATTGTTGTATTATGCTTTATTCCCTTAGTCACATTATGGTGTCACGTTGTCTATTTATATTATTCCTATTTTTTCGGGTGTGAACGGATTCTTAATTCGTCACCACCTTTATAGGCAACTAATTAGAAAAATATATAAGAATAATCATACTGTTTTAGGTCTGCACCTATTTTTCTGCGTTATTAACAGGATTGTGGATTAACAGAATGATAGAAGCCTAGCAAACAAGCATCCGTTATTAGTATGCTCTTTGCACATATAGCATAACTGATTTACTCGTATCTTCTCAGGTGTACTGAGATTAGAATTAATGGTTAAGCGTTGATTAAAAACGCTGGTGTAGAAATTAAAGGATCCCTTGGGGGATATTACATGCCATAGAGCAGAAATTGGATAGCGATACGAGAGATATATTGCCCGACATAAAGCCGTGCTCGGTAACTTTCTACCCATTTCCGGCAGCCCACTTGTGAATCGTATTTCGGAATCCTTTTTATCTTTTTGCGGCTGGTGTGTGGCGGAACGCGATGTGACAGCGGCACCGAGCCACTTCGCAGCTCATATATCACTTGAGCCTGTAACGGCGCTGTTAACGGCCTGCCTGTCACCTCCGCGCTTCACCCGTCCAACACCACACAACTCTATTATCTATATAATACAAGTGTTATATTTCATATTAGTTAGCCTCTACGGGCTACAATAATAAAAGCGATACACTTCGCTGTCTATCGTGTAAAAATAACGAGCGAACCCTAATTGAAATGGTAAGGAATGGTTTTACTTATATCAAAGAGTGCCCTATTATGTTAATCTTGGTCTACTTGATTACTAAATTTTATTCAGATTCGTAAATCATTTAAGCATGATTAAGTACAAAATATCCGTTCAAACATCTTTATAAACTCACACTTATTAATTATTCCACTTTTTCTGTAAATTTATATTATCAATGGAATAGCATGTCTCCTCGTGAGATGTATCAGATTGTTCCACTAAAGAACAAATAGTAGGAGGGTGAATAGATCTATATACTCGATTTATGTGAAGCCAGTATAATAAACCCATTAACTGATTGGCTAATCGTTCCAATGGTAATGCAATGGTAATTCAAAGCATTGGTTCAGTACTAACGATAGTAAGATAATCGTGTAAAACAGACTTTCGACTTACAGAAAATAATATAAAAAAAGAACTTTAACTATAATATGTATATTTAAACTAGTAATTGTTCATGATTCAAATTATGTTTTGGAACGTTTCCTTATCTTTAAATTTATACGAAAAATTATTTTAAACTCATTGATATAGTCATTATTATATATCAATGAAGTTAAACATATAGCTGTCTCTCTCGTTTTGACGACGTTTATTGAAATTATTTCGGATATTTTTTATTAAATATATAATAGTAAAGTAAAATTGCAAAATAAAAATAAAATATATGTACCTATTTCGTTGTAACTAAACCAGTGAATTGAAAAAGATTGCAGTATATACCTAACACATTGGCGCTCGTGTACGTGACGATTCAAGGTATAAACTAGCTAAAAAGATTCGCCGCGTTCAAATTCCGTGGGCGATGCATCGCTGCCGGCTTCCAGTCCACAAATTCAAGGATTGCATGGAGACTGTGTAAAGCAAGGGTGTCACTGGGATTTATATCGGCGGAAATCTCCGATGTTCAGACTTGAAGTCGGGGACACACGGTAAGTGTAGAAGGTGGATCGTGTCGGCTTTTAAGGATTTTATGGATACTTATGTTCGATTAAACTGAAGACTGTCTTATGTCGGAGCATCTACTACTTATGTAGTAGATATTATAGATAAAACCTGGACAATTTTATTGATGAGATGAACGAGTTAGAATTAAGAAGAAGGAGATAATTAACATTTAAAAACCGACCGGTAACGTATTGCATAAACGGGTATATATGTTTAAATCTTTTTCTGTTAATATTTTTATAAATTGACTAAAATAATTTTGTGTCACAGTGATTACGACAAGCGCTTATATCGATTTTATATTTCTATGAGGTAGTCACATAGGCTTTTTTTAATTAGGTTTACCGCTGTATCTAAGTTAACGAAAAAATCACCTTCTATAATAAGGAACCTTTAATAAAGAAGGCGATTTTTGTAATTCTCACAATGAAATGAAAAATAAAGGTTCGCGTGATTAAAAGATATGAGAAGCGAATACTATTTTAAAAATAGCGAAAAGGAAGTTTTCAATTTGCCAGTATTTTGATGTGTATGTTATGTAATATCTTCAAATTTTTTTTTAAAAAACAAAAAGCGGGCGCAATGCTAGCAGTATTTTCTACCAATCAATCTTTGGGATGAACAGTGAATCACGAACGCGGTACTTCATAATTGGGACAGGTAAAGAAAATAACTAAAAATGTATACCTATACTATATATATGTATATATATACACATACATAATTATAGGCCGATATTGATATTTACTTTTGCCTAACTAGCTGTAAAAAGATATCTCCATTTAATAATCGGTAATGTAACTAGAAACAGATTGTATTGACGTTCGTATTCTAACCTTTAACCCTAAAATATACAAACTTTATTATATTCTACTTTTTGTTATGATGCATATTCATATGAAAAGACATCCAATGAGTAATTTATGATTAATGACCAATATTTTCAACAGACTACAAAAAGAAGGAGGTTTATTCTTTTATATTTATTACCTCATAACTCCGTCAGTTGTAAACCGATTTGGATAATTCTTTTTTTATCTAAAAGGATATACTTACAGATTTGTCCCATTAAAATTTTATCAAAATCGGTCCAGTAGTTTAGTATTTAAATCAAAATAACTAGTTTTGTCACAGTTATAATAGTTTCTTTTATGGAATACAATCTTATTTAATATTTATATAATAACACTTGACCAACATAATTAAACTATACATGAGTAATTAAATCTTTATTTTATATGATGACAAATATCTTACCAAAATAACATTAAACGATTCTATCAAAAATCACGGAACACGACGACACACAACACACAATAGTGCACTGATTAATGTATTAAATTATGACAGGACTGAATAGTGATCATTAAATTGAGCTACTGAACATAAAGCTGATAACAGTGCGCGATTTGTAAATGAGATCATACTTAATACTGAGTTTCCATACAACGTAATAATGGAGAGCGACGTGACGCGGAATTGTTGTTTACAATTTATTGAAAATATGGAACAGATATTTGATTATTAAGTACAGACTTTTGTAATATTATAAAACTATATTGCAAAAAAGTTCATAGCTATACCACGTAAACATAAAATAATATTTTTTTATAAATAACAACATATTTAAATTTGAACAACGTGAGTAGTAAATTTTACAAAAGATTGCAAATCAATAATTTATTTGCAAAAAAAAAAAAAGCTGCAGTCATGACTAAATTAATATGGGGCCAAGGTGGGAGGGATTACTCCCTTAATCCCTTATGGGGTAGCTACTAGCTAGACGTATTTGTTGACTGTTTCCGATGTGGTGACTGTAACATGTTTGTAACTCAGTTAAAAATTTGTAATTTTCATCTATAGACGTAAAACATGGTGAATATTGAAATGATATAGTTACTTATTATCTACAGCAGTGACAACACTAACCAATTGTATAATGTCTATGAAATATTTGATATTGAATAGCTTGTAATCAGCAGTCGCAGTTAATCGATGCCTGCAACTGATTTTAAAGATATTACTGGGAATGAAAAGTGAATGAAATCTGACGAGACATACTAAGATTGTAGGCATAGCTGTAAAGCCTTTATTTTAAACTGTACTCTTTAGCTGACGTAGTTCAAATGGAGTAGTACATCTGTTTACATTTATATCTTTATAGTGTAAGCAGCTCTAATTGACGCATAGATGGTAAATTTATATATTTAGTGTAGTACAAAATACGCTAAATGGCAGCAATTTGAAAATGAATGTTACATCTATATGTTGGCATTGTAGTGTCATTATACACTATAGTGTATGAGTACTTTGACTTACCAAATTATCTTGCATAATGGAAGGAATTCTGATCAAATATAGAAATGAATTAAATATTTAATTGGAATAAATACAACGTGAGATTTATTTGAGAGAAAAAGAAACATTAGATTTTTTTTGTTATTACAGAAAGATATATTTTTAAGAATGTATATTAACATTTTTAGATATTTCTAATTTTATGGATGTATTCATCCTTCTGTAACAAATAAATACACGAAATAAACCTAGATATATCTGTAAATGTTCACTTGTAAAAATAAGATGGTCGTTTTCTCTTAATGTTTAAATTACATTTTATTATGCACAGATTGTATAGTAGCAGCCCTTACTCCATTTTCATTATGCAACACATTATGATGCTAATTTATTTAATAATGTAAATACTTTGCAAATTTGGGATGATACCCTCTTATCTGGCAAGAGATAAGACGCCATCCATTGCATAGGAATTGTGGGTCTTGGGCAACCCTTATAATTATTATAAGTTCGAATTAGTTGTAATTGTTGATATAGTGTTTGGTAAAGGGATGCCTATGTTATTTTCTTTATAATATTTGAATTTATTTTATATTTGCAATTATTATTCATAATATTCACATTTAATACAGATAAACTTAAGACTATATTTCATGTAGATAACTTAGACTGTTTGTTATGGACGGGCCTGTTGTAATGTCTAAAACGGCTTACAGCTCCCGCAGTTATTGTTCAAGTTAGACTCAGTTTACTCACGTAACAATTGAATTATTGTACCTACTATAAACAAACTGGACTTAATGAACTAATACGATAATAATCTTAAGTCAATTTGAAATTTAGATGTTCATGTAAATTTTAACGGTACGCTCCGGGCATAAGGCCTAAGGACTTATTTATACTTATTAAATTATTTGTCCTGACTATCAACACACAGGCAAAATTACTAAGTATAAATAATGAAACACGACATCACGCGTGAAACACGACATATTTCAGATTTGGTCAAAATACACTAACAAGTGTAGTAACTAAGTAAACTGCTTAAAACTTTCATAAACAGACTAGCTGTTGCTTGCGGCTTTACATGCGTGGTTTCGAGTTACCTTTTCAAGTTTAAATTTTCGACGGTTTGCAAATGTTGGCCGAGTACAATGGCGCGTTCACGCAGCGTCAATATATTGAGCCAACGTTAACAGGAGCAATTGGAGTGCTGTAGTTTTCAGAGATCAAAGTTAGCTACCAACTAAGAGTCGGTTTTTTAAATTTTAGAAACTATTTCTGTGATACAATAAACTTATACATGATTCAGTTATTTATTTATTTGAGTAACAAGACACCCACTATGATTACAATTTTTATCTCATGCAAAGAGTACAGGTGTATAGTGTTGGTTTAATTACTGGTTGCTATGACACGTACATTACTTATGACAGAAATTATGATTAATTATTTTATCAATACAAAAAGATATTGTGCGCTAATATAAGTTATTAGTTTTATCCATAAATTTACTCAAGAAATAAGCTATCAAATGCATTTCGTTTCAAATCAGAGAGATAATTTCTGTAATTAGCACGTTAAAACAATCTCTTCCGCTTTATTTGTATATATTAGTATAGACAGTGTAATAATTTAAATACAAATAAAATTGCGGTATAAATTGCTGCGGCTGCAACAGTATCGACATCCAATCCTCATTGAACGGTCAACGCTGAATTAATAATGCGCTAACCTCTAAACTATTCTAAACAGCGCTCTTTATTGTACCCCTGATCGTTTGAATAATGCGTTGGGTCACCGTGCATGGGGCCCTTTACAAGTAACTTGCATCAATTTCTACTATCAGAACTTACTAATTTTGGTAAATACAGTATCTTAGATTATAACGTTGAAACTGAACAGTTATAAGCTAAATAATATAAATTGATGACTAATGGAATGATAGGCGGTATTTAGACAAAGTTGACCAATTTATGGTTTATAAGTAACGGGAATTAACGCGATAATTTAGGGAAACTATGATAATTTACCTATATTATTACGTTTGCAGGTAACATCAGCCGTGGTCACGAGCAGACTGATGTAGCGCTACCTTGTCTATGCTTCCGAGGATTTTTTTTTTACCCACACATTGTCTACACAAATTGTGTCACTATACTGAGGGTTTCTGCACACTATACTGATCGTGTCTTCATTTGATACATTTACTGATTGCACATTATAGCGAGGTAATGTTTTTTTTTTATTACAGGGTTCTAGGTCGCAGAGAGTTTAAAACCATTTTCTCGATTGGTCAGAATGTTGAAATAATTAAGGTAAATTATCATAACTACTTAAATGATCATATTAATTCTCATTTCTTATAAACCAAAAAACAACCAGCGCAAAAGTCTAAAAGTTAATGATGATAGATTCTGTCAAGTCATCATCATAACAAGATCTACAGTCCATACAATATTTATATTCTGTTCCGATCTTTCACTAATGAGGTAATGATATTTGATGCTACAACCCTGAGAAAATCCAACATGCATTGAATATATTATTCGTTATCATTCGATATCTGTTGTATTTCCTTAAAAGACATGACAGTATGTGATTTCTACCTTGTTTGGAACTAATTTATTGACATTAATTATGGTATTTTAAAAACTGTGGAGAATAGTAGGTATATAATATAATGTTAAGGAGCAATAGGTTATATATGGGACATATGGGATAATTTTTAATTGAAATCATGTAAATTTTGTTAAAATTGAAGTTAGTTATTTTGTGTATTTAACTGTCTCTTGCCAAATTTTTTACTCATGTCCTAAAGATTTGTTGTTTCGACACATATATTTTGCCACGTCGCTATTCATAAAAGTTACCCGACCGCCTGATAGGCGAATAACACTATTTTTGTTCATAAAACTTTTATGAATACGATTTTGCGTTACATTTATGGCAAGATGGGTAAATTACGCTTGACGCCCGATATCCCTATCCACTTTGGCTTTAATCCAACCTATAGAAAAGTATTATGTCCTCAAACTATTACACTTTTACGCTTGTTATTTAGGTTAGAATCTTACTAATATTACATTTGTGAACGTTTGTATGTTCGCTTAAATGCCTGGAATCGATTTGAATGAATGTAGATTTTTTTATATTGCTCTGGGGTGGCGAATATTTTTTTTTATTTTTGTCATTTAGTATTATTTAATAAAAGCTGAATATCGTTTGCGAGTATCATGTGAGTTTTAAGATGAAAATAAAAGACAGCTAGGAAAAAATTAAACCTAATACTAAATTATGTATGTGTAAACAGCTACTACTCATCATACGCAATAGAATTTCTTTTATAGCCAGATATTTTAATTATTAAAAAGCTTTATTCTGTGGCTTTACTCGTGTGAATTACAAAATAAACAGTAACCAATATCCAAATATCTTAGCAAACTTTTACATTTATAATATTTGTAGGATGCAGGAAGAATAACGTGAGTACGACTACTACCTTTCTAGTCTTTGTTTGATTCTTTAATCAAACCAGAGCCACCCACTACCGAGTGTCTATCTAGACAGTAAAGGTAATCTTTTTAGGTCCGTAGTTGTAGGTATTATACCTTAACCACAATGATTTGAGAACCGGTTGTCTTCGGAAAATGATGATATAAAAACGTTCCCGAGGTCGAACATTAATAGATAAGATCATTTATGTCTAAATATAGTTATATTCACTATTCAAAAGACTTTACTTATCGTATTTATTTAGATGGAATTGTTGCGCTTACATTTCGAATTCAAAGGAAATGTTTTAGTTTGAAATACTGTAATTTTCAATGTGTATCAAACGTTATTAGTATTTCATTATTTCAAAGTAGATTTAGTGTACACAATACTCATACGCAATACAAATTTTATCATTATTGATTTTTTGTGGAATTAAATCCTATTTTTTTTTAATTAAATTTAATATTTAGAAATTAGATTTTAATTAAATATTTAGAAAGTTCGCCGTTGAAAAATTAGTACTATAGAATTTTCAATTTATGAAAGAACGCCATATGAAATACTTTACGTTAGAATTGAAGAAAGATTGCAAAAAGAATTTTATAATATATTTTGCAATTGATAGGTTTTGTTTTCATATAAATTTTATTACGAACAAAAGCGAAATGATAGCTATTTTTTTAAGTAAAATTTTGAATTATATATTGTTAATATGAACGTGCGAATATGCAGGTAAGTATAATTAATTACGCATACGTACTAATATTATATTTATCTGTGTATACAAATGTATGGCGATGTCACCTACAATAATAATAATACAAGTAATATTCTATAAAGCTTTCAATTTTATAAACGACTTAGTCGGTGAATTTATTTTAACTTTTAACTAAGGCTCTACTCTGTGGGAATCAACTGGAAATGATCAAACAATTCCGAAAATGTCCAAACTCAATTTAAAAATAAAATTAGTATTTAACAGAAACGCTCAGATATTCAGAACTTCTCGAGTTGGATAAGTACTTCAGTTTATGAAAATTTCATTAAAACGCACTTAAGTTGACGGTGGAAAAACCGTGAGCATTTTATAAAGTAGTATACCGTATATCTATAACGAATACAGACCCCAAAAAGGCATTGGAAAAGAAAAGTCACACTAAAAACACATTTGTCTGAATTATAAGGTAAACGTTTCATTACAAAAGAATCGTTTGCCCCCACAAAATGTTTGGATACACAACACAAAGCGTATTAAATGTAATCTATAGGTAAAACAAAGGACTTATTTGCCATAATATATATTGCGATTCGTTGTTTAATGTATAAATTTATTTGTATACATGTTATACGATATTTTTAACAATTATATTTTTTAATTATTAAATTATAATAGTCTGCATTTCATAATATCCCGTACGAATAGGAGAACGTAGGTACTCATAAAAGCTTTCAGTTCTTTTACACGGACCGCTAGGTTTCCATACATTTTTAACTCAAATATATTATCGAGTATTATAAAATAACATTTTTAATAAAAATAAAAAGAGAAATGAGAATTTGAGCATCAGTCGTTTCATATCTGATTTTACATCGTATGTACGATGATTGATGTATTCATATCTCGGTGAAGACATCTGAGAAGTTATGATGTGAAACTGGTGTGAGTGAGATCTCTAAAATGGACTTTAATGGGATAATCTTCAAGTTTATATAAGAAAAATAGAAATGCACATATTTTGCAAGAATTTTATATATCAAATTTCAACTTTTCACGGTCCTGTGTTGTATGAATCTTACATAAATCATTACATATAACGTGCTTGACTCATTCTCTCAACTTTTTGTAATATATTTGAAGGCGTTGCTTCATCTAGTGACAGCTTGTGAGCGCAAGATAATACAAGCAAATGCACAATGCATTGTTAGTAGTGAGATCTAATCGACCCATTACTAGCAATATAGCTTCTAACAGGTCGACCTCCACGCGGCTTCCCATGGAAACCATATTGGTTAATTTTTAATGAATTCATAACGATAGGCCAACCAACCTGCTTCATCCGCACCTATCATCCCTCACTGGTGCCTTGTCAGCGTATTACGATAACGTAAGAGTGGTGACCACTACATTATCATTTATTAAAAAAAAAATGCACAATGCAGAGAGGAAAAGAGTCGTTGGTAATGGGGTCTCTGCCCTATTGCTAGCAATATATCCTATCAGGTTCTCTACGAGATTTCCTTTGGAAACCACTGTAGTTAACTATTTTTGAATTCGTCAAGATGGGCCAATTGATCGGCTTCATTCTCGACTATCATCCCTTAATAGATACGGAATCGTGACTAAAGAAATTTGCTCATCAGTTGTCAATTCTACGAGCATAATGTCAGGTCGTCGATCTTAAGGATACATCGATATTTTAATTCTTTTGCGAATATCATATCTTATTTCAGTCCTATCAAGAAAACAGAATCCATTATTTGCTGAGCGACTTTAAGCCTTCAGTTACTTATATAACAAGGATATTTCTGTTACCCGTAATCCTAAATTAATACGCGGAAAAAATAATAACAATGCCTATTATTCTTCTACAATTCAAGAGCAACTGGAAACATCCAATAACAATGTAAATCGATAATCTCGTACATGAGAGAACTACTGCATTGTTGCAATAAAAGTATACTATGACAATCATAAACTTCCGCAATTGCCCCTAAGCAGTCGCCGTTTCGTTACATACGGTATCAGATTCTGATCGTTTTGGTAATACGTGACGTAGTACTATTCGGATACGACATTAGCCGTCTGTTGGCATAAAGCCATAACTGTGCCTCTGGGCACTGTACCACAATCCTCCAAAGGAAGTGTTCCCTCACGAAACTAGACGTTTTTATTATCCGCAGTGGGTTATGAATGAGACATGTTTTGAAATTAATGTCATAGTACCCTTTCGTTTTGAAACAGTTTAAAATATTCATATTGTTTCCGTTAACACGAGATATATTATCACCATTGGAATGGGAAGTTTGGGTTTCATAGCTAATGGCCAAAACAGAATTTCATTGTCTGCCTGTAGGTATGACATACATGAAGTAAACCAAAATACCGTTGTTTAACTAGTGGTATTCAAATGCTTCTTGCCTATACTTTTAAATTATAAATTATTATAAAGAAAAAATATGTTATTTTTTTATTGCAATGGAGACCAAAATTTAAACAATTCAAACTTAACAGATTTAAAAAATTCTTTCACCTATAGAAAACAATATTATCAACTAGTAATACAGATTGTATTTTATTTGTAAAAGAATTAGATATCTTTTATTTAACTGTAATAAACCGGGACGGGGCACTGGTCATTGACAAGGCGGTATTTTTTCGTACATGCAACTTTAGCATTCGAGTAAGAAATCTCATTAAGCCCATCTACATTAGTTACATTATATAGGCACTTATACACCTATAGTTATATAATCTTCCTTATATAACTGTTTTTTTTTTATACAACTTAGAATGACAAACAAGCTGACAGCCCACCTGATGGAAAATGGTAACCGTCGCCTATAGACATGAGCAGTACCATGGACATAACAGAGTATACTGTTTCACCCATGATACCCTCTGTGTTGTCTCCCTCTGGTAACCTCTGTTATAAAAGTCTAACGGTGGTTGCCAACCCACTTGCCAAGCGTGGCAACTACTGGCAAAACTCTCTTTATAGGGAAAGCTTATGTTTCAGCAGTGAAAAGTTAATGGCCAAAATAATAAAATAAATAATAATAATAAAAAAATATCCCCCCTCAATGAAGGTTCAGGTAGCATTAGTAAGTAGGCCTAATGGTACCCATTCTGGCAATAAACCTTATCAGGTCAACCTTCACATAGTTCTCTTAAAAAACCATCTAGGTTTATTCTTGATAAATTTGCCATCATGGACCTGCTTTTGTCCTCACCTAGTTTATTAAAAATACATTAAATAATTAGTATCCTTACTATAAACAGGATGTTAGTATATAATATAGCAGTTAATTCATATTGATTTGATTTGATTGTAATTAGTTCTTATAATAGTGATGGAGCAAAAATACAATATGTACCTCTCCTTTTCATTCCTAGTATGTTGTAAGAAGTAATTAAAGAAAACAAGAACAGTATACCAGTGCAACAAGAGGGAATAGTGTAGGTAGCAGTTTAGTACACTGCTTTACCTTCTCATGGTTGCAGGTTTGTCCCTGTTTGGGTACCTCTGTCCCATTCATGTTTCTACCATTTTACATTCTACAGTGAAGCAGTTGTGTTTGCATGGCTGTGTTTCAGTATGAAGGGAAGGATATGGCGTGAATTTAGAGGGTACAGAGGAATAACATCCGAGTCCTCAGGAATGGCAACACATGGGGTGTATCATGGGTCGAACAGTATACTCTGTTATGTCCATGGTACTGCTCATGTCTATAGGCGACGGTTACCACTTTCAATCAGTTAAGAGCCAAAATAATATATAATAGGCAAGTCTAATTATTGTTCTAATTTCTAATGATGTAAAATAATTTCTGCATGACAGCAAGTCTATTCAGAATGACTGGACATTTTTTGTGATGTAGACTCAATTTCAAGTCTGTCTCTAAATTATGAATTCAGAATATAAAAGTCTATTGATTTAGTTAATTTAGTATGATATTTCCAATTTATGTAAGTCCAGTTTAGGTATATTAATTCTATTCTATAGAACTTTTTTATTTGTAAGATGCAATTTTATAAAAATATTTATATTAGTTAACATGTAATATATATAACCAATATATATTTCTAACCAACATTTTTATTCATAAAAGTTATAATATTCCATGACGATTTATATCTATTAAACTATTTTGTTATTTTTTTATATTGAGAATTTAATAAAGACAGACAATTAAGTTAAATAGGTTTACTAAATGTTTGGTATGTTTATATATAAGAAAGTGAATGTATGTTCCAAGAGTTGAGTAATGAAATGAATACTTTGTTATGGAAGACTACATCACTTCAACCTTTATATTTGTTACAATGTTGTGTATATACTTTCTAAAATTTTCAACAATATAATACATTGTTTTCTTTGCTTATTTGCATTATTACACAAATTAGTTTAAACAACAAAGTTAATCACCTGTAATCATAGTCTAGAGTCTAAAGCAGTTTGACCAGTAATTATCACAGACACATTAGTAACGGCAAAATATGTTTATATGCATTTTTTTTAATGTAAACAATCATTAGAATATAAACTAGATATTCACAGTTTTGAAGTGATAAGACTAAAATAGAGCTCTTACCTTTAAAACTGATGTTTTTACATGGAACGATAGATATAGACCAAAGGAGGAAATACACTGATTTATTCCAAGAGGATTTAAGTCAAGCAAGGTCAAAACATGACAGCAAACGAAGCAAATTATTTCATATAATTTTTCTATTACGTTGAATACTCGGTTAATTTGTCGTTCATTTCTGTCAGTCACAATAGGGAATATTTTGTTATGACACAACCACATTTTTGACAAATATGACATGACAGTGACACTGACATATACTTGACAAATATTAAAAAAATATTGTCACTTTATGGTTTACTAGTGTTGCTTAATAATCAACTATTATGGTTTATCGATTGTTTTGGCAAGATAATTAAGAATTGAGATTACAAAAACAATAATATTTAAAATTACTTGCAAACCTCTTTATAACTTCTTTATATAGTGCTTTTTTTAAGATTTGGTTTGGGTTGGTATTTACTCCCGTCCTTGCTGTGTGATACAGGCAGTGGAGTCGCAAAGTGCAAGAGTAGAGTAACGTTTAAAATAACCATAGAGCTTATTTTAGCATAGGGCGTGTGATTCTCTGAGCTATTTTTTGTGGGATGAAAATGAAATGATAATCCCGTCTATGCTTCTAATATACATTGGAGTACCACTGGTACCGTACTAGTGAGGGTTTTTTATAGGTGAAAACAGAATAGTGGCCATGTTTGCATTATCAGTACGTATTGGCGGGGCATCAGTGAGTGGTGATAGGTGACGATAGAGGCGAGTTAGTTTTTTTTATACCACTGAGGTGGCAAACAAGCATACGGCCCACCTGATTATAAGTGGTTGGTAGTTGGGTTATACTGACGAATTCAAGAACTAACTACTATAGTTTCCAAGAGGATTTGTGGAAATTGGCTTAATAGGATATATTACTAGCAATAGGGTTATTAGATTATTTTACTAATAATTTTTTTATCTCCGTTAAGGAAGGATGAAAGCTGGTTATTTAGATGATGGTGATAAATACAATTTGTTAAAAAATAATCACAAAAGTTTACAGGGATACCACGGGAGGTCGATCTAAGAAGGTATATTGCCAATAATAGGATTGGTATAGGGTTTTATTTCTAGTTTATTTTTTTACACGGTAGTGTGCTTTGTTTTCGTAGTTGATTCTTATTATATTCGAGGGATAATAGACAGTGGCAATACATATTTTTTTCTTACGGATAATTTTATCCGTACTAATATTAATATAAAACTAAGTAAGTTTGTCTATTACTTAAAACGGGGTTAATCGATTTCGCGGCATTAATAGAAAAAAAATCTTATCTAGAAATTTTAGGGCCTTTTTTCAATGTTTACTATGCTTGCTAATTGGTAAAATGATATTTTTTAATGTAAACGTCTATATTTTTTAAACAATAATTATTGAATGCTAAACATATAACATTTCAATCTATGTCAAAACTTTAGATCAAATCTTTGTCAAAATGTAATTTAAAAATTATTGTGCAAGAATGCATATTTTGAATTAAAAACATTGTGCTTCAATCGTAGTTTGTTTTTCGCAGTCTATATATTTTGAAGCATGTATGGGAAATGAGTAAATAAAATATTTAATTCAATGTTCAAACGTCTATATATTTTTAAAAAGAATGACAATTTGCAATTAATACTGCGCGCGCAACCTCGTATGCGTTATTCATAATTTATTTTTCTACAGAAATTCAAAAGGTTTAATTATATATAAAGGTTTGTTATATATACAATATATATACGCCACACATGTAAATAATAGTCATATTTATATTTATAGACATATAAAAGGCAAGTTATAAATATTGTTTAAAATAAATAAATAATTACATAAAGATATATACAAAATAAAAAATGGAGTGATTCGAATTGCTTGAGATGTTGATAGAAATGATGAAAGGGAATAGTAGGTGTCAAGGAGGTGAAATAAAACGCTTAAGGGGTGAATAAAAATGTTTATAAGGAGAAAAGATTTAGGGTTATTAAATTTGCTTTTCCCAACTTAATAAAATGTTACTATATAATTACGTTAATAAGTGAGAAAATTATTTTGTGTATAACTTTTTTATTCTAGTTGTTTTTTTTTCATATAAAAAAAAAACATGTTAAGCTTGTTTACATATATTTAGTGCCCAATATAATACAAATAAGTAAGAGTACTTACTTACGTATTTAAATAACGTTAGTAAATTTTTCTATTTACCCTGTCTGATGTTTCTTTTTATTACAATTTCGGGTAATATACGAGGTCTGTCCGGAAAGTTCGTATAAAAGTGTTCTGGAATGCGAGAAAGAGGAGTGGGGAGGCCAGGTAAGCGCAGGACCCCTTCCTTATGTCCCTAACAATGCTTCAGTTCTGGTCTGACCGCCATGCGGTGCGAACTGGCTTGTCACGCCATCTGTGAAGTTACCTCTTAACGAAACCCCGTCGGCATGGAGCCCGCTTCCGTTGAAGAGCAGCGCGTCGTAATCAAGTTTCTCTCGAAACTCGGCAAGAATGGCCGTGAAATTTTTGCCGATCTCAGAACAGTTTATGGGGATGATGCTGTGAAGGAACCAACCGTCCACAAGTGGCTAAAAAGATTCAGAGAGGGCCGAGAAAGAGTTCGATGTTCGGGGGATTGTCCATCAAGAATTCGTCCCTCCAGGCCAGACAGTTGATGGAAAATTCTACGTCGATGTGCTCAGACGCCTCAAAGCTCGTGTGGCACGAGTTCGTCCAGAATTGGCGCGAGAGGGGCGTTGGATTCTTCACCACGACAATGCCCCTGCCCACACCTCTCTTGTTGTCCGTGAGTTTTTGAGTAAAAATTCCATTACGGTGACCGAACACCCCCCCCTATTCGCCGGATTTGGCCCCGTGTGACTTCTTCTTGTTCCCAAAAACCAAATTGGTACTTCGGGGGCGGCATTTGGGGGACATAAATGAGATAAAAAAAGCTACGACGGGGCAGCTGAGAAACCTACAACCAGAGGACTTTCAAGGAGCCTTCTCACAGTGGAAACGGCGTTGGCACAAGTGCATTATGTCACAGGGGGAGTACTTTGAAGGGGATAAAATTGATTTACCTGAATAATTGTAAAATAAAATTTTTAAAAAACTTTTATACGTACTTTCCGGACAAACCTCGTAGACATTAAACGGAGAAAACCGAGTGATTTAGTTAATAATAAATAGTTAGATTGTTGTGATCTCCGATTATATAGCGAATCATTATTATAACTAGTCTGGCCATAAATACTATTAATAAAATCTTTTCTTTTTTTAAACTTTTTAATTATTTTGAATTTGGAATATGTTTATTGTTTTAAAAACTTTTTTCGATTTCGCGCTATTTTACATATTTTTTCGTGTTTTTTTTTATCAATTTACAATATGGAATGGGGTGTTAAAGAAAACAGGATTGCAGTGATCGCCTAGCACAAAGTGTGTATGGAGCTGACGGTCATATTCCAGACACTTCAAAAGCTTGATATCAGCCGTATATTCGTATATCGTACTATCAACAGATATAACAACACCTCTTCTGTCGAAAATCAGAAAAGATCGGGACAGCCGCGTGCTGTTAGAACTACAAAGGCTGTTTATGCTGTTAAAGCCAGAATTCGTCAAGATCTCATTAGGAAGCAAAAAATCTTATCGCGACAAATGAAGGTTCCCGTTAGGACTCTGTCGCGTATTATAAAACAAGACTTGAAGCACGGTGCTTATTGTCGATATACAGGACATGCTCTAAATCAATCTTTACAATTAAAGAGAGTGGATCGATTAAAACGCATTCTGTCGGGATGCGCAGGTGAAAGGTACAGAAATATCCTCATTACCGATGAAAAAATTTTCACGATTGAAGAACACTACAATAAGTAAAATGATAAAGTGTAAGCTCACAGTTCTAAAGAAGCTGCTCAAGTAGTCGCAAAGGTACAACGTGGTCATCATCCTGCGTCAGTGATAGTTTAGTGGGGCGTATCTTATCAAGGAGTCACATAACTACATATTTGCGAAAAAGGAGTGAAAACTTCAGTCAAAGTGTATCAAGATACAGTCGTGTCAGGTACAGTTAGATCGTGTTATGAAACCTCTCAGCAATACACTTTTATATCTATATGTAATCTTTTATGTATATAGAATAGCTAATAAGACGTCACGTATGACGCTTATGTAGGAGTCAATTGATTGACCTTTTCACATACTTTCTATCGTTGGAGAGGCTCCACAACTTTTACAAAATACCTGTCATTTCTATGAAAGTATACTTAAACTTCTTAAATAAAACTTACAAAAAATAAGAATGATGTCAAAATTGTTTTAATACCGAGCTTAGTGATTTACGAAGTAGCGTTATATATATCTATCGATATTTAATTTGGAGTCAGACATTTTTTATATTAAAATCTATCTAAACTTAGACTCAGAGCAACAAATTTTGGAATAATGATGAAGAAAGATATTAATAAATTTTATAGTCATTCAATTACGCGAGCGATGGTATCTAATGTACTTCGAGTTGTAGATTAATGTCTAATATTGACATCTAATTTTATTTATTTAAACTTTATTGACCAATAAAATGTGGTACAAAAGGTGGACTTAGTGCTATAAGTTAATTCCTAGATTAAAGGCTTGTCTCGAGGTGATATTTGTCATATGACATAAGCAGAGACAACCGGTTCTCATACAAACTGCTCAATATTATCCATACCCTCTATTTAAATAAATGTTACTGTACATAAAGATTGACGTTTCAGAGAAATTTTCTCCCACGATGTGTTCACGATGTGTTTTTCCAGGCTATGGAATGAGCTCCCTGTCGACGTTTTCCCTAGAGATTACAGTATGGGGTTTCTTAAAAAGGGTATATTAAGGTTTTTTCAGGGTCGGCAACGCGCACGTGGCACCCATAGTATTGCAAGTGTCTCTAGGCTACAGTGACCATATACCATCGAACGGGCTGTATGCTTGTTTGCCACCTTTGTGGTATAAAAAATGATTAATATGATTTTTTTTATTGCAACTAAGAATGGTAAACAAGCCCAACTGATGGTAAGCGATAATCGTCGTCTATAGATTTTAATATTACCATGGACAGAGATGTACTGTGTTGTGTATGATACCCTTCAAGCGTTGTTATTCATGAGGATTAAAGCTCTAATGATAGCGCAAGTGAGGTTACCATTCCATTATCATGCATTAAAAAAAGTATATCTTAGTACTTTTACGTATAACGTGGTAATTATTTGCTCTGTTTTTACCTCTATCATGTTAGACAATTTAATAAAATCTCCTCTCTTTTTATAAAATTTAAATGAGTAAAAATATAAAATAATGAAAGTAATACAAATAAAACTTAAGTATGTGTCTAGTGTTTACCAATATCAATCAATTTAAAAATTTTTACTTCTTAGGTAGATATAAGTTTGCTATAGAAATTGGTTTAGCCACTCAAAGACGATGTGAGTTGCTCTGTGTTGGAATTTTCTTAGGCATTTCGTTGCTCAAACTAACAAAACAGTACATAGACAAGTTTTGTGTTTCGTTGCCTTTCTTTGTACCCACAGTTATTATAGTTGCGGGGACTACGTGGGCGGAATATTGTCTAAGTTCAGCGGGTTGATATTTGTTTGCTCGAGTATGAGATGAGAGCGCCGAAATTAATTTTGTGGATTGAATTTGATGTTGATTAAATAACGTGGATCGTTCTTATATTACTGACGAGGATTTAGTGAATTTTATGAGAGACTTTATGTGCTGCAAAACTAGATTAATGACTAAATTACTAACATCTCTACAAATTTTGAAATGTGCTTATTGTTAAAGTGATAGGAACAGGTACAAACACAACTATTAAAATATTAAAAATGTTTAGTATCTAGGTTATGAATCACTCACAATTACTCATAAAATAGTTTTACAGATTTGAATTAAATATAGCTCGCGGCTAAACGAATTTTCTTTAAATATACTGAAGATAAAAAAAATCAAGATTATGTAATTAGACACTAGGTAAAATCATAGAACTAGAAGTAAATTTTTTTATAGATAAAAGTTGTTATTGTAGAGGTTATGAGGTATAAAAATTGTGATCAGGAAAGTAGGTCAATTCTGACTACCACGAAGATGATATTAAAAAATATTACAGAGGTAATACAACTGTAAATCAGTATATAAAATAAAAAAAAAATCAAAACTACCTGATATTAATCACGATGGTTTCCAGGGGAGACCGCGTGGAGGTCAGCCTAACAGTGCATATTGCTATTAAAAAAGCAGCTAAAGTTCATTACTAACAATACTTTTCCCCCGCTATTAGCAAGTAAATACCTACTGATTCTTTTATATTAAGAGGATCCTTATTATTTTTCAAGGCATGTACGCTTATAAACCGGGATATTATACACAATAGAATGTTAATGACATTGAGGGTTGTGAAATATACCTATACCTAGTCCATGAATTTTCTTAATAAGTATGGGTAGTACCTACGTATTAAAATCGATTCAGAAATGGGAAAAAAATCGCGTAATATATAAAAATAAATACAAATTGAGAATCTTCTTAAAAGTAATCAGTAATACTCATTGAGTGTCTATATAATTTACTACTTGAGTCTATACTTCTATGAGTCTTGATTTTGATTTCGATTATATTGATTTATAAATGAAAACAATTCAAACTCAGTTTAAGTTTATTACTGATACGCATTTCTTATTAGTATGCAATAAAGTTATAGTTTAGCTAACTTTGAAATCTTGTCCGAAGTTAGGACAGCATGATCCATCGAAGTTCGCGCAGAGCGCAAGGCTCGAGTGGATACACTCAAGTTTCTAACATCAACAAATTAGTTTAATTGATACTTCAATTAAACTAATTTGTTGTCCAACTTATTATTATTGTTTATTTAATGCTTATTTCATTTATATATTACAATTCACATTTTTAAATTCTAAGTTCTAAGTGTGTAATTGCCTATGTATTTAATATGTCAGTACCTTTTTTATATAACTTAGAATGGCAAACAAGCTAACGGCCCACCTGATGGAAAGTGGTAGCCGTCGCCTATAGACATGAGTACCATGGACATAGCAGAGTATACTGTTTCACCTATGATACCTCCCATGCATTGTCATTCCTGAGGACTAAGATGTTATTCCTCTGTACCATGTAAATTCACTGCCATGTCCCACCCTTCAAACCGAAACACAACCATGCAAACACAAGTACTTCAAGGTAGAAACACGAATGGGATAGAGGTACCCAGTAAATGTCTTCCTTTGGTAATAATAATAATAATAATAATAATAGTATAATATATATGTATATACATACACATACTCTCTCTTTTTATCTGTACTCTCTCTCTCTCTCTCTATCACACACAAACACATACAGTCTGTAATTTATAAATAACTTTACCTAAATTATAATTGCAATAAGTTTTAATGTTAAGTTTATTCTTATAATTTTAGCCGATTTGTAGTTATCTGTCTATTGTAATGTTAATTTATTGCCTTATATTGTTTAGTCCATACAAGTCACCAGTACCCCGCTGGTAACTTGTAACACAGGTCTTTTCAAAATCTACTACTGCAGGCACTAGTCTCTTACAAAACTTGTCTCATATATTTAATCTTATTTCAAGCTGTTACCTTTTACTACATTTTGTAAAGAGAAAAATAAATAATTCACTTATTCAATATGTTTAGATTGTTACCATTATTGTTAAAATTTTATCTATTTATGTCTTTATTGTTTGTGTGTTTTTTTAATTCAGCCTTGAAAATACAATTTTTTATTTATTTCAATAGTTTAAGTTTGTAAAATAACCCTATGGCTTATTACATACGTTTTGGGATACTGTAAGTGTGGTGAGAAATATATAAATAAATAGATTTCGTGAAACTGTACTTGCAAGTAAACTACTAATTATTTAATTAAATAAGTAAGTTTCTATTTTTGAATTATAACACACCTTTAACTTCTGTCTGTTTGAGGCATCAAATGCCATTTAAAGTCATTTAGTCGTTTAAGTTTGATTAATAATAAATAGATATAAAAATTTTATAATATGAGTAAAAGTAGGAACTTTTGCTTAGTATTATAAAATGTGTAACTTTATAAACATTTTTGGATGTCTAGATGCTTTAGGTGATTTCTAATCTGACACTGAAGCCGATTTGAATGGTATGTCGTGGACAGATGTATTACAATATTCATAAAATCAGTATGTACTAGGATAATGACTTAAAATTATATTTTTAAATATCTACTATGGATTACATACAGCTGTAGTAAATATACGAGTAGCAGTTGTTAGGTAACAACAACGGACAAATCCTAGAACAATTGGATTCGAGCAAATAAAAAAGTTCTTGTTAAAGTTGACAATTTTATTTTCTCAACCGATAATGGAACTCGGATTCTTATTTGCGAGGCAACGAACTCACTACTCACTTCATAAAATTCATCTATACATCTTTAGAATATAACTATTGAAAAAATTCGTTAACAGAAAAAAGTTTTATATTAAATGGTTATTTATGAGAGTATCCCATGACAGTTATAATTTAAAGACATTGTTCTATTTGTGTGATTATTTTTTTTTTTAATAACTAAAATTTAAAGAAAAATAAATGAGAACTCAACGATTAAAAATATAATTGCCTTTACATTATTAATAGTCTCTAATGATTACCTTAATAATTTGGTTTTATTACTTTTCTTGCTGTTGTTACCTTGTGACGATAATAGTTTACCGTAAAATGGTATATTGTAATAAATGATTTCTTTATTGAATTTTATTCTTCGTTAGACAATAGCGTATACTCGTATATTTGTATAATCTAAACATAATACAGGTTATACATCTATGATAAATTAATTTTTTTGTTTTAAAAATGAATAATAATTGTTTTTTTCTTTACAGAATTATAACTATAATTTGCTAAAGATACGCATAACGGTTAAAATTTTGCCAGCCAGCCAGCATTTGATTAAATGAAGATTCTGAGGTAGGTGTAATTCAGAGGGTTTAATTAACTTTCGCCTTTTCCGTTTGAACAGAACAACGACTTGGTAACAAAGTATATAGATGTGTATTTAAAGTACAATATGAAATAGACATTACATTAAAGTGGAATTTTCGCTTTATGTCGTGAAACAAGAATATCTTGCGAGAATATTTGAATCAAAGAGAGGGTTTGAAGTCGCCTCGAGAGAATGACCACACTGTATAAACTAGTAGAGAAGTGAAGACTGGCGGTACTGCGTTCTGAAATGAAAAACAATGTTAATAGCTTTACTTTTAATTTTACAATGCGGTTGAAAGGTCATTAAGAAGTCTTTGCTTTAAACAGTACTTTTTAACTTTTGTTTTTGTACTTTTAAATTTTAATTAAAGAAATTGAGTTAGAATTACTCAATTTTCTAACAATTCTAGAAAGAATGCAAAAATAGAAAGAAATGCGAAATGAGACTAAGCGTTGAAGGGGTGGATAATGTACAGAGGAGGTGTGAAGATTAATTCTCATGAGAAATTAACTGTTCCATTACTTTTAATTCATCGCCAGCCAGTGCAGTATGCTTTGTTATGCTCTATATTTGGTATAAAATGCGTTAAAACATTTTAATTGCAATCAATTGCAATATAAAATAATAAGATACAGAGTGTAAACAATAATTTCTGTTTGAACATTTTTGTAAGCGCTACACTCTTTCATAATAGATATTTTCGTTTTTATAACATGAATAGCCTGAGAGCTGATAAAAAATTTTGAGTACATACTTGATAAAAGCTGAAAGTTTGTAGTACTAGCTCAGCAATGCTTGATTACGGAAACGTAATTCTGCCGGTATTGTTGAGTTGCGTTTGAAAATTTATGTTTTCGTAATCTACTGAAATAAATATTTAATTTATAATATTGTTATAATAAATAATTAAGTATACAAAATTAGTAAGTAGTATTATAGTACGTATTATAATTAGGTAATAATTTATATTGTCTTATCGCGCATATTGTCTCAGGTATTGCGGGAGTTCATAAGCTGCAGTAACTACTTATCATCAGGCGAGCTGTATGCTTGTTTGCCACAATGATATAAAAACTGTTCTATTACTATAAAATTTTGTTAAAGTAGGTTCAGTTATTTTCTCATGAACATGACTTACATTATTACGATTTTGTCATCCTTTAATTATTATTTATGTAATATTTATATTAAGTAGGTACGATTGCGACTATTTTCATAAAGTCTGATATGGCTTAGCTAGTGATCATATAAGTTTAAAGCAGTTGGGCTTCTCCAACTGCTTCCATTGCCCAGTACGGAGACATCATATGGTATGATGAATTGATTGCTAAGTAAAAAAAGTCACAATGAGCAATTTAACGCTTTGAACTGTACTCGTATGCTTAAGATAAAGAAATCGGCAGTACCCTAAAGGTTTTGTCCCGTTTTTCTCTGTTTATTTTGGTTTCTAGTTTTAAAAATAAAACACGTTGGGGATTGCCTAACCCGTAATTTCATGTACGTAGATTCTATGTTACATCGTAGCCCGACTTCTTTGTAACGTGGGTGTCAGCACTGTCATCGTTGGATTGTAGTTCTTATTAGCTGCTTATAGTTTGTAAGAGGTGTTTTCATAGTGTTGCTAGTATTTTTTTTAAAAGAGTCATTCTAATAGTGTCTATCACTTATTTATTATATTTACCAACTAAGGGAGTTTGACAGTATCCCAATGCTCGCATAGGAATCACAATATACAAAACAGTAAAATTTAATTACTGGACACTTTCTAAATAAGTTATCAGTATTCTGGGAAACTCGAAAAGTTTCCAATATATTATAATATACCGAAGTCCGGATACTGACTCATGACATCGTGAGCAGAGTCAACGCCAGTGGAAGAGGAGTCTGTTTTGATAGCTTTATTTGTTATTCTCAGCAGAAAAATTCTCTTTGACGAGTTTGAGCATAATTAGAAGGGATCACATCATAATGTCTCATGTTTTACAATTTTATAAAGAATAATTATTATTGTTGTAACAATATTATAATAAAAACAAAAAGTCTGAACAAGTATAATACGATTTTTATTTGGTAAGGTTTTGCAGAAAGTTTACGTGATTAAGTAGTACACTATAATAAATTACTACCTAATATGTGAGTAGGTACCTAGTTCATTTGTACTCTACTCGTACTACTACAATTACGCCACTAAGTAAGTAATCACTACACCGAAATACGTGATATTACTAGTTGACAAAAATACATATTGCCTTAGACGTCGGATTGTATGAAGCACTAATTGAATGTAGCGTATTTTCACGATCGGCTATTTACTTGACTCATATTAATGAAAACAAATAAAAACAAGAAACAAAGCAAATAGTTCGTCGTGCGATCAATGTTTGCTTTAGGTATCCTGAAAGGAGAAAGTACTTTCATTTCATTAAACGTATAATTTTTCCTCTAGTCTCATTACTCTGTGCTGGTAGGATCGGGTAACTGCCGCTGCTGTTGTACGGGCACCTCGGTCCGAGTTTATGACCGCCCTACAATATTGTGCGTGGAAACTTAATGAAAAGGAAACACCGACAGAATTACATACGGTAGAAAAAATACACGACGTCGACCACGATACGTTTATAATATGGCTAAATAATTGTGAGTTATGCTCAAGGCCGACATTTCCATTCAAGTTCTTTACCACGGTCGTATATGCCGACAGAGTGAAATATATATCTTCCAAATGGCCTTTACAGATTACTATGTTTAATTATTATTTTGACTAACTTATTATGTTTTATCTGTATCAAATGTATGGTATGAGTATCATAGAATCGTATATAGTTGATTCAAAATTTAACCTTCCGATAGTGATTCGATTCGGCAAAATTTTAGTTTGCATCTCAATTATCCTTGCCGAGTGCGATTCCAATTATAGAAGTAACATGTAAAGGACTTACTATCAGAACCCCTATTGGAGGGTAAAATTTTTCTATCCAATAGTTAGGATACTTGAATGTTCGAAAATATCATTAAATATTAATGTTAAATCTTTATACATTTAATTTGCAACATTTTCTTCCAAGTATTATTGGCTTTAACTACTGTTGCTATCTTCCATTAACATTGATCTAAGTTTAATATACCTAGAATTTAAAAATAATAAAACTTAATAAAATACATACATCAGAACGTCTTTAATTTTTAACCTCCGACGCAAAAAGAAAGGTATTATTATAAGTTTGACGAGTTTGTGTGACTATCTGTTTGTTTGAGAAATCGTAGTTGCTAAACGAATGAGCCGATTATGATGCAGTTTGTTTGTTTGATATGATTCAGATCTGTATGAGCTTTCCGGAGCGTTACTTAAAATTTTTAATTTTATTTATATTATTATCAGTTATTTATTGTGATATCATTTGACATAAATAATCGGATAAACCGACTTACATTCTATTTATATAAATAGAATATGAAGCAACAAGGTGGTAAGCGTTTTGTGGAAAAGTAAATAAAAATCACTTCGGGACTAAATCGTTTTATAAAATAAAGTCCAATAACTCAACACTTCGACGTTCCACGGAGGGCGAGACGTATAAAATAAAGAAAAACGTTCCTAATTCAGTTTGTTCAAGGCGAACGGTGTGCTTAGCAGCCACTAAGTCTTGACGTTAAGGATGAGTGTGGAAATAATATCTATCGATGGATGAGAGTTCACCCACAGTTGAAGTTGAAAAGCCACTTACTTTGTCACAGATGAGTGTGTGACCGCGGGTCGTATAAACCGCTGATATTACTGTTTTATTCGTTCTCTCCTTTATTCTCTTATAATAGTTCGATAACAACTGAAATAAAATTCCCACTTAGAAAATAGACGGGAGATTATATAAATTTGCTAATACGGATAAATACGTTTTAGAGATATAATGTAGTATTTGCAGCAGTAAAATTATAAATATTGTTCATAAATAGAAAAGTGTGAGTAGTAGATAGTACCGTTCGTTGCATGTAAAGAAGGAAATAAAAACATTAAGTCTAGTATTGTATTTTTCTGTATCAATTTAGCCGTCTTAACATCAGTCTAAGAGACTTTCAATTTCTATAAGTATACATTTTTCACCTCATATTTTACACTTATATTAATCCTTTGTTCCCTAATTTTATGCTAACGTTACAAAAAATGGATAAGATTATAAACATAACTGTACTTTCAATAATTTTAGATCAACTTTGTTTAAGGAACAATCAGATCGAGTAGACATCGATTTTCTTAAGATTTTCGTGTCTCTAGAATGAGATAAAACTTATAGCCGGTGCTTCGATACTTGGTATAATTAATAATACTCAAACTAATTGGTCGAGAATAGAAATAATAATTATATATAACAAAAGTCAATTCATATAATATTATGTAGGTACCTAACTAGTGTGGGTGCGTCGTTACAAGGGACTAATAACAACAGAGAACGTTAATAACATTACGTCTTAAATCAATCGTAGCCGTCAACTGCAGACTAATCTGCTTTCTTCGTGAAGGAAAGGTTCTGTGTACATAAATAATTTATTAGATTCGTACACGTACCACGCAAAATTGGCCTGTGAATAAACAATGGACGTAATACATTGGTAGTTTATTTAAAGCAGGCGTAACCGAGGTTGAATAGGAGACGAATTGAGCACATTATCTACAGCTACATCGGCGGGCTAGTTAGCGCTTGTTCACAGTGGAAACTTGTCTAAGTCTGTGTACGGAGAGTGAGGAGTAGCTTTTATGCAGTAGTCGACAGGCAAATTGGTAGAGAAATGCCACGCTCCCAGACTGATTGCAGTTAGTGCATACCCTGAGCGATGCCGACAACTGCAACTATGGCATGAGTGAAATGAACCTCTTACATTTACTATACTCGGTTTTAATTAATTAATGTTGAAGGAGAAGCAATTGATATATAAATATAGATAGCGTGAAACAATGTTTGTTATCGTTTGTGCTCGTGAGATACTTTTAACCGCTAAAAGTTTTAAAGGTTTTATAACCTTATTTACCTTATTTTTATAAAATTATTTTTAGGAAACTTATAGTTCCCATAAATAAAAAGTAGAAACTTATACGATTTCTAAGTTATACGGTTTTTAAATATATAGATATTATAATAATTGTCATATTTAGATCTAAAATATGTTTTTTAAATATATATAGATTTTATAAAGTTTAAAGCAGAAGTAATAAGGAAAAGATCAATTAATGATAGTTTCTTGGAATGTTTGGGTACCTCGGTCCCATTCGTGTTTCAACCGTGAAGCAATTGTGTTTGCATGGCTGTGTTTCAGTTTGAAGGGTAGGATATGGCGTGAATTTACTGGGTACAGAGAAATAACACCTGAGTCCTAAGGAATGGCGCCGCATGGGGGTATCATGGGCGAAACAGTATGCTCTGTTATGTCCATGGTATTGCTCATGTCTGTAGGCGACGGTTATCACTTTCCATCAGGTGGGCCGTCAGCGTGTTTGCCATTCTAAGTTGTATAAAAAAAAAAATCGCGAGGAAATAATCCTTTTATTATTTTTGCAAGTACAGCACTATTTTTACTTTACACTATTTCATTAATGTTCATATATGTATATGTAATGATATATAACGAAATACTTATTTTTTTTATTATTAGATTGTATTAAA
The DNA here is from genome assembly GCF_026898425.1 of Galleria mellonella. Taxonomy (NCBI): domain Eukaryota; kingdom Metazoa; phylum Arthropoda; class Insecta; order Lepidoptera; family Pyralidae; genus Galleria; species Galleria mellonella. The sequence goes on along the minus strand of NW_026441995.1, from coordinate 7,180,123 downwards.
AATGTCAGCGCGCTGTCGTCTGCAAACTACTGCTACTCACTTTTTTTCTTCTAACTTTGTTGATTTTTAAAACGAGCTCGCCATTCTCAATTTCAATTCTCTTTAGAGGCATAACCATTCTTTTATATTGGATGCAACTAATTCTAGACAAGTTCGTGACTACTCGGCTTTCTGTAGTTTTTAATAATAAATCGAAACATATATTATGAATTAATAAATAGTAATATATTAATAGATTTTTATTTGTGTTACTTATTGGAAATTAAATATTAATGTTAAATTAAGTGTATGAATTACTTATTGGCTGTTTTTTTTTTTAATAAAAATAAATTATTCGTTTGTTTACATTTTAATGCAGTTATAATTTCAGTTATCTATTGCCACAGATGAATATATATTTTCCATTCACAAGTATATCTTTATAGGTAGTTAATGTATTCGCCGTACACGTAACTTACGATTTATTTGCTAAAAATACTGACTATGTACATTGATATTAATATGATTTTATCTTAAAATCCACTCCACTCAGCCTAAAATTCAATGTAGAAGGCATTCAGAATACATTTGGGTGCTGTGCACTACAGAAGTTAGTTTCTGTTTCCATTAGAGTTGGTCTAGAATTCTAGATTGTTTCACGCATCTCTCTTAATTTTAACATCTATAGTATAACTTTTGTAATAACTAAATGCATATGAAGTTACCATTGTTAATTCGAATTCCAACATTTATATTTACTGGAATTGCGAATAATTATTTCCTTATTCTAGTGATTTTATGTATCTACTCAAAGGTAGAAATATAATTATAGTAAATTAATAATAATTACTGAACTCTGACTATGAAATACGTGAGTGTGTTAGTTTGTTATTTCTTGACACTTTAACAGCTAAACCAGATATTATGAAATTTTGAATATATAGTATTTGAGATAGAGAAGAATAAAAAGTAACATATGTATGTTATTAATGTTAGAGTTTAATACTGGCTGTTGACAGTATTTTATAAAATATGTCTTGTGGATTTTTCATTAAATTTAATATTTTTTATTACAAATACATACACGTTTTACTACTGCATTCTGCTGATTACATCAGGGGGTGTGTTGAATATAAATAATTGTATCTGTTTTACTGTAACTCTCGAATTAGGTACTACACCAGTTGCTAAATAACGCCTTGTTATTTTAAATTATTTTATGTAGAAAATATAAGTATATTTTGTCTCTTCTTTCTACTCCCTCACATTCATTGACAACATATCCTCGTCATGCAAACGAAATCGAAATGAATGGGGTTTAAACTGACACCTTTTACGTCATGTTTTAAATACGAGTAGATCTGTTACTAGTTAAGTCACGTTTGTCTTGAAGCCACACCGCAACAAATTAAGTAAAAAACTAATTAATTAAATGTAGTTCGCGCATATCGAGTATTACGTTAACTATAATTGTCAACGTCGTCAAACTATCCATTTGCGTTTTTATTAGATTTTAATCTTGGTTCGTGTAATGCGTGCAAGTTAAGTTTTAAATTTAACTTAATAATAAAATTAATAATTAATATTAAGTTTAATAATTAAGTTTTAAATACAAGAGCCGACATAGATAGATAGATAGATAGAAATACCTTTGATTAATATGTTCATGGATTAAAGTTGTGAGTAGATAAATGAGACGATTTATTCCTAACATTTTATCAAACTTTTTGTGACTACATTAACATGATATTTTAGTAAATTTTATAATTTTTATATAATTTAGTATATAAAAATTAAATAAGGTTATATTTTCATATAGATCTTATATAAGTTTTGCCAAGATGGAGGTCTTCTTTTTTAAATAAAAGTTATTTTTTATATAATTTGGTAGCACGATGTCTATCTACTCAATAGAATATGGTAATCTTTACTTATATACACGAACCAAATCATAGATGTCAGAGCATACGCTCTGAATGTCTATGGTTTTGTTCCATAATAACTATATTAAACTATACTATTGACAAATAAGATGATATACCTCCATATCCTGTAACTTTACAACCATATCCTACACTTCAAACTGAAACAAAGCTATGCAAGCATAGTTGCTTCTCGAAAGAAGCAAATGTAGTAGTATAAACTGAAAGCAAATAGTATTGCCTCCTACATTAGTTGCATACGCTGGCGGGTTACCAGTGAGGGATAATAGGTAAGGAAGAAGTTAGGTCAGTTGGCATATCTTGACAAATTCATCAGGAATTAACCATGTTGATGATTTTCGAATGACCCGCGTGGGTTTTTCGGGATATACTGCAAAGAATGGTTAACGAAGCTGTCGTTATTAATAAGTACTTCCCCTCAGAGTTATAAATTACAGGCGACTTTTGTACGAAGTCTTCCTTTGGTAATTTGTTTTAATAGATTTTTTATACCTATATTATTTTAATAGACTTATTTATATTTTCGCCTTCTTCTTTCTTAGATAGACCTTGAAAGATTTTCCCAAGAGATATCTTAGAAACATAATCTGATCATGTATTCATAGCACGAATTTAGTGGTGGTCTTGAAAATTTTTACTCGCAAATTTTATTTTAATTCCATTTTTAGTACGTAATGGTTGATTTTGAAGTTCATATAGTTAGGATCAGAATATAAATCAGGTATTAGATTATAGACAGTAAAGATTATTTTGAGTAGTAAGTAGCGAATTGCAACTAAAATAATAGTTATATGTTAATTATTACTGTACGTAATAGTGAAAGTTAGCAGATATTAATCTGAAAAAAAAAATTTGGTCTTGGTATTTGTAACTATATAAGTTATTTCCTATAATTATTAGTTATTAATTAATTTAATGGTCTGATAAACGAAAATTTATATTTATTAACTTAAATAATACTGAATTGAATTGTAAATTAAGAGTAACCTGTAATAAAACGATTTTCGATTTTATTATTGTTTATTTAAATAATATGTACATATTTCTTTGTATTTCCAATTGTACAATAGTATTAATATATAATTGTAATATTAATATGACTATATAAAATACTGAATTACATACTGATACACAAGTTCTGTATATAAAATTCCACAGCATTTTCGTTCACTCGTTATTTTTTGCAATAGTTCGGAGACTGCAACTCCAGACTCCTACACTCCAGTTTCTTGTAACGAAACATGAGACGCGTTCTGCAAATATTTTGTTATTTTTCTTCCTAACCCGTTTCTACTGAGAAAATAATTAAAATGCTGTAGAAAAATGTTGAAGTAGGTAGTACAGAATATGTTGTGACTCAAAAGTTAAAATTATAGGACAAATCTAATATATAAAATTCTCGTGTCACGGTGTTTGTATTCCTCCGAAACGGTTTTACTGATATTTATGAAATTTTATGTGCATATTTGGTAGGTCTGAAAATCGTCGTCGTCAATGATAAGGGTGACCCACCCCAAAATATTTTATTTTTATTTTTTATTATTATTTTATTATAACTAAGCATTGAAAAATACATACAACTTTAAATTTTCATCGTTTTACAATCAACCCCTGTATTTTAATTGCGATTTTTATATTTCGCAATAAGTGGTAAAACAACGTTTACGGGGTCAGCTAGTAATATATAATAAAGTATATGTTAAATACTTCATTATTATTAATTTTATTATTTATTTGCATAAAACGTATTACATATTTTACGGTTGGTAGTGTGAAATATTTATGTAAATCAATATCTCGGTGCATTTTAAATTATTGTAGAAATTATATTTATATTTAAAATTTATCTTAATATTGATCATCATTATAATATGGGATTTCCCCATATACTACCATAAGGGATGGTCTGCAACACATTGAGGTCGTTGCGTTACCTAGTAGGGTAGTTGATCTACTCTGCGTTTGTTACTACGAGGCCGCCACACATGAACCTTTTTCTCGTTGATCGTTGGTTTCCCTATGTACCAAATGTAATCGACAATAATTAAATACTTTTAACAGAATTTTTTAGTATTTATTTATTCGAATAAATATTAAATAATTTTAATGAAAATATCTTTTTGACACTAATATTAGATAACTGACTACATCTTCATTCTTTTATTACAAGACATTTAGTTTTCTTTATTAATACGTATAATAAAATGGTAACTGGTTGTTGTCTGTATATAGAAGATATATAAGAAAAACTTTTATAGAGAGGCTTTATGAATGCAATAGAACCCAAAACAATGATTTTTAGATTTATTATCTGTTTTTTGTTTTTCTGTTTGTTTGTATGTTTGTGTATGCTAATCTCAGGAACAGTTTAACTGCTTTGAACGCGGTTATCACTAATACGTTGCCGTTTACTTCACTTAACATTTAGTGTTTGTTGTATTTCAATTGGTTCAAAAATAAAAAAAGTTATATCAATCTAAAGAATCACATATAATGTCATAAAATAAATTTAATTGGTTGAAACAGTATAAAGATATTAGGTATGTAATTATCATTTAAGTATATAATACAAGACTAGATTTGTGAAGAGTTTCAATGGGAATGATATACGGAAACTACACAGAAGCGGACAACACCGCGGGTAACGGCTAGTAAAATAATAATGTTTTTAAATATACTCGTATAAATAAAGTTTAATATCTACGAATTAACGCAGAATCCGTTGCTTTTATAGTGAAATCCATATTTCCATCAGCTGCGGGCATAGTCGGCCGTTCGGTTAAAAGCCGCTAATCCATTTGCCTTTTACGTCAGCGTGGAAAATGCACCGAAATGTATTATGTCGGATAGTACACGTCGGAAGTAAAAGCACTGTGGTGATCGTTTTTCCTTTAGAAACTACTGGAATAACATTTTACAGAGACTCTATTGCGAGAGAGTTATCAATCATTAATATTAATAAATTGTGATTGGGGGTAATAATTAATTAAGTAATGGAATGGTCTGTCTTTTTTTTTAACACCAGAACAATGCATTATACAAATGCATGCAGACACTACCTAAACTTGCTGCTGGAAAACCGGACGACATACCTCTCAATTCAAACACCAAAGCTCCCAAAAGCCTTCTGCAGATTTCGGCTGGGTATGTTCAAAGGCTGACTACCTACGCTTTTGTTGCAGTTTTTGGGCGTCCACCCGCCTTTCTCATGCTCCTCGTATATCGCGCTTAAATTACTAATTAACAGTCCATGCACCTACCACTACAATACATGAACAAAAGCCCCAATAGCGCCTATGTTTAACAGTGGAGAGATAACGGCTGACATGGTATGGTATATTATAATATAATACCCACTAATACAGGTATCTCTTCATCCGTATTTAATAGCAAAGACGGAATTTTTTTTATACCACAAGCATACGGCCTGATTATAAGCGGATACTGTAGCCTATGAACGATTGCAATACCAGAGGTATTACGCGCGTGTTGCTGACCCTGAAGAAATCTCTTTACACTCCTTTTGAAGAACCTCATGCTATAGTCTTTTGGGAAAACCTCGGCAGGGAGCTTATTCCATAACCTGAGTGTTCGTGGGAGAAAACATCTCTGAAACCGCGTTGTACGTGACCATTTAGGCTGTAGGGTATGAGGGTGAAGGTAGGGTCGATGGCGAGCCGTACGATGATAGAAAGTGGCCGTAGGCATCATATTGAATAATTCCTCTGAGAAATGTCTTAAATACTGGAATGCCTTAAATACTGTACTGCAAACTATAAAAAAAAAAAAAAAACTCAAAACAAAGAAATCGGATGGAAAATTAAAGTGACCAATGTATCTTCCAAAATAATAAGTTGAAGTGGCAGTGGCTGGATTATACTGTGCAGTGAAAATTGAGAGAGAAAATTGTTGGATTTAAGCCCGGGTACAATAAAACGCTACACGATACGAGCTTCTAGATCGACGACACTCTTCAAAAGACAGCGGGAAGTAAATAGATGCAGAAATAAAGGACGAGAGAAAGAGTCTTTCTTGATGCTTTCAAACCATTGGTTGGCTCTTAATGATGATAATAACAAGTTTTGTGACAACAAAACGTGTGTGTTTGGAATACTGTTGAAATATAAAACATGATAAAGTCCATTTGACGTCAATTAGGTGTAATTTTGATTTGTTTTCAATTCGATTGCGTTAAAAGCTACCTAGCTGTTTAATTTTCTAGTGACAGCCAAGACTGACATCAAATATTATAAATTTGTATTTCCGCGGTAGGCTCGGATTTAAATAATGTACTATTTGAAACATGAGAAAATCGAGTATGTATTACATATACGAAAACGTATTTGACTGCTTCACCTGAGAATGTTTGTTTTCATATTATTTAATATTTATTGTTAGGGTGGTTCGCTTATGTTGCAAGAATGGGGAAAGAAAGGGTGACGAAATGTATGTATAATAAGGTTTACCAGAGTTTATTTTATACAAAAGTCATCTGGTTGGGTATCTTTGTCTCTTTCGTGTTTCTACCGCAAAGTAGACGTACTTGTATGCCTGTATTTCAGTTTATAAAATGGATATTGTAATGATATTACAGGAAGTGGAGGTATAAAACCTATTCATAATATAAGCATAAAAAGAGACTATGGATATGTATACTGTAATGTACATGATGCAGTTATTAATTGTAGGCAATGGTTATCACTTTCCAACGGGTGGCCCGTTAGCTTGTTTGCTATTCCAAGTTGTAAAAAAAAGTTGATAGGTACCTACCATAACTAAGATAAAAGTGATTATAATAGTAGAAAATTAATTTGCTATTACAAAACTCAAACTATGAACAAAAAGTCTGTACTATAAGATTTATTCTTCATAAATCATCTGTCACTGTGGTCAGGGAGAGACTGTTCAAAGTTTTCTACGTGGGTACCTCTGTTCTATTAATTTCCGCCACTAAAGAGTTTTGTTTACGTTAGTGTTCTAGTTTGAAGGGCATATTTATATATAAGTTTAAGATATGGTAAGTAATATATTGAGTAAGTATCAACTGTTTACATTTGCCTCTAACAAATACAATCACAACAAAATTACAATGGTACCTACTAACATGGGTATAAACACATGGCCAATTTTAAAATGATTTTAATAATTATTTTTGCAATTGATAGGGATTATTTCTATGTTGGTTCCATTGTCATTTTAGTTTTGTGACCATTGAAACTGTTATTTTTATTTACAGTAAAAAATCTACTTGTTAAGAAGCACACTCTTTTGCACTAACAGACACACGATTCTGCGTTCTAAATTCAAATAATATTTTGTTTTAAATACATATATTATTTGTTGAAATTATAAGTTACGTTTTGGTAATATTTTTTATGGTGTTAGTGTTCAGTTATTCGTTCCATGTTGTAACATATAGGTAACCATAGAACAAATATATGAAGTTCCGTAAGATATTCATAGGATATTTCTTTTTATTCATATATTCTAAGAATTAATAAAAGGCCCATAGAAAGTTCTAATCGGTCGAGCGAACAAGAGGGATAAAGTAAAATTCTAAAACCCATTATCATAGGCTCTCTTTTTGTATTCAGCCACGGCGATCCACTTACGGGGAAAGCAAGATGACGACAGTTTACGGATCCAATATAGGGCGTATTTATTATTCAATGTGCCTCCATATTTCATGACGTAAGACGGCGTTCTTCTCGGTTAACTTAAAATAAGTGAATGATGCGATCTGAGTTTGGAGCAGTCATGCTTAGAGATACACGAACGATATACATCGCTTTTAGTTGGTTAAGTAAATTGGTATTAATATAATATAATACTTTTTAAATATATCTTATTCATTCAGAAAAATATCCTTAGATATATTACACAGTATTATTATTAGTAATAATAATAATCAACTAGATCTAAAAAGGATAGATATATACGACATTTAAACTAATTCGTTAATTAATACATGCCCCGTCAATCTTATGCAGTTACAGTAAACACTATTTTAATTTTACTATATTTTAATTATACGATGTTCTGAATAATTCGTTAAAAATAATATTGATGATTTTTTAAATATTTATTTATATAAAAAATCAACAACTGAGTTTCTTGCCCGTTCTTCTTGGTTGAAATTGCAACTGACTGAAGGCAATGAAAACAAAAGACTTTCAAAAATGCTTAAATCTAAGTTTAGTTTAAAAAGATTAAAAATATTTTTTCTGTCTTTCTAGCAAAGAACTTGACGAACTTATCGTCAATGTTAAAGCACAAGATTAAACAACTAAACAATTTTTCTGATTGTTTATTGTTAATTCATCAATATACATTAATGAATTAACAATAAAGCCTGTCATTGGTCAGTAGGGTAATACATTATTACTCATATTGTGGTAATACCCGCTTAATGTTTTTCTTTTATGGGGAAAGATTCGATCCCGTCGAACATTAATGAGTTGTAATAGTTAGAAGGATGAAATACATTTTTTTATCATTAAGGGCCATCTTTAGCACAGGAAATTTTCTAGGTACGGTAGGCTAGGTAAGCGTACTACAGCGTAATCTTAAAATTTAATAAATACGCAAAGTATATTATTTCATTTTTAACTGTCAATGTATCTTTTATAAATTTATAAAATTTTTAACAAATATTTATTAAAGCAAAATACACTTAGAAATACTAACAAATTTGGTCCTATTTTGACATCATACAGTAATCATATCTGTTCCCTAGGGTCGGCGTTCACTAACATTATTATACGGTGAGTGTAGATACATAAAATCTCATAATATGTTGTTAAAGTTGAAATATCAACGAGCTGCTGCCGTTCTGTGACGGTTGGTGAGCGTTGATCCCTAGAGAGTAAACAAGCATCCAACCAATCTATTTGGATGCTTGTGTCCCTTGGGAATTCACGTGTCGACCCTGAAATTATTCCTTAGATGATGCTGAAATCAGTGAATTGCAAGCCGTAAAATTAAATAACTTGATTTTTGAAAAAATTGAGATTTTTGCCTTTGATGTGATTAAATCAATTTTTAATAAGTTGCTTTTAGTATGTGATTAAATAGTTTGATTTTGTAGTAAATGAAATATTTATTTTCAAATAAGTAGTGACAAAATATTTTTATTTGTATCAAATATAAATACCCACATTTATATTTAATAGTTTTTATTCTAAGATATTTTGAACACAATTATTTATTCGAGTTTTACAATACAGGTATGTATTACGACTCCGCATTATGAAAATTATTATTTCGTAAATTTGAACAGAAATTCTATTCTTCGAACTTTATCTATTGGTAGTTTGGTTCTTATGAAATAGAATTTTCTTTTCACATACTGTTTATCATGAACGTGGCTTGAGCCGCAATATGAGTAGGATTCCCTACCTAATCTGGTGTAGTGCGAATACCGCTCTACATAACAAACAAGTGTTCCACAACCACGATGTAACTTTTCATTATGCCACCGCATTCCCTCCCGCAAAGCTTGGAATTTATCGTGTAGACTGTATATTTTGTTTTTGATTTATATTTGTCTGCGAACTTCTTTTTTTCACATTTGGTTAAAACCATGATAAAGACCGTTGCTGTTAAAAATTATATCAATAATTTTACTCAGTACTTTCGATTGCTCTTAGCAAAAAAGCCATTTTGTTACGTTCATACCATTGTTTGTATTTGTAAAACTATTATTGTTTTTATTTAATACTAAACACGTATGTTGCATTTTTAATACCATTTTTATTTTTTGTAGTTACCAATTCTACTAATATTACACAAAGATATTTTTACTCATTTACACATCTCTGTCATCATGTCTGGTGACTTAAAACTGTAGAGTTAGCTTCTATTTACTGACAATAGTGTATAAAAATTAAGAATTAAGTATAAAATATTTTTTTTACAACACAGGGGGCAAACGAGCATGCGGCTCACCTGATGGTAAGTGACTACCGCCGCCTATGATCACCCACAACACCAGCGGCATTGTAGGTGTGCTGCTGGCCTTTTAAAAAGGAATATACTCTTTTCTTGAAGGTTATGTTGTCGTATCGATTCGGAAATACTGTTGCTGGAAGTTGATTCCAAAGAACGGTTGTGTGTGGAAGAAAGTGCCTTGAAAAACGCACGGTGGAAGACCGCCATTCGTTCAGATGATTGGGATGAAACTTTAGTTTGTGGCGGGTTGTACGGTGGTGAAAATCAGCAGCAGATATCAATCTGAACAATTCCTCAGAACACTCCCCATGATAAATTCGGTAGAAGATGCATAGAGATGCAACATCTCTGCGCAATAATAATATTACTATGTCATAGACAGTAGATTAGTATGATTTTCATATAGAAATTAATAAAATCATAACCAGTAGTTGTTATTATTTTATATATTATTATATATTTATTAAAATTATAAAGGCATAAATGTAGTGATACGCAAGCGAGTTGGTTAAACACTAATTTATTCATTGAAAGAATAAATAGAACATTTTGTTACCGGTCAGTATTTACAAAAGTATCAGTGGCCAGTACGTGAACATAATATACTACAATAAATACCTTCATAATTCATTTAATTACGAGGTTAATTAAGGTTATGACAGGTTTATAAGTAAACGATACTTGTAATCTTATTATTTCATACGCTGATCAGATCTAATACCTGTAGAGTATATATTATCTGGTGTTTTTATTCCTTTTCACTGGTGTATTCTGCTAAGATCTTTTCATAGATTAGGAATAGTAGACCACTCATTCTATCTTTCTCTTTCACCTCCAGACTGTCGCTTGTTTGATCTCTGCACAATAAAAATTTTTTTGTGTTTGTGAGAATGACAGTCTATATTAGTCTGGGTATTTTCTTGTATGGTTTTATATATTTACAAAAAAAAAAGTGTATTTAAGTACATTTTTAATAGTTTCAGTTAACAGTTGTCTAGTATTCATATGACAAGCTATATTTAGTTTGGAATTAGATGGTTATGGACTAGTTATAAATAATATACATAATTACCTCCAGTGGTAATTATTTATAACTAGTCGTATACCGCGGCGTTGCCCGTATAATCTATCCAGTAGTTTTTGCGTGAAAGAGTTCCATTCATCTGTCTATACTTATGAACTTTTGTAATTATAATATTAATCTAAACAAATTATAAATGCATCTTGCATTATTAAGGATAATATTTGGCATTCTCTTTCTACGACTCCTTTAGTTGCCCCTTATTTCTTGAAAGAAGTGTTGAGACATTGTATTGTTTCTCTGCCACTACACGGATGAATTAGCTGGTACACAGCTCCATTTAATGTAACAACGGGGAAACGGATCGACAGCGGGATTGGGGTAATTTCACTTAGACAATCAATTCGGTACGGTGCATAAGACGGCTACATTTAGGCTTAAGTTTGGATTCTCACTGCCAGAATGTGCACTGTGGCAAAGTTAATCTTTGGCACTAGTTTATTCCATAAAATATGAAGTAGGTATTAGTTTGCCATAATTATAATATTAATAATTTATAGTTTTGTTGTAAAACCGTTTATACTATTAATTTAATTAATATGTAATATTTAATATGTAATAATTAATGAATAGACAGCAAATATAACTGTAATATTACATGTTAATTTAATTAATAATATAAACGGTGATCTTTGCCGTCTATATGGCTGTTATAGTGATAGCCAATAACTATTAAGTACTCTTCAGTTATATCACCAATATTTTCAATTTGTGGTATTTAATTTTACTCTACGTAAAGTTTTTGAATAAGTCAAATTTCATGAAATGTATGCTTGTAGAATATAATATAATATGTCGTTATCCGAGTATCAAGACCAAACATTTCTAATCTATATTAGACACACAAGGAAAGAAAATGAGCGAATTCGTTGCCTCATAAAATGGAGTAAAAATAGCACCTGTACATTTCTTAAATTAGCAGATAAACGTATCTCCCACATCCTTCCTTGAATTGAGGTAGGTATTAACTGTGGATACGGAATAAACACGGGCGGTCGAAGCCCACATGTGTTTCAACTGAAATTAATTCGAGACCGAAGTGAATTGCCACAAAAATGATAAATTTGTAAACGCGACACGTCCGTACCATCCCCGACGTCTCCTCAGAACAAAACGCCGCAATGGTCCTAATTGCAGTAATTATGAAACTCTTCGCTCGTTGATGAAAGTAATTTTTCTGTAGCGACTACCAATTAGGACTTACCAATTACTGTGGAGAGGCGTAATTTGTAACATGAACTCAAATTATGCGATAAAATATTTGTTTAAAAATTTATACTCACTGACGGCTCCATTGTCAATCGAGTAAATTATTCACGTTTATTCGCGTCGTATACATTAGTACATTTGAATTAAGTACATAAAAGGTAATCTTTTATATCTAAACTGCATTAATTTCGCCGATGTTCGAAGACAGTCAGAATTTATACGACGCTAGGGAAACGTAATAAATCTTTTTGACTAGTATATTCTATCTCAAGAATTGCACCTTCATTCTATTAGCAATGGTATACAATTCTAGAGCAAGTAAAATAGATGATGGAAGTAACAAAACTCTTTAATATATTTTTAAAGTTTTTATATTATTAGAAAAAAACATTAATTTATATAAAATAAACACTATACTCTTTCAGAATTTGTTATACAGTATCTGAAAAATATTTTTCATTTGATTGCAAAAAAGTAAATAAATTCTTTTGAAAATGTCTTGAAAGGCGAAACCAATCAAATATTTATTATAACAAATTGTGAAACAGTTTTTGTATTAATATCAATATGTATTCAAAGTTTTATTGAGTGCCAATAATCGGCAATATGAACATAAAATATTCATACTTTTACTTATATAATTAGAATTTTTAATAACAGATATCAGCATGATCCTATTTCTCTATTATCTATATGTATTACAACTACTTTTACTATTACACCTACTTTACCTTTCCAAATTACAAATAAAAAAAAAACAAAGAAAGTATTATCTCGTGGAAAAATCACAACCCACATTTGGAACACACATACGTTTACCAAGATAAATGAATGATAACGAGCTGTGGGCCCCTAACGTTTTGGTTCACTAGCTGACGAGGAAATTACGAGGTGGTTCAATCATATCGCACTCAAATGCATAAATAGATCTAAAGATACCGTCGACTACGACCACTGACCGTCCCAATCGTACCCTGACATCTGGACAATGAATATTCATACGTTCACTCCATAATCGTGTTTCCGATTGCTTACTAAACACACTTGTTCGGTTGTTTTCAACGTTAGACTATTGTTTTTGATATAACTATTTTGGTTAAAGGTTATGGGGACGCCTATTAAGATTATTTCATTGGAGCTCGCTCGTTGTTTGTACAGTAGCGTTGTACGGGTTATTATGTCGCTTCGTGAACTGTTTGTATTGATATTCATCGTCTCGTTATGCGTAGTTAGAAATAAAGTGATTGTCGTTTAAAGTTTAAAGTTATATAGAATTTAATATAGATATTTTTATTATTTATAGTGATAGATTCGGGATATCATCATATTATCATCATATCAGCCGTTATCTGCTGTTATATGCTGCCATTATAATACTGCTGATTATAGGCCCGCCTTTGGAGTTTTTTTTAATGGATGACAATGAAATGGTTACCCCGCCTACTCTAACGGTATACGCCAGCGGGGCACCAGTGAAGGGTGATAGGTTAGGACGAAGTAGGTCAGTAAGCCCATCGTGACGAATTCAGCGTGAATTTCCTGAGTACAGATAAATAACACCTGAGTCCTCAGGAATGGCAATGCATGGGGGGTATCATGGGTGAAACAGTATACTCTGTTATGTCCATGGTACTGCTCATGTCTATAGGCGACAGTTACTACTTTCCATTAGGTGGACCGTCAACTTGTTTGCCATTCTAAGATGTATAAAAAAAAAAACAAGAATTGTTCATGATAATTTCCAGGGTGAACCACGTGGAAGTCGACCTACTCGTAATAGGGCATATTGCTAACAATGGGGTTGTCAAACTCCATTGCGTATTGGTAGTAGCGTTTCTCTTGAAACATCACCAAAGCCGAATTGTGGATGCTAACCCCCCTGCCAAGCGTGGCAACTACTGGTAAAAACTCCCCAGTGCGAGAGACCTATTTGAAATATTGTCATTATTTAAATACAGGTACAAAAATGTATTGTATTGGCGTATTATAAATATATATATTTATTCTTTAATGCCCATAATAAAAAAAAAATAATAAAAACAAAAGACGGACTTAATGCTATATAGCATTTTCTCCCAGTCGACCTTTGGCTAACAACAGAAACGTAATGCGTAAAAATAATGCAAAAAAATTGTTGTGGATAAATATGTAGTTACAGACATATCTATGTATATTGACTTACAAATTATATTATATGAGTATAGTATATACAATGGAGAAATATATATATTACTTAGATTAAAGGGCATAATGAGAAAATATATTTAAATTTATATTATTATGTATTTCATTATAATTTATTATAAATGTTTAATTTTAACTAGCTTTGTTTGTTTGAATTCGAATACGAGTATTATCGATACGAAATATGAGTTAATCCAGTATATGGTTCATTTGTGTAACAAATTTAATTTACATCCAGTTGTTTAAGCGCGGTTAATATTGTAAAAAGGATACAAGTATTAAAATTGTAGAAATATTGTAAACATAATAAAATTGTATACCAATAGTTATTGTGTGATTGAAATAATTAGAAACGGATAAGGTTCGAACCTACACCCACGCTATAATAGGACAGTGCTCTTACTAGCTCAGATTTAATATATTACACATATTCACATTCATATTTTCATAAGTCAATCATACTAATCTATCAGAACAAGCTGAGTTAATGCTCAATATACCTAAATGTATTTGAAATACATTTATGTTCAAATACATTTCATTGACCATAAAAGCCTTTAGAGCGAACTATTAGGCGTGTATCTTCAGCGACATGCACTCTTGTGCATTTTCTCTTTTATTTGAGCGTCGTCGCCTCGACTAAGTGATGTCAAGGGACCAGTCCGCTGGGCTGGCCATTAAGTTAAAACGCTTCCCATCCTCTTCACTGTTAATGTAATTTCTCGCAAACTTCTCCCTAATTCGATAAGGGCCGCGAAATAAACAATAGACGACGGTGTCTACGTGTGGTATAGTTTGATGGGAGGGACTCTAGAAAATCTTGCTTGGCTTTGATTAACAAAGCGACATGTTATAGTGTAATATGGTTATTATATCCCAACTAAACTTTAAGATCCTGATTAAGTTAAACTGTTTACTTCCTAACCAGGGGTTTAACGAAACGAAACAACATTCCGTGTTTATAATGAGTATATAACTTGTAATATGTTAATTTATTATTTTTATTTAACTTAAAGTATTGTATAGAGTAATAAGATTTCTTCAGGGTCACTAACATGCATGTATCACCAATAGTGTTGCAGACGTTCATAGGCTAGAATGATCGTTTACCATCAGACGAGCTGTATGCTTGTTTGCGACCTTTCTGGTATAAAATAAATAAATAAAACAGGATATTTATAATGTATTAAGTAACTAATCATCATACCAGCCTTTAATTGTCTATTGCTGAACATGAGCCTCTCCCTTGGGGGGTTTTGCCCGTTGTTGCTACGTTTGGCAGGCATACTGGCAACCGCAGTTGGATTTTAGAGATGTTTTTTCAAGAGTAGCGCTGCTGCCCATCCCTCGCCTTCCCATAGTTGCCTCCTACGATACCCACGGGAAAGGAAGGGATGGCCTACTCTACGTCGGGATCACACGGGATTAAGTAAGTTAGCTAAAGTAACTAATAGCTATGATAAATTACATTAAATGCCTTCTTAATTTTAAGTATATACTTGTATCATTATTTTACTGTATTTAGTTCTTGTGACCAACACATTATTGGAAAAATTTAAAAGTAATTTTTGTCTTTTTACATGTGTACATACAAAAATAGGTCGATAAATTATTTAAAATATTTATTTTAATAAGTTTTTACCAATGAGCATCCTATGGCTTAATAGTATACTACTTCGGCATAGATCGCAGATATTGTGAGTTCGAATGTGGCAGACACTAAAATATTTGTTTGTCAATTTCATTTTCTAATTTATTATCTGCTTATGGAAATATTATCAAATTAATTCGAGTTACACCCGCGACGATAGGCTTGTCTCCTGTCATGTTCTATTTTAATATGCTCAACGAAACAAGTGCCTCTGAGTAGTCCATTAGGGATCATTCATGGGCACATTTATTTATCTTATTTACTTGTTTTCTCACTCACTGATTGCTGACTTCTATTAAAATATCAAGTATATATAAAACTTATAAAGGCATAATAAGAATATTTTTATTATTAATCTAATAAAATATGTAGTTATTATTTACCGTTCAATAGAAAAAATATCTAGTTCTTCCGAATTCCGCAAAGGTTACGAGTATTCTATTTTTCACAGGATGTCGCTTCAGTCAGCAAATATTAGGTGAAAGTACATCAGTAGGTATCATTTTTCACAGAAATGCTACATAATGTCGTTCGGGAAATCAATGATATGGAACTGTTTATTTTAATGTTTGTATTGGGTTCTCCAATAGAAACGTTTAGTACTAAACCATAATAATGTAATAACTTAAAACATAATGAGACTTTGCTCTGAATTCAAAATTCGATTTGAATATATTCTTTTTTCAAAATTGTAACCCATTTTATTATTAATATAATGATTTATTTGAAATTAGAACGCGAAATTGTCAAATATTATGACTATTTGAAAAGAGTACCTCCTGAGTCATTTAGTTAAAAATGTATTGATATAACAAAAAGGACTTTACTTAAAATAACCAGTAGTTTTATTCGTGATGAAATTAACTTGAACGGTTAATATTTTGTGAATATATCCCGTAACATATACATAAAAAAAACCTAAATGAATTGTCGTTTTAAAAAATGAAAAATTATGTAGATTAAAGGAAGTCGCCCGCCGCGTCGGTCCGTCTGTGTACTTGAGGATCAACTTGATGGATTTTATTGCGATTTTCTCCATCATTCAGATGATTTCTCGAGGGAGCTTTTAGTCTGTAAACATAACTAAATATTAAATGTAATTTAAGCTAGAGAAATTAGCGAAGTTTCTTAAAAACACTTAAAGTACGACACAGTATCATTATACTCATTGTAGAATTCTAATATATATTTATTATATAATATAAGAATGCTCTTACTTATTTAAAATTATTATGACTGAGCGATACTCAGTTAAAGCCTTTGCTTTATGTTTTCTAAATTAACCTGCTGGACCAATTTAGAAAATTTAATATTCAGGTATATATGATAAAGGCGTTATTGCCTTTATCATATAATAGTTTATTGCTGCCTAAAATGTCCTGTCCTGACAGATCTAATTTGGTGAAAGAACCTTTGAGATTACATTACGTGACTGAGTGGATTCCTCTTTTTTTATTCAATTAGCCTGTTTCTTTGGATTCGTCTATAGCCAATCATTAGATCTGTATCTTAAGTTACTTCCAAGAAAAGGTACAAATTGTTTGAGGAAAAAGTATTTGGTGTAATCGAACAAATTGTTATATCTACGCGTAAAAGTATAATTAGAATAATGGTAGATATCAAAAATAGATTGATTTAATTTTGAAACGACTTTTAAAGGAAGATATTTTTAGTTACTGGAAGTTATTTGACTGCCAAAAAAAAATTTATATCATAAGAAGCAAACAAGCATGCATCTGTTACATACTTGATGATAAGTAATTCCGTTCATATATGCCCCCGTACATTAGATAATTACAACCGTATTACTAGCCTTGTTATTTTTAGGTGATAGATTTGTAGTAATTTTAGAAACAAAGTAATTATTATTTATTTTGTACTGTGCTTTGATCGAACCAGTAACCATCGGAAGGTGAGGTAGCGCGTTAAACCGCTATACCACCAAAGATCGAAAGTTTCCCTAATATCAACAAGGAGGTTATGTTAATCGTAAACCAGAACTTCTTATTAAAATTTTATTGTCACGTATTCTAGAACATTCTCGAGAGCATTTCAATAAACTGTTCTCGTCGAATACGAGTACTACTCGACTCTAATAAAAGTCCAAGTGTCCGGGTCGAAGAGTGCACATAAAACGGAGTCGCCACATGTGGCCTTCCCATCTCGATGCATAATGGGCGTGTAAACCAGCGTCTATATGACTGGAGGCTACGGATGACCGAATACGATGCTCCAATACAATATCTGAACTTGAATGAACATTGACTAGACTATTAGATGAATAAGTAGGTAAAAAATAAATGCTGTTGTAAGTATTTATAATATATTGTTTATAAAGGTAAATAAAGGAATATAATGTAATCTTAACATACAGTCCATACACCAATCTATTCAGACATACCTTATATTTATACTTTACGTACACAAAGATGCTACACGCCTTTACTTCTTTTATAAGTACTAGTAAAAAAGGAATGTTACTTTAGTTCACAATTAAGCTATGCACGAAGACGTGTTATTTCATTTATTAAAACAGATGAAGCAAATAAATTTTTTAATTGTTAAGTGATACAACAGATTCTTTTTATTCTTTATTGTACACAAAATATAATGTTAACCACAATTTATTTGAAACATAATGTACAAAGGCGAGCTTTTCTCTAATAAGAGGTTTCTTCCAGCAAAACCTTTTCATGTAAATTGTATGTTATTTTAAAAAAAAAATAGGCAGTCATACGATCTGCATACATTGTATAAACACATAAGACATGTATACACAAAGAAGAATACAAACTACACATTATAAATTGCATAAAATACATAAACCCTGTAAACATACACATATACTTACATATACATACATATATATACACACATATATTTATATATACATATACATATACATATATATATATATATATATATATATATATATATATATATATATATATATATATATATATATATAAATATACATATAAAGATGTTTAAGTTATGGATAAGACAAGGCGAGGTGAAGCTAAAATGTAATTAATTGTGCATCATATCTATGGTGTTCATTCATGTTTTTAGGAGAAAGAATATAAACTTTTTTAATATTATTTAATTTGAGTGCATTCAACCACTTTTCATTAGATAGTGTTATTTTAAGTTGTATAAAAACTACAGTTTTCAAATTGTATTATGAATATTTATGTGCATGTTACGAGATCATTAAGCAATTGTAAACCGAATTTTATAACTTTTTTTGCAATCGTCACAGTTTACTGTCGTGTCTGTCTGTATGATTGAAGCTGCGATTTACCTTTGCAGAGCAAAATTAATTTGTAAACACACGATTATGCTTTTAGTAGGCCTTCAAGTATTTTAAATCAAATATCTCGACAAAACAACTTTGTTTTTCTTTTTCTTCATCAGTATAGAGTACCTCATCTTTGGGCATATGCCACTACAATTCATTCTACGTAGCACGTTAATGTCATAGGTTACCGACGGTTGTCAAAAAATAACATTGGATCATTTGACTTGTGGTCTGCCTACACTTCTTTTCGCCTCAGTGCATGCAGTTTACGGTGCGTGTAATTCATTTTAAAATAACTCTAAATTAATTTTCACCTCTATTACTAGTAAAATACGCAGTTTTTTTCATAGCTAATTAATATGTCAATAATTATAATGAATATAAAGTATACTTACTTATTTTGCTATTTAAATAATTGTTGTTTAGAGAAAGAAGAAAACGCACATTTCATGCTGACAAAAGTTAACGTTCCAATTTTTACGACTTTACAGTTGTTTGGATACGCAATTCGGATCCTCTTAGGTGATGCGGCGTTCTCCAGCCCGTTATAACGATTCGAATCCCACGGGACTCCGAATTCCGTTTCGCGGAATTGTCATTCCTGTATGCGACATTCTTCTTAACTGTTATACCGTCGTTTAAGGATATATATATGAAGAACAATACGACATATTTTAACACCGGTGGAACGCTTTCGCTTCTTTGTTGTTTATAGCTAGGCTTGTTTCCTGCGATTCCTCGTGACAAAGTAATTTCTTATACTCACAGTGTTATTGTCGTAACGCGATCGATGACGTCTAAGTGGTGGGTAATGAAATGCAAACATGTCCTGGCTTCCTTATTGCGTCTCATTAATCTTTGGGGTGGCTTCTCTTTTTCTGCGGCTCTCACAATTTGTACATAGATTTGTCAAGATTTTGCCTTTCCTTATTTCCGCGAGTGGCCATAGAGGCTTATTATGATAACTTTATAGCTGACATATTAATTTATTTTTAATCATATTAATGCTTATTATGATACGTTTTCTAAATTTTACATAAGCTCGTACGTTATATTCGTACTCTCATTTCTTCTCTACTTTTTCATAGGTTTTATCTAAAACTGATCTCAAGCGACTTTATAATGGAGGTTCTCATTTCGTCTGTATTTAATTGTGTGTCCGTACTTTTATAGAATTTATTGTAAATGTGTTGATTTCATGTTAATTTTGTGGCTATTGAAAATATCGTTCTTTGCAAAGCAACAATTATTAATAAAAGTCTCGTAAGTGCACATTATATTACTCTTCTCCATCCAAAGGTTGCCTGAAAAAGATTGCTCTTAGAGATAAGACCGCCCACAATTTTCTCAGTGTAATGTTTTTTTTTGTAATTGTTAGTATAAGTTTCCTATTGCAATCTTATGGAGGAAAAAATAAAAAGTATCTATCTATCTATCTATTTATTTATGTATACATATTATATTGTAAAAATAATAATTGTATTTTTGTCGAGAATACTTGATAAGTTTCAGGGCCATTCATTCAATATGGTTATTATTTTTTTTTATAAAATTTATTTGTTTTAGCATAAGAAAGAAAATATA
Organism: Galleria mellonella; assembly: GCF_026898425.1. NCBI lineage: Eukaryota > Metazoa > Arthropoda > Insecta > Lepidoptera > Pyralidae > Galleria > Galleria mellonella. Next base: position 7,159,241 of record NW_026441995.1, on the reverse strand, counting down.
GCAAGTTAATTTAAATGGTCCCAACATTTTTTGTGTCGCCACATTCGACCTGAACGAGTAAGTCATATTGTTATAAGTTTTTTAAAGTATACGTACGTATATTCAATTATTTATATGAATACTAGCTTTTACCCGCGATTTTATCTGCGTGACCGGGTTATATTCATTGACTTGGATAAAATGTAACATAAGCCTCTCCGTCTCGTATGTATATATCAAATTTCATAGTAATTGGTTAAGCCATTAATGAGTTAAAGAGGTAAAATTTCATCTTTAGTTGTACAATTTCACCCTTAAACATCAATCTTAAACATTCACTAGAGATAACTTCATAAACTTTCTATGCGAAAAATTTGCCATTTTATGTCAAATCTGTTTCATGTGTCCAATGTTAAGATCGTAATGCATTAAAGATTTACAAAAAAGACAATTCCCTTTTGAATATATAACTGAATATGGCGGTGTATTCTAGCTGTATAAATAATAGCTATCGTAGCGTAGATACGATATCTGTTTCCGTAGGCATAGGAATATTGTTAACAATGCTGCTCTACGTGTAGAATTGTACAGATACGAGCGTGGTTTAACAATAATTGTGTATACATTTTGTACCATTTCGCAGTGTAATGAAACACTTTTGCCCGCGACTTCGTCAGTACGTTATTAGTGATTCTAATTAGTAAGAGGTCGATATAGTGAACGTTGATTAATCCGCTTGCCAAGTGCGGCAACTACTGGTACAATTCATTTTATGGGAAAGGTTTATATTTAGCAGTGGACAGTTAATGGCTGAAATGATAAACGATAATATTAAATAAATTTTCGAAGTCAAATAAATAATTTATGTATTTATATTTTAATTAATACACGTAGTTACGCGCAGACTGATTTATCTGGAGAAAAAACTCGATAACTATTCTTTTCAATATATATATATATATATATATATATATATATATATATATATATATATATATATATATATATATATAACGTAGGTTTATTTATGTGAGTATAAGTAAGTACCTAATATATGTAACAGTTTAATATATTTTATTTTCTATACATCGTCGACTAACGCCAAGAACGTCTTCTATATAAAAAATCCAGACAGCTATCTTTTCAAAATAAGTAATTGTTTAGTGGCTAAGATATACAAACTATATACTATATAGTTTTTTACAAGTATATATTTGTATAGGAGGAGTATAAATATCTATTAGACTAATGTCAAATACAAGTCGTCGTATCCTTACCGAAATTCAAACAATCAAACGTTGAATGATGGTAATAATCAAAGTCAGGCTTCAAACAATGGCGCGGAAAGTTAAATGAGGGCTATTTTATTTGTGAGGTCGGGTAGGGCAACAAATTGAATAATTATTCAAGGGTATTGTCCTACGCGTCGATAATCGTGCGTTTGACCCGACTCTTTTGTTAGACGGCAATTCTACAAAATAGCACTTGATCCGTATTTCTAGGGCCAATCAAGTGACTCGTATCGATTACGTGATAGGTGGAAAAGAATGAGCTCTTTATGTTGATGTTGATTTCTATTTCTACCGATCAACTATACAAAGGTACGAAATTTAAGTAACACTGAGATATTTGATTGGATTAGACGATAGGCACATTGCGTTTCATCAGTAAGATTTTAATTTAAAAATATAATGAAATGTAGATTATAATTAGACAATACTTGTATTCATACTTGACCGTGATACAATATTTCTACTAAAACGGCGGGTAGAAAAAAGTACTTTAATAATTAACTAAATTTATAATATTAACTTGCAATTTCAATTAATTTCATTTCAATCTTATTCTGTTTGGTATTTGGGTATGTTAATAAAAAAAATATTTTAAGTAACTAACATAAGGTCACACCTAGCATTACAGGTACTATAAGCTATTTTAACTCATTGTGGTAATTATAAGTGTCTTTATATAATATCTTTATGTAATAAATAACTTTGTTCAAGTATTAATGATATTTTGTTGTTAAACATGCCGTGGAGTTCTTAAGGATGTTGTAAAAATATAATCATGTTAAACGCTAAAAGACACGGAAGTTTCTTTTATATTATTTATTGGCGTGAAAAGAAGATATTCATACTTTGCCTTACTATAACTACTCACATTTTTTAAAGTTTAATTGGTATCAGTGCAACTTTTGTACAGGAATGTCCAAGAAAATCTTGTTTTTTTCTTTTCTTTAAATCTATGAAGAATTGTATAGCTAAAGATGCTGTTCCGTTGAATTAAACATAAAATTCTAATCCAAATGTAGAATACCAGTTTATATGGCTATTGATGGAAGGAAATTATAACATGTTTTCATTTATTTCTTCCTTTGAATATCTTTTGCGTTTAACTGACAAAAGCGACCCTCTTCTAAGGTAAGTGGTCGTGAAAGGCATATTCAGTAGCAGTACTGTACTGTCATACGCAACAGTGAATTTTACTGTGACTAGGGGAAATTATGTAAAAATGCCATATGTTTATAATATTTCAAATATAAAGTAAAACGACTGCCGTTTTAGTGAAAACACATTGTATATGTTTCTTTTAAATATATATAAAATAGAATTCCAACTCCGTTTGTGTTATTGGTCCAATGGGGATGGCAGGTAAAGTTAGGTTATTTGGTTTATCGTGATAATTTCAAATTTGAGTAGCTTTCGAGATGGGCCCGATGCTGTAACGATACTCTGATATTAGATGTTCGTAAAATGCCTAATTATTTTGATCTTTATATATTGATACGTACAAAATTTTGTATTAAAATATATTTGAAGCCAGTTAGATATCAGTATATTAAGAGGAATGTAACTATTTCACCACAGTGTTTATAATTGATAAAATTTGTCTAAAAAATTTATATGGGATTACAATTGTACGTATAAGAAAATAATATAAAATATTATAAAGAAAAAAAAATATCAATTTGATTTTCACTCACTTTTTATGTAATTTAGAATGTCAAACAAGCTGACTGCCCACCTGAAAGAAAGCGGTAATTGTTGCCTACAGATATGAGCAGTACCATGGGCATAACAGAGTAATCTGTTTCGCTCATGAGTTGCCATTCCTGAGGAACAAGATGTTATGCCTCTGTACTCTGTAAATTTACTGTTATATCACACCCTTCAAACCGAAATACAGTCATGCAAACACAACTGTTTCACGGTCGAAACACGAATGGGATAAAGGTATGCAATTAAACGACTTTTTTACAAAACCTTCTTCTGGTAAACGCTTATTCCTAATAATCCAAATTTTTTAATTTAGGGAATAAATGATTAATAGCTTATCTCTCTTTTGTCTTTTCAACAATAACGTCTTAAAAAATATTCAATATTATTATTTAATAACGTCTTAGATATTAGGTATTCGTATATACAGTGTAGATAGGTGCGATTACATGGTCAGAAAGGGGATGAATACTGGGATGACTGCAAACAGAGATTAATGGAAGAGAAAAAAAAATTACGTCGATTCCAAAATAGGTATAGAACAAGAATAGATTATCTGTTTTCTAATCTTTCTAAACTAGATTCAAACTATTGACAAATATACATTTCGTATTTAAATACCAACAATTGGGTTTGAAATATTAGTATGTAAGTTCAAAAGACAGATAATTGCAGTGCCACAAACACAATATTCGTAAGATTTTATCCAACTAATCTTGTTACATATCTCTGGGTATTTTAGCATAAGAGCGTCACCACACATGCATACGAGAATATTTTGAATGAAGTAAACTTTATTATATTTTTTCTAGAGTTTATTTAACTTACTTCTTATGTAAGTTCATTTGCAATTATTTTTATTAGCTTTTATCCGCGACTTCGTCCGCATGACTGGGATGTGTTCACTGACTGGAATAAAAGATACCCTCTGTCGTTTTCTATCCAATTTAGTAAGTGTATACCAAATTTTATAGTTCTGTTAAATTATAATGTTAACTTAGACTATTTTATTGACAAATAATGCACAACTTACATTGTTGGGCCTAGATATACGCAATTTTGTATAGCGGGTTCTTAATAATGTAAATAAATACACGAGTTTTTCTAAATTATAAGAAAGGGAGATAATAGGTTGTGTCCAAACAACTTATTATATGTTGCGGGAAACAGTGTATACGTATACATACCATTTTCCAATATTATTTTTTTTATTGATATTATATTATATTAAAAAATGATTCATACAAGTCTGTCACTCCCTTTTCCTTTTATAAAATACACCAACAACGTATCGCTCCGAAATGAGATGCAAGCGATAGCATCCACCAAGAAAACCTTTATCGAATTTTTGCTCCAGAAATTACGAAAGTTTCATGTGAACCCGACGCAAATTGAAATTCTCAACTTGGGTTATGTTATGACATGGGAAAACTACGGAACTAGCTGCTTTTTACAATGCGCCACGAATAAATACAGTTTCGGAATTTTGCTTCATGTGCATTTACATTTCTTTGATATTCTGTGGGTCTTTTGAAACTCAATTTAGCAAAATGTATAATGTTGTAGTAGTAACAATAGCACTGTGTGTGAATTTGTTTCTCAAACGAATTTTAAAGTTCTTGACAATTAGAAACTGCTCTGGTGTATTATTTTACTCGTAATTCATAACAAAGTGAATGTCATTAACAACAAAATTGATTTAAGAGATATTACGTTTCTCTCTTTGATTGCCTCTTATAACCTTATTTGGAATTCACAGTCATGAATTTAATTTTTGATTGATTCATTGATTTATTTCGATTTATCCATCGACAATACCCTTCTCAGAGACAATCATACAAGATTTCTGAGTATTGCCAGCATATTTTACTTTCCTTATCTGTATGTTTAGTAGCTCTCCAAGACTGTTCATTCCAGTAAGTATCTATTTAATTCACATTTATTACGTACTGTTAATTATGATTCAAATAATTATATTTCATTATAATATAATTTAGAAGACGAACTCATTATAATCGGAAAATACAAATTTACGTAAACTGTTTTGCTTTTGTAAATTTATTTTCCGATATGTTAACTTCCATAGATTAGAATTAATTCTAGAAATTTATACAAGATAAAATTTTAATTTATTTAATAAAGGATCTTGAACACAATAGTAATAATGCATTGACAACCTTGACCAAATATTTAAATTATTTCCAAGGACCATTGTTAAAGCATTATATATTTTCCTATATAAAACTTTTCCTTCTTTCACGAAATGGAAATATTACGTATTCTGTTATAGAAATATGATTTATCACCGAGTTCAAGTAATAGATGTAATAGTACTAATTGTATACCACGGTTTTACTTATGTAATTTAGTAGGCATATAAATTACTTATACTCAGTTAAGAGATAGCCTATCCATCTTTACCAAATTTCATTAAAAATCTGTGCACTATTTTTTGCATGAAAGAGTAATAAACATCCATACATATATCCTTACAACTTTCGCATTTATACCAGTAGTAACAAAAATAATCCAATTCTCAAAATTATACTTTCTGTTTTTAGTTTTTCTGTATTTGTACACAGTTTTTCTTGAGACATAAGACATAAGATTACGATCACCAGTTACGGTACTGCCTTTGATGGAGGTTCTTATAGTAGAAATTGCTAGATTTATTTTATGATATTTATTTTTAAGAAAGTTCTATTGAAAACGGAAATAAAGTCTGATAAATAAAAGAATATGGAATGTTCTATTTTAAATTGATTACTGATTCTACAACAAATCGATTGTTTTGTTGAACTTTTACAACCAATACGTGTTTCCTTTTTGTTTCTGTTAGTTTGAACCGAGCTAAAAGGTATATTGTTTGATTGTAGGTGTATTGAAATGTAATGAATACAAGCATGCTACTGAAATAAACTACCTACTTTTTGATTAGATAAATCTGGTTTGAGTATATGGTTTTCCGTATACAGGGCTTCACAAGTATCAAGAGGGAGACTTTGTATAAAAGTCGATTGCTTGGGTACCTCTGTCCCATTTGTGTTTCTACCGTGAAGCAGTTGTGTTTGCATGGCTGTGTTTCGGTTTGAAGGGTGGGATATGGCGTGAATTTACTGGGTACAGAGGAATAACACCTGAGTCCTCAGGAATGGCAACGCATGGGGGGTATCATGGGCGAAACAGTATACTCTGTTATGTTCATGGTACTCCTCATGTCTATAGGCGACGGTTACCACTTTCCATCAGGTGGGGCGACAGCTTGTATGCCATTCTAAGTAGTATACAAAAAAAAAATCAAAATTTAATCTATAATGATTTCAAAAAATGTAAAAAATGTGGAGACGGGAGTAGGGAATTGTGTGTAATGACAATTGGGGAACATATGTGTCTATTGCTAGCAATATATCCTTGTCAGGTCAACCTCTAAACGACCCCTCTGGGAAGCCACCGTGGTTAATTCCTGGTTAATTTGCCATCATGGACCAATTGAAGTGATATCATTCTTATTTATTCACCTCTCACTGACACCCTGTCAAAGTATAACATTTGCATATGCGGATGAAGGGACCCTTCCATTTTCTTACATAAAAAAATATACAGGCGGACTCTATATTTTTCATCCGCATAACGTGCAATTAAAGCAAGGGTGTACCAAACACTTTTTTTCCTGAGTTTCTACATCGTTATTTCGTTTTTTGAATTTCATATTTCCATGAATCATTTTTGTGTAAACCCTACATAAAAGCATGAATTTCTCCACAAATCCCGTTGGGAAAAATAAGAACCCTCACCTTTAGTGTTTACTTAGGTTAGAGAAACAAGTGGATATCGTGGCCTTTCATATGAATGTATGAATCTATATATTTGTTATAAGGAGATAATATTGTAATTAATAATTGAAACAATAATAAATTTATACAAATTTTTTTTTTCTTAAAAAAAGTACAATCTATGTTACTCGATGGTAAGTCTCGTTCTATAAGTAAAAGAATTTTAAAAATCATTTAACGATTTTAATATTTACCAGAGGGAGACTTTGTACAAAAGTCGATTGCTTGGGTACCTCTGTCCCATTCGTGTTTCAACCTTGAAGCAGTTGTGTTTGCATAGCTGTGTTTCGGTTTGAAGGGTGGGATATGGCGTGAATTTACTGGGTACAGAGGAAAAACACCTGAGTCCTCAGGAATGGCAACGCATGAGGGGTATCATGGGCGAAACAGTATACTTTGTTATGTCCATGGTACTGCTCATGTTTATAGGCGACGGTTACCACTTTCCATCAGGTGGGCCATCAGCTTATTTGCCATTCTAAGTCGAATAAAGAAAAAAACGATTTTTTGGAATAAAAGCTTTTTGTTCCAAAAAATCGTTTTTTATATTTATTAATTTAGATACAGCGTCTCTATTACATGTTTTTGTCACCACATTTTTTACGCAACTTGGGTACTAGGCACTATCTATAGGCATATATCTGTGCCTCTAGTGAGAAAGGTTCAATTCAAAATGGCCACTTTTCAGGAGAGCCAAAAAACTATTTTAAATAAAGAAAAAAAAAATTCTGCTGCTTTTATTATTTGCTAATTGAACAAGTCAATGATTGCATTTATAGTAATTTTTTCTCCTCTTTCTTATGAAGTTGTCGGTTTTTGTGTAAAACCAATAGTTTTAAAAATAGTTCTATTATACCTAATCACACTTAACAAAAATATTAAAATTATCATGTGAAAATAGTTTTAAGTTGAATTAAAACTTATTGAAGTATTGAAGAAAAACAATGTTGTGTATTTTACGCTATAAAAAATAATTGCTATTAAATGGTGTAAAAGGGTTCAAATCAAACTGATTCATTTTACACAAAAATTAATTCATATTTAAAGGGTGGTTTTAAGTATCTTGTCATTTTTGGCACTATTTTTGTAAAATATTGTAGTTTTATTTCTAATTATGACTTTTTTACCACAAATATTTTGTTAATTGTAGCCTTTTACATGTTTACTATCTCTATTGTTTTTAAAGATATCGCTACGGTTCTTATACCATTTGAAAGAGAAAAAATTGCTTATTTAAAGTAGCCTAAAAAAGAAAAAGGCTATAACTTGAGTTATAGCCTTTCTCACTAGAGGCACAGATATTATCGTTACACGAGTATGTAATATTACTTACATATGCATAATATTTTTTAGATTTTTACCTGATTTTTAATTAAGGTATATTATAAGGTATAAATATGTTATGTTCAGTTCTATTTGATAAAATGTTATGTTTATATTATACAGAGTGTAATTTTGTAATAGGCTTAAAAGACTTTTATAAATGTTAAGATATTAAGTTTCTTAATTAATTGTGGGAGTATTACACGATACTTGACGATAGCATAAAATAATTATGATATCACAAATGGTCAACAATTTATTTTTTGGTGTCTTTGTTACGTCCAGGTTTCTGTTAATCATAGACGTTACTTAAAAATAATAGGTGTTAATGTTATGAATTTTTTTACAAATTGTACAGTTAAAATAAAGTTTATTTCATAATTTTAGAAGGTATTGCGAATTGGTCAGCGTAGAACTGGCGTCGAGATGTCGCGCTCGGCATCGGATATTGAACGAAAAAATCATTTTTATATCATGTCGAGTTCTGACAACCATTTTGAATGCAAGACATCGACGACTGAAATTCGTTTGATAATAACGAATTATTAATGTCTTATAAAATATTGCAAGAGATTTTTTTGAATTGGGTAATAATGGAATGGAAGCCCCGGATATGTTTTCGGTATACATCAGCGAGGCACCAGTGAGTGAGAATGAAAGCAGGTCAGTTAGCTTATCATGGCGAATCTACCACGATAGCTTCCAGGAGAAATCGTGTGGAGGTCGGCCTGACAGGGTACATTGCTAGCAACGAGGCTTTTAGATGCTATTGTTAAGAATATCACCCTCCCCCCCAACATTACAAGGGTCAAAAATCTAAATAGAAGTAAAATTTTTAATGGAAAATATGTTAAGGCATTTACTGAATTAAATTTTATTGTATATTTTTAACCTGAAAATAAACAATTAAATTAAATTAGTCATATTAGAATAGAGGACTGTCTGTTTTTTATGTAATTACAAGTGAATAGCTAGAGAAATAAGTATTAACAAAATCGGATAGTTATTAGCTCAACATGGACTTATCAACTGAAATCTGTCTTATCAGAATCGGTTAAGTGAATCATGAGACATCGTTTGTCTTATTATTTAAAGTCACGTAGAACGTAGAGGCAATAAAAGATATACTCAATTAAGTTAGCTAAATTGGTCTAGGAATTTCAATTAACGTTATTTCATAAGTTTAATATAGATAACGAGCTTGTACAATCATCTTGTGTTTTGTATGTGTAAGTTAAGTATTTGTTTGTGCGGCCGATGGTTGAGAGTTGGCTGAGTGGGGGCGAGGATACTGAGGGAGATAGGCGCTCTCAAGTATTCATACATCACGTACAACCATGGCCCCTAATTAGTAACAAAGCAAAGATCGTGCAAATAGCGCAGTTAAAATTTTATTTGCAAATATAATTAATATAAATGATTAAATTTTGAGTAAAAAAATTAATCGAGAAAAATTATTGATTTCTTTATTTTATTTTCTATGTATTAATATTATATATTCATATTTTTTATATTTTATTTTATGTAATTATGTATTTGTTTAACAAAATTAAAGATTCTCAAAAGTTTGTAATGACTGTCTGAATTTTAAAGGATTGTTACGTAACGATATTAAACCATCTGATCTAATTATTTTTTTTTTAAAACCTTTTTTGGGTTTAAAATATTAAGCTTAGATAAATGGTGTCGCGGACTTTTTTGTAAAGATAAAATAATGAATATTTTTGTTTTTCTTTTTTTATACCTTTGTTTCAAACCGTTCAGGCAGCGTACGCCATATTGCAGAATTTTTGCAAACTTCAATTACATTTGTTGTAATTAATTATTTAAAATATGAACGAATGAATGAATGAGTATATTTTATTTGCATTATACAATATAGGAAATAAGCAAGACAATTTACAAACACAACGATACAATTGTATAAGTACAGTATGCATATATTTACTAGAATAAAAAGTAGCCTAGAAGTTTTTAAAAGTAGTACTAGAATAAATAGTAGTAATAGTAGCACTCAAGGATAATATACATTTCTAATAGTATAAAAATTAAAAAATCAGATTAGTAGTACCCCGAAAACCGGAATTCACAAATTTGACCTCTTTATAATATTAATATTTATTTAATGATTATTATTTTATTGTTATGTGCACTTTGGATTTTTAAAAGTGTGAACAGAGGAAATTTATTATAGTTACAACAAGCAACGAACAGTATAGTATAGAAGCTTGTAGAATGAAGCCTTGTATGATTTGTATTCTACTGTTACAAATCTAGGTTTATGTTCGTATTACTTTACCGACAAATTAATTTACCGGAGGCAGTAAACTTACGTATCAATTTACATAGCAGTAAATCATAATGATCAAATTTATGTATAAACTGGCTGTATCCTGTGAATTCGCTTGCGTGTTAAATATATAAAGCGTTAAATTAGAATATAATTTATCCGTGTACCAAATTCCACTTTAAGTTGTTTTTACTCGAAAGAGTAACAAATATATATCTGTATATACTTACGAACTTTCGCGTCTATAATAGTAGTAGTACATGTGCATATATCCAAACATCTTTACAAACTCACATTTATAATCTTAGTAGGAAGTAGGATAAGTAAGGGTGAAAAATGTGACCTTTTCATATTTCACGAGTTCCCTTTACGTTTAAAATTGGGGTGAAATTTTGTTATCTCTCCTTGCCACCACTGAAAGAATTATTAGATTACAGCTCATGAGTATACCAAATTGTAACTGGATTACTCTGATGAAAATATATTGCTAACAATTCATCCCCCTTAAGACAGTTTTTAGAATGTTTACGGCCAGTATTCAAATGAGTATAGACATGACACGGTTTCAGATTACAACTTGTTTTGGTCATAACATCAAAGGGTCGATAGGTCCTGGACATAACAGCCTCAGGGACATTTTCAAAGCCAATATTATTTCAAACGTTTATTTGCGTTTTATTTTCTGTTATATACTTTATTTTAAAAATATGTAAAGAGAAAGGTAAAAACGGAATGCTTATTAGATATTTAAGTATTAATTTGTCTTTGTGTATATAGAATGCTATGGGCGATGTAATGTAATTATTTTTTCTTATCATGAAATGCTTTCTATCATTTTAAAATTTTAAGCAATTACATGGTGGTCGATGTTTTCAATTCGCTGATATCTTTTATGCAATTTCAAATATTAAAACACATGTTTGTAGGATGGCACGTTAGAATGGAAGTCCAATGTGGGCAAAATAATAGACTCTTGCTATATTATCCTAAGTAATGTTCAAAATTTGTCAATATATCTATATATTAATCAAAATATATTTATTTCAGAAGTTAAATAAAAACTTCTATGCAACACTATACAACAGTACTTGAAGATATTCAATTTCATCGAAGTCGATAAATTATTCAATGACACGCGTTTCGTTTCACCGCTGCATCGCAGAGAAAGTCAGTTTACGGTTGAAGATAAGAATTAATTGATTTCGTGAGGTGCAGACAATCGTTGGTATTTGAGTAATGAACTGAGACGTCTTTTGCTGACAATATTAAATTATAATTCACACTGTCTGTGCTATGTTTTACATACTGCTTGCTTCAATAATTGAATTCCATTTTATTCGTAATATATTAGCTATTTATTTTACAGCAAAATTTTTTTATTTATGATTAGTATGATAATTACATAATGAGATTTAAATTATGATTTTGCTTTTTTATTATTTTAATATATTGGGATTTCTTAGCTGAATCTGAACAATTTTTGATAAATCTTTTTCGTCAAAAAAAACTCGTTTGCCTATTACTCCATACTAGATATTGAGATAGAAGACTTTTTGTGCAACGCAATAATATCTATTGGTTTTAAAATCATGGTGCATCATATTGCATCAAAGTGTGTCTCTATATAGTTACTTGCAACCTTATCTTGCATGCAACCCACTTACATAATAGACCCTGGCTCCCGGTGGAACTGTGAATATTGAGAAGACAGCGATACGCCAAAGGCGCGATGTTCTCTGCATCTGAATATAGAACGCGAGTAACGACCAAAGGAATAATAACAGCTAAAATGACATTTATTTGTATTTCAAATATTACCTAGAATTTTTATATATACCCTTTGTACTTCAGCAGCCTTATTTAATATATACATAGTATTTGGAAGTGAGAAAGGTATAGACTACTTTTTATTGCAATCATACGGTTGAAGATGCGAGGAGATCATCATTATTTCAGTTAATTGTCTATTGCTAAACATAAAATTTCTCGATAGATTGTCATAAGGCCATATTAATAATTATCTTGAGCCACTTGCACTACTGACTCCTTATAACACATTTGAGGTAGTCGCTCCATTTAGTGAGGGGTCATCTTACACTGTGTTTCTTTTTACGAGGTCGCAACTCGAGAAACTTCCTTTCCCGTCGATTGCCGGTATGGCTGGTTCTTTTTCATGCAGCTACATATGCGGACATAGCTAGTAAACGAATAAATATTTATATTTGTTTCTAGTTTACTCCATAGGGAGTTGAGTGAAATGATTAATAATATTTTTTTTACCTTTAATTAATGTCTTTTTTTTATTATTATTTTAAGGTCTTTTTTTTTACTTCAATATTTTATTGTAAATAGAGAAATATTTCTTAAATTCTAAGTAGGAGATAATAAGTAATGATAGTAACTTAGATAATTAAATCATATTATACAAAAAAATAATAGTATGATGTGTAACATTTTATATTTTACAATAAATAATAGTATTACACTCTATGTTGTACTCTTACGTATTTCGCTGTATTAAAGTAATAACTGAACACTTTCTAAGTATTGATTGAAATTCATGGTAAATAGTTTACGAGTTATTTGATAGTTACAGGAATTTAATATTATTTTCATCTAATACTGTATACATTACCTATTTAATAACTTTTTAATTGATTCAAGAAAAAATATTTTAAATAAGTGTATTAAATATAAAAAATAATCTTGTATGTATACACATAGATACATATAAGTAGAGAAAAAATATTTTAATTTAATCAAAAAAATTATATATAAGGATATATTTCATTAATGTCAAAATTTTGTGCTTATCTATTAGAAAATAAAAAAAAATTTCCTATTTATAATTAATTTTTGTACCTTTATTTTCTTCTGTAGAGTATATTGCTAGCAATGACCCCTATATTTTATTACGAATACCCCCCCCCCAGATATATACTTATTTGGTTTACATTCTTCTATTGATATTTTTTTATTCTCTCTACTTTTGTTGTAATTTGTATATTAACCGTTGACGTTCATATAATAAAGAACTAAATAAATAGATAATAATAAAGATATATTATTCAATATATATGTATAATAATAAGACAGTAAATATTGTCACGTGATTATACCACCATTTGGTTCTACAATAGTAAATAAACTGCCGTCTCAGTTCGCATGGAATTTGTATTAATAATGCCTTTCATTCCTTAGCACAAAACTTAACCTAAATTCTGACCGAGGACCTAAGATGCCAATTTTCATTAAAATTTATTCCATAATTTACCTCGATTTGATGAATAGATAATTGACAATGATCTATAATTTTAGTTATTATCAACTAGCTCTATCCTGCGGTTTTCCTCGCGTGAATTTGAATAAAAAGTATTCTATGTGTTAATCTTTTACTTGTTAAAAGCTAAGGTAGCCTGTATTGTTATATATCAACATATAGATATGAGTACCAAATTTAATATAAATCCATCCAGTCGTTTAGTTAACAAACATCCATTATCTTTATAAACTATTATAATAATCGTATTTATAGGACATACTTTAACTACTCATAATTTTTTTATTAAGTTTTCCACGCTCGTAATCTAGTTGGATTCCAGTATATATTGCACAATAAGTTTCATCTTACATTGAAACAAAGAGCCCTTGAAAGCCGCCGGTAATATTAAGTTATAAGGCAAAACAATATTAAAAGGAGGAATTTAATATAAACCCTACCATGATTATTATGCGAGATATGTTTGTGAAAGCCACGGACAACTTTCAGAGTGGGTACCAACTGTACAATCTTAGGGGGGAGGGGGGATGTTTGGGCGTCGCATATCACATTATCGGGACTTCCGAGTGAAATAGAGTGTTTTCTAGCTAGGATGGAAAACACGGATAGAAAATAATACAACTAGAACAGTCTTCTATTACGTTTAGTAAGTCAATATAAGTGCAATTTTACAACGTTTAATATTTATCTATAACAGAAGAAATAAACTGAAAGGAGTTTTTTTTTAATGGATAAATCATCATTTACTCTGCTATTATTGTCCACTGCTGAACATAGCTGCCTATACACTGCCATAAAAATCGGTCCTGAGTTACTTGCATCCACTCCCTGCAATGCATTTGAGATCGTTACTTCATCTTATGGGGGGTCATCCTACACTGTGTTTGCCCGTGCGGAGTCGCCACTTATGAACCTTTCTTCCCTATCGGTTGTTAGTTCTCCTCCTGTCTTTCTCGATTTAATATAGTTTATGTATTATCACTATGACTTTAGACTTTGCATATTTCTGTTATGGAATGGCAATGATTGTTTTATTACGTTTATATGCTAGCTTCTAACCGTGACTTCGTTTGCGATATATTCATCGGTCGAAATAAAAAGTAGCCTATTTTCTTCTCCATCTTATGTACATACGTATATATAGATTTTCATTACGATTAGTGCAGCCATTAAGAGGATAAGAGGTTACTAAAAATCAATAATTTACATACAATTAGTAAGGAAGTAAGAATATAAATAATTAAAAAAACAGGCATAACACTAGTTTTAAGAAGCAGAAAATATGTAAATAAGGAAATGTCACGTAGTTACGAGTATATACTAGTCTTCAAGAATGGCAATAAATGAGAAACCATTGGCGTAACATGTGTCACGTTTCTTATGATGTTTATGTGTATAAGCGATGATTATCTACCATTTTCCATCAGATAGATTGGTAGCTTTTATAGTATATAATTTTAACTATATAAAAATCTGGCTATGGTATTATTTTTAATTTCTCGCAAACATTACTTTTTTCTCTATGGTTGGATCTCAGTATTTTTAGGTAAAACAAATCGATAATTTCATGACCACCGCTGCATTTCGAAAACATTTTAGAAAGGTTTATCAAAAAATGCAAATTTACTTACTCGTTATTCTAAATTTCCGAATAAAAAAAAACTGTTTTATATATTGGTTAATACAATTTGTTTATACAAATTCACAAAGTAAAAAAAAAAAAATAATAATAAATACAGAAGACTGAAAAGTTTGCAATAATATTCTGGCACAGCCAGCTCAGAGCGCTAGTTTATACATTTACATACATAATTAAATATTTTATCCCTATAAAACTATTAAAAAATATATTTTTTAAATATTGTTTACTTACAATTTTTTCTTCATTTTTTTTGTAACTGAATAGTTGAGTTTATAATAAAATCAGACTCTACATATATCTTGATATCCCACTTACGGAGTTTACTCCTATTCCCTAAATATGACACATTTTTTACCGCTAGATGGCGTGTTGGGATATATTGATTGACCGACATATTGAGGACATACATTATACGCATATGCGTTATGCATATTGCTTAAGTCATATAAACAAACTCAGTTTCACATTTATAATATAAGTAAGGTTTGTAGTAGGTATTACTTTCCAGTTACCATAACATTTAGTTATTTTATGTTTCAAGTGAATAAAATATTATCAAATTTATCATTGTCTCGCTCGATTCTGTTACGTACTTATTGTTTACCATAAAGCAAAATTTCCTCAGGGCCTATCTTCAATGATATCAGCTTGTAACTCTATGATAAAATACACTATTTTATAGAGAATATTATTACAATGGTTAAAATCATTATAGCATGCTCTTAGCTTAATAAAATAAAACCTTTTTTTCTGTTAGTCAGATTATCAAAAACGTAGACATTTAAATGCCTAATCAGAATTTCAAATTTCGTTTTATATAAACGACCTCTAAATTGTTTGTTGCTTTTGAAGTGAATTTGTTTTCATAGAATTTAAGAGATGAATAATTTTACTTATCGAAATAAATGCCCAATGTTAATTCAAGGTATACTTGCGTAAATTTTTTTGTATCGAATTTTGTACTTAATAGTATATGTATATATATGCACCATGGAGTGACGAGATGTGACATATTATAATTATATTATTTAGACACTAAATAATAATAATAATAAATAGATTTATTTTCTCTTTATAATTCATCACAGTGAAATACAATAAGACATGCTTATATTAAAGTAATCAAATTGTAAATATAATTGTGAGAGACTGCCTGAGATAGGTATAAGAATACCTGTATTACAGGTCACCAGGGCCTCACTCCGCAGGATTACTTACTAAGTACTTGTATTATAATATAATAAGTGAATTCAATGTAATAAATATAATTTATAGGAAGAGATAATTAATTATAATTTAATCTGGAAGTTGTGCGTGTGTGCGTGTGTGTGCGTGCGTGTATGTGCGTGTGTGTGTGCTTGCTAATAATGCTTGCACACAGTGTGGTTCCAAAGGAATTTTCTTTCGTGAACGTCTAGGCTGTGAAATGACCTCCCTGCCGAATTTTTCCTTAGAGATTAAAGTACGGGGTTCTTCAAAAACGGTATATTAAGGTTTTTTTCAAGATCGGCAACACGCACGTGACACCTCTAGTGTTGTAGGCGTCCATAGGCTACAATAATAAAAAAAAAAAGATTAACTTCAAGATGGAATACCGTATCTATATTTAGATTTAAATACATTGAGAACTACTATTATTTAATAGAGTTTTGTACTTGTATGGTGTTTTAGGACCGTTCCTTATAAGGTAGTTTGTGAGGAGACCTATTTTGAGCAGTGAGCAGTTGACGGCGGAAGTAATGATATACGGTATTAATACAGTTCGTGACCCTCTAAATTTTTTTACCTTTCCCATAGGAATCTAATAAATATTCGAAAATGATATTATTATTTAAAATTATTAAATACACGATAAAACTATTAGCGTGAGATTCGATTTGGCTATTTATACTCAAAATTATATAATTATTCTTTTATACATTTCTAACATATCAATAGGACGAAAAGTGTGGTCTCTTCTTGCATAAATGATAAACTGATAAACGATAAAAAGAAATGGTCAGATTAGGCCCTTAGACTGTGTGTTTTTGTCTGTGATTACACAGACAAAAACACACATCTAAACAACAAACATCTAAATTTCCACCTAAAGTTTTACTATTACGCAAGTTTCTGAAAATGTTTTTGTTCAGTCAGGCGTAATATTTGAACGGATTTGAATAATAGATAGACTTAGTTCAGGATAAATGCATAAGATTATTTTTTTAGAATTTAAGAGAATTTTTATAGAATTTATGGTTGAATATTAGGCGAAGTATAATTTACTAGGCTGAAGGAAACAGTATGTAATACAATTAACTGATTTTGATAAAGTTTTATTTTTAGTTTTGGCAGGCGCACGTCTCTATTTTATTAAGTGAAAATAGCAACTAGGCGGCTTAATTAAAAAAAAAAAAAAACAAAACTGTAAACCTTTTGGGGAGTATTATTGTTTTTATATCTTTCAATAGCTCAATATATACAATTTTACAACAATAAGTCCGGTCATTTTTTGGAGAAATATTAACAAATACGAGTATATATTTATTTGGAGAACATTTTATAAAAACTATAATTATAGATTTAATATTGGATATGCAATAATGTATGTGGCAATTTGATTATCAATTAAGGTATGCCTTTTACTGTGTGGATATGGTAACTTGGTTGAGTAGAAAAAAATTATTTTAATTTTACTATAACGGGGTTGGCGGCCCTGAGTAAGTCATGGTTACTAAAATGCTAAAACAGGTGGTGGCGTGGTGAGCCGGGTTATTGAGTTCCTTAAAATATGGTTGAACGCAATGATTTCTGGATCATTTGATATACTCGTGACCGGATACTACCTGTAGGGTTTGGTCTGCTCTGGTCACTGCAATTGATTTAATTTATTGATTTGCTTTAAATATATATAATATATATTTTAAATTTTATAATCTGATATTGCTTAATAGTTTGTATTCACACAAATTCATTATTTATATAATTATACTATTTGAAAAAAAAAAAACAATAGCTTAGTTTCTTGCTCGTTTTTCAGCTGAAATTTTGTTCGGAATGGGCGGTAACGAAAATACTATTGAAAAATTCCTAAATCAAAATTTACTTGAATAAAAATATTTAATGTACAGTTTTGACTTTGTTACAATTTTATTTTAATGAAAATTTAATTGAATAACAAACATTCTGAGAAACTTTCACATTTGTTATTATTCGATTGAAAGTCAATTTTAAATTATCTGTTCTTGTAATCATGAGAGCCGAATGTATTTAATTCTTCAATAAGTAAAGGTCGAAGGTTGAGGGTTAACACAGAGGTCCGCAGTTGTATCTACGTACAGAAAAGTTGATAGGAACTTTATTAACTTTGAAGGACTTTTTGAAACTCTCGGTTATCTTAGGATTGTTGGTTTTAGATCAATGATTGGTACGTAGTACTTACATATTGGCTTCGAAACAAACTTTTACAGTATTTTAATGGTTCTCAAAACCAATCTTACTATTTATTATAATACTAGTTTTCCCCCGCGCCTTGAGTCGTATGGTCCCGGCATAAAATAGTCCACAACTTTCCCATGGGTGTCATAAGAGGCGACTAAAGGAACTTAATGGTCCAGGGATGGGCAGCAGCGTTTCTTTGGCACCTGCCAAGCGTACCAACTATTGGCAAAACTCTTCAATGTTCAGCAGTGGGCAGTTAACAGCTGTATTATCATCATCATCATCATAACCCGTGTCTCTGTACGCGACATGGGATATATTGAATAACCAGAATTAAATGCATTGTATGTACTTCTCCATATTAAATATATATTTACACGTAGCGCGCGACTTCCTAAGGATTGTTATTAAGGCGCCAATATGAAATAAACAATGAAACTCAATTTCCGATTTGCAATATCTTAGCATTAAAAATGATAATGTAAAACGTGACATATTAGTTTACTGTCCTTAATAAAATATAACGAGTCAGTGGATGAGGATTTGACTTTAGCTAGTTATCAACACTTTATAAAAATATTATTAATTTGCCCTCATATAGGTGTATTTGTATTTCAGTTTACCGAGTGGAATATGGCAGAAAAAAAGCATAATTATACATTATTCCTCAGAAATTGTAACCCATGAGTACTACCACAGTGGTTAAGATGATTTTTTGAAGTCTATGTAGTTGTTCTTGTCTATAGACGATAATTTGTGAGGCTGGTCGTCAGTTTATTTGAACTATTAAACGATACATTTTTTATAATTTTTATCTGCCTATTTAATATTTTGTATTTAGGCTGTTTAAAGTAAAGAATTTTAAATATGAAAATATTTTTACAAATTTTCACGTTTATAATATTAAAAGAAGATTATTTTTGAATAGGAAATCATCTATGCACCTAGAAATATATATATGCGATAGTGTACAAAGTCGATTATTCCCAATTGAGCTGAGACAACGACCGAATGATATCGGGGTAATTCTCGTTATGCACCCATGAATAAGTGATTGCGACTCGATGCAGCGCCTGAGAGCTTTGTCAAGTACATTATGTTAGATCCGGAACGTTCTGGGTGCGATCAACTCTACATTATCATTTTATCACACATACAAGTCAGGAGTGAACGATCTCAATTTTGTGTAATAAAAATTGATTACAGCACTGAATAATAGTTATTTATATTAATTTATCTTAACAATTAATTTACTAACTTGGCGTTTATTTAACTTTACAACTTGATGATATATTCATACATCTGCCTTATGGTGTGTAATGGCCGGATACCAGTGAAGAATGAAATAGTAGGAATCACGTCAAGAATTTCAGTTCATCAAGGTAAATATTTATTAAGAATTAATCATAAGGATGTACAAGGGGACCGCATGGAAGTTGAACTAATAAGATATTGCTAGGAGTGTGGTTTATTACTAACAATCCCTCCTTTCCTCTTCCTATATTTCGGGATTGTCCAACTAGATACGATATGAGTATTATTAATGTATCTTTTATTCATGAACACGTCTCACTGTTTTGTTGCAAGCATTATTTACTGTGCGATCAGCGAGTTTAGTAGTAATAACAAACTCAACATACAAACACTAGGCGTAACCGAGAGAGATGATCCCGATTCAAAAGATATGAAGAGATCTTTTAATTTATTACATTTTCCTATCATTTTATGTTCGTAATCAATAAGAAAGTTTTATTTTAAAATCAATGTTTAGCTTTCTTAGCAATGACATGAATTTTAGAATCTGGATTGGGATAATTAAATAATACTTACTCATAATGTACCATTACGGTTTATATACTTGTATGCATTTTTATGTTTTAACTATTACCATATTTGAACTATCATATTTGTATCTTAGCAAAACGGCTTTTATATTTTATACTTTCTACTTAAGTACGTCTACTTTATCTACACAAAAATTTGTACTTTAACAGAAGAGTACTTTCTTTATATTTTGTGTTATCCAGCTTATCCTGCTTGGGAATGCAGTCTAGAATTTGTCCGTTAAAAAGATAGCATTTTCAAGTGCAGACGTAACTCGACATTGGACGAAAAACCGAAGAGTATAAACAAAGTTGAGTAAATTCGAAGCACTTGTATCAGGCTCCATTCAAACAACTTCGTCTATTGGTTCTTACTACTGTTTGTATCTACGAGTATTTATTTCTTGTATTTCAATAAAATAAATTATAAATCTTCTATTTCTTTTTTGAAGATAGTACAGAATAAATTATCTGAAGTAGTGAGATCCATTTTATTTTTTTCTGAATTATTCTTCAGTAATAAAAATAGAGGGACGAAAATCATGGTAAGAGTCAGGGCAGAACCTCGTTATACCAGCAAAGACAATTTTCTCCGCACAACTTCGCCGACAAATGTGATTACTACGCTTACAGCTCTATGTTAAAACTTCTATAATTGTGTTTTCAGGAGTTTTTGGTTATGTAAATCTTAATTTACAGTATCGTCCGCGAATAAAAACGTAACATTTAAAATAGGAATTCTTCTAGAAAAACTTGTTAATCCAGCGGCTGTTTTGCAGCGATAGTTTTGGTTATCGCTTTAGTTTACGTTACACTATGCAAAGTTAACTAAGTCGGTGCTATTGTTTTCTTTTTTTTTTTAGAAACTTTGTTTAAGTGTTAGCTTTTTCTGAGACTTTATATAACCAAACGATACAGAATTGTTAATCTATAGTTGCAATTGAGCCAATAGCTGTCATAATAAGGCATTATTATGTTTATCTATATTCTTAAGATTTTTCTCCTGAAGCTTAAAGTTGTATATGTGTTATGTTATGAGTATAAATAAAGGCGTAAGATATCTTGATATAGATCTATAGATTTAAAGGTCATAAGTTCGAATTTACCTGACACCAAAGAGTTTGTGTGTTAATCTAAATTTTATTTAACTCACCGGCAATGGAAATACCGTTAACAAATAAAATTAATTCGAGTGACAGTTCCTTGCCATATTGAATTCAAATTACTAGTCGGAATATGAAAGTGTGTCCATGATAATGGTAAAGAAAAACAGTGTCTATAAAAAGATACCATAAATTGAACAATTAGATGGCATAAATATTAACACAGTAGATAGAATGATAATAGAAAAAGAAATAGCCGTTGTTGTTCTATCACTTTCAGTAAAATAATTTTGTGTTAGATGCCTCTACAGAAATGCTATTATGGACCCTTCGGCCAGCGGCACTCCTAGTCGACGTTTCAATCCAATTGAATGTGCCCTTCCCTATATACCCCTTTTCGAGGAAAGAGCTCCCGAAAAGATATATACATTCTTGTTTATGTTTTCTCCAAAAAGGGGAAGAAATTATGTTTTTTGAGTGGATTATAAAATTAAATAAGAAAGGTTGAAGGGTGGTTTTAGTGGTAAATACAGTATTTTCAGTTAGCTATTTTCTTCTTATAAGTTTTTTTATTTTTAACATAAAATAAAACCTACTTATATAAAAGTGTAGAATTTTTCAAGAAATAATATCTTCTTTAAGTATTTGCATGCTACAAGAGCAGACATATAAATGATACTGCTCTTAACATTAAATATTGCCAACGTAATATTGTGTATTCAAGCAAATAAATATATAATTCATTCGTCTATAAGGTGATACTGAGATATTATTCAAGAACATTGTCTACATTTTTTGTCTGCATCGCTAAAGCGTTTATTGTGCGAGTGAAGATCCGTGCCAATTCCAGCTATTGCTTATAGCACAGATCTTTGATGACTTTTTGTAATAAGTAAAAATTTTTTTGAGGACCCATTATTTTAATTGCAAAGTTAAAAGGTAACAATATGCGTATGGAAGAGAATATTGTTAACTGATACTAACTTTTTAATGTTAAAATTATGTGCCCTCCTATAAATTGGTGTAACCTCGTTTTCAGGGAATTGGCGTTATGGTTTTTTATGTTAATATTATGCTCGATAGTCCAAGAACGTACCTATAAGTATCTGAAAGGGGAACAAGATTCTCATCACTAAGTTTTTTTTATGCAATTTGAAATGAGAAAGATGCCGATGACTTATCTGATGTAGTGGTAAAGTCACTTATACACATAAATAACACAGCTATTACGGAATATACTGAAACAACCATGGCACCCTCGTAAGTTGCTATTCCTGAGTTCTAGAGCAATTTATTGAATTTATTTTATTTATGTATTTAACACTTTATTGCACCAACATAACAGGATTTGTTGAACAATTTTCAATAAGTATAGTGTAGTACAAAAGGCGGTCTTATTGCTAAGCAATCTCTTCCAGACAACTTTTGGGTAGAAAGAATTAAAGAATAAATATGTAGGTGGCGCAATAAAAAACTTACACAGTATTAAAGTCGTATTAAGCGATTGAACATTTTTTTTTTACAACACAGGGGGCAAACGATCATGCGGCTCACCTGATGGTAAGTAACTACCGCCGCCCATGGTCACCCACAACACCTACGGCATTGCAGGTGTGCTGTCGGCCTTTTAAAAAGCAATTCTTGAAGGTTATATTGTCGTATCAGTTCGGAAATACTGCTGCTAGAAGTTGATTCCAAAGAGTGGTTGTGCGTGGGAGAAAGTGCCTTGAAAAACGCACGGTGGAGGACCGCCACTCGTCCAGATGGTTGGGATGAAATTTTAGTTTATAGCGGGTTGTACAATG
Organism: Galleria mellonella; assembly: GCF_026898425.1. Lineage (NCBI taxonomy): Eukaryota > Metazoa > Arthropoda > Insecta > Lepidoptera > Pyralidae > Galleria > Galleria mellonella. The sequence continues at coordinate 7,135,747 of NW_026441995.1, read as the reverse complement.
GTGAAAATCTGCAGCAGGTATCAATCCGAACAATTCTTCAGAGCACTCCCCATGATAAATTCGGTAGAAGATGCATGCACAATGCACATTATCTATAGTACTGAATTTAATACGCAATACCATGAGGAACAATATGGGCATTGTTTTTCTTTGACTTTGTGCTGATGTTTTTCTATTTAGTTGTTATGTACCTAGTTACTATTATTTTTCAGAGTGAGCGGATTAGTGTTACCCTCGTAAATAGTCACACTAGTCGTTATTGTTGGATTTACGAGGGTTAGAATTTTATCGCAAGAAAGAATTCGCCATCTGAACAGCGTACATGGGCTGTTCGTAAACAACGATCTTATCATAATATTAGAGTGTCAAGCGATTTCAAGACTCATCAGATCATTACAATTCGGGTCATTGATCTAGTAAACATATTATGTATCATATTTTGTTATTGTTGATTTAGTATTTGATTAGAATTTATTCGACACATAGGTGTCGAATAAATTTAAATGCAATACCATCATAGGATGGTATTGCAGTTAAACACACTTTCTGAAAATCGCCGGTTTGATCCCCGCTTAACGAACATTTAGGTTTTTGAGTATATTTTTTTATTGGTTTGGGTATATGCAATTAAAATAAAGAGTATTTGTACATTTGTTGGTGCTGTTATTGATTTATTGACGAGACAGATGTACTCACATCTGTCTCGTTTAAAATAGGATGACGTTGTATAATTTTTCCAATTGTAATTGTATTCTATTTTTAAAATAAATGCTCTTACATAATTACATTTCCGTTATTATACAGTTTGAAATAATTATTGTAAGATATAGAACTACATATTGATTTCACTAATGTTATTAAAACAATATCTGATCATATGGCAAAACGAGAAAAAAGTTCGTAATAAAAATAAATATAGATATCGTAAAGTCAAGTTGTATAAGGTTTATTTCAAGACGTTAAGAACATGGAGGTATCTACGCTACTAATTTAGAATTTCCTTCATAAGGTTGAATGTAGACGACATGTTATTTATGTAATAATTAAAGTACAGTAATTTATCGTATTACCACCTTTGTAATTTACTGCACCATAACACGACACGGCTTTTATATATAATAGGAAAATAAATGTTTTTGTGCACTTTTTCCACATTTAAATAATATTAGGTACAATCGACAAGTTTAAGCTATAATACAATTGAATACATTTTCAATTCAAATTTCAAATTCATTTATAGGTGATCTAATTTATAAGACATTTACACTAGAAAAGTGTTCTAAATTAGTTCGAAGCCAATTACGTTCTGGATAGTATTTTTAAATGTATTTTACTTAGTATCGTAGTGTAGAATATAACAATTATTATCTGTCACTAAATATAATTACTACTTTAGATGCTTATGTTAAGAAAATTTGTTATTTATTAATGTTTTTATATCTAAACTTTTATATTTATTAGATGTTATTATGTTTTCGAGGGAATTTAATTGAAATTTCTGATTGACTCTTCTACAATGAAATTAATGATTATTAAATAAATATTATTAATTAAAACTCCGAATCGGATAAACCTGCATTCTTGTAGATAATTGTAATTAATAGAAAAACAGTGGTTGATACTGGCAGTAACAACCACTGTTTTTTCCCACTAACGTTATATTTTAATATATTCAGGAAAATATGACCATGTCACGTTCATTATAATATATGCCTCTACTCCACGAGATTGTACCTAGACATGAACATATTCTTTTTTATATTAAATCTATATAAATATCTTTGTTTGAACCTCCCAAATGGATATTATTCAAGTGGCACCAACAAGCACAAGTCTACGTTGGGGAGAAGTTGTTTCTCTTCAAGTTTCGCGCATGGCAATCCATTTTTTGTCCGACATTAGGGAAATCCTCACAAGCCCTATTTAGGAAATTGCCTTCTTTATCGCGCTTGTGGCTAACACACTTTGGCTCGACCTCGATACAGAGCCCTTTATTTTTAAAGGTTCCTACAACCTTTACTGGTTGGTTAAAGGCGAAGACATTATTAAAAATTATATTTGTATAACCTTACTATAATATTTAAAGCTACTTAATATTAGGAGCAAATGATGTGTGTGAGTAGGTAAACATACTTCAAAAAGATAAGGTGTAAATTTATATAATATAAAGATCTTTTTTTTTATAGCAGTCCGAAATAACTTTATTGTATAACAAAATAATCCGTTTCTATTTTTATTTAAGTACGTATTCATATACGGTAAGACATAATATTTTTACCTCAGGAATGGTAATGCATGAGAAATATCATGAGTTGTAAAGTATATTTTGTGATAATTGTTGTTGTTCAAGTGTGGTAACGGTTATTTCTTTCATAAAATTTTTGCATTAAAAAAAATATTGTTAGTAATTATCAGCAACAAAGAGTAAAAAAATCTAGTTGTTAATATTTTATGTAAAAATTTGTTTATATATTAATATATTATTATCACTAATAATTATAATTTTATTGTATTGTAGAAATTACCTATTTTAATTGAATACAGTCAGTGTGTGGAATCAACATATATGTATTAATTTAATAAAATTCATTACCTAACGATGAAAAGTGTTTTGGTTTTGGTAAATTTTAATTAATCATTTTCAACCGACTTTAAAAAGATGGAGGTTTTATCTTTGTTTAATTTAATTTGGTTGTATTTTTTACCTTATAACTCCTTCAGTTCTAAACCGATTTGGTAAATTACTTCTTTTTTAGTTAATATACTTACCGATTGGTTCTACAGAAATTTTATCAAAATCGGTTTAGTAGTTTATTTTTTAGAAAAAGAAAACTGGTTTTGTCAAAATTGAAGTCGGTTTTTTTGTGGGACTTTTCTTGTGGCCACAGAAACAAGCTTATTAATAAGCTGGCTTGAATAGTAGTTTGTATTTGTCTGTAATACTTAATAACTTACTCTTAATATATAGTGATTTAAGATATTGTTCCACAAATAAACAGATTATTTTATTGTAGTCATCGCAGTGGCATCATAGCAAATGTAGTTATTAGTTAGTTAAGTTTAAAAACTAAACTAATGATCCAATTTTGATAAAATTTCTATGAAATCAATCGGAAAGTACACCCCTTCAGATAAAGAAGATTTAATTCGGTTTATAAATGACGGAGTTATGAGGTAACAAATACTCGTATAACAAAAAATATATATAATCGAATTGAGAACCTACCTCTTTTCTGAAGTCGATTGAAAATGCCTTGTCACGATGTTCGGTCACAATAATCTCCTAAATTGCTCAATCGATTTTACTGAAATTTTGTAAACATTTACAGTTTGTTCCAACTTGAGAGATAGTATGGTTTTTATATAAAAAAAAATTGGTGTTGGTCCGGCAAAACAACGATTTTCGATTTAGCTACTTTAATATGAGGTCTTCTATTTATATAGATAAAGTTTGTGCTATTCCGCAATTTGATTGTTGTTTTTATTTAAAAGTCAGAAGTTGAGTCAATCATTGAGATATTGGACAGTGTGTACGTAACTCACTGCTGCGCAATTTCTAATGGAATTGTACAGCGGTGATTTTTTGTTTATCGATGTGTAATTGTGTAAATTTACTAATATTACTTTTAAGAAAAATTGTTACAAAAAAATAAAGTTTTAATGGACCAAAGAAGTCTGAAATAAAAATTATTATTATTATATTACAAAGTAGATTATACCAATTGCAACAGCAATAGTGGACTTTTAAAAAGAAATATGAGATATCGTAATTTTTTAATCGGCGTCACATAATATTTTCCTCTTTCATGCACACCATTGGCTTTATGTTTGTTGCTTTTTATACTTACGCTTACAGTATTTTCAAATTTATGACGCAGTAAAGTTGTATAGCGGTGTTTTCATCTTAATGGAATATGAAAAGGTATTTCTGTGTAGTTGATTTTGTAGCCTGAATGCTGAAGAGTACAAATTGTGTACGCACAAACACACAGGGAAATAAAAGAAAGTCAAAATTTATTAATTTCATACGAGTTTAAAAAGAAGTAGGTTCTCAGTTCGATTACAGTTTTAATGTATTTGTTATGCTATTTATATACTAGATCGAAATCGATGTTGATAATTTTTTTAACACGACAATGGCGAAGCAAAACGGAGATATTGACCGGTATATGTATATGTATATGTATATGTATATGTATATGTATATGTATATGTATATGTATATGTATATGTATATGTATATGTATATGTATATGTATATGTATATGTATATGTATATGTATATGTATATGTATATGTATATGTATATGTATATGTATATGTATATGTATATGTATATGTATATGTATATGTATATGTATATGTATATGTATATGTATATGTATATGGGAATCTATGTTCATTTCTTCCCACATAACTTTTAAACTACTTCTTACAATTGGGCAAAGAAGGTATCGTTGAAAGTGTTTTTAATAGAAATTGTTTACTCTCATATCAGCGTAAAAGAAGTTTAACTGCTTTAAAGCACTTTCTAAAAGAAATTTTTCAATAATTTATAATTTATTGTGGACATATTATACGATTAATTTGTTAATTCTAAACCGATTTTGATAATTATTTTTGTAGTAGACAGAACCGCGTGTTGAGTCTAAATATATTAAGTTTTAAACTCCTTATAATGTCTTAAAACGAAACGCGATTTATCTACATATAATTATTGCAATGCGTCTCTTCCTGTGTTTTTTTTCTGTTAAAATAATATTGTTATTTGTAAAATATTTATTTCTGAAGCAAAAACTTTAAACACGTATCATAATGCACAAAAAAATATAAACATTTAGATACGTTTATGTAATTAAGTATTAATTTTGTTTGTGTACATATTGTAATGTTTATAATCTGTATCATTCTTTAAAGGAAGAATAGAGTTTTCATTCATTTAATATTTAATAAGCACCAGTGTCTAATTATTAAACACGGAGAACTTCGAAGAATCTATGTATTGATTATTGCTTTTATCTAGCTATACCATCAGTATACTCTTTCGTTCTATATTGAAAGATATTTGATACGTTTGCAGATAGAGTATCAATGGCAAAATCGATAATTGGGAATGCCCGTAAATATTTGAGGCATCTACTGTTATGGTATACTCAGTCACAATTGTAAATATAATTCAATGAAATAATAATTAGCGCATGCAAACGATGCAACTAGCAATAAATTTATAGCTGTTTGCTGCCGTGTCAGCGTATTTTGTTTTCATAAAATTTACTGCGGGCTTACTCGGTATTGGAGAATCGTTTAACTTTATTTATTAATTTTGTTTTTGTTATTAATTATGTACGTATGTACAATTATGACTATACAATATCATAATATCAGAATATTTATAATAACATGAAATAAAACTTTAATGTGGTCCAGCGTAGAATGGGTTAACCAATCCTTACCCGTGGGTGTCGTAAGAGGTAACTAAGGGAACTTAATGGTCGAAGGATTGGCAGCAGTGACCCTTTTAAAACATCATCATAGTCTAATTGATGTTGTCAATCTGCCTGCCAAGTGTGGCAATTACCATTCCTCATAAAAGTGGTTTTGTTACCACTTTTATTAAGGAACATAGGCCATGTTTATCAATGTATAGTTAGCAGCTGATGTAGTGATGATATTGATGAATGGGTTGATAAATACTAATAATCTCCCGAGGATTGTCTTATTATATAAAAATCCTGTGTAACGATGTTTGTGCACGATAATTTCCGAAACCTCGTAACCGATTTTAAAGAAATTTTGTAAATATGTATTGTTTACTTCAACCGGAAAGTTTTTTTATCGCTAAAAGAAACATGGAATGTTTAAGTGGCGGTAGGGGGTAAAACAACGTTTTTCAGGTCAGAGATAATTAATTATAAATTTAAATGAAAATTTTATCCATATTTAGAACAAGGTATTGAATGCAAAAAGTATGCTCACGACTACAATCCCTAATGGAAAAGTCAGCTGCCTTTGTCGACTGTTGCTGATATTCTCAATTTATTAAAAGTATTTATTGTTGCCTTTAGGATTTTTTACCAAAACAATAAAAAAGTAGTGTGACTTTTTGTCCCACTTTATCTTAGTCACTAATTTATGATGTCTATTTGAAATGTGAAATATATTTAGATATGAAGTATCTATAATAGACTTCTATATTGTTAAATAAAATTATGGAATTAAAATATTTATGGATTTGAGCATTGTTATTACAGTTCGAAGAAATATTATTTAAAAATAAATTAGAATATCAGTATCTAAAATATGTCAGCAAGAGTTAGAGAGAACAGGAAATACTAGATCAGATAACTTTTATGGAATGGTGATGTAAAGTGTAACAAGTACATTAGCAACGAAGTTATGAAATTATGTAGATTTTGATCGGCTTCGTTAATGTCGTTAGTCACTTTTCGAAAAATCTATAAATAGTATAAATATGAAATATGTATGTATGTCTATACTATACATATATATCTATCACGCCTGCCTCCCTTAATATAAAATAATCACGTTTTATATTATATATGTACTACTTAAATTAATTTCAACTACTTTTTTAAATTTATTTATTGTGTTATCTTAATACTTCTTTTTATGTATTTTTACTCACTTCAATACATATTATGTATAGAGAAAAACCACAGGCTTTTATGTTAGCGACACGTCGCGTTTAACACAGAGGGATAAAGTCGTAAGCTTGTGTACGAGTGCTAGGATTTTAGACCTTTTCATCTCGACATTGTGAAAAAATATTTCCGCAGTTAACGCCACAAAATATCCCGAACAAACGCACGAGTTTCTATAGAGTGACATCCATCAGAGAAAATTACAAGGTCTTCACATTACTGAAACGAAACGCGTGAATTTAAAATATTTCCTCATAAGGACAAAAGCGAATAAAAGCTCCAGATTTATGCACATCGGTCCATCTCAATCAGAATATGGGCTGATAAAAGCCCTTTGTGAGTGCCACAGTGTTGTCAGATATGATATTTTATTTTTCCCCAAATTTTAAATACTTTTTCTTTAAATTGATATGATATCCTTCATTTTTAGCCAGCTACAATCTTTATTCCTTGTTTAATTCCTTGTTTATTCCTTGTTATCTAGTAAGAATTAGTGAGCGATGTAAAAAAAAGCCACCCAAACATGTGTCATGTGTCATAAGACATGACATGACATGTTGTCATTACCTCTATTGGTATATTCTATGGTTTTATATAAGGTTTAATAAATCTGTCAAAAAATAATCCAAATTTCGCTACAGCAATTTTAGTTTACTCCTAAATTTCTCCAACAATTTTATTTCTTTAAAATTTCTCTAATACAAAAATGTTTACCCAAAATTGGGAAAAAATACTCCATCTGGCAACGCCGGAGTGCCGGTACCGAGCTGCCGTCCAAGTTTGAGAATATCGTTGACTCTTGACTTAGCTCGTGATTTTATTACGCGATATTGCAAAAACTTCAAACTTTTGACGGTTTGCCTCATGTTCTTCGACGTAGATTGATGTCAGATGTTTTATAACTTCAGCAGCATGTGAAATAAACAACATAATTAATTCGTTAACTTTATTTTTATTACATTGAAATATTACATATATTATAATATGTTTTAATAGATTTTAGTGAAAAGGTTGCTAAGTTTTGTTGAAAATAATACATAAATAATCTCAAATTACTTATAAATGGTAAAATTAAATCAATCGACTGCTACACGTCCGTAGACTGTCAAATTTATTGATGGCCATCAGTTGAATGTTCTATGATTAATTGTTTGTTTGTTTACATTTTTATTAAGTTTTATTTAAACATACTACATGAGGTCTGTGTTAACGATAGATATTTTGTCCGGAATAAAATTCCTCTTTGTATAAGTCATGTATTTGGACAATACGTGTGCGTTGTAGCATGCATTTTAAGGGTTTTATTATGACCGGACGCTGAGAAACGAAATAAAATTATAAAAATGGGATAACGATGCGAACACAAAAAACTTGGTCTACAAATATCTATATATGTACTAAATATGGCTTTATAATTGCTCGATTTAAATATATAAATAAAATTAAAAAAATCCTCGTTTACGCAGGCCATTATGTATAAGAATGAAGAGCGGCAAATGTTTGACCAAATTTTGTTACAATCGGCAGGTGGGGTATTATTCTGTGTCCATTCTTCATTTGTCGTGTGCAGATTCCCTTCGTGTGATAATTAATATGGCCGGAGGCATAAAAACGGCATTTTGCCGCCTGCTCGTTCCGTTTTATATACGGTCGCGTATTTGTCATGACGTCACCTGGCGAATCTACGTGATCCGAATTTGGGAAAAAATGTTGTTCAATTAATTAGGTACTTTCAATGGATTCCGGTGGGCCTCGGTTATTGGCTGGAAAATTAGGGTGGGACGGATTGATTGTTATGGTATAGGTAAACGATTAGTTGGAGCGAACCCCAGTCCGTAATAGATAGGGGTGGCGGAATGTTTCTTTTTGCTTAATTAATATTTCAACTGGTAATGTATTATTGCAGTAAATACGTGTTATGACATGATAGATACATTTTCAATAACGTTTTTGATTCTATTAGTTTTTATTGAGTATTGTATATAGTAAACAAGTGTTTCACCTAACCCACTCAGATGGTGACAAAGTACATTTCATTCTGCAAAATGGGGAATTTCATTGTGAACAAACATAAACACATAATTGACGAAATCTTTTGTAGATACTTTACAATGTAAATATAGAATGAAAACAGACGTAGATTGTACTTTGCAATAGTAGTATTTCGCTCCGAAAAGAAAACAACAACTTTGATAATCATAAAAATAATATGGGACCATCACGGAAGTAATCGCTATCGAGATAAACTAATAACAAATATGTAGTTAAGTTTTTATTGTGAAGCAGTTTTGTTTGACATGACTATTTTGATCTGAAGGATGGGATATGGTAGGGAAATAACAGGAGGCGTAACGTCATAGGTCTCAGGAATGCCAATGCATGAGGGGTGCCAAGGCGCAGTGTATTCTGAGATGTGTTGTTTATGTTTATAGCCGACGATTACCACTTTCCATTAGGTTGACCGTCAGCTCGTGAATTAAGATTAAACTATACTGTATTAACTAAGAATATATTTAGTATATCTACTAAATTTTATTGAAATTTAAACAGATGTTTCAACATTATTGAGAAAATAAATAAATAAGCAGATAAATTATTTATTTGTATTTCTAGTACACAGATTATAATAAAAAAATACAAAAAGATCTCGATTAATAAATTAAATATGTAGAATTGTTACAAATTATATATTCAAGGTATTTTTGTGATAATTTTAACAAAACTTATTTAACTTCTCATTGAATTTTATTGAAAAAGACTATAATAAGCTTGTTTGTCGTCTCGAGTTCTATAAGAATCGCACTAACGATACTAGCATCCGTGAATAATATAAAAATCTCACATCTTCAAAAATTGTTACTGAAAGGGTTCGTTATCGGAACAGTAAATCGACCTCGTACAACTATAGTTGACACCTAAATAGTATAAGGCAAAATCCTTGGCCCTTTCTAAGTCTATAAACGCGGAATAAATCGTATCGTAACGCTACGTAATGGCCCTAAGGGGTACAACGAAAAACTTCACGGGAGCTATTAACTTTATTTAAGGCTGTTATAAAGCGTTTTCACCGTTATCAAAATCCCTTGAGCCTAGTTTTGGCTGGCCTTCAGTTATAGGCACCTGGGGACAGCGGGCTCCAGGTACCAACCTGTCAAATTCTCTGAAAGTCAGGCTGGTTAGGTGACGTTTTTAAATATTTTTTTATTTTATATGGCAAAAGGGGAATTCAATTCGTGACCAGTTTTTATAAGTTTTTAAGGATGGTATAAATGTTACTTTAATCGAAAGAAAATTAATATGGTCCAACATATTAAATTATGAATTATATTATAAAGATCACTAAAATCTGGGATTCCCTTGTTTGTATTTACGGGAATTACAAACACTTATGTCAATGTAATATACACAATGTTGCACTAATTTAACTATTTCCAGACAATGAATTAAAGATTCAAGCAGAGCTAAGCGGAGGAGTATCTATACAAAGTATAAAGGTAAAACTGAAGCGACATCACCAAAGTTAAATAGATTAGTTATACGATTTCCTGAAGAGAGAGATTCCGAATAATAAATAGGTACTCTGTATTACCAAACAAAGAAAGCGATATATAAAGATATATTAATATTGAACTTCTTTTAGGGAATAAACCTAAAAAAAAAACCTTTCATATATATATATTACTTTGTATTCTGTATACTAAATAATTAATATGTTTGTTAGATTTGGCCCAAAGATGCGTTAACTTGAAAGTCAACCCATTGTTTAGCACGATTTTTTTTATTTAAGAGAAAGATATACTTTTTTCTAAATTAGTTTGGGTCAGGATGTTCTGGGTGTTGATGTCTACCAGATGTTTGTTGCCTGATTTTTTATAACACAAGGTATTTTATTTCATTACATATTTAAAAAAATAGGTATGATCACTAATATTTTTTATATATTCCTATAAAGTATATTAATTGGACACGAATTAGTATAATTTAATTTTTCAATGATCTATTCGAGAATTATGTAGAATACTGAAAGATTTCGTTATTTGAAATAATATAACATTCACATTTGTACAGTTTACTTAACCCTACTGTTGAGTCATTTCTATTTTGATCTAACGAACAATCGTAAAGGTCAATAGAATAAAAGCGGGGAGAATCTTAATTCACTTTTGTCCGGAATGGAGTAGAAGGTCCGGACATCATACCCGGAAACGGTTGCGCGATGGGACATAGAAGAAAATTTAATGCCTACAGGGCAGGGTGACAACAAATGCAAGGAAATGAGGGACTTCCGACTATTGGCACCTCGATTCAATTTACTTTGAAGCACGCGCGAGAAGAAACCTTCATTATACTTGTTTATATGTTGTTTTATTTCGATATAAGGGCAGTGTTCAAATGTGAAAAGGGAACCCAAACGTTGAACGTTGTTATAAAATTTTGAATAAAATAAGAAAAAAAGATATGTTTTTAATATATATATATAATAAATACACTCGAAGAAACGTATCACTTATTAGTAAAATATATTTCTGATATGGTTTATAATATACGATATTTTTGAAGGAAATATTTTAGATCGAAATATTATAATAATAAATTGATATTGAAACGACTTGCATTTTGTTAATGAATTATGTTCTTTATGTAAAGTTTTGTTTTTTCTTAACAGAGAATGATTATATATATATACAATAGATTTATTTATTACGAAACTGTAATTGATTGAACTATAATAATTTAAGATTAACAGTATTTTATCAACCAGATAATTGCTAATATTAGGTTTCAACTGGTTGAATATGTCATAATTAATTGAGAAATAAATAAAGTAATTTTAATACTATATATATTATAAGAGAAATAAGAGAGTTAAAATAGATAAATATTAACAGAGGCAACAATACCTATTTGTTAGTGATATTTCACTAATATTATAACAATTATGCAAATATATACACAATAATATCAGGTTTGCTATCTAGAAATATAGCTATTTCAATTATGATAAAATAAGCATGAAGTTTATTTATTTAAAACATATCATTTGATAAAAAAAATAATTCTTGTTTATAAATAAATTTGTCACATCATTTGTAGAAGAAAAATTATATGTGAAATATATTTTCATTATCATTATCATCATCATACCAGCTTTTAACTGTTCACTTTTGAATATAAGCCTCCCCTAAGGGGGTTTTGCCAATAGTTGCCATGCTTGGCAAGCGGATTGGCAACCGCAGTTAGGCTTTGGACATATTTTAAGAGGGACACCACTGCCCATCCCGCACTTTTACCGCACAAGTTGCCTCTTATGACACCCACGGGAAAGGAAGGAGTTCATCCTAAAGGTTGATAGGTAGAGAATGCTATTAATAAATTTATAGAAATAAATAAATAAAAGTGTATTGATAACCTTAAGATCAAGAAAAGCAAGCTTACGGTTGCAAAAATGATTATCAGATACAGTTTAAAATCGGCAAAGACATTTTGTTACATCTATATGTACATATGAAAGTGCACTGTGAAATTTTTCCTTTTGAAGTGGCTTAAAAATTAATATTAAGGTTAAAAGAAACAACCCTACTTACATAGGATGATAATATTCTAAATTAGATTATTTATTCATTTCAAAAAGTCTAGTAGAATGCAAGAAAACATATAGAATTAAATAAACCTAACCCCTGTAGAGAAAACAAAGGAGCAATTCGACGAAGATTGTTGCTATGTTGTAGCGGACACACCTGTAGTGTTAAACGAGTTCCTAACTGAATCCCGGGGAAAATTGATTATGTGTTTTTCCTTTTAGAGTAACAAAATGTAGCAAATACATAAAAGGTTGGGTGTATTGCCACAGTTACTTACGCGTAGAATCCAGTGCTAGTATATAAAAATATTTAGAAGCTTGAGTAGGTATTAGTCTTGAGTATTGCCTAAATATAATCTACGAACAAAAAATTCAAGTGTGTTTCTTACTGGTCGTATAAATACATTGTTATGTTTGAAGTAATTTTTTTATGAAACGATCTTAAATTATTTTAATACCATTTTAAGTCATTGACTTTATTGGACAATAAAACTTTTCAATTGCAATTGTCTAACAACTATTTAAAAGGTTTAACTATATAAATTGCAATGTAACTTTTAATCAGTATTGAACTTTCATTCCTGAATTTGTTTGATGTTTTCTCACAAATTGGAAAAAAGTTTTACACAAGTTGTCGTTTATTTTAAAGGATTCGGCTGGCGACTTCGTCTTTTTAAAACATTTAAAATGTACTTGGCTTCGCTTCGGCTAAAGTCACTCGGTCCTCAGTTGCTTTATTACTGGCCTTGATAATAATGTACCTTTCAGCTATGAAACTGTTTATTGCTTTTCTTTAATGTAGCTAACTTTTTTTTTTATTCTATTGAATCTTCATTCAATTTTGCTGTTATTTATTTTGTTTTTATTTTTTACTTGAGTACGTTATTGGTATAAATCTTGAATGTTACATTATTAAAATTAGTTGTAACAACTGATTGACAAACTAATAACTACCTAGTAATAAAATTTAAAAATTAATGTTTTATGATATATCCAAATGTTTATCGCATACTCAAATACCAGTTTGTCATAAACTATATTAAAATTTGTAGTAGTTCCTACTTAATAATGTTAGGTATCTACCATAAATACATGAAATTGTCTTGATTTTGGCTAAGCTCAGATAGCACTTAGTACACCACAGTAGTGTCGTTTAAGATACTAGAAAATAAAAGTATATTTTCCAGTATCTATAATGTATATAAATATAACTTGACTAGTCTTTTGCAAGCAGTTTAAAAAAAATGTTGGCAAAGAATATAAACGCGCAGATATTGACTTTAAATTTATAATGCGGCAACAATTAATGAAGACAAGACTTAAAACTTAATAGTGGGAATGACTGAACCAATAAATGTAACGATAAAACCACTGAAGGTCTAAGTAAATAATTATGAAAAAGTTCCTTTTGTGGCAAAAAGTTCGGTAATTGGGATGATTAGAAAATAACATCTATTGTTGAAATTAAAAAATAAAGGCATTTTGGGTTTAATCTATTAAAAATTCCAAATTGAATATCTGTTAACAACCCAACTTTCTCCTGTTAACTATTCACATACCCCGGATGCAAGAACTTTATGTAAACGATTGAGGAATGTCACTTGTAATTACATTTACCAGAGGGAGACTTTGTACAAAAGTCGATTGCTTGGGTACCTCTGTCCCATTCGTGTTTCAACCGTGAAGCAGTTGTGTTGGCATGACTGTGTTTCGGTTTGAAGGGTGGGATATGGCGTGAATTTACTGGGTACAGAGGAGTAACACCTGAGTCCTCAGGAGTGGCAACGCATGGGGAGTATCATGGGCGAAACAGTATACTCTGTTATGTCCATAGTACTGCTCATGTCTATAGGCAACGGTTACCACTTTCCATCAGGTGGGCCGTCAGCTTGTTTGCCATTCTAAGTGGCATAAAAAAAAAAAAAAAAAAAAAAAAAAAAAAAAAAAAAAACATAGGCGATCTTTAACCTAAAACAGAAGGTCAATGTTGGGCAAGTTCATGCTTAATTAAAGCAGACATATGTAGTGTTAATTAGAAGTAAGATAACAATTTATAAATACGTAGTAGGCTTTGTTATTTTGTACAACTACTATTAAGGGTGATGCGGTTATAAAGAATAAAAGGTTTCTATTCCACTTTCATTGTATATATATATATATATATATATATATATATATATATATATATATATATATATATATATATATATATATATATATATATATATATATATACAAATATCCTATATGGATTATCAAATGACGGGTTTGTTTGTCTTTCGAAATATGAAATAAGTAATAATAATTTGTAATTAATGCAATTTTATGTTGAATTCAATATGAAGTCAGCTAGCTTTATTATGAGTGTTGGCAAAGACATCGCGTAATATAGGTACAAACAGACAGTGTTTCCTCTTTTTTGAATTTACATAAAAATTAAAAACAATTTTTTTTCATTGATTGAGTTTGGCATCCCAAATTAAAAAAAGAACTTTCTCCGATTGAATTATCACGAAATTTTATATATTCAGTAGTAAGTAAAATCGTTTGATTGACGCCTAACACTTGTCATTTGAATGTTGCTAAATTGTTCTTCTCAAATCATTGTTAATCCTTTCAAGTATGTAGTTAGTTCATTGTACTTTGTATTATACTTATAAGTATTTATCTTAAAGAAACTATCTATATTTTAACTAATTTAATTGTGAGTTGTTATCTATTTGTGTTTTGTGTGGATTCAGATTAGTCTAAATGATTTTCTAATATTACAAATAGCATGACTACATAAGATACATCCTTATTAAACTAACAAGTTCATAATTATAATATTTAATTTTGTATATTAAATTTTACTGTAGAATAAATGACTATTAGCAATTTAAACAATTTAAACATTGTATATAATAGTATTTATATAGGTGTAAGTGTATTTGCAGAAATTCTCCGTAGACCTGTAATGAAATACGTTTCTGAGGCTGTAAAATATGACTGTTTCCATGAATTATGAGCTTGTCACGGTGTGACCCAGCGTTTATCAATTAATGTATTCTCGGCAAGTTTGTGTTCCTTTCGTATTGCGACTAATTTTTATCCAACTTTAAATGGAAAAGGTTATCAATTTGATTGTATTTCTATGTGGACCATGGGAAAATCCATAATAGATAGTGATGACTTAATTCAACGATATTTTTACTAGTCTCTTTCTAATTTCGTTTAGAATGAAGATAGCTTTCTATTGTCAAGTATACCCAACTGATTAAGAAAAGAAGGTAATGTTTTTATTGTATCTTATAAGAAGCCTATAAGTTCAGGATTGGCTTTAGTCTATCTAGTTTTTAATGGCGCTCTTAAAAAGAAGTCTTCTGGCATATTTTTTATGCAACTTAGAATAGTAAACAAGCTGATGGCCCATCTGATGGAAAGTGTATTTACTTATAATATCCATATATAATAGAGTATATAGTGTGGTTCATGATACTGTACATGCATTGCTATTCCCGAGGACTAAGGTGTGACACCACTGTTCTTTGCAACTTCACTGCCATATAACTTCCTCTTTTCAAACTGATACACAGATGCAAACATAACTGCTTTACGTTAGAAACACGAATGGGACAGAGGTAACCAATCAAACTATTTTTGTACAGTCCTCCTCAGGCAAAAATCCCTCGGGTATGCCAATATTGCTGTAATTTGATTCATCCGTTGGCCTGTTTCTTCTGGCGGCAGTCCTACTGTTCAGTCAAATGTACCAACGTCCAAAGTGATCCAATCTTTTATTGATACGTAGCTCTTGTGCCCCTTAGATTCCGACATGCTTTCCTCTGAGGCCGGTATTGAATCAAAAGAATATCTGGATATTTGACAGGGTACAATGGATGTATCAAGCCGAAACTTAGCCGTAGTTTAAAATTTATGAAGAAAATGTTCCATGGCTATCCATGTACTGCCAAAATTATAATGAAATATATTTTTTATAGTATATAAAAGATTATGAAATGAGGATATTTGCTGAAGAGCCAAAGTGATCTACATAGCTCGAAGAATAAGCAATCTAAAGTGGCAATTGGTTGTTTGCATAATTTGAAGAATAGACAATTACTGGGGAAGAAATTTTCTTAAGTGGCGACTCTTACGTAAGTACTTAAGTGGTGATATCACCCTAAACAGATCTGCGCTTCTTTTTGATCGCGCCTAAAGCCAGTACTCGTTGTAGGTACCTACGTAATTCTACATTTTCCAAATTCCAAACAAAAAGCAATTTTCCAAAATGTTGTAATAACTAGACTTTAAATAATTGTAGATTGAGAATGTAGTTATTGTGCCTTCCTAGTTATAAAATTAATTTCTGAACGAAGGCCAGATATCTTTACCAATCAATCTTTGTTCGATTGTGTTATATTTAATTTTTCATTATAAGGAACAGTTTGTCGAATTTCTGGAATTGTATTAAAAAAATTGCCATTTCAGACGTATTTATTATTCTCTTTGAAAGGTGGAAAATGACAGTAAAGTGTTTCGTTACCATTCCTGAGATTGTAGTGAACCCCCCCCCCCCAATAGAAATTTTTTGAAAATTAAATAAAAGGTCATCAACTTTTTAAACCCTAAACACATAAATATAATTAGATCATTATAATGAACACTCGATCATTTGGCCTAATTAATAAATGTGTGATCGTCTAATAATGTAGGACCCGTTGTGTACGTAATAACCATGAGGTTCTTTAGTTGGTATATGACAGGAGTTAAGTAATGAAGATGATTGATAAATCTTTAAGGATTAAGAATATTTAATGAGTTATACTCATATTTCATGAAACTAGAAAGTTTTGATAATATTAAATTATAAAATAATTGTAATAAAAAAAAAATATAGGGGAGTTGTCGAGCCCCCCACACGCCTAGACCAGTGGAAGACTTTCCAACTATCTATAGCTCTTCCTCCTGAAAAGACAGGGGTATTGAAGATGCTTAATGCACTGGGTGGGCAGGGAAGTACAGAGTATTCTCAGTTCCAAACCAATCAAAAGTACATTAGTACATCAACATTACAATGGCTCCACCAGCCCCACAATGCTTCCAGTAGAAAAGTAGTTGTTTTGACAATGGCATAGAATCAAAACTGAAGTCCCAGGATCACTCAGACACGACAGTTTACTTTAGATGCAACCCCTTTCGGTCCTATAAGGTGACATTAAGAGATCAACCCGTAGATACAGCACGTAGTCGAAACTGAAGTCCTAGTATCACTCAGTCACGAGATTACTTATGGGGGTTTCCTTTCGGCTCAAATGTGACAATAGAGATCAAACTGTGGAGAAAGCCCGAGACGTGACTGAAATCACTAGATCACTCAGACACCAGAACTTACTTATGGGAGAGGTTCCGTTTCGGCTCTATACTGTGACATTAGAGATCAACCCGTGGAGACAGCTCGATAAATATGTAGAATAGTGTGATAGGGTTTACCTTCCACACCATATGTAAACATAGCATATTTAATTTGGTATAATTTACTTAATACCAAGAATACTCAAGGATTAAGATAGGTTTTGTGAATGTTGAGTAGGTCGGAGCCAAGTATGAGTAGATCAACCTGTAGGAAGAGAGCTACTAAGATTGTTTGTTGAATAGGCCGTAGCCAGGTATGAGTGGATCAACCCGTAGGAAGAGAGCTACTAAGAGTGTTTGTTGAGTAGGCCGTAGCCAGGTATAAGTAGATCAACCCGTAGGAAGAAAGTTACTAAGAGTTTTTTGAATAGGTCGTAACCAGGTATGAGTAGATCAACCCGTAGGAAGAGAGCTACTAAGTGTTTGTTGAATAGGCTGTAGCCAGTATGAGTAGATCAACCCGTAGGAAGAGAGCTACTAAGATTGTTTGTATCGTTTTCTAGTCTTATACATTTTTCTGTAAACATTAAAATATTAATTTGTTATTTAATTTTTTTGCTAGGTCAACACCTATCCACAAGATAGCGTTAAATGTATTTTTACACATATGACGAACCATTACATGATACCTTAATTCTCGGGAATAGCAACGCACGAAGGGTACCATGAACGTCACATGTTATTCTATGAATTTGTCTATGCCAATGTTAATGCAGCAGTTACCACTTCTCATCAGACCAGTTATCAGTTTGTCTGCCATTCTATAACATGTTCTATAAAAAATAACGAAAATAAAAAAAGTGTTCAACATAAAACGTACGTTCCATTAGAAGTGACAATAAAATCGAACTGTAAAATTGAAGCGGGAGTGTGTTATTAAAGCTCGTAGCTCGAAAGTATCGTTTTTGGCAATAACAGTAAATGGCACAATGTTAATTAACTGACATTAATTTGATACTTACGAGTAAGCGCTTAAATTAATTACGCACTTCATTTATATAATAGTTAAGTACAGTACTTGATAATATAGTCAACATAAATTTATTTAGCTCTGTAATTTTGGAACACTAAGCTAAACAAATGAATACCTAAATCTATTACAGGATCCTCTAATAAGGACTGGACACTTTGATAGCTAAAATATGGCTTTAATATATCAATCTAATCTAATATTATGTCAGGGTCGAACTAAGGTGCAGGTGTAATGACCCCAGACGGTGATTACAGGAACTATTATTAAAATAACAAACAAAAATTTAATTTTAATTAGAATTACTTTTCCTATAGTATGTAGGATGTTATTATTAATTTTTTTTGTTCTCGAGGCTTTAATCGTGTTGTATCTAAAACATGTTCTCTTTACACTATTGTGATTTTAAAAGTTATCGACAGATATAAATAACATAATCGTTTTCACAAAATATTGTTTTTAAGTATTAATACTTCTGAGGAATTCATGGTAAGCGTTTCTTTTTGTAAGTGATTTTAATATATTGCACTATTATTAACTGCAGATAGTAATAAACTGAAGTAGGAGTTACTATGATTGAGATAAGAACAGGTAAGGGTGGAATAAAAAGATAAACCTGGTGAACGAATATTTTTTAGTTCATCAATTTTTATTCTAAGAGTATTCTGAAAGTTTTGTTCCGTTGCTAGACTGCATTAGCAAACAAATTTGTGTTGTTCTTGCGATGCTTCTTTAATATAATCCTACTTGATTCTAATGTTTTGTGCTCTTTGTTTTCTTATTCAGTCTTCACGTGTCTACTCAGGGGAGTTTACATAAAACTCTAATTATCTCGGTTTCTTAAATAAAAACTATCGTGAATTATACTGTATCGTAAATTTTTTTATACCATTTACAATAAACATACAATCGGCCTCACCACTAGCATCGCCGTCGATCGCGTACGCACAGAAAATAATAGATCGCTAGTCCCAATGATGTGCGCGACAGAGTGGTGAACCGCGCTCATGAATAAGGGCTCCCATCGAGTTTGAAATTATGCGAGCAGAATTTTAAAACTTGACTTAAGCAGATATAAATCATTACAATCTATATTTCTTTTCAAAGAGTACGCAAGTAATGTACTAAGCGTGTGCTTGTACAAATATTGATAAATGTGAGAGCTTAGTTCGTCACTGGCTCGCGATGCTGGCACTACCGTCTTTTTAGTGTAGTCGGGCGTCGCTTCGATAACACGTCAGCACAAGCCATTAGGCACAACACGCCTTTGAGTTGGGTCGACGAGCTCAGGCCGGAGGCTCAAAGGGCTACTCACTTCACCGTCTTTCATCTTACCTTACACGTCATCACACAATTTAGATACTCACTCTAACGCCTGCTAGATATGAAAATATAATAATAAGAATCTCACATCGGAGTGGCATCCTCCTTTATAAAGGATCGCCTCAGTTTGTCGTCTCGTCAGTAGTACGTAATTTTGTATAACATTTATCGTTTATAAAGTCTCGAATATTTAACAAATTTAAACAAATTCTCTGGAGCTTTTTAGCTGTCGACAAAGAGGACTTAATGTGGAGGGTTTATGTAGTTTGAATTTTCATATTTTATATTTACGGTGACAAGATGACGCAACGCATGAGGGGTACCATGAATATCAATAGTAATATTTTGATATGTCCATGGGGTTCTTCAAAAGGGGGGTAAAGAGGTTTCTTCAGGGTCGGCAACGCGCGCGTAATATCTCTGGTATTGCAGGCGTTCATAGGCTACGGTGACCGCTTACCTTCAGGTGGGCCGTATGCTTGTTTGCCACCTCAGGTATAAAAAAAAAGTGTTGTTCATATAAATAAGCGACGTTTACTGTTTGTTTTTCATAAGATGAGCCGTCAGCTTATTTGCTATTTTAAGTATCATAAAAAAAGATTTGAGATGTTGGGATTTATAACTTTTTGCGGTCTATCGGGCTATAAGTCTAGAAGGTCATAAAAAGTTATCGAGTCATAGAATCGATTTAAAAAACTTCAATATTGTTTTAATTTGTTCACTAACTGTGATTATAAGCGAAATTCCATATTTATTGTTGCAAAGTCTGCAGTTATTATTACAATACTACTTTTACATTGAAAAACTAGCCGTTTCTCGCAGGATTGCTCGCTGCTATGTAGTTCCCGTATGTATTCTGGTCTTATATTATATAATTAAATGATAATTACGTACCAAATACCTTCACAAAGTTTTAGCTAATTCAACTGATCCGTCATTTTATATGTCATTCTTTAGATTGATGTAACTTTTTATGAACCAATTGAAATAAAATAAACACTAAATGGTAAATAGAGTAAACTGCAATGCAGTAGTGAAAACCGAATTTAAATCGGTTAAGTCGTTTCTGAGATTAGCGTGCACAAACGAACAGATAGATAAATAAACAGATAAAAATTCCAAAAATAATTGTTTTGGGTTCCTTTACGTTTATAAAGCCTACCTATAATTGTTTTTTCTTATATATCTTCCATGTTTAGACAGTGACCAGTTATGATTGTATTATAAGTATTGATAAAAAAAATACTGTAGTTATATAATTAACATTACACAAGGATACCCATTCGCAACGATATTGATGAAGCATGAAGATGACGTGTCTATATTTATAATATAGTAAAAAAAAAGTAAGAAAGAAACTCAAAATCTTATTAAATAATACTAATAGGTAATATGTTTTGTAACTAGGAAATACAAAATTCTAAAATGTAAGATACATGCCAATTTATTGCTCTATTTGGTTATATATTAATAATCAAAGAGGTTTATTGTATTTTAAATATAACGTAGTTGGATGTATTCTAAATAGATCTAGTTAAATTCATAATAAAAAAAAGGAAATTATAAATCTAAAGAAAGTTTGAAGTGAATAGAAATTACTTATAACTTGAAGGAAATAGAATAAGGGTTGTCACCTGTTCTTATATTACATAGAATTCATCTAATTTTATTATTATCATGTCAATATTTATTTGGTGTATTCTGAAGTGTAGTTGCTATAATTGGTTTCAATAGGGTTTAGTAAAAAAGTAATTAAGTTTTATTGAAATTATCACAGAAACACCTCTAAATTAAATTTCTAACAAATAAAAATATTAATCTAATTAATCGATTTTAGAGTTAAGCTACTACTGTATATTAGCAGACTGTCTTATAATTGAGTCAATTATTACTTTGTTTTAGTGTTCATTAATATCTTAATATTTACCCCTTTTTTATTACTTTAAACGTCACTTTCCGTAAAAATGACGTTTCACGAATTACCTTTAGAATTTATTTTAAATGAAAATGTATTTTAAAAGATTTGTGAAAATTCTCAATAAGCTTGTATTTGTTGTATGTTATGAGAGTTCTTTATAATTATTCTTAATTAATTTTGTCGCAATTGAAGAGGCCATTTATTCTTTGCGAAGCAAAATTTTAAACCTATTTACTTTGGTTTTTAACGTTTTACTGAAATGTTGCAATTTTGTACTAAAAAAGTATCTATAAAACTGTCAATCAACCTTTGACTATGCCGTAATGGGATTATACTTGTAACGTGAGCGTTTAACAATATTTTTATGCTTCTATATTAAGATATCCGAAATGTAACTAAATCTTTCAATTTCGTAATATGTATGTATACATGAATGTGTAATTTACGTAATATTTTTTTGAAACAGCGAGTCCCACAAAATCACGTATAAAACGATTCCTTTAACTTTTTAAATATGTATCATATTAATAAATATTGTATATAAAGCGCAGATAATTAAGAAATTTCGGGTTAAAAGAATCAATCTTATAAGTTAAATTATACGGAATTCCAATAAGCTTATTTCATACGTTCCTGAATAATTCATTATTTCTTTAATATTTAAAACTGTATACCTTAATAATCCACAACAAATTAACTGCTAGAATTTTTTTGTTATTATTAAAAAAAAACATTATTATTATATAATAATAAAAAAATATTTTTAGCAACCCTAACAGAAGTCAAGATCGATAACGAGTTCAAGAGTTTACACCAAAATTAGCAATTTAATTTCGATTCAGTGAAAGTTTCTTTAGTGTTCTAAATTGGATAAGTAATTTGCAACTGAGAAGAGTCGAAGGGAGCACGTTATTATTGGGGTAAAGTTTTGTCAGCAGAAGATTGATTGACCTGATTGAGTTTATATTTGTTAATAATAATACAGCACGTAGTATGGCATGTTTATAGTTTATAGTTTAATGGACGTTATGTAGTGTTAGTCCGTAACTTGGCGCCGGTGGCTTCTGACATAGTTAACTTACTGAGATTTGTTAAGTACTTAAGGGTAATTGTGAAACTGTTTCATATTTAACGTGAAACGGTTACCTATAGTAACCGAAGACTACATTCAGATGAAAGGCGTTGAACGCGCGTTTAATGATCTTCTCGTAAAAGCCATTAAACGTGCGTCTAATGTCTGTCATATTAACAAAGCCTGCAGATACTTATACCATTGAGTATATTGATCTCTTTCAAGTCTAAAATACCTCAGTGAGTGATCTCGAATCAATTACAAGTACAATATTAGGCGAATAAAAGAATAGCTATAACGTTAACAAACCTTTTAGTCTGTTAGATGACAACGTAGGTTTGATTCCTTTTATTTTGGATGTAAATATTCTCTTTTTGAAATGAATAAACATCAATAAATGCACCATAAATTTTTCATCAATTTTTTATCAACTTTCTTTATTCATTCCCAACGTCTCCCTCCTTTTTCCTCAATTCTTTTCTCCACACCGCAAGTGGCGGATAACAACAACAAATACATTTCCAGGGAGGGTTGACATCAGGCAGACGACTGGTCGTAAAACCAATGTCAAAACCTTGTGTAATATTA
Source organism: Galleria mellonella (assembly GCF_026898425.1). Classification (NCBI taxonomy): domain Eukaryota; kingdom Metazoa; phylum Arthropoda; class Insecta; order Lepidoptera; family Pyralidae; genus Galleria; species Galleria mellonella. The sequence continues at coordinate 7,112,239 of NW_026441995.1, read as the reverse complement.
ATTGAATTATATTACGTCTACGTCAAATAATTGCTATAAGGGCAGAGCAATAATGACTGCTACAAATAAACATCTTAAATATTGATGGATTGATGAAATATATTGTGATAACTTGTTGTAACCATCAAGTTATTTAATTAAATAAATACCATTTTTGAATAAATTATTATCTAAATCATATTTCCAAGTTTGGAAAAATGTCGTTTTCCCAATTTACGAACCTTGAAAGACTGAATTATAAAACTTCAGGGTCGCTATAAAAAAAAAGTATTAAAGATTTCCCCATTCCCAAAATGCTATAAAAGTTTAAAAGTGCCGAACAAATTTCCTTAAAATCGAATCAGGTATGGTCCCTGTAGTATTACTAACTGCTACCTATAAAGGTGAATGTAAAATATCGGATAATGTTGGGAACATTTCAGGAAAATCCTTCCCCTTTTGGAGGACAATTGTACGCTGGTTACATTGCATTAACCCCTTTCATCACGGTTGCGGTCTCGCCCTCTCATCCTGTAACAAAATGTTTGATCTCTTTAAAACCTTTTTTTAATAATGAAAATCGTAACGAGCAACAGGTAATTGCCGTGAAAGGTTATGGGTTGTTTTATTTGTAGATGTAATTATAAATGTTGTATATATCTCCACCTACATTTTTCTCTGTAGTTACCTACTACTTTATGTTAGATTATCTGTAAGAGATTACTTTTAGTAATAAGATCATCTCTTATAATTACATATTTTGTATTTATTTATTTATATTCTATGTATATTGTATATCTAATTTATGCACAATAGACACAAGATTTATGTTATGTTATACCTACTTGTTTCTCTTTAACACAGAATATAAAAAAATATAATATTTAATTAGTATAAAACAAAGTATGCCTGATCCTCTACTTACCTTCTCTATTCGATTGTTTCGTTGTCATTTATTTCTTTTACGGAAAGTTCGTATGTACAATTTGCACTCGTGTGAAACTGGAGCGGGTTGCTAGTTTTATACACGAGTAAAATAAAGCTGGATTATAAAGTTAGTACCTATCCAAAGTAGATAAATTAGGTGAAGTAAGTTTCCGGATTTTAGTGCACTTAATTAATTAATTAATTAAAACTTCAATGCACTATTATATAATATACATAAAGTGGACTTAACACCTAATGGAATTCTCTACTAGTTAACCATGAGGCAAGCAGAAAATTAAGTAGACGGTGCGGTAGTAGTTAATCTACTAAAATATGTATAAATATTGTTACTACACATTACATACATACATCCATCATATATGTGTTAATGTGCTTAGAAAATTTTAGATTCTATAATGTGTTTATTTTGTAACAATAACAACAAAAATCTAGTAAAATTGGTGGGTATCAATATATTTCCATAAGAGGTGCATAATATGAGTAACTTATTATTACCAGATTGACTAGGCGGTTTGCTATGGCGTTTTATGTTGAGATAGGGATAGAAGAGATGAAAGGGAGGAATGACCATTTGTGTTCTTATTCCGTTTAACACGGACCATTATCGTAATAAAAAAATAATTGTGTTATAATAATAATAACAATAATAACTCTTAACTTTCCGCAACAAACGTAATACAATCTTCAATGTAATATACATTTGTTTTTTTTGCACAAAAAGTAAACAGAAAATTAAATTTCCATTTGAGCATTTAGTTAATATAATTGCTTTGCCTTGCTTTTTTTCTGGGAAAAAATTTCCGTCGTAACGTAAGTGGGTGGTGATGGATGGAAAATCAGTGAAATAAATGAATATGGGATTGTGTATACTAATAGATTTTTTTTTATATATAATGTTTCATTAGATTTTTTAGCTTTGAGGGTAATACTGCGATTTTGTTGTTTTTTTCATGATTGTGTCAAGTGACCTATATATAGGTAGTTTAGTAATTTCAAAACAAAAGCATAATTCCGTAACCCATAATTAAAAATAGCAATCAAATCAAAGTACTGCGAAAATGTAAGCAAACAGGAACAAACTATTCATATCAACATAAGGGACACGAAACTGTTATCACATTACGTCTATCTTTTCGACCTTTTGTATTTGCGCCACTCCAAAACTTTTGCGTTGACACAAAACATTAGAGTCCGGGTACGTGACTGTGTTTCATCAGTGATGGTGTAAATTTGGTGTAATGCAAAGTAATACTTATTTTGTATGTAAAAGAAAAAAATATACGAGATTAATAACAAAAAAATAATTTATTTCACTAATATAATAAATCAATATAATAACTGGACGATGCCTGTACATGGTAAATATTTAAGATGAAAAATTAATAAGATGTCTGTATGTTTGTTCCGGTATCACTTAAAAACTTCTACACGAAAATAGATGCGGTTATCACAATTATATTACTGAAGGTGTAACTTAAAATCTGGTGTATGTTTCACTTTGATATATTATCTAGAATTGGCCTATTTCCTTGGCGTTTCTACTTATAAAGTCCACACGTACTAATTAGTGGGCAGAAAGCTAATAATAAATCAATATTCTCATGGACCCCAGATGTAAATAAAATGATTCTAAATGTATATTTTACTCGTGAAATTGAATATATTTTTTTATAAAAACATCACTGTAAAATCAGTAAACTCTCACACTAAGCTATAATTCTCTTTTGTCATTTTTAAACCCATGTTTCTTTTGAAAAAATAATTATTAGTAAAACCTTTACTTAAAAATGTGTTAATGAGTTCGAATTTAACTTTGTGTAAGTATAGTAATAACGCATCATATAAAATATTTGTATCTTATTGCGTACTTTCAAGGATTTGCATACAGTCTTCATAGATACATTGTCGCAACTGTGTTTAAACTTCTCCAACATTTCATGACGTGGCAAAACCTAAAATCTACCTTTTCGTTTACTAATGAATACTGTGTATCCATCGTGTGAACTGAAAAGTCAGCACCTTAAGTTAAAATGCTGAAGGAACAGCGACCGTTTTAAGGTCGGTTTACTCTTCTCTCTTTACTGTTGCTTGGATATTAATGAGTAACGAAAAACCTTGTACTGAAAATTTATTTTAAATAAATATGTCTATTGTTGCATCTCTTCCTACTTAACTCGAAAAGTATGTAATATATACTAGTCTCAAGTATATACCTGATATTAAATACCTACTACGTGTGTATACTACTACTATAAGTAATATATATAATATTATATATATATATATATATATATATATATATATATATATATATATATATATATATATATATATATATATATATATATATATAATGAAAATATTAATTATATAATTAGGTTGAGTAGTCAAAAAAAGCAAAAACTAAATGCAATATAAAAAATATAAAATTGTCAGTATGTTTTGACATAAATATCTGATATTATATACCATATATTCCTAATATAAGGAATTTATATTATAATTGCGCAAGTTATGTAATGTTAAGGATGGATGTTTGTTACTTTTTTACGCAAAGACTACTGAATTGATTTAAATGAAATTTAGTACATGGGTAACTTTTATCCTAATTCGGTACACAAGCTACTTATGCTTATGCATTGATTTACGTAGGTAAAGCCGCTAAATACAGCTAGTTGTAAATAAAAAATGCTTTTAATAAAATATACAATTTGTAAATGATTTAATTTATAATATGTATTTTTATTACTATATTATCAGATTTGCATACAAACTTCTACTGAATATGTTACCGTGTTAAGTAGAAGAGTTTGCTAATTAGTCTCATCTATCTAAGTAATGGATACTGTTTGCATGTACGTGGTTTATTTAGTAGGTAACTAATTACGATAGAGTGGTATGTACGTACATGTTGGTAACAAGCAGCTGCGCCGCAAATAAGTTAAACTATAATTAAGGGGAAGTTCCCGTGAAGTTGTTTAGATAAATTAGTGACCCTTTTCTAAAATGTCAGCGTTGCTCATTAAGGGGCGTCCTTGAAAAGGGTACCGCTGACCACTGGCGTCCTGAAAGCTCTTTTGTGTAATAAAAGTTGATTAACGGATATAGAAGACTGACGGTTTTTTCGTCATTACCCAAGATTGGGTGTTTATTATCTTTTGATATGAATAAAGATCTACATTTTTAGGTTTTTCCTTTTTCTTTTTTAATTTTTTATACTTAATTATTAAACAGAGGTTTACAGTGTGATGAAGAAAGTGTACTCGTAGAGAAATTATAGCCACATTTAAGATTAGAAATAACATCAATTTTTTAGTGTCGTAAAAATTACTGAAACGCCGAATAATGTTTTTAATTTTAGTCTATTAGGTACTATAGACGATGTGCCTCGCTGTTGCCAAACTGCACCTATAACATAAATAAAATACATGTTATTAATTATACATACATATATATATATATATATATATATATATATATATATATATATATATATATATATATATCTGCATTTACGAGTAATAGTAAAACTACTTACTTTGTTAGCTATATCAGTACATAAATGTTACATGTCATTTAATTATAAGGTACATATATATAAAATATTACCTTTATATTATATGTATAGGCACTGTAGCTTTAATTTGTGAATGAGGTTAAAAAATACCGTATGGAGAACACGGACTAATTTCATTATTCCTGTCAAATAGTAAAAAAATTTGGCCACACAGATGAAGCCATGGAAACAGCTAGTAAATTACGAGTATTGTATAGTAGGTATGTTGTTATATAATACAGTATTGGCTGATTTAAATCCGAATTATTATTTCTTACTAAATTACCACTTCATATTTTAATTTTCGAAATTGATTTCCGCCACTTTTATCCGATCCCGAATCTCGGTTGGAATTAACTAATTTTACCAAGTAACTGAGGAACGAAGAAAAAACAGTCATGATATCTTCTATAATTCCTAATTCCTTCAAGGTTTTATTGTCCTACGATATATACGTTTTACAAATGCCAAACCCTTAAATAAATTACTTAAAATTATCAACATTTTCTACATTTTTCTTGCAAATATTTTGTTAAATTTTCCAAAAATAAAAATTACTCAAAATAGTGAAATAAACCCAATCTGGCAATACTGCCTAATATGGACGAAAGTCTACATTAAATGTTTCTATGTTATTGTTAATATAATGTGATGGAAAGACAGAATAAAACCCATATAATCCCGCCACGCGTTCCCGTTTCCTGTTGAGTGAGGATTTACTGCGCACACCACAATCATCAATGAGCAGTGAAAAGTCTCCGGGGAAATCTACAGTTGTTGAAATAAAAGATTTAAAAGGATTTTACTCGCATTGAATTCAGTTTTTCACTTTAGCGTTTGCTAACTATTTTAAAACTAACAAATATGACAATGTTGCATATTGCTTGCCTGATGGTGATAGTACCATATATTGTGGATTTATTCATCATCTTTATTTAGGTAATTTTCTTGAGGAGAAAACATCGTCGCCTAGTAAAAAAAAGTATCTAATACTAATCTGAGTTATAAAACCCAAAGAGCCGTAATTTCAAATTTAGCTGACATCAAAACTTTGTGATAATTAAAACTAACTCTTCGAAGAACAGAATATTGTTAACAGAATTAATAAAGGAAAAGAAATGGTATTAGGTTTGCCACTGTCAGTTTGGATTCAAATATCTTTTGTGTTTTCTCCGCCTTTAATTCTCAATTCTACTAAGGAGCTTGAATAGCCAGGCCTATTCGTGAGTATACTTACTAATATTGGTATATATTTCATAATTTTTTGCATTTTCATCATTTATTTTGGATAAATATTCTGGGTTTATTACGTATAAAACTCTAACTGCGTCTTGTTAGATTTGGAATTTAAATATACTTGGGAGTGAGACCCGTTTATCCTTTATTTTTATGTTCTCATCTCCTAAAATATACAATTAACTTGATTGTTTTGATCGTGGTTTGTTATTAATTTACAACAATTTTTTTTAATAAGGAATTACATTAATTGTTAGATACTTATTAAGGACCATTTTATTTTACTTTTTTCTAGAACAATATGAAGTTATTTTCATGTTTAAAGATAAAACGTAGTCGAATTGTTATGATGAGATTTTTAAGTTCAGGATGTTGAATTTGGCAACAATTTGAATATAGTAAAACATATTATGCAAAAAGAAGGAAAACTCTAAACCTAAAGGAGATTTTGTACCAGTCATTTGCTGGTATGATGCAGTTTTATTCGTGTATCTGAAGGTTAGGATATGGTAGTTAAATTACAAGGTACGGAGGTTCACAAGAACAATGATATTAATCTTAGGCCTCAGGAATCATAATACACTGAGGTATACGACGTGTGTCTCAGTGCATTGTATTGTGGCTATTTTGTTATTAATCTCTATAGGCAATGGTTACTATTTATTATCAAGTGGATTTTCAACTTGTTTTCTATTTGAAATTTCATAGTAAGTACATTGTTATAAATTCGTCTGATAAGCATGACAATCATGGTTCTGTCTTTACGTAAGATTACAGATTAATATAATCCATTTACTAATGGGTGGGCTGTCAGCTTGTGTTCTCTTCCAAATTTCATTAAACGCTAAAATTGTTATAAATCGCTTTAATATTTGGCAATTGACCTATTACCGAAGGACAATATTAAAACGAAAAAGTTGAGTAATAAAATTGTCTATGATAATCAGAAATTAAGCAATACAGAGAGAGAGAGAGAGATTTCACGCCGGCTGGTGGAAACTTCTGGTGACCATTCCATTTCCATTGCTATTCAGCGTGGAAATGCACCAAGCATCCTGGGCACCCTACCAGCTGGCAGTGATCTCAATGAATTTTTTTATCTTTTATTTTTTTTTACTTATCTCTAATTATATATCTAGGTTATTTATACAACAATGTAATATTCAAATTTGTTAAAATTTTGGTAACATGTTATAATAGATTATCTTTATCTCTATTAAAATCAGCAGTACAGATATTACTTTATTGAGATATACAAAAGTGAAGTTCATTTTACATGTCTTGGAATGACAAACAAATAAAAATGAATTTACCTTCAACTTTAATTTTTACGATTGTATTAATCATTATACAGATTTTAACTGTCCACTGTTGAACATAAGCTTTCCCCTATAGGGGGTTTTGCCTGCAATTGCCACGCTTGGCAGGCGGATTGGCAACAGCAGTTAGGCCTTAGAGGTGTTTTAAGAGGGACGCTGCTGCCCATCCCTCACCCTTCCTTAGTCGTTTCTTACCACCACCGTCTCTTACACCCAAAGGAAAGGGTAGCCTATTCTATATCGGGACCACACGGCACTACAACTACAACTACGATTCTAGTAATAACTGTTATAAATTTAAAAATAACAAACCTGTCACATGTTCAGTTTATTTTTAGGAATGTAATAAAAGTTAAGTGTTGAACATAGTTGAAAGTAGCAATTTATTGCTTCAAGGGACAAACTGGATCGCAGTAGAAATTAGAGGAAGTAATCTAGACTCTGTAGCCAACTCTGTCGTAATCCTTCAACTAGCTCGTGATTCGCTGGTTAATATCATAAAACTTTGTCCATGTTAAACTTTCATTAAAGGCTAGGTTAGGTATCAACGTAAATTTTGTAACACGACTTTTCAATTATGCGTGTAATTGTAGTAGGTACCTACTAGTGATTCTTGTTTATAGAAATATCCAATAAGTAGGATAATTCAATACTAAGATCTGTTATTTATGTAAGTAATATTAATATTGGACTCAAAAAATATTATTATCAACTTATGTGATACTTATATATAGGCCCCGTAGAATATTCGTAGAATGGTAACTAATAAAATAAAGAAAACAAAAAAGATTTTTGAGGATTTTTTCAGCGAATAATATGTTCAGAACTAAAATTAAAATCTCTAGTAAAGGCTATATTTTAACATTTTATAAAATTAAAAAAAAAAATTGAATTAAGATGACAAAACTAGAAACTACATTAATTTTAAATTCAAAATAGCAGCTATAATTTTGTTATGTTTTTATAATTACTATTGTAATATACTCGTATGTATACAGTAATTATATATTACAAACATATATCACATTTTTCTTACTTTATTGTTAACAAAACAATTAAATTTACTTTTCAATACTTTTATAAGTAGGCACTTTTATTTTTCAACTAAATTACTAGAAAAAATATTTAAAACATTGTTTATCTAAACAGAGTTTAACAATACTCTAAGTGATTAAATATTATATTAAGTCAGTGTAATAATATTTATTTATATTTTTGTATTAAAAATGTATATTTTATACTATAATATTGATTACTTTAACTATACCTTATATTTTTAATAACCTAGACTTTTACTTAGACATAAACAGATGTTAGACATGTTTTTGTTGTAAAATGTTTAAACATGTATTAAATACATGTGGTATGTTTGTTACAATTATAGATATATCATAATTATAGGTATACCATAATAGAATAAATAAATACATACTTTATAAAGTGAATTAGAAAAAGTTATAATAATACGCTTGTAAACATTCCTACTGCTAGCCGCGGGACTGTTTACATTTCAGAGACAGTCAAGTACAATTTAATAATATCTCTTTGTATTTATTTTACGTCTTCAATCTCTTTGTCATTAAAAAAGGTACAAAGAGAAAATATATTGTGTAAGTTAGAGTCATTTACGTAATTTGATACTATATATATTATTTAATTATTGAGAGACTATGCCTGTGGAAATTTTTAGGAATATCTTTACAGTATTGTCTGAATAGTGTCTATCTGATGAAACCATCAGAGAGAGACTTTGTACAAAAGTCGATTGCTTGGGTACCTCTGTCCCATTCGTGTTTCAACCGTGAAGCAGTTGTGTTTGCATGGCTGTGTTTCAGTTTGAAGGGTGGGATATGGCGTGAATTTACTGGGTACAGAGGAATAACACCTGAGTCCTCAGGAATGGCAACGCATGGGGGGTATCATGGGCGAAACAGTATACTCTGTTATGTCCATGGTACTGGTCATGTCTATAGGCGACGGTTACCACTTTCCATCAGGTGGGCCGTCAGCTTGTTTGCCATTCTAAGTTGTATAAAACAAAAATTGTCACCTATAATTATTGATAATGGGGTGAACATCATAGATTAAATTATTCTTTTCATAATTTTTTAAAATTTTTCGTAGATTGCTATTGCAATTGTGCCGTATAGAATCAATATATTGTAAATTTGAAAACCGCAATTTGTACAATTCTTGTTTAACACTAAACCTACCAAGCGCGGTCAAATGACCGTTTTAGAAATTTAGTTTAAAAATTTTCTTGTATAATGTTACTGTATTACCATGTAACTTTTTGATTTTTCCTGTAATATACATACAAGCCATTTTTCAATATTTACAACTTACTATTATTTACTTGTTCACTATCCAATTGGCTAAAATCTCTTTCTATATTAAGATACATAGTTTATTTCAAAGCGGTCGTTTGACCGGCTCATGGTAGGATTAGGTATATATGAAATGTCGGTAGGTTTAGTGTTAAAGGATACGTGTATTTGTTTAAACTAAAATAAGATATTTTAATGGACAGTAATTTACGCGCTTATATTTAACTATGTGTATTTTAGTAATGTAGCAATCTCTTTTTATATCTTTAATAAAAAGAAATAATAAATTATGAACGAAAATTTTTCTTGGTTCTGGTCAATTATAGCATGATCTGGATCTTTTGCTTCATTATATATAGGTATATTATTTAGATATACTTCATCATTAGATATACTCATAATAAATTATTCTAAATCTAGCTGTTTCTAGTTTAAATCTATCTCGCTCGCACTTACGAATAACAGTATAGCACAACAGTAGCGCTAACGTACCAAGACACTGTATGGTTTTAGTTGCTACGGCATAATACTGTAACTGTAAATTTTTGACGTGTTTTGCCATTTTGAGCATTGCATCTATGACGACACAGCATAATTTTGTAAAGCTGTTTTTACTACATATATAAATTTAATAAACTAACAGTGAATGTTACATATTCAACTGGTTCAGAAAATTCGATTGGAACCTATTTCGATAATACGCTATTTATTGGTTCTGCCAGTCAGAATACTCCTGATAGTATAAAGAAAGCTCTAATAAAAACAGTAGTAGTGGTTAAGATAAGATTATGATTAGAGGTGCTTTATTTTAGCATGTAATTATTACTGGATCCTTTATTCTTTATGTAAGAACACAATCACGTATACCCCTATTCAGATTAGCAAGTCAAAGAAATCTGTGTAACCAAGATTGTGTTCATGTAATAAATAAAAACTAGAGAAGCTGTTTTACTAGAAAAAAAAAAAAAAAACCAAATAGCAAACGTTCCCAAAGAGGACTGAGATAAGGCTAGACGAATTTCTTTTTTGTTAATCAAATATTTTCCGTTTTTACCACAAAGGCGAGCTGTGCCCAGGTTCCGTCGAATAGTTTATGCGCTCGTAACGCAAATCTCCGCCTCTATTTATCTTTTCTTTTCACTTGTCCTTTCGCAAAAATGAAAATTTATTGTCTGTGTAACTGGAACGTCGCGGCTGACCGCTAATGAAATGTTATATAGCTTGGCTCGGAGCGAAAGCGACGCCCAGAGGAACGCTAAGATATATATATTTTTTTGTCATGAGAAACTTAGTTGGACGGTAATATTTATATTGTACTTCGCTTCTCAATTGTTATAATGTATGAGAATATGAATTATTAGGTTACTTTGGAGATACTAATGATTTTTTCTTACCGTTTATTATGACTTGGAATATATAACAATAATAAGCAAGTAATAACAACAATATTTTATTAATAATATTAATAATAGTAGCTGTATGTTATATTTATTATTAATTTATTTCTATAATATTATATTTTTTTTAAATTATAAAAAAGTTTGTATATATATATACAAACTTTTTCGAAATTTTGTGTTAATAATTGATATTCCAAACGTCACATAGTATGTCAGACTATATTGTACTGGGTGCCTACAGACAGTATAAGTTATAGTGATGTGCTGAGTCGGTTTTTTCCTTATTTTAACTATTTTAATAATTATTAAAAACAATCAAATGTTAACTCGAGTCTGAGTAATCAGACAAGCAATAAAGTACTCGAATAAGAGTACTATACGAGTACTTGTATTCGAGTACTTTATCAAATTCCAATAAAAAAATTTTATATGTTCTGTATTTTAATAACTTTTTTAGTAATTAGGGAAAGTATTAATAAAATTCTGAAAAAGAAATTGTAAAACTTATGATAAATACAGGAGTAGTATTCGAGCACCGTAGGCACCCCAAATCTGTATTTTGAATAACTTGTATTTAAGTTCTGTTAGTTAACTAATCGAGTACTAAAGTATCTATTAGGTATTCGTATCATTACTCGAGTCAACCTGACTCGGTACATCACTAGTAAGTTGTTTTCTGGAAAACTATTCCGCCGGAAGCTGAATTCCAAGTCACGTTCTACTGCTATACTCTTTTGTATCGATAGCTGTATTCTCGAATGGTAAATGTATATGAATAAAAATAATGGTATGATATTGTATTCTATCTCATATTTGAGGAAAAGGTGAGGAGGAACTATCCATGGATTTGCTTGTAAGTTATCAGTTGCGTTATGTTTTATTCCACAGGTGCGAAGCGAATATAAAATTCTAACCTATATTAATGCCCTTGGTTTCTTTTTTATGTGATAATGGTATGGTAACCTCATGTGTGTTAAAGGTATTTGCTGGGGAGACACCTGCGAGCGATGATAGGTGAGAATGAATAATCAAGTCAGCCCATCGTGATGAATACATCTGGAATTTAGCACAATGGTTTCCAGGATGGAACACGTAAAGGTCGACCTGACAGGGTATATTGTTAGTGATGGGACTGGCAGTCCACACAACCAACACCCCCTCTCCCCCTTCCCAAAGGATGGAGTCAGGTCAGTTGATATATCTTGTTAAATTGATTTAGAATCAGTCACGGTTATTTGAATAGACCTTTCACTGTTGGTAATGAGGTTACTAGACTCCATTAGGGTACGGCATGGTTACCATTTTACGTTAGATAAGCTGTTTGTTTATTTGCCTTTCTAAGCGACATAAGAAATCAGAGTCTACAGCAATAAATAACAACGGTAGTGCTAAAAGCACATAAGTTTTAAAGAAGATGATGATGAAATTGATCACCTAGATAAAAGTCGTCAAGCGATTAAAGTAATTTAGAGATGTGAACGTCAGCTGAAATCAAATAGGCACGTATTTGCTGTAGTGGTTTGGTGTCAAAAACTCTCTTCCCGCAAATTTGTAACTAAAGTTTTCACATCGTTCATCGAGGGAAGGACGGAGCAGATCCAAAGGTTCATTACACGGTAAACTTGCTCAAATCGTTAAAATTTCACAACTTCACCTAATGAAAATTGAGAAAAGTTGTACGCTTCGATGAGTGTGTCAAAACACAAAGTTTTGACACACTCATCGAAGAAATGGCGAATGGCTGACGCGCCTGTTGAATTATATTGAATGTAATAATTTGGTGGGTATTACCCATATATATATATATATATATGTATCTATATATATACACATACCAATAATGTCCAGTTTTATTTTTCTTTCCACCACTTTTCACTCTTTCATTCCACACTTATTTATTGTCAAACTAGCTATTGCCATTGATTTTGTCTACATTAACACGTCATCTTTCCAAAACACTCTTTTACTCATTTTTTCAACGGAAACTTTAGTTAGGATAAAATTATGAATTATGACTTATTTAAGCTTTATTTACTCATACCAATAAAATGTGGCAAAAAAGTGGACTTAATGCTATAATCATTCTCTACTAGTCAATGTACTTGAATAAATTATATTGCTTACAAAAAAAGATTGATCATTCATCAAATCACCAAACGGAGACTTTGTACAAAAGTCGTTTGCTTGAGTATCTCTGTCCCATTCGTGTCTTTACCGTGAAGCAGTTGTGTTTGCATGACTGTTACAGTTTGAAAGGTAGGATAAGGCAGTTAATTTACAGGTATAGAGGAATAAGACCTGAGCCCTCAGGAATGGCAACGCATGGGAGGTATCGTGGTCGAAACAACATAGTCTGTTATGCCCATGGTACTGCTCATGTCTATAGGCGACGGTTACCACTTTTCAATAGGAGGGCTGTCAGCTTGTTTGCTTTTCTAAGTCGCATAATAAAAGAATATTAAAAAAAGGGGAGTTAAAAAATGTTTTTCTCTTTGAAGTTGGTTAATAAATTATATGGTTATATGTAGGTACTCTAAAGCTCTAAAAACAGTGGAAAAACAAGTTTGCAAATCTATAATTGAGCTTCATACTTTATTTACATGATGCAGTAATTTTAATACTCGGTTACAATGTTATTCAATCACGATTTATTAGAAATAGTGAATATATGACCTGTGCTAGTTTTCATAGCGTCAAACAGTATAATTAAGTAGAGTCACAGCTAATCCACCTCAACTCTATTCGGGTAATCTCTTCTCTTGGCGCAACTTACTCAAGACTTGTTAAACCCGATATCTAAGGCAACAGTAACGGTAATCCTCATAAGATTTTCTCTTTTGAGAGCTACGTTAATTATTAGTTAAGTTCTATTGTTCAATTTTCGTTATGACTGCCACTTTGCTTTGCAAATTGTTTTGAATATTCAAGATCGCTTAGGTTCGGCGGTTTCAGCTGTTCATAAGTTGGGGCACTTTGGTTTGGTGTTGTAATTATTTGAATAAAATTACTTATAACAGAAATTTCATTTGTTATGTTAAATTTCTACGTTCAAAATGTCAGATAATATCTCTATTTATTCATAAAGCAATGCCAAAAGCGAAATTTTCTGGTTCGTGAGCATTTATGGGAGTCTTAAATGAACGAGTTTATCTATGAGTATGATCACAATTGTCTTTGGTTTATAATTATAACAAATATTATATATTGTGTGTAAAATATTTAGAATACTTAAGATTTACACTCATTTTTCATTTTATACGTTCAATAGTTGTTGCAGAAAAGAGTAACAAACATCCATCCTCTCTCTATTCAATCTTACAAAGTTGCGCATTTATAATATCAATATGACATACATCCTTTTAAGAGAGCGCTTAGTTACTAAAATTAAACAATAATTTCTAAATGAATTATGCTTAGAAAAATAACCAAAAATCCTCCCATTTTAACTTGCCAGCTTAACTTTTAACTTTTTATTTGTTGTTTGTTTAGTAAGGCTGGATCTGTATGTGTTGTTATTGACAAATATTAAGACGTTTTATCTCTTGTATTAAATATTTTACTATTAATATATTTTAATTACTATATAATTAATTAATATATTAATATATTTTAGATATCATTTCTGATAGAGCAATCAATAACGCATGTAATAGTGGTTCACAATAGAAATAGGAAAATGATGGTATCTAATTCAAATGGCTAACATAACTAAGTTACAATGAATTACTGTTAAACAATCATTTCAATGATACATTTTCTTAGACAAGAATCTGTGTAGACACATGTTATTATGTTTTCAAATTAGCGGTACTAAATCCGACCGCATGTTTGTTCACAAGCAATATGCGAGTGCCCCTAAATTTGACGGTCTCACAGACGTTTTCTGTTCGGTGGCTCATAAATAATTCAGAGGCATCACAATGCAATGGTTGATATCTCTGCAGGTTCATATTTCACGAGACATCGCCGTGGTTCGTAATTAATGTGCAACGAACAACGTTCGCTTTGGCATAGGCGGCCGTTCGCCTATCTCCATTGCACTGTTCATATAAAATGATTTATTAGTTTTATCCATTTCTAAGCCTTTACACAGGAGACTTGTCTACGGTGTTAATTAATTTCGCTTCACCAAGGTAAGCTTGAATGGTTATTATCGAGTAAACAAAAGAAAGGAGAACTTTGGATTACACTTTGTGAATCAGATTCCTTAAAGGTTTTTGTTCGTAATCCATGCCATTAAAGAATTTAAACCTATTTACTTTTTATATTAAAAGGGAGACTGCAATGAAGAAAAAAGTAGGATTAGAAATAAAAAGTGTTGTTTGATAATTTAATCTACATTTACCTCTATTGTTTAGTTAATAGATCATGATTTTCATTAATACGAACTAGATATATATTAATTAAGGGGATTGTAGTCTTGATTAATGTATGTCATATTAAAAATCACATACTAAATAAATAAATTTCGTAATTGCCAGTAATACTTTTTGTATAAAGAAAATAATGAGCAGAAATAAGCAATTGCTATTTCTGTTCCCTGAGGGTAAACCAGCAAATTTTTGCCTACGACGACGATCTATAATCTATAAGACGATCTGAATGGATTTCTATTGTGAAAGATTTCATGATAACTCATTAATAATATAAAATTCTGTATTAACTCAATATGTGCTCGATCCTTTTGCTACTTTATTACAATACTTATATTTTATCGTTTTGTATTCAAAAGTCGTTTTGCTATGAATATACTTCTTATTCTCATTTTACATTTTAAATAATAATCAATCAATTATATATACGTTTCTAATTTTTATTCATCATTATTATCATGATTATTATTACGAGCAAGTCATGCTCGTTAGACATTAGCCTCTGCGTGAAATAACTTGATTGATAAATATCGAAGCTGACTGCACATAAGAATCAATGAAGTCGGGATAAGTTCAGCAAGATAACAAGAATACTTGGAATTTTTTTATTTTTGTCTCAGTAATCTGAAAAAGTATAATGTAATGGATCTCTGATGGAAGATCTTTTTTACTCTTTAATCACAATATATTTATTTAGCGTTATTTGTAAATGTAATAATATACACTACGTACAAAATTGATACTTCGTTCTCATGTACGAAGTTACTAATAATCACCGAGTCAGAGATTCTCCGAGAGATTATAATGACTACAACTGTATCATATTCCGCTCTCACTGTCATATATTCACTCTGTATGTACAGCATCCTGCAATATTTTGTATAAGAACACGTCTCGGATATATTTCAGACGGTTTTCTTCATCCAAAATAATGTAGCACATTAGCAGCAGTTACAGTGATTAAATGACTCACTAGTGTGAAGGGAAGTAATAAAGTTACACACACTACTGTTGTAATATGTAGTTATTTGCAGGCTCATGGAGTGATATAGTAGTGGTAATACTATGAAGACTGAATGTATTAAAAAACATATATACATAAAAGTCTCTTTAAGGGTCTTTTTTAAGGGTTGCTTCATATATTATCTTTACTTTTTAATATACATACCTCTTGTATTTATAGTACGAGTACATATAATTAATTGTTTAATTTATACTTTTTAATGTAAGAGTTGAGATAATTGAGTATGTATTCATAGTCATATTTGTAGAATTTTAAATTCCAATTCTGATATTGTTTAGCTACATGGACTTAGTAATAAAATTTGTTTCGTTTTTTTTCAACTAACTTCGGAAAGAGCGGGATTCTCAATTTGATTGTATTTTTTTTTACCTTATAACTCCATCAGTTTTAAACCGATTTAGAAAATTCTTTTTTTTTTCTAAAAGGATATACTTACAGTTTAGTTCAATAGAAGTTTTATTAAAGTTAATTCAGTAGTTTAGTTTTTAGATCAAAATAACTGGTTTTGCTACAATTGAAGTCGGATTTTTTGTAGGACACGATCTTTATTTACATAACATACTATATCTATTAGTCGAAGTTAAAATTAATTAAAAGAAAGCGTTGAAAATTTTTAGCACTACTTCTTAGTATATGAGAGACTAATTGTAGATTTAATAGAAGTGTAAAGGTTAGTGTTGTGTTGTAATATCTTTATATCTCTATTTTAGTTATTTGTTTCCAACCAAAATTTGCTTAAAATATATCACCTTTTCTTCATTTCATATATTCATTTTCTTTTTGTTATGTATGTTTTGTAATTTTTGTTTGCGCTACATTTCAGTGTATTTCTTTAAGAGTCTTGTTACGAATGAAAGTGATTCATAAAAAGATGGCCTTTACTCAAACTATTTCTTAGGCCAAATCAAATATCTGGACCATACATCAAATATCTTTTTATTATAAAAATTCCGAGAAGTTTATTTACAAGTCTTCCATTCTCTTTGTTCTAACTATTGTTGTTGTGGTTTGTGTCCACAAAGCCATCTGTTATATTAACAAATTACAAGTCATTTAGAATTGTCTCAGGTTATTGGTGCATCTTGGTTAGTAAGCAACGAATACTTCTATTGCGATTTAAAAATAATCCATAAATAAAGTTCTTATAGTTTTAAATCAGGCCTATTTTACTATAAGCATAGATAAGCGAACTGTGAAAAGAAGAGAGCCCTTTTCCAAGGAAGAATATCACGTGCCAACAATACCACTCCACCCTTATTCTGAGTAACCTCGATATTAATAATATAGTTAGAAGCCAATAACCCTCATACACGAGTATTTACCTCTTCCTTTGATACGGGGATTATTGTATCGTTGTAATAAATATAAAATTCTGCATTTTTTTATACAACTTACAATAGCAAACAAGCTGACGGCCTATCTAATAGAAAGTGGTAACTATCACCTATAGACATGAGTAGTATCATGGACATAACAGAGTATACTATTTCGCCCATGATACCCCCCATGCGTAGCCATTCCTGAGGACTCAAGTTTTATTCCTCTGTACCATGCTTACATTTCTCTATATAATAGTAATCACTGCTTCTAAGTAGTTTGATGATGGTTGCTGATAGATGAAGATCTAGACTTTATTTCTTTTTTTTTTTTGTAATTATCATAAAATATGAAAAAAGCTGAAGGCTTACTTGATGAAAAATAGTAGCTGTCGTTTAGAGGCATTTGTATTAAATACTTTGGACATTCTTTGGACTCATGTATGTGACTTTTTATTTATAATGTTTTCTCTGATTAAAGCTGTTCTGATATTGAGGAAATAATACGTGCTTAGAAAAGTATAATATTATAGAATGAAATCGTAAAACAGCAGAAACAAATCTAATCTAATGCTGTACTAATTTGATAGTCGGAAGCATCATGTCAGTAGGGAAGAAACAATTTTTTTTTATCCCAGGTTTATTTGGGGAAAATATTCTCTATGAAGGATGCTAATGATGTTGTTTTCATCATGTGTATGTATATATATTGTTATTGATATGAAGTAAACGTAAATGTGATTTGAATAAACCTAAAAATCATGTGATGGCACAATATTATTTCTATCGCGGGATAACCCTATAATAAATGTTGGCACATAAATTTTATTTGTCCTCATAAAGACAGTACAGATGTTTTTCAGTATTGGCAAATAACACAATAACAGAGCGTCGAAGGAGATACAAATCGCGAAATAAATCAAACTGCCTTTATTAAATAAGACCACATATGTGGGAGTTTTCTGGTTGTGTGAATAAATAAAATGAAGCTGTGTTACCTATTTTCAAGAATTTATAGAACAACTAATCCTATTTGATTCAATTCAAAATTTGTGTGGAATTATTGATGTTAAGATAGGTTTAACATAAATAATGTCAATACATAATATGAGTAGATCAGTAAATTAAAATTACCAATGGTGTCTAAAATCTGAAACTGCTGTAGTGAGATTGCTATACAGCTTAATAAATCTTTATTAAATTAGTACAGGTTTGATTAGAGTTATTTTGTGAATATATTAGATTAGCTTTTTACTGCGGTTTTATTCGCACGTTATATTCGACTTTTCGTTTTATAAAATTTCGCGTGTAACTTTTAATCTGACGAAATTCCATACAAATTTTTAATCCCCGTTTTACCTTTTGAGGGGTTGAATTTTTTAAATTCATTTTATTATTTGCCTAGGATACATACAGTAACTGTTTGCAAAATTTTAAGTAAAAAATGCGCCAGTAACTAATTTGATGTTTGGTTGTAATTTTTTTTTTAAATTATAACAAAACGTGCTTTTTTTAGTGCTGCAAATATTTGGATTAAAAATGTTCCAGATCATCTGATCTGGAATATTCTGGAACAATCAATCTTGATTTATTTAACTTGAATAAGGAACTATTTTTTTATTATATAAATATGTTCGCAATACTTATAAATTAATAGACGTGTACTTATAAATGGCGGTCAATTTCAATTATTTAAAAATGAAAACGTACTTTAAATTTATACTCACGTCCTCTTTTTACTTATTATATTTATATAAGAAGAAAGGAGGCAACCATATGATACCAGTTTCTACTTTATCATTCCTTCTTATATATTATTATTTTTCTTAGGATATCCTTAGTATTTTTTGTTCTTGCCTTTACAAGAACGTATAATTTCCCATAAAGCATTGTTGACGTCTTAAGTATTATAATAATATAAAGATTGTATTCCACAAAAAAAAAACCGATTTCAACGACTTATTTTGATTAACAAAACAAGTTATTTTGATTTAAAAACTAAACTAAAGAACCGGTTTTAATAAAATTTCTATGGGATTTATCTGAAAGTATGTATATCTTTTAAATAAAAAAAAATTCCAAATCGATTTAGAACTGACGAAGTAACAAACATAAAACAAAAATATAGCCGAATTGAGAACCTCTTTCTTTTGGGAGTCTGTTGAAAAAGACTTAACATTTATACTAGATATTAAGATTTTTATTTAGTATACAATAATCCTAAATATCGCTGGCTCGTTTTTATATTGGAGGCAATATTTTTTACCCCTATAAATCAGTATATCTTGCATGAGGTACTTATCGCGGAAACACGTGAGATGTATTGTCCCTAGGGCGGTATACTTGCTGTGCTTTGTGACTTTCGTCCTTAGGGATTCGTCGGCATATTCCTACCTACGGGATACTTTGTCGATATATTTTCCTTTTAAAAACAATATCTAAGCACTTTGAAAATGTGAAATCTGTTCTTTGTTTTATTACAATCTGTATTCACTACAGATTTACTTATATTGTAATATTTTGGAATAACAAAGCACATATACATTAGAATGTGCTTATCTTTGGCTAGAAAAAAGCGGCAGTATATTATAAAAATCTTTTTTATGTATGTATGTATGTAAAATACTGATATAAAGGTATCTTGTTCTAAAACTAATGAAATAAACTATAGCAATGTGCGAATAAACTAATACTAATTATTCGACTAAGCAATTCGAATTATTCGAATGGTTTTCGAATCATTCGACTACTAATTTTATTCAGTCGACTAATAACTTCATTCACTATACGCTTTTATTAATCTCTAAAATCGTTCATTACTAGTTGTTCAGTCGTGTCGGTACGAACCGATTCGAGTCAAACCGATTGCTAATTTGCCAATGCCAATTTAGTACATTTAGTAAAAAAATGCGAATTTCTGTACTAATCAGTAAAGTAAGTAGTAAAGTAAATTTTAAGAATCAGTTATTATATATTCTTTATTGCATTTGTAAGTTACATATAAAATAATGTATTTATAAATGTTGTGAGCAAGGGTGGACTTATCTCTGACAGAGATTTCTTCCAGTCAACCCAGTATAGTAATACTTTATACTTTAAATAAACGCAGCTAACCTTTTTTAAAAAAAAAACGCAAAAACTTAAATAGAAAAAAAAAAAATAGAATTTTTACCATATATTTGTATTTAAATGTCGCGTAGGCTATTTGTTTAGATGGGAAGAACGAATATTAAGAGTGTAAGATTCTTGAGTGCTGATTTTGGTATGACCAGTGGCAAGGAAAGAGATTATTGTTGAGGTCAACGACATTAACGAAATGGTAAGTCAGACTTGGACACGAATATAAACCCTCCGCTATGTTGAGGTTTAGATTTACCTATGAGCGATCCTATTTTAAAGACGGAGTGGTATTATATACTATTTTTTTTTGCTATGACACAATCACATATGAACGTATAATAGTTATAAATTACTCCACCCAAATGGAGGCTTACGCGACGCACTTCCGTTTCGTTTCCTAGTCCCGGCGGGACACGATTTATGCCAGTAGAAAAACTTGTTGTTCCTGTCGGCACGACACGTCGACTACATAAATCTGTCGTCATTACATACGTTAAAAATACATTTGTTTTCAGCGCTAGTGAACTCGCTCGTCGAGAGGAAGAAGAGTGGTCACTGTGTGTATATCATGATAATTTTCATCCATTTCAGAAAGTATTATAATTTGCTACACAAAAATAGCAATAAATGAGATTTTTTATTAATGAATGAGTGAATGAATGAGTATACTTTATTTGCATTATACAATATAGGAAATAAGCAAGGCAATTTACAAACACAACGATACAATTGTATAAGTACAGTAAGGCGGTCTTATTGCTGAGAGCAATCTTTTCAAGACAACCTTAATGTGTTTTAATCGAAATGTAATACTACTCAATCTAATACAATTGAAAGAAAAAATAAATATTTGAATTTCGAACATGGCATGTTTACTGGTAGATTTTGGTTCGCAAAAAACCAGTTTCTTTGCTTCAGAAAGAAAAACAGCAGCTTTTATTGTAAAAAAGTTAATCAAATACGATTCAGAATTAGTGACATAACAGCTTAATGTAACTTATAAATATACTTTACGAAGTTGTTTGTTGAAAAAAAAATGACTTAGTTTAGATATATGTATATAACGAGAAATTTTATGAACTAACAATGTCTATTGTTTACGATAAATGTTGGAAAGGTGAACAAAAGTTTGAAAAATAATAATGACTTTTTCTATAGTTTTTATTAATGCCTCATTCTCTTTTCTCATGCTTGCCTTTTCCTTTTTTCTACTTCTTCACAATTATTTTTGTATGATAAATAAAAATATAAATAATTTGAAATCGTTTGAAACTAAGAAACCTTCAACTAATAATTATGATTATATCAAGTAATACTTATTATGGAAAAAAAAATTACGTCACATAAAAAATACAGTCCAAATGAGTACCACCCATATTTTTGAAGTCTGTTAAAAAAGGGTTGAAAAAGGTTCAAATTTAGCATACGTACGCGCAATAAATAATTTTCAAATAGGTACTTATTTCTTTAAAAAAAATGGAAAACACGAAAAAGCTCTCCTATGACATAACGTGAACAGTTATCTAGCAGACATCTGTTGTTGTTTATCTGAAATTGTCACAGATGTGAGCGTTGTTAAAATTCATAAGTATGGAAATTAACATCTTCTGCAATGCGGCGGCGATGAGCATCGCTTGAGGAGAATTACGGGGCTTTGTGTTAGGGCGATTTGTAGGAAAATGATTCAAATTATATATGCCTTTGTTGTGTGAATATAATTCATATTAATTACCTTAAAATTATATATAAGAGGTTACGTAGTTTGAACCCATCGTATGTTTTTGTTTCAAAATGCCAAATATGAGTAAAATTCGCTTGAATAATTTAGAATTATTTTAACTCGTAAGAGTAATAGGGTATCGTATAGTGATAGAGTAATATAACCAGTTTTGCATACCATTCATATCTAGGAGGTCGTAAGAGGCGAATAAAAAGGCACAATACAATAGAATGCAGAAGAAGGATAATTCGAAATAAACTATATACTGAGCAACCTACTAGTATTTTAAGAGTAACTGATATTCGCCGGTTTTGAAGAGAGAGTCATGGCCATCAATATATCATTAGTAGATTAACATTAACGTCGTACTTCTGGGTGTACAACTATAATATAATATTTTATTGTGATAATATTTTTTTTATGCAACTTGATGCCAAATAAGCTGACGGCCCACCTGATGGAAAGTGATAACCGTCACATATAGACGAGCAGCACCATGGACATAACAAAGTATATTGTTTCGCCCATGATATTCCTCTCGTGCGTTGCTATTCCTAAGGATTAAAGTGTTGTGCCTCTATACCTTGTAAATTCAGTGTCTCAACTCCAATGCTAAATGCAATAATATTTTATGTTAGTAAAATCAATAATGTAATTTGTACCTTATATTGTTCACTTAAAATTATTCGATTAATTTGGAATAGATATGCCACTGTTCATTTTATTTATTTAAAGAACACAACAATAGTATAGTTTAACCCATATTAAATTATAAATATCCGAACATTGAAATATCTTTAAGAACTTTCATTAAAAAAATTGTTGAATTCAATAGAAAATATACATGGTTATCATTTAAAAACAGTGAAGCGAGAATGAAGATATTAAAAAAGTATAAATCACATACTCTGTGGCAATAGCTCGGTTTATGATTGCACTTAGATTAGTTTTTAAGGGAAGGGAGTTTGCCGGCGCTGTTGAGAAGATCTTTTGATTAAACCTGGCTTAAAATGTTTTAATAGCAAGTAGGTTCAATTTTCTAGAGATATAAGTTTTGCCCTGTTTGGGTTTATCGTGGTTATTATCAAGTTGTTATAAAATATTTTGTAATAAGAATAATATAAATTTAAATAGTTAATAGTAATAACTTATCAGAAGATAATGACGTAGATTTTGCTCACAAAAAGCGACTTCAATAGTGAATACATTTATGCGAATGAAATATGGGACGTTTCTTGAAAATGCATTGAAAATATTAGAATTTAGGAGATGGAATTGCATGTTTATTACAAAGAAAAACGCTTCAATCATCATATAATAAACTAATGATCCGGCCTAAATTGCACGGGTAGATAGGTAGAATAACTTTATTTCTTAAAAAAGACCCGTATCACCCGCTGATATTATAGTTTTCTATTGGTAAAAAAATTAAACCTTTTTCTTTCTCTCCTATGACATAACGTGAACAGTTATGTCATAGGAGCTATAGACGTCTGTTAGTTTAGAAATAAGACCAAAATGGAAACAACCTTGCAGATTGTAAAAAGAGTTTTTTTCTGGATATATATCCAATAAATATCATCGTGGTTTTAAGCATTGATAGAAATAAATGCTATTTTTTTATACTACTGAGGTGGCATACAACTATAGGGTCCACTTGATGGTAAGCAGTTACCGTAGCTTATGGACACCTGCAATACTTGGGGTATTTCGTGTACATTGCCGACTCTGAAGAAACCTCCCTCCCTTTAGCTCTCTTTTGAAGAACCTTATGCTGTAGTTTCTTGGGAAAACCTCGGTAGTGAGCTCATTTCATAGCCTGAGTATTCGTGAAAACTACTCTGAAACCGCGTTGTACGCGACCATCTAGGCTGTAGGGTATAAGGGTGAACGTTCCGTTGATGGCGAGCCGTAGGAATGTAGAAAATGGTCGTGAGCATCATATTGAACAATTCCTCTGAGCACAATTCATTCTATAAGCGGTAGAACACGCAGAGTGAGGTAAAATCTCTCCTAAGACTTAAGGGTTTGATACCGCTTGTAAGCCTGGGATCATCGACAATTCTCATAGCTCGTCGTTGCACTGAGTCGAAGGGTTTAAGTTGCCATAATATATCTACACTTTAATAGAATCTTGTTTAAAATTATAATAGCCCTGTTTAACCTTAGACGAAAGCTAGGAAGTGCATTTATCTATGTACTTGTCGAGACTGTATTTTATAACGGCCTAATCCGACAATTCCGACAATTTGCAACTCAGTTTTATAAAACGAAATACTGAAATGGCGTTGAAAGGACAAATTTTCATATAAAGTAAGACTTAGTATTGAGATAAATAAACGTAATATTATGTAGTCATAGTTTATATAACGTATAATGTAATTTTAATCCAAAAACATTACAAACACCGTCTATGTAATGCTTAAACAGCGTACGTATTTGCGTATATATTGTAGCGATATTTACTTTTCCGTATAAACTGATAAGATGGGTATCGACTTGTATGTTTAGTACCTGAATATGTATCTACAGTTACCGATATTAAATGTAAAATCAATAGCTTACGTCTCTATCTAAATTACCTATCGTAGAAGCAAAGAGAACATCTTTATATGATATTAGCAAGTAAAACAAGTAATTCTAGATACTGTTCTTTATACATTTTTTTTTAAATATTATAAACAGTTAAAAAGATTTACAATTTGTATGTTTGTTTTATTTGTATTATTTTTACCTGTACTTTTCCTGCACTAGATTATCCCCAAATTAATGATTTTCTCTCTAACTACACTGGGTTGGCTGGAAGAGATTTCTTTCCAGAGAGAAGCGTCGCGTCGCTTCATACTTCGTTTTGAAATCCAGAAATAAAAAATATAAATAAAATATACTCCAAATTTTATGGTAGACCTTCAGAAAGATAACTGTAAAAATCATATCCAATTTGATGTAGAGTTCTTGCATGATGTCCGAGCAAATATACAAACAGGTGGACAAACAGACAAAATTTCCAAAAAATATTGTTTTGACATCTACTGATCTCACTAATACTCCTAATATTATTTTTTCTTAAATATCTCCTATGTATAGTCATCGTTTGGTTACAGTTTTATTATTTTAGTAAGATTGAATACCTTGGACATAACTAAATATACTGTGACACCCATGGTACCATGGTACCGTTTCCATGTAGGGGATCAAGATGTTGTTACCGTACCTTGTAATTTTATTACCATACCCCATATAATTGGTATTGACGATGGTTTTATTACCTTTTCAACTAATAGACAACAATTAACAGAAATAGGAAAGATAATGGTAAGTTATATCACAGAAAAAGTATTACTTCTATGGGTTCATATATCACCCAATAATATTATTTTAGCTATAAAACTGAAAAAACGCAACATTCTACTTATGGAAATATAGTTACTTTTTATTTTCAAAACTAAAATTGTAAAAATTATTCGATTTAATAGTATCCTGAAGTAAATATCCGAGTTCATTTTAAAATGCGTCTTCAAGTAAGCGATGAAGGATAACTCGATTGTACCAACAATTTTCATAGTTGCAAAAGTTGAACCTGTAAATATTATTACTGTGCTATCAACGCTTTTTTTTCTGAAACACCAACTTCAAATTACACCTTACAACTCTTAGAATGTAATCCAACTTGAAAACACAGTTTGAGACCGTAAAACATTTTTAAACGGAGATGAATGGAGGCTCGGATTAAGAAGTTAAAAAGGACATTATGAAGTTCGATGTTTATTTGTGTAACATTGTTGAGTTGTAAATATAATATCGCAAGAGAAAAAAGTTGAGAAAAGACGATAACAAAGAGTAATTACAATGATTCCGTGTCTACTACTTTTAACTTCAGTATTTTTTTAAAAATATTTCGAAGAAAACAACAAATAAAGGAGTCAATAAAAGTACCTTAGCTACGCAAGAAATTTAATTTAAATACATTTGAATTTAGAATACTTTTTTTTATGCAACTTAGAATAGCAAACAAACTGACGGCTCACTTGATGGAAAGTAGTAACCGTCGCCTATAGATATGAGCAGTACCATGGCCATAACAGAGTTTACTGTTTCGCCCATGATACACCTATGAGTTGCTATTTCTGAGGACTGAGGTGTTATGCTTTTGTACCCTGTAAATTCACTGTCATATTCCGCCCTTTAGACAAAAACACAGTCATGCAAATACAATTGCTTCATGGTAGAAAGACGAATGAGACAGAGGTGCCCAAGTAAACGTCTTTTGTACAAAGTCACTAGTAATGGTAATGGTCTATTTTATATTCCAAATAAGTTTCAGATGCAGGACTAGATCTGGTATTATTAAGTTCCTAAATACCTATATTACGATTATTAAATTATTTTAAGAGCATGCTCTTACCTGTCTACCCTTTCCTGAGTCTGTAAGTACATGTACTTACAGATTCAGGAAAGGGTAGACAGGTTCTTAACGATTAATTCATTACAGCCACCTCTTAGGATCATGATTCAATTTGAGGCATAAAGGTTGCGGCACGTATGGTTCTTTAGGTAGGAGAAATATCTTTCTAGTGTGTGTAATATGTGTAGAATATGTAGGTACTGTTCTTGGGGTATTACTTAGTGTACTTTAAAAGAAATGTTATTTTATTTAAGATTCTGTGAGTCACTGTATATATCATCATTATCATATCGACCTTTAGTAACTGTTCACTGTTAAACATTAGCCTCCCTTTTTAGGGCTTTTTTGTCAGTAGTTGCCATGCTTGGCATGTTATTGTCGTATTAATAACCGCAGTTAGGTTTTGCAGATATTTTAAGAGGGACGCTGCTGCCACACCACAGACGTATATATATATACATATATATATATATATATATATATATATATATATATATATATATATATATATATATATATATATATATATATATATACGTATTAACGCATAAGAGCATAATAATCTATTTAGTTTTTATGCCATTTAGTACATGTCGGAAAATCTATACCGCTTTTCAGCGCTGATCATCCGTTTTATAAAGAAGCCTATACAAAGTAAGTGATAGGAGAAGGAAGGTGACTGTTAGTAATGGAGTTTAGTATTCCCATTGCTAGTAATAGCTAAGTTGACCTTCGTGCGTTCCTACCTGGAGTCGATCGTGGTTGATTTCTGGTGAATTAATTATGGTGGACTGAGGTACCGCCAGAGTACTTGTATATCGCTAGTTAGACACTCTGCTGTACCGATGTAACGATATGAAACTACTAAGTATTAATACAGAAAATGACTTCTCTTACATCGTTTTATCTATATTAATAAATAGTGCCTATATTATGTACATAGTATACAGTACATATAAAAGAAATAAAACACACTCTCACATTTTTTTATAAATATGTTTAATCCAATAATATATTGTACTGAACCTAGAGATAAAGAAGATATTTATATTTAGTCTTTTAGAATCCTAAAGTTTTTGTAGGCAAAAGGCCAAAATAGATCTCTTTTAATTTCATCTCTTTGGCGTCACTTAATTTGATAACTCTAGAAATGCTACGTTAAAAATAAAAATATATGTTTTATTACGCACGAAGTTTTTTAGAAAAAGTCTTCGTTTTGTTTACTTTTCAGATCTCTAATAAAGTTTATATTATAAGTAATTAATAGATTGACGTAAATTAATAAGTACAGGTAATTTAATTTATAATATAAATAAAAAATGTTATGTTAAAATAAAAATAATTGTTTTATTATATACGGAGTTCTTTGGGAAAAATCTTTATTTTTGTTTTCAGATCTCCAACAAAGTTTGTATTATTACAAATTAATAGATTGATATAAATTAATAAGTTCATGTAATTTAATTTTTTATATAAATTTTATTATTTACTTATTATTATTACTACGACTATTAATACTTGTACTATCAGATTGTTATGATTTATGTTTAACATTGTTATATTCGTCATAGGTTATAGTATGTATAAAAAATATTATTTCACAAATTCGAAATTCAAATATCATACTTTTAAGGCAGTAACAGGTGGAGTCCCTCTTTTACCTATAGATGATAACCGCTATGGTAATCTATATATTCAATGGAATTACAAATGCTATCATTTAAAAAAAAGGTGAAATTGCGACTAAACCAGTATCGCAGGTCAAATATTTGAGAGTCAAATCCTCGTTTTAATTTGACATCGATGTTGCATTCACGGCCTTTGATCTTTTTTATTGAGGACCGCGTTCGAAGTAAAGAATTGCCTGCATAATTAAGCAGAAGATATATTACATTGTGGTCGGTTTTGCACATTTCATTGATCCTTTTGTTTGCCGGCAATAATGAATGACCGAGACTACGCGATCGCATTGAAATTCTTTAGAACTGCGTAGTTTTAATTACCAATTAGGACACGGCACCAAGATTCTTGGATTTGTAAAAATCTCGGTTATTGCTGAAAGCATTGAAGATTATTTTTAAACAAGTTTTAATAACTAATTTATTGTTGTAAATATAGTTTTCTCATATGCTCAAATTTATCTATAAATATGCTGCTTTCTATAGAAATTCATTTCATAACATTTTAATTTGAACAAATTTGCAGTTTCGAACGGAATAAAATTGCAAACAAAATGTTCTGTTACGTAACATCTTTTTTTAATAATTGATTTTGATTTTGTATTCCAAAAAAATAACATCTGCGTTAACCTTTTTAGAAAGAATAGTTTTGTTAGATTGGAACATTAGTTAATACTGGAGATATGAATTGACGTAAGTATTGAAAATCGGCGAATTATTTACAGATCCTGTAAAATATATTAGTTTTTGTAGAAGTCTAATTGAAATAATAAATATTTTTATGTCTACAATTAATTATATTACTATAGACTTATTATCGTTATAATAATAGAATGTAACGTTAGAAAATGTAAATGGTTGAATAATTTTACAAATTTAAATTGGTTTCTATAAAATATTAGAATATCAATGACTTATAAATAATATGGAATTCCTTCTAATTAAATTGTATATGAACACATTTCAATATTACATTAAACTTGTAATGTTTGAGTATGACTTTAATAAAAAAAAAGAAACAATTAATGTAAAACTATATTACGGTGACGATTCGATGCTATCCTATATTAAGAATATATATCTAATGCTAGCCAATGGGCACCCGTATTTTCGTATCATAGCGGAATCTTTGAGCCTGGGGCTATCTTTCTTTTGTACCTATTGTGGAGGTTTTGTCAACATTTCCCACCCTCGGGAGGCGGATTGGCAACCGTAGTATTATATTCGAGGGTCCAGTGGGGATATTGTTGCCCATCACTTGGTTATTTTAGTTCCTTTGTCACTACTTATATCATGAGGCGTATTCTAGGCATTGTTACAAAACTTATTTGTATTCTGACACATTTATATTGGTTCTTCAATGTTTATTGACTATATATAATTTATATATAGTTTATATTCAGAGATGTACTTTTGTTTTATTTCACTTCACAACACTTATTTGGTTGATCTAGATCTACTGAAAATAAATGGGTATCTACTTTCCTATATAGATACATAATCAATAATTCTTAAATTTCACAATATTTCCGAAGTATTGCATGATTCTTAGTTAATACATTCTACTTCAAACCGCATTCTCTCTGACAGCATTATTTCTCAACCCACCGCAAGATTTTTATCTTGATTTAGGAAGTTTAATTTGCATAATACTAACTACTATGCAGAAAGAAATAAGCATTTAAGAATAATGTAAAAATGAATTATTAGCAACTGACAAAGAACGTAACTTACGCCAAATCGGCATCCAATATATTTTTAATGGCATCCATTGGTGTTTAATTAAAGTAATTACCCATCGATAATAATGCTTTTAGGTGACATTTCTGAAATAATTTTCATAATCTTTGAGGGTGTAGACTGCGCTAATGGCCTTCTATTTAATTCGGAAGGCCCCAGTAATTACATCAAGTGCTATTAATTTCGCGTTCCATTCGATCTCATGCCCTCAATACCAAACCATATTAGGCTGCTTGATGTATCTAACCGTAAGTGAGTACCCAAAATTTAATGTAGTACGTTAGAAGCTTTCAGAGGTATTATTATATCATCGGTACTATTATTTCCTTTGTCCGTATTCGCTTCTTCGTTATCATGTTTATAAATCGGATTATTTTTAGATTTTTTAATAATCCCATTTTCTTAGTTAGTTGGGTAGGTTTCTGATAAATAAAATTTCTATGAAAGATAAACATGAAATATAAAAATAATGTTTTAGCAAAACAATTTATCTTAATAATTAAATTCTATAAAATGTTTAGACGAAATTTAAAGTGAAAAAAATGTTTTAACATAGTTAATAAAGTAAGCTAGGTTTAACTTGTTCTAAACACGACGCGGTCGGTAATAAGGTTACGCTATCGGATTAAAAAGCATCTTGCTCCCTCGTAGAAGGGGTATCAAAACGCAAAATCAAAGTTAACGCCGCTGTTCAAGTTTCATTTTGCTCTTTGACCTTGTTTATTCATAAATAAACATAAATATTACATCGTTATCTTCAATGTAACATTTGCGGTAAAGGAAAGTCCCCTAAGTAAAAAGTTTCATCACCTAGTTAGCGGAAGTTAATGAAGCTTCTCTGGGGTTAAAGAACATTCACGCGGCTCCACGAGATATAAAAAGGCACAGAGTATATAAAATGTTTGAGGCGAACGGGTTCCGTGAATTGCTTGTTTTTATGGAAAAAGTACTTCTTTTTTGTTATTGTTTGATATTAATCTGTTAAAACGCTTATTTTTTGGAAGGGATTATGTTACCTACTGTCTTTGTCTGCTTAGGGGTACAAAAAGTAGAAGATTTTTATTGT
The DNA here is from genome assembly GCF_026898425.1 of Galleria mellonella. Classification (NCBI taxonomy): domain Eukaryota; kingdom Metazoa; phylum Arthropoda; class Insecta; order Lepidoptera; family Pyralidae; genus Galleria; species Galleria mellonella. The sequence goes on along the minus strand of NW_026441995.1, from coordinate 7,081,031 downwards.
GTCGTTAAATTCTACAAAGGAGGAAAACATAATTTTCTTTATTGAACATTTTACGTATATATATATATATATATATATATATATATATATATATATATATATATACGTATTTCATGTCATTATAAATTCAAATTTTAATTCCAATATAGCCTGCTGTTAGTGTAGTACCACGCTTGGCAACCGCAGGCTTTAGAAATGTTTTAAAAGGGACACTGTTGTCCATCCCTTGTCTCTTAGTCGTCTTTTACGACACCTACAGGCAAGCAAGGAGTGACCTATTCTATACCGGGACCACATGGCCAATATAATTAATTAATATATGAATAATGTAAACTTTATTATATTATTATTATACTATTTATAATAAAAACATTTTTTTAGATTTATAATGTATGTGAAGTGTATAGTTAAGTTTAAAATGATTTAGAAACTAGTGACGAAATATTGTGATCCAATTTTCGTGGAACCCCAGAGAAGGTAGATACGAAAGGGTATTACATTGCAAATTTATTCGGAGTGATCTGAAATTTAAATGCGAGTTCATCAAAGTTTCTGTGGAACGAAATACTTATATGTGAGTGTGTGATTGCCCTTCATCTTAAAAAGTGTCTAAAAATACATTAACTCGGAGTAATTTTTTTTAATAACTTATTAGCGGATAAGTAGTATTTTAAAAGTAGGTTGGTACAAGTGGTTTCATTCATATATATCGTTTGAAATGGCAGACATGCTGACGGCCTATTTAATGTAAAGTGATAGCGGTCATCAGAACTAATATTATAAAGAGGAAAGATTTAATTTATTACTTGTATTGGATATAGTATAAAAATATTATCCTATATTATTATAAAAATATTAAAGTTATAAAAGAAGTTTAAAATTTATGACAGTTTTAGTAACTTATGAAATTAAAATTTAATTTATTAAACTCACCTAACAATTATTATAGAACCTGGTCGATTGGTTCGACAAAAGTCTTAGCAATACAGTTATAAACACATTTTTCTCTCCCTAACAGTTCTTAGGAGACGCGCACGATGGGTACCATGGACGATATATTTTATTCTATGACATAAGGTCTTAACGTTATTTTTTGGGGATTACTAATGTCAGATTATCAAGTACCATATTGCCGTCTGTGTAATAAAAACATGTGATCTTAGGCTATATAGACAGGTATTAGCTGCTATATAGTCTAAGAAAGTTGTCTTTAAATAATAAATAATTTACTTTTTATCGTATCAGTTGAGGAATGAAAAAAAAATTTGGACATTATCGTATTTTTAATAAAAATATTATTACAATACCTACTATTACTTGTAGGTAATAAGCTTTTATCATTGCTATTAAAGTGGAAACCCAATTAGATTATTAAATCTTTCCGTGGCATAACCGAATGCTGCCTTTGTAATTAGACAGCCGAGATGCGTAAAATAAAATTAACATTGCAAATTTCCAAGTTAATTTTACACTGATGAATTTCTTAAGCTAAACTTATAATTTTGTTGCTCAAGTCACTCGTTTATATAGTGAAAATTAACAAGCAATTATGTCACAAAGACTTTGTTTTGTGGTATCAAGTTGAATATTCTTTTACATATGAATTATAATAAAGAAAAATAAAGTAAAATAATTTAAAGTATTAGATATTTCTGTATGCCCTTCTTCTTAGTCTTATATTTGAAACGGCGTGTGTAAGATGTTTTATGAAAGAAAAAAAAATCAGATAATGTTTTCTCTGCCAATGTGATCATAGACTTGCTATAAAGATAGCAAGAGCTATATAGATTATATAATAAAATGTATAGTCTCAAGTCAAGTCAGTCTTGTACTCCAATTGCTACAATTATCATGCATTTTCCTTTAGAATAAGACATTTCACTACATTAAGTTATTCTATATTTTTAGCCAGATCTAAATTATTATTACACCAAAGTTTTGAAAAATCTGCTTGGTTGTAATTTTAAAAATTTTACAATATTTATTCATGAAAAAAATTTCCTTTCCTTTCCAGTCATTACATTCCAACCAATTAAACAGATACACTACAGTAGATCAAACAATATGAACCTACACCTAATATACCTATAATTCATAATAGTCAAATTTATTTCTCTTATATACTTACATTGTTATTAAATATACATATATATATATACTTATCTTATATAAGTAATGTTATAGAGACGAATTAAAAATATGTTGTCACTGTTGAAAGTTGTAGGTAATTTTAAGCTAAATAGCGAACAATGGACACGGTTCGAAGAAGCATCATCTTCAGTAGTCATCGAGTAGCTGTAAATGGATGAAACTGGTCAAGCGAACACAAGCTATAATCTCCAGTAGGTTACAGAAATATATAACTGATTTAATGCCACAGTACACTACGATGAATGTGTGGTAGTGAATGAAATGTGGTTGAAGATATTAATTGAATTGGTTCCTGTTCAAAGTCAATATTAATTACACACATTCAATATTGATATAAATATGTAATAAAAATAGGTAGCTAAAAACCAAAATTGCAGCATACGAAATTGCTCACGATTACAATAAAATAATGGAATAAGAATCATTTTGGTATGTTTTTACTTGTATTAAATAAAAATTAAACGAGTAATATTTGAAAGTTTATTTGCAAATATTTTTATTTTGTAACTTTGAATTCGGGTATCCTAAATTACTAATAGATTCGAACTTACAATCTTTTATTATTCGATCGGGGTATGCCAGGTGTAATATGGTTAAAATAATGGATGATAGAGGCATTTGGATTTGGATCTAGCAGTTAGCAGAACATGGAGGAGAATGGAAAGGATAAGCTGGACGGAAAAACTAACGAACGAGGAAGTCCTGAAAAAAGTAAACGAGAGGAGAGCGTTGATTGAAATAATAAAGAGTAGAAGAGGCAAAATGCTGGGCCACCTTATACGACATGACGATTTTTTTAAGAGCATAGTAGAAGGAAAGATAGAGGGCAAAAGAGGAAGAGGAAGACCGAGGATTAACTACATGGGACAGATAAAGGAAACACTAGGCGTCATGTCGTATAGGGAGATAAAGGATATGGCCTGGGATAGAGCTGGCTGGAGGAAGATGCATGGATTGGTTGCACCGACAAGAGGAAACTCTTAAATGAAAATGAAAAGTTAGCAGAACACTTCCTTATAAAGATGCGAATTATTTTGATTTTACTCTGTATTAGGAACAATCCAAGTTTAATGATATAAGCGGCTTTAGTGATTTAATAAAGCTTGGTATAGAACCCGCCACTTGGTAAGCTGGTAGTAACATGGACGTTGATCACATGCAATTAACATTATCAATGTTAAAGCCAATTTGTTGCTGGGATTAATGTGGCAATGAATTAATACGCTGATATATTTATTGTACGTAACTTTTAAGCTTGAATATTTAAAACTATATTAGTTAATAGGTACTGGCTGTAATCTGCGGTTTTGTTCCCATAACTTAGAATAAAAAGTCTTTTAATACTATATTACATATCTATGATTCAACGTCTTTTAAGCATTTAACAATTATTGAGTATTATTCATTTCCTATTTAAGAATTGCGCTCTTGTTGATGAAACTTGAGACTTACTACGATTTTCAGCGAGTCTTTTTACCTCTTGATACGACACGACGCTTACTTTTCCCTTGATCTGCCTGATGTAACTACGTCTTGGTCTCCCTCTTCACCTCCTTTCTTCTATATTACCTTCTATTATAATGTTCACAAGTTCGTTGTGTCATGTCAAGTGTCCCAAAATTTTCTCCCTTCTCACCTCAATAGTTTTTATAATTTCTTTTCTTTAACCTTAACATAATTATCTTAACAAGGAGTAAACAAAGAGTAGAATTCCAAATACCGTGAGTTAGATTTGGTGCATAAATAAAAAAATAATAGGTAGGTCTTATTTATTTGGTTTCTAAATATGTTAATGAGTGACCGTACCCCCGTGATGGTAAGATGTTTTCAAATATGAGAGTCGTTATTGCAGCAATTTATACAGCATTGGTGATTGTCTTGTCTGTCTATAAATGTACTTTTTCATGCCCCTCTTAAATACCGCAAGATTATAAGTAAGAGGAAACACGTGACCGGGAAGGGAATTCCAAAGTTTAATAATTCGACAACGGTACTCGTGAATCTTGGTGACATCTCGTAAAAACGGTGGACACAGTTCAAATGGTACTGCGTGTGGGTGATATTTGAGTTAAGTGTTCCGTTTATTTCAATAATGTAATCAGTCAATTAATGACTGATGAATAAAGAAATGGTAATCGAATTGAATAAGTATCATAATTAATATAATATCTACAGGTAATATTGCAGTACTTACCTCATTAGGAATTACCGTCCATATGTATTTTATTTCGTACGCTACTTTTTTTTTACGGTATCCTGAGTTTATAAAGGAAAGACATTATATTGTACATTTATTATCATCTTTTAAAAAAATCCGTGTTTTATTTCATAATATTATTAAATATATTATATATTTATATTTTATTGTTTGTGTGACTTTTTTTTATCATCGAAGTGCTTTTGTCTTATAAATTCATCTAAATATGTTTATTCGGTGACTGTTATAGTTTTGTTCTTTAATTTATAATATTAAAATATATTTGTAAGTACGGAATGACACGTATACGTCAAAAGATAATTTTAAAGCCCAAGGGTAAAAAATATATATATTTTATATGTCGAATTAATTTTCATCTTTATTATAAACTAGACCGTCGGAAGTGCTAAAAAAGTTTTTATTTCAATTTCAGGTTTATAATATTAATAGTAATGCTAGAAACAACAATATCAAAGTATTTTTTTATAATACACAGTCAATTCTGTTTGACATTTCTTTTACTTTTTACGTTCACTTAGCCAACGCTATAGCTAACACTTTTAAAGTTATTGAAGATATAAATCGTAGTCATCGTTGTGATTTTCATCTAATATAGAATTTCATTTATACAAAGCACTAATGCACTATAGAGGTTGTCAAGTAAGATAATAGGATCCTATGAGATAAAATAAAAATTGCGAACAAAGTCGAGAGCAGAGTAACTTTAAAAAGTTAATTATAAATAGATATCCTCAATCTTGCTAATAGATGATTAATAAAATATTTATATAAAATATCTATTAAAAAGTTAGTTATAAATAGATATCCTCAAACCTGGCAGTAGATGATTAATACAATATTTATTATTATATAAAATATCTTTTAAAAAGTTAGTTATAAAGAAACATCTTCAAACTGGTCAGTTTGAAGATATCTCTTTATAATAATTATTAATAGACGATTAATAAAATATCTATTAAAAAGTTAGTTATAAATAGATATTTTCAGTCGCCAGTAGATGATTAATAAAATATCTATTATTAATCATCTATTGGCGACAATTGGCACTTTCTATTAAGTTAAATATGACCATTCATATGTATAGTAGAAAAAAATGCCTTTAGTCATAAAATATTGGAGTGGAAAAATTTGGGAGAATGTTTATAATTAATTGAAGTATGTTTACTATTCCTTTATTAAAGAAAATAATATTACAATGCAATATAGCTGTCTTAACTCTTCAATTGTCTTCAAAGTGTTTTTGATGAGGTGGTCTCAATAATCACCAAAGTTGGACCTCTAAATGAACAATCATTTTTCACGCTCAACGCAAATCCTTCCCAACAAAAGTCACTTTCAAAGTTAACGTAAGCAATAAATAAACCTTCTCATCTTTTAAGACGTGAAATTTGAGTTCTTAGCTTTTATGGCGGAAAGTTTAATAATTTCAGAATATTTCCGTAACTTAATTTTCAAGAAAATCATAAATAATTCCTAATTCTAACCTTATGTGAAATGTATTTGTAAATAATTTATTTCATATCTTCTTCCCATGCGTATGAGGGTAGCATTTTTCTAAACGGCCTTAAGGAAAATTTACATTAGTTATGGAATTAACTTTGTGAAAACTGATTTTTAATGTATAAATAAAATTAATGGACTTACTTCAAAAAAATCCTATGGGAATATTTTAATCAGAGCTGAAGTAACAGTATTATAAAAAATTCTTTTTAACTGAAATCAATTTACAAAATAGCAAAGCGGGTCTTTACTACTTTTCTAATTTAATTTAGCTATTGTCTCCAAACTTGAGGCAAGCTTCATATTTTAAGTTAGTGACATTAGTCATTTGTTTACATTGTATTAACAATGTAAACAAGTGCTTAGGCTAAGAATACAGGAAATAGTTATTAATCGCATTTGCTTTATATAAGCCCTCACGAAAACAGAAATTTGCGTTATTATATAATTAGCTTTTCATATATTTAAGTTCCCTCCACATAGTTGAATCTACAAGACAATCTTAGTCTACTGTGGAATTATAAATGTAATAATTATATTATAGATTAATCTATTACAAATAAAAATAGCTTATTCTTATTTCTTTATTATACAGATGTAGAGGTTGAATAATTGCGGCGGTGCAGTTAAAGAACGTTCTGTAAATACCCTTTTATAGCCATACGTAAATCTTTGACGTGGTAATTTTTTTTTACAAAAATAGTTATTTAATAATAATTAGCCAGTACGGCATATATTGTATTACCTTTAATCAAGTACAATAAGTAAATATTTATATATATAATAATAAATAGATTTATGTGTCTTATTAATGTAAATAAATTATTTATTCGCTATTTTTTTACCCATAACTTTTTTACAAAACTTGTACTCTCTAATTGTATTTTTATATTAACTTAGATTAATTTCATTAATATGGTATTCTCGGTTAATTATAAATCATAAAAATATTGTAATTGTTTAATAATCGTTAAACGGTGATTTAATTCCAGAATTGAAATAATTATAATATTAGCTGAAATGATGGACGCTGTAAGCATAGAAACGCGGTGAAATTGATTTATAGCAGTAATATTTGTATTGCGTTATTATCTAGTGTTGGTATGGCCTGAACAAACTTCTCTAATACTAAGCAAACTATTGAACAGACCCGTTGAGAATTACCTTTACCCTTAAAGAAAACTTCGCCAACTGTTATTGCCTTTTTCACTGGAAAGTCGAAGGGCAAAGAAAAAAAGGGACATTTGTTTATAAAAGTTTATCATATTATGAATTTTATATCGTTGAACGCCCTTTTTAAACTTATATCTATCTTAGTATGATACTTTAATATTATACTGAGATGCATTTATAGATATCGTTTCTTTATTTTTTGATAATACAAATTTATTTAATTTTATTTAAATAACATCGAATTTAAGATTTGTTTCGTAAAATGCAATAATATTATAATAAATGGTTATCATTGAACACTATTTATCATACTGATTTTTATTGTTTTAATTACTCTATTCTTTTCTTATGTCGATATGCTTCGATGTGTTGTTCATCGTCATGGAACGTGTTTTTTAGTTGTTTTTAAAAATTATGGGTAAAAAGTAGATTTCCCTCGTAAGAAGACTGTGTGTTTAATTAAATGCGTTGGTAAAATTAAATAAGGCGCCGAGACGAAAATTCAAACAGAATCAATTGCAATCGGTCTAAATTTGGACAAAATATCGTATAAAATATACCATTAGTTGCTTATTTTTATTTATTATTGCATATTGTCAGTAGTTGCTATGCTTGGCAGGCGGGTTGGCAACCGCAATTAGGCTTTGGTGATATTTATAAGAGAGGCGCTGCTGTGCATCGCTATACAATTAAATTTTCTTAATCATCTCTTACTACAACCACAGGAAAGAATGAAACCATAAGTAATACAATTAAAACAGTTTACTTCTGTTTATAATTTTATTTTTGTAAAATTTATCATTCAAATACTTTTAATAAATTTCACAAGTCATAAATGTGTAATTACTAAATAAGAGTAATATATTAAAGAAATTTCAGATTGTTGTATATCATTGCTCTATCAATATCAATTTAAATGATAAATGTTTGACCGTTTTGATTTTCTGTAACAAATGTTTATATATATTATACCAAAAAACAAAGCATAATTGTAAGAAAAGATATATTTGAATAAGCTTTAGATTGGTATTTTAAAAATAAGATTATGGTATTGACTCACACTGTATATTATATATTCTCTATTGTTTTTTCGAAATACTGATTACAGGATTTCGCGGCCCACAGAATTCCTTCTCGATTTTTATAACTACGGCTTATGAATTTATATTGAGATGTCAGGTTTGATCAGAGTTTTGGTTAAGGTTAAGAATTAATAATATAAATAACATTTTAATTTTGTTATGAGTGTTATGATACTGATTGTAATATTCAATTTGGTATCGATATTTTTGACGTGACCGCATATTATGAAACAAGTCATGCCCACTATGTGTTCCGATTGGTGGCAGCGTGCTGGACCAGGTCATTGGGCTCCCTATAATATTGTTGAACATAACGATGGCTGGCTTATACGTCATACTCGTGAACGGGTGTATCTAGTAGGGAGTGGTCTGTTCAAGAAGACTGTGATTGATTGTAGGTTTGTAGTATTTTCTTTTTTTTATCAATATGAAGTTTGTGACAGTCATTTTAAACATTTTTGTTGTAAACATAAATTTTATTTGAAAAAAGCAACAGCTGTGTTTTTTCCTTGTCGATTTGCATTCCGAACTGGGCAAAAAAAAAAAATCATGAAAAATGACTATTCAAAAATGTTTATAAATAAGTTCACTTGAATAAAAAATATTTATTATTTATACAGGCATAATATTCATTAAAATTAAATTTATTTAAATTCTTATTATATCGAGATTTAAATTCTATACTGATGTAGTTTTTTTCGAAAATCTAATATAAGGCATATAATCTCAGTATTGTAATAAAATTCATATATACTTGTCCCAGTTACGTAACTAGTATGTTTATTTCAAGGATACTTATATTAAGTTAAATTATAAGGAATATCATTTATGCCAAATAAAAAAATTATATTTCGTCTAAATTATACTAATTTTCTTCAAGCAAGCAAGGTTTATGTATTTTTTATTATTCTTGGAAATTAAGGTTACATTTGCTGTGATATTTTTAAGCTCATATAAATTGAGTCAGCGGTTGTAAGCTCCTTTAATGATAATTGTATTTTATTTTTGGGATAATGTAGTGAAACCTATTCCATATGATGTAAATTTACTGACTTTATTTTTTTTTCCAATGTTAACTGATTATAAGATATACTATATACTTATATTGGGTATATGACTACTGAAAAAATAAGTTCAGACAGGTAATTGGTACATAGATATACATTCTTATCCATGTAATGACAGTAGGTTGAATTGAAACCTACAAATGTATGTATTGAAAACTTGTATTTAATTTATGAGAGAAGGACTGCTTATATTGATTGTTTTGTTTAGTATAATTCCTTTTTATATATTATGAGCGGTAATGAAAAAATGATTATTCAAAAATAATGAAATCTAAGTTTACTTAAATAAAAATATTTATTTCTTTTTTCTAGTTTCCTAGAGATTCCAATATCTATATCTTTCAATATTCGAGCTTCTATTCAAAGCGTAACTGGAAGAGATATTTATAGTAGATTACACTTGAATTGTAATATATTTTATGTATGTTTTGTTTATATTATAATAAATGTACAAGTTTGTAATGATAGATGTATGTTAGTCAGTATTTTACGCAAAAACTAATGAACGAATTTGAACTAAGTTTATTATACGGGTAGGTTACTACGCACATAGGATATTTTATATACTGATATATGCGAGAGAAGCTGCGTGTTTTGCTAGAAAAAAATAAATAAATAGATATAACATTAATCCAGCACTGTGACATAAAAGACTCAAACTTAAGTGCCAAAAAAAAAAGGAATAAGTAAATAAACTTTATAGAGCTCTATAGGGTTTCCACACAAAAAGTTACTGAAACTGTTAACAACTGACTGCACTTTGAGTTAAGTTTCACAAACTTAAAGAGTTTAAAATGTGATGTTTTTCTCTGCATTCAAAGGCGCTCAAATAGCTAAGATAATGAACTTGCCAACTCTCAATAAAGGCGAAAAGATTTTACTGAACTTCGCTAGAAAGGTCGCGTGAGATGAGTCACCAATTGAGTTATAATGTTAGAATCCAGTTAGGATTTTACTTATAGGATATGGAAGATTTAATTGGAAATTTATTTTGTAACTATACGTGAACATTCTAACTATTCCATCATTTTACCATCATTAGGTATTTGTGTATTCGATTTTTGTCTTAGTTACACCTTCAAACATTATTTCTTAATGTATTTATTTCTTTAATCTATTGTATTATACTAGTAAACAGTTGAAGGTTTACAAAGCTTATAAGTATTTGTTAATTGTTTTTTAAAACAAAATAAAAGTCTGTTGGTATAGTTGGTAAAAATATATTTTATAGTCTAATAATTAATTGTCACATTATTACACAAGCGGCTTGTTTTCTAGACCTTTTTTATTTTAAGTTGACTCGGATTGAAAAGTTTGATTACAAAGAAAGCTTTTTTTTAAACTAGTCCCACCGTGTATCAAATTCGGGACGGGAATCATAATTGAGACATAAGATGCAATACTACAATTTTTTTATTTCAAGCCATCTAATCTCCCGGACATATTGTAATGTTTTAATATAATTCACTTTCTAAGAAACATCATTTAATTTATATTATTATTTGTAGACTCGAAAATGGTAAATTCCTTGATTGTTCCTTTGTTATAAATGTTTCTGTTGAATTTTTAGCGATCGTCTTACATTGTTGCAAAATATGTTAAGTTACAAACAAACCAGTTTCCACAGTAAATAAGATAATACGACTTCATAAAATTCTTATACTTATTTCTGGCGAAGTGTATTTCAAATTTATTTTGTAGACGTAAAATAAACAATTCATAATCTCTGTACTAAGTCATTGGATAAAGAAGATGTAAACAGTTCGATATGAAGAAAATAGAATCACTAACAATGGTTCTGAATTCAGAAAAATGCGTAGCTATAAAAATTGTTTTGTGTTACATATCAACTCGTGTCTATATTAGAGACTAGATATTATTCCCTATAAATAAATGTATTATTTGTCAAAAGATTAATCGTAATATTATCAAAAAATAATGTAAATTATATCATTATCCAACTCTATCTTTACGTAGATCTATTTGACTCTGATAGTCGTATAATTGTTTGGTAATAGTTTAATTAAAATTAATCAATATTTAACCGAGTTCAATTTCTCACGGGAATGGGAGGTAATGATATTGCAGATGTAAGAAAGATTTGATATTTCTCATAATATTTTATAGATTTGCTTCTAGGAAACTTTTTTTATATATGAAAATGACAGTTATTTTTTTTATTAAAAATCCATTAATTAATACAAGAAAAAAGAAGAGTTTATTTATTAAAACGCGCACTTTTTCAGAACTATTATTGGAAATTAAAAAATCCTTTGTGCATACGATTGCTCATGTTTTGAGTAAGGTAATGCGACCAAGATTGAAGTTGTGACATGCAGGTGATATTTTATAAAAAACGATCAAACGAACGTATTTATGTTCAAATTTTAGACTTCTGTTAGTTACCTTCAAGCGTCTTTAAAATTACCTTCTCAATTCTTCTATATTTTGTATGTTTTTTTCTAATGTTACTTGACATTTTTACCAAATATGATATATTTTTTTAATCGAAAGAGTTTACTCTCGTATCTCTTATCAGTTTTGTATGGATTCAAGCTGCTATTTTTTTATATCAAATCTTACAAATACAGTTCTCGTATTATTGAAATTGAAAATTGTTTTTATTTTAAAGGGTTATTACAATGTATTTGTAACCGAGCTCCTGCATTATTATTATTTATATTATATAACTATTTATTTATATTCTAACAAGTCTTTGTAACACATAATAATACATATATGTTATAATAAATGTACATTACTAATAATACTACATATATAATAATAACAGTCTATAGATTTGAAAGAATATAAACGTAGGTGGATACTAAGAGCACGTGTGCTATTGGGATCAATAACTAATATTTCTATAATATCGAAATTCATGAAAGCGGATGCACACAAACGAATGTGAAACTCATAACATGCGTCTTTTCTTTTTGATCATAATAAAATATACATTATGTTGACTCTATTCATGCGAATATCGAACACGACCGACTTTGAATATTGGTTTTCGGCCTGTCGCAAACTTTTCGTGTTCTACACGGGTTACGTTTCATTACAAGCCCCACGCCGCGTCGTTGAAGGGTGCTGACAAGAGTAATATAGGCAGTTTCTAGCTGTCTTTATGGGCTCTGTAAATCACTTCTACCTACTTGACCCTACGTAACCGATAGCCCCTGAACATTAAAAGGGTTTGATTTATATCACAAGTTAGAACATTGTCGCCATCTGTTGCTCGAGTACGCGTTGTGAAGTACTTTATTATAAAGGTAGACTAGAGCTGCACTGATATACTGCGCTTTGAGTAACTTGAGTTTGTTAAGGTAATAATTTTAATAAATAAAATAATATTTATATAGATAGGATCGCCATCCGGCACGTTGTATTCAATTATGCTCGGCGAAATGTGGGCACGTTTTGTTCAACAAAATGGAAACAGTTGGTAAACAAATCTTATTAACCAACTGGGAGTCCCGACCTTTGAAATTTTCAAAGATTTTAAACCTTTGAAATTTCCAAGTTTATGTTCGAATGATTTAAAGTAATTGTTAGTTGATGGTATTTAAAACTCTCGTCCAGTAAGTGATGGCTTAAATATTCATTGACACTAGAAGGTGCGACCATCACACGAAGAGAAATAGTACCGCAACTAAGATTACAATTATGAGCATGTTTTACTATTTTTCTTATAAATATATAAAATATTAATACATACATTCTATTTTAACAGACGAATAGGTAACATAACATTTTTTTTCATATATTTGGATAAAAAAAAAATTAATTAGGCACTGATATAATTATGTTTGTACTTGCAGCCCGTTCCGGCTTCGCACGGGTATGCTAATATAGAAAATAATACAATATTTTCCCTCTTTTGCTCTTTTTATATGGGTATTTTTTTAACCAAATTTACAAGTTTCCGTACGATTTTCCAAATATTTACTTTTATACAAATCTTGTCCTGACAATTACAAACACAACAAAAAAGTATTAGCTAAATAGGTATAGTCGTTCTGAAGTGATGCGCTTACAGACATTTGATAATGATTTTTATTTATTGTATATAGATAATAATATATACCGATAGTCAGTAAACGTGTAAATAAATTGACTTTTGCTAATTATCTTTCCAATAATTGCCAAAATACTATAAGAGTTTTTGTTGAGAAATTATTCAGACACTTAGGGAAAGAAGAAGATCTCTATATATGTAGTACAAACTCGTTAGAGAAACTAAATTCACGGAAGTTTCGTATTGCGAAATGCATTATTGATTAGACAAACTTCTATATTGGTTTGCCACATTTAGTTGACTAAAGCACAAGTTGAAGGATCTTATACCTAGAGAACCAAGTTTATAAGACACCGAACGACGGAACTTTGTTTTATTTTGACTAAACTATGGTACTGTAACTGCGTACTACGTCAAGAGATTGCTTCAATATAAAAACTAGATAACATTTTTCGTATATTACCACAGTATTGTGTGTGTACTATGTACTATATGTATGTACTCTATGTACTAAGTTAATTATTATCAAAATTCGTCCAGAATTTTTTTGTATAATACCTGCGTAGATATCGATAAAATTCCGTTCGGGGAGCGAAGGGTAGAGTTAGGGAAGCTATACTAGTTAGTTTCTAGTTGACTAAAATGGGATAACTGATCTGACTTCATCTTGATCGTTTTATCTTCTACTAGTGCCTCGTCGTTGTACATGATTAGCAAAGTTAAGTACACTAGACTAATACTAGACTCCAAGTAACGATCTAATAATTTGCCTGAAGATGCCTGGTTTAGAGGTAAAACATGTGTTCCAAAACGTGCACGAACAAAATGACAGTCGAAGATTGATGGCTAATATTGAAAGTTGTGGAACTTCTGGTAGTAATAGTGGTGGTCAATCTTCCAGTGTTAGCACACAGATACTAATAGTAGTGGAATTAAATAATATAATTCTAATCAAATAAACATCTATACTTATATCTGTTTATATTATATTATTTACCTATGCTTACTACTTTTAAAATTTAAAAAGAATAAATACTTATACAAAATTTTCATTTCAAATATTCTATTTGCTAAAATTGAATCCATATTACAAATAAAAAATATGTTTAGACTTTTGTTTCCAAAGTCATACAATATTAAAGTTAAATTAATTCAGATGGGATCTCGGGAAGTGTGGTAACTCGACATAAGATACGTTAAACTATTACGTGATTAAAAAAAAAATACGTTTCTAATTGGTTTTATTAATGGACCAAAATCAATCACGTAACAGGCCGATAATGATAATCAATCACGAATGAAGTCACACAAATACAAATTGGATAGAGCAATTTTCTTTTATGAGGTTATCGATCTGATGACTCGTTTATAGCTCTCTATGGAGTAAAATTGTTTTATTGTGGGTAGAATGTTAGGGTAACGGTCCTAATATACGACTATAATGATGCAAGTGTTTATCCTTATTTTTATTATGCCTCTGTTTGTATTATTTTACGATCATGACACATGTAGTTACATTAACATTTATACGTATTTTATTAACTGTCTCTAGTTGAACAATGACATTTATTTCTAACAAATTTAAAGGAACAATTAGTTGATAATAATAAACAGTTTATTGCGCACTACAAATAATAAAATGAGAATATTTTAAAACATTGTACTATACAAAATGTGGCTTCATCCTTAATAGCAATCTCTTACAGATAACCTGTTAGAAGTTACAAAGGAAAAAATCAATTAATTTTATAAATTAATTAAAATTATATATGCATTTTATAAGCAATAGACATTATTATTTCCTGAAAACGAGAAAATATAAATAACAAATAAGTAAGTTTTTATTAGAGTTAAGAGTTACGACTATATATGATTATGCGGTTCTAATCAAACGGTATAAGGAGTTTTAAAGTTGGAGAGTTTAAACTATATAGGAATTAGAGTAAAATTTATAAGTTAGGTTCACGTTAGCCGTCACTGTCCACTGAACATATGATATTCCCATAAAGGAAGTTTTGCCAGTAGTTGCCACACTTGGCAGGCGGGTTGACAATCGTAGTTAATATAAGCATTTAGTAATGTTTTAAGAAGGACGTTGCTGTCCATCCTTCTATCATTAAGTTCCTTTAGTCCCTCACGACATCTAGAGGATAGGAAGGGGTGGCCTATTGTAAGCCGGAACCAGACGGCCAAGAAGTTAGGTTATTAAAATAAAGCGAAGCATTACTTCACGCCGGATCAGCGATTAATGCTCTACAAATTACAAATTCGGCCCCACATGGAGTATTGCTGTCACTTATGAACGGGAGCACCTAAATATTAGCTTGAATCCTTCGACTCAGTGCAACGATGACCTATGAGAATTGTCGATGATCCCAGGCTTACAAGCGGTATCGAACCCTTAAGTCTTAGGAGAGATTTTGTCTCATTCTGCATGTTTTGCCGTTTGTACAACGGATTGTGCTCAGAGGAATTCTTCAATATGATGCCCACGGCCACTTTCTACCATCGTATGGTTTGTCATCGACAGGGAGTTCATCCTTGTATCCTACAGCCTAAATGGTCGCGTACAGTGCGGTTTCAGAGATGTTTTCTCTCTCGAAGACTCAGGTTATGGAATGAGCTCTCTGCCGAGGTTTTCCCAAGAGAATACAGCATGGGATTCTTCAAAATAGGGGTAAAGAGGTTTCTTTAGGGTCGGCAACGCGCGCGTAATACCTCTAGTATTGCAGGTGTTTATAGGCTACGGTAACCGCTTACCATCAGATGGGCTGTATGCTTGTTTGACACTCATTGGTATAAAAAATTATGATCATATAGATTCAAGTCTTTTATCTGAGAACAATAAGAAAATCAGCAATTAATGTAAATAAATAAACATCATACGAGCAATTAAGTTGAACAAATTCACGGAAACCGTAGTAATTTCAAGCGAAGATAAAACACAAAACTGAATGTAAACGAGGGTGAAAATTACAAAGCAGCGTTCAGAGCAAATATATCTAAGCCGTGTTGCATAGAAGTTCATGATTGTCGGAATTTCATTCTTGCATATTTACATTGAGACCGTGCCTTCAATTAATACTGAGTCTTAGTATATACACAGTTTTCATCTACTATAAAGCTCATGTAACATTCATTACCTTCAAGCATGTTTATATAAAACCGTTCTTTATAGGATCTTACTTAAAAGGTGTGGAAGATTTGCTTGAGGTTTTAGTATTTATGTATGTTAATATGTTACTTAAGTATATACGTATATGTGTTTAAGATATGAAAATATTGACAAAACAAATATTTCATAAAGTAGAAATATTTTATCACGTAAGATGGTGTATATTATTGCAAGAAAGAGTTCTTTAGATTGTGTTATTACCTTAATATGCTAAAAGCTGACTTTATTAAATAAAAGAATATACGTACCGAAATGTGAACTTTTAGTAATGATATGACTGCATAATGTTTTTATGACTATACACGTAGTGCTGAAAGCATTATATAATTGTTCCACTATAGTCAACATACATATTAGGTATAGAGGTATACCAGTAACTACCTGTATTTTTTTTTATGGATTAAAATGGTATGGTAACCCCGCCTGTGCTAACGGGATACGCAGGCGGAGCACCAGTGAGAGTGATCGATGAAAATGAAAACAGGCCAGTCAGCCCATCATGACGAATTCACAAGTAATTAACCATGATAGTTTCCAGGGAGAACCGCGTGGAGGTCGACCTGGTTGGGTATATTGTTAGCAATGGGATAGTAACTACCTGTTGATTGCTGAAATAACGCATATTTTATTAACTCTATAAAAGTAATACTTGAGAATGCTCTGTTATTTTGAAAGTATCTACATAAAACCCGCGGAATGCATTAACATAAATGTGGATATGTATGTATATATCCTGTTTGTATTATTTGGTGTAGTGTATTATTACTTAATTTTGGATTTTTAAGATTACATTATTGAAGGGAAGAAATCAAAACACGAACACTAGTTGTGGGAAGCAAAAAATATTTACTGTTTGTAGGTAATTTAGAAATGGTTATAAATGATTGCAGTTCAGATTTTTTATTTTTTTTCCGTACATAAACATGAAATTAGTGATTTAAATGAATTAGCTCAGATAAAGTTATATCACAAAATAAATAAGTCGTTTAATAAAAGTTACAGTCTGTAAAATATGATAAGAGAGAAACATAAAACAAAAGGACTTTTGCGTTACCAATATTTTAAGTAGACGGGTCGTTTTCAGGTATTCTTCGTACTTTAAATTTATTGCCTAGGCCCATATTTCAATAAAAAATTTTACCTCCTGTAGGTACTTAATAAATTATGGGGGAAACTTGGGACGAAGGCATAAAGTTCACAAACGTTTAGGTATACTCGTATTTATGTACAGTAACTTATTTTTAAAATAATTAAATATAAAGTTATAATATGAAAAATTTTAAATTAAATTATTCATTAAAAATAGTGTGGTTTGATACTGCCACCATTCATTGGATTTTTAAAATATGATTATCTAATTAATTAAATACTGCAGTAAAATACAAATATAAGACATATGCAAATAAGACCCATTATCGTGGATTCGTTCATTCTCATGTAGCGTTGTCGAGCTCTCTAGGTATCATTAAAAAAGACCAACAAGCGTCTTATCAGTAATCTGTGGTTACTCAAAGTTTTCAAATATTTCCTCCGGAGTTTTCTTTATAATTTTGCAAAGAGTAACAATTTTTTCTCAATACGTAGGTATGTAGTGATTGAACAGCAAATAAAATTTCGCGGAACTGAGCTGAGCTATACCACTTGACATAATATTTCGTCGTCGAGTTCTGACAAAGAGCGTATACATTTTTATCTGCGAAACAATTTTCGTAATTCCAGACGGGTTGTTCAACATGGTTAGAATAACAATTTTACAATCTTCCGTTGTCACGTACTCACCACTCGTTGGACCCGAAGGAGAAAAGTAATCATTTCAAGCAATCGAAATATCTAAATTTATATTCAGAAGTCGTCAATTTGAATGTTTAGCTTCTTATGAAAATTCTGTATAATTATAAGATCTCGGATAACTTAATTACTTGTCGACATTTTTAAATTCGTTCATGTCTGGAATTTCCAAGATAAATTTCTGGTTAAAATGACTTGCGATTTAAACATCTTTGGAGACAGGATACTTGGTTTTGGCAGGGTATTTGAAATTTTCCGACCACATATCGAATCTGAGCTAAACCATTAATCTTGAAGTAAAGATAAAAAACAGTACGTGAAATAACTAATGTGCAAAAACCTAATCTGAGCAATGAGCATGGAAAGATCAATGGTAGTTTCATGCGATTCACTTGAGTGATGCTTTTTTTTTTAAATATGAGAATGGAATGGCAACTTTAGTTTGGTATCTCAGCAATGTGATGGCGAGATACGTGAGGATAAACTGAAACTAATTGGCTCATCATGATGAATTCGCTAGGAATATTTACGATAGTTTCTAAAGGAATACTCCATGCATTGGACCTGATAGGGCATGTATATTACTAGCAATGGAGGAAAACCCCATTATTAATAATCTTCCTCCCAAGTGCTACTAACTCTGTTTTTTATTTTTACAAAAACAGAAAGAAAACGATGTATGTAACTCTGCACCAGTATATTAAGACTTTTTTGTTTATATGTTTTAGTAACGTTGTTCAACGTAGTTACTAAAACAAAAAAAATCTTTTTGTTTTCGTACCACATTTTTAAGAGACACCGATGTGTACGCTGTTAAGGTCAAGGAAACGTCTTCAATCTTTCAAGACCCTCAGAAAGGGATAATGAGTGCTTATAGGATTGACAACGCATGAAGGATATCTTGTATAGCAAAGTATAATTTTAGTTCCATGAACGAAGTAGTATGCTTATATAGTGTAAGTATATTTACTTAATACTGATTCAATATAAATTGGTGTCGAATGTGTATAATACTAAATAAGAATTTGTGTGCATGTATATTTATAAATTCAAGCGCATTTTTGTTACTCCTATGATTGGGAAGAATTCTTTTAGCATTAAGATCACCTTGAATACTCTATGATCTAAGTAAGTTAGTATTCATATTTTAAGGTGAAGTAGGTAGTACCTATATTACAGCACTACCTACTAGGTAGCATAAAAATTGAACAATGTAAAGTAACTAGCTGTTTCCCATGGTTTTGATCGTGTGAAATAATTTATGAAGTATCCTATATATCAAGTTGGGATATAAGCTACCCGGGTACTAATATTAATTTAATTCCGTTTATGTGTGATTAACTAACAAACATACAAAAAATATCTTTACAAACTTAATATTATTAAGATCTAATATATATAAGTCTCTTGTCTGCGATTACAGCGGCGAGGTGAAATAAACGAAAAAGTAATATATGTTTATTATTATTTTTTAGTCGACAGTTTGTTTGATATTCCAGGAAATATATTCCACTAAAAATATTCATTTATGTGAATAAATAATATTTTTAATTTGTGCAGTTATTACCTACGGTCATGATGTTTGCCATCACAGTGTATACAGTTGTTTAAAAAAAATGAAATATATGTTTAAAATATTGTTTTCAATTCAGTTATTTAAATGCATGTGTATTTGGTGCACGAGTCTATACGGTCGCTTTTTCAATTTTGCGAGTTGAAATGATTGGTATCGTTACAGTACATACCCTTGCTTTGAAGTTTTGGTCTTACAAAGTGACTAATTGAAAGGAGGTACTAACAAGAGCATCGATATTAATCTCTCATTCAGAATATTCTCTTTTATTATTTACGTATTATATTTTGTAACGTATGTTCATTCTTTACGGATAAAGTATTACTGATAGATTTTTTATATAACATAACTACAAAAAATAATATTTCGATTTTAGTATAGTTATATATTATTATGAAAGTTAACTTTTCAATTATGAAAGATGCATGTGAATCAGAACAGAATTTTACCTCTATGCTCCTAACTACTCAACTTATTGTTTTGTAATTTGGCATAAACGTACTATTTAGGATAGAAAAAAAATTAGACTAGATTTTATCTTTATAAATCCATATTTATCTCGGTCAAGCCGATGAGGTCCCGAGTAAAAACTAGTTTAAATACAACTTAAGGGCAATTTTATTTGCAAAATATAGCCGCGCCTTATAAATGGCAATTTTTGAGCAAAGAGTAGATACGGCAACTTATTAAACCTATTTTTGGATTTACACGGACGCAATTGTGGGCAGAGTTAGCTAATACAAGTGTACTAATATTGATAAATGTAATAGTAGTAGGATGGCGTCAGTAACTTAATTTAATAAAATATTAACCGAATGGAAATTTATTTATAAATGGGTTCACAATAAGTAAATCGGAATTTAACTCGTTAATTACTTTTGTATTACTTAATTTATTTTTGTTGGATTCATTGTTAAATTATTTTTAAGACAAATATATTAATAAATTAATTAGTTGTCTATGTATAGAAACATTGCTTTATAGTTATTGTATTAAGGATAAAATTTGATCTTTGAAAAGTAGAAACAATAATCCAATAGCAATTTGAATAAGATTTTAGCTACATCATTTTTTAAATTTATGTTTGTTTTTATACACACATTTTTGTTAAAATATATATTTATAAATATATATCGACTTATAGTTGCAAAAAAATACAGTTGAACAAATTTTTTTGCTACCAAATACCTACATATTCCGTACACATGCGAAGCTTAAATAAGATGTAAATCTTGCATGAAATTTTAATTGCTTACAGTCATGTCAAATATTAAAGTGCAGTAGTAATAAGACGGTAAAAGGGACGGTGAGGGTATAGTTATCGTCAAGATGTGGATGGAGTCTGTTCGTAATGAACTTCGTGTTGACTATGCAGTGTCGCTCAGTGCGATGCCAGCTTTATTAGAAAATGAGTGGAGTTTGCGAACGAGCTCTAGTTCCAACTACTGTCTGTATTATTCTGTGCAGGTCCATTATGTTTATGGGGCTTGGCTTTGCCAAAAGAAGGAAGTTCTTATGAAGGAAATATCCTAATTCCAAACTTATTCCAAATATGATGAAGTCGATATTAATTCTGTGACGATTGGCGCCATTTTTTTTTGTAATGCAAAAAAAACTTCAAATTACCAAATTAAATCTATCAATAGATAAAAGAGTTCCTGTTCTAAATACAAAACTCTTATTAGATTAAGTCTGAAAGTCTATGAAACATATCAAAGATTAAAAATATACTAAACAAATCTAATATAAAACTTAACGTTTATCTTCGACTGGTACAAACTACAAAATAACTTTCAGAAAGTATTTTGACATGACGAAAATTTAACTCCGCCAGCGTAACGGATAGCTGCACTTGTAATTACTAAAACACGACCTAATTACTGAATACCACCTGTTGGTTTTTCTTCGAAATCTTCCTTTGGCCGTAAAAGTTACATAAACCAACGGACTACGACGACGTACTCAAAATATCGACTAAACGGTACCGAGATAGCTGTTTGTGATTTATCCCGCCTTCCTCCCGAGCTCTTATTTCTGTAAACAAACTTGCTAGAAAATTATATCATCGTCTAAAGTGTGATACTCAGGCCGTGCGTGAAGGATTACAAACGTGACGGCCTTTCTCCGTTCGTAGCAGCCGGTTTTACGCGACTATTAAATTGAACGAATCGCCTTGCTCGCTGACAATAAAACTGTAGTGAATTTCCTTCGGCCTTATTCTCAAATGGTTCGAGCTGGAAACGTTCGTTTTGAGATATTTAAGAGTGTTGCTGACTTATGCGAGTAGCACGGAAGTTGAGAACGCGTTTTCAGGTGCAAACATTGTGAGAGGTTCGTTATTATCGACAAATATACAATACAAAAGTAACAAACGTATACATATATAAAGCGTTACATTCATTTTATTTTATTTTATCCATTTTATTTTCTTTGGTAAATAAAATATAATAAAATGAATGAATATAAATTTAAAAATTTATACGTGTTTTCACATATACATTTCAGATTATAATAATGGAAATTATTACCCAAAATGAAGTCTAGGAACAATCTATTGTGAATTCAGAGCAAATTGTGGCACATGTCAAATGTGTTATAGACACAGGTTATGTAATAATAGTTATGTAATATTAATATTAAAAATATGTTTAAAAAAATCAGACAAACTTTTCAAAACAGTATTCAGTGTTATAATTATTTAAGGCAGCATTTTATAATGTAACCACATTATTATGTATTTTAAGTATACATAAATGTATGCTTTGTTGGTTGTCCTTAAATAAATAAAGAAATAAATATATAAAAATTAATTAAGGACAAAGAGAGCACTTTATTTATTTAGCAAAATAACGACATTACTTGTCTAGACTTTACTTTTTCTATTTTACTTTTTACTTTTTGTGTATAAATGTAACGTTATAGAAATTTATGTAGGTACTTAAACTGTCCTGGAGTAATTTCTGTTGCAATTACCATCTGTTGGGTTTAGAGTGCAGTATGTTGTTTCGGATATGTTTTTTAAATGACTACTGCTCGGTGATAAAATTTCGACCATGTTAACTATTTTTTTTATACCACTGAGGTGGCAAACAAGCATACGGCCCACCTGATGGTAATTGGTTACCGTAGCCTATGAACATCTGCAATACCAGAGGTATTACGCGTGCGTTGCCGAACCTGAAGTAACCTCGTAACCCCCCTTTTGAAGAACCCCACGCTGTAGGCTCTTGGAAAAATCTTGGTACGGAGCTCATTCCATAACCTGAGTGTTCGTGGAAGGAAACAAATTAGTTAACATAACCAGGTTTGTATACTGTGAATATATTTAAATAAATGATATATAATATATCATTCATATGGTTATCGGATCATCACACTTATACTACTTCAATAGATAAAATAATATCCATATTCCTGGGCATCCATTGGGATAAGTTAACATACCACATTACCGCACTCGGAGGGCTTCCCTTCTAACATAAATCATTCTGCATGTTCCTATAACTTTGTTCTCGCCTATAAACTAGGTGTTTTGTGATATATTAGAGTATTTATCTTGTTGGGAAATTCGTGACATTTTGGGTTTATGGTTTTACTGTAAAACTACGGGTGATGTACCAATAACATGTATGTGTCTAGTATATTAGATGAACTTCTGGTGTAATTCATTACACCATCGCATTGACCTATTTATAAGTAATAACAGTATAATACTTATGTATTGGGGGGAAGGGATTGTTAGTAATGCGGAATACCAGTCTAGTAATGGCTAGCAACATACCTTGTGAGGTCGACCTGTAGCGACCTCTACGTGGAAACCACGTGGAGTAATAAGAAGTAATACAATCTGGGATTCAACACGATTTTTGAATCCCAGATGTATTTATCACAACTGCCTTTGTTGTCTTTTCATTCGTACCTGTCATTCCTCACCGATGCTCCGACAACGTGCCATTCCATTAAAAAAATATCTATGTCTTATAATTTTTGATTGCATTTTTTGTGCGTAATGCAAAATTTTCGCTAATTCATCGAAACATCTTCTTAAGCAGATTCTAATAATTATTTTTAAATGAAAGAGTTTATTTTCATAGTAGTAGGTAATACATAGTTGAATAAAAATAAAAAAATGCTCATAAATTTATCGCAAATATTGATATTATTTCGTATTTACGTTAAATATTCGACTCCACTTCTGTTTGGGCATCGTTTTAAGTATGATTTTTGTATAGGAAAGTCAATCTTGTTTTTTTATATCAATAATAGACAGTGATAATATTCTGTTTTTAAAAATAATGATCTATATACATAAGATAACTTCTTATTTATGGTTGATTGGGGAATGATAATTCCGCCTGCACTAATGAAATATTTTGGCGGAGTATCAGTTAGAGATTAGGTAAGGATGAATGTGAAGGTCAGTTAGCTCAATGTGATGAATTCACCTGGAATTAAGTATGAGTTTCAAGGACCACGAGAAGGTCGACCTGATATCGTATACTGTTAGCAATAGTGCTAGGTCCATAATTAACAATCCCTTTCCTTCTTAATAAAAAAAAAAATAGTTACTGAATGTATGTAAGCGTGTACTTTCAGAAAGGTACATCTATTTGGCTAATTATTTTTTTGTTGTGTTTTTAATTATTAAGACAAGGTTTGTATGAATGTAGATAGTTGGACATGTTTGTAATGAAATAATTAAGTAAATAAATATCCTATTTTAACCCATTATTTATAAATGATGATGGCTCAAAATTAATTAGGTTAGATATACAAAATTAAATTTCAGGCATAATAATTCAAACTAAACAAAAAAACAAACAAGCTCTTACTCAGGATGTCAGCGGAGGTACGCCGTAGGCCGTGTTTACTTCGAGAATATTTACCTTTATTAAGACCCCTTTACGCCCACTCCCATCGAGTTACCAAATCTACGAATAACATAGATTTGGCCAGTAAATTGACAAATGATGACAGTATTTCGTATTATTTCTATAAAAATACTTTTTCGTATAATAAATATAGAAGTTTGAATGTACTGAATTTTAAATTTTGGCAATTGGCTTGTGTGGACGTGTATAATGCGATTTTAGAGGTGCATCCTCCCGTGGTATGGTCCATTATAGAATAAGCCATTTACTAAAGTTTCTCCAAGAGATTACAGAAGGGATTTTTCACAAAAAGGGTAAAGAAGTTTCTTCAGGATCAGCAACACGCGCGTAACACTCGTGGTATTGCAGGTGTTTATAGGCTGCGGTAACCGCTATCAGGTTGTTCATATGCTTGCCACCTGTGTAGTATAAAACAGGTATATGATTATTTGTTTTTGTAGTCCCAATTGAACTGTGACTTAATAACTAGTAATACTACCAAATTTCCATTGCAATTGTTGCAGGTTCCGATTTTTTATTTGCATTAATTGCCGTGTGTGTCCTGGCATAGAATGTGCCCCTCCTAACTTTCCCATGGGTATCGTAAGAGGCGACTAAGGAGGGGCGCGGTATGGGCAGCAGCGTCCTTCTTAAAATATCTCTAAAAGTCTAACTGCGGCTGCCAACCCGCCTTCCAAGCGTGGCAACTACTGTCAAAACTCCCCTTATGGGGAAGGCTTATGTCCAACAGTAGCCAGTTAACGGCTGGAATAATAATAATTTACATCAAACATGGTTACTTTAGATGTTCAGTTCTAGCTACATGTTTCACCAAAATATTGGTATGCAAAATTTATTAAAATACTATTTATAACCTAGTCATCTTCTACATTATATAGGTATATGTTATGTGTATGTATATGGTGCAAGTTGGATGAGGTTTACAAGGTTTAATATAACGATTGTAAAAGGAACTAATATTTATGCTCGTTAGTTTACCATAACGGCATAGATGTATTCTTCATGTCCCTTTATAATTTTGGAACAATTATCGCTACACGTGTGAGAACTATCGTGTATCTGTATCCTGTTTCACTATTCTGTGTATGTGACTTGACAACGTAGGCAGTGCATTGTTATTAGAGGTTCATATTGTTTACTGGGTATTCTGTTGGAAAGTAAAGGATCTGATAATACAATAACAGGCTGTATTTGTTATCTTGCTAGTTTTTACCCGTAACTTCGTCCACGTGATCGGCATATGTTTATGAAGAGAATAAAAACGAACAGTCACTTTTACTATTATTATATTATTAAAAATATGTAAATTCTTCTCTAATAAAATGTACTGATATTGTGTGCATGTTCATGTATTATCGCCTTTACACATAAGAAAAATATGATCCTTGAAGTTGATGTTACGTGTAAATAACATTAGTTGGAATAATTTTCAATTCCATATTTCCAGAATTTGCTTTTTTTTTTTATACAACTTCGAATGGCAAACAAGCTGACGGCCCACCTGATGGAAAGTGGTAACCGTCGCCTATAGACATGAACAGTACTATGGACATAACAGAGTATACTGTTTCGCCCATGATACACGAATAGGACAGAGGTACCCAAGCAATCGACTTTTGTACAAAGTCTCCCTCTGGTATGTATACTGCTTAAAGATAAGAGTTATAAGTATTGTTATCAAATACCACTGCCTGTGAACACCGTAAGCTCGGGGGAATTTAGAGTTGAAAGAAATATTATTTGCTACTGTCCTTGGTTGTATATAACTGTTTGTGGAAAATGAAACAAATTATTTTTACTGTTACGATCTCCCTAGCAGAGTGCGATGCATAAATACGATTCCCAATGACAGCCTTCATATTTTCTCCGCGGCTTAACGAAATTCAACATGTTAATTTTTATAATACTGG
Source organism: Galleria mellonella (assembly GCF_026898425.1). Taxonomy (NCBI): domain Eukaryota; kingdom Metazoa; phylum Arthropoda; class Insecta; order Lepidoptera; family Pyralidae; genus Galleria; species Galleria mellonella. The sequence continues at coordinate 7,054,481 of NW_026441995.1, read as the reverse complement.
CATGGAATGATAATGGAACGTTGTATGTTTATTGTTTCATTGTTTTGGTCATTTTGTTGTTACCTTATTGAGACATGTTTATTAAAAAGCACATTTTATTGTGTATAAAAGAGCTACTCGTAATAAAATACTCAAATATACGATGAGATTTTTCGTAGATATCACATTGGTTATAAAGAATTAGAATTTAGAATAATTCCTTTTATCATATTAAATTCAAATAAGTATCAGGAGTTTTTGTAAAGAACAAAAAATCGGTCAAGTGCGAGTTGAACTCTCGCCTCGACGATTATTTTTAGTTCGTAACCCTCGGGTTCTGTACATAAAATAATCTCTAAAAATGTTTTTGTTTCGTTAGATAATTTTTTTTTTATTGTGTGTATATGAGATTATTATTTGAGTATATTGTATATTCACCTTTGCTTCAAAACTACATTGAAATATCAATAAAAATAAATGGAATTAATTATTAACTTTTATCTCACATGCTCGATCATAAGTCAGAAACTATACAAAATAAAAACATATAACAATAGTTTTAAAATGTACAAATTTCATATTATTTGGACTAATAAGTAAAATTTAAAAATTTTGAATACCGTTTTTTGAGCCCATAATAAAGATAATAAAAATGTTTTTTTCAATTATCCCCATTGCAATATATGTGGGTCGATAATAAAACTAGTCCAAATGTCAAATAAATAGTTTTTAACTACTAATGCTATCGGCATTAGTAGTAGCTGTTACAGACGGACGGTTGAACAAAGTCACATGATAAGAGTCCCTTTCTATATTTTTAATACAGAACCTTAAATGGTAGTTTTAATAATTACAAAATTAAAAATAAAACAATAGAAAGTAAATGAAAGAAAAGACTGAAAAATAGCATCGTTAAAAATGGTTTATATATTGGCGTAATGAACTAACGAACTATTTGTAATAGTAAACCATTTTTCATTAATTTCAATGGAACATAGTTACATAACATTCACAGATAATATGTAAAAGGAATGCTCGCAAAAGTTTCATCCTATACATACCTATTTCAACCGCCGGACAACAAAAGTGGAGAACCCTTGTTTTCCATTTCCAGTGTTTACAACGTTTTTGTTAACGTTATGCTCCAGTTGACTATAGACGATTGTTGAATAATAAATATTTCTGTAGCCCATATTATAATCTATACTAACTACATACGTGTATTATTTGTTAAAGCATTAATACGATTTTGTATTGAGAAATGAGTTATTGGGTTAAATATCAAATATCAATCTTTGCTAATAATATGTATCTATAAATATGCTGTGTGGTCCCGGGATAGAATAAGCTACTTCTTCCTTTCCTGTGGGTATCGTAAGGGGCGACTATGGAAATTTAAAGGTCGAGGGATTGGCAGCAGAGTTACTCTGGGGGGACAGGGATTGTTAGTAGTAAGAACTAACAGACCCATTACTAACAATATGCTTTAAAAGGTCGACTTTCACGCGGTTTCCCCTGGAAACCATCGTGGTAAATTTTTGATGAATACATCATGATGGATCAACTGACCTGCTTCATCCTCACTTATCATCACTCACTGATGCCTCGCCAGCATATCCCGATAGTACAGGCGGAGTAGCTATTCCATTTTCATCCATTAAAGAGCAGAGTTACTCATAAAACATCACCAAAAGTCTAATTGTGATTGTCAATCTACTTGCCAAGCGTGACTGGAAAAACCTCCCTTATAGAGGAGGTATATGTTCAGCAGTGGACAGTTAACGTTTGATATGAATGAATAAATAATGAATGTGGTGATATACACGAAGCATTTGAAATATGTAAGTATATAGGTTACTTACTAACAATTCCTTTCAACCGAGGGAGGGACCTCTACGGTCTGCCTTCACGGGATCCCTCTAGAGATCATCGTGGTTAACTCTTGATAAATTTGTTAAGATGGGTTAACTAATAATAGACAGGTCTAGATGTCATTCCGTTATCACTTCAACCGACTTCAGAAAGGAAAAAGTTTTACATTAGACTGTATTTTTTAGGTATTTCATCTTTATGCTTTTTTCCTGAAACAAAATTTTTATATTAAATAAACGTAGTGCATATTTGTTTACAATTACAACAGATAATACTTTATTAAACTATTAGCGAAACTGATATTTTACTATGATAGTAAATTCTAAACAATATCCAGATACAATGATCGAAGCGTATCATGGGATTCATATGACGCGCTGCGAAATACAATCGACCGATACCAAACGTTAACAAGCTTCTGGAATATCAATGAGTTACAACCCAATTAATGTGTGTCTAATAAGCATTACGTATATCAAATTTAGGCGCTGATATTTCAAACGATTGTTATATTATATTGAGGCTTATTATATAAAATATTGTTATGATTAGAAATATGCATCAGCACACTTCATGAAAAATGATAACCATGTATATACATGGAAAGCATAACATATACACTGTATAGTCTATGGTAATTATAACGAATGGCCATTATTGAAGCCTATCATATTTTTGATTCCTAAACCTGTAATTTTATTGCAATATCTTACTCATCCTTTAAATTGAAATACAGCTATATATAAGCACAGATACATACAGCAGCATGTAGACGACTTTTGTATAAAGTATTAGAGAAATTTCAGAAATAAGTATAGAACAGTTCTTAGAAATGCTAGCGCATGCGAATTAACAAGGACCCCAGAGTATAATTTTTCTTATTATTAAATTTGATTACGTTTGACCACAGTCTCACTAAATGTAAATTATGACGTAGTGTAAAATAAAGCACGCAAACCAAATTAATAGCTATACACTCTAGTCTCGAAGAACGACATTATATGAGTTGGGAAAAACAGATGCCGTGAGAGAATTCCATTTCTTGACTGTGATATTCGTGTGTAATACCAATAGTATTGTTTATATGCATGGACAACGGTTATGACAATTGTCAGTTTGTCTGCCATTTCGATTTATATAGAATAAAAATCCGGTTTCTAAATGTAAATTGATCTGTTTTAAATTTGTTGACAATAAATTGGTTATATCGATATCGCTAAAATTCCCATTTCGCGGGTGGATGTTCAATTTTTCCCTACCTAAGCCTATTCGTTTCCAGAATGTTTCAAATGCAAGTAATAAAACTGCGTAGGTGCTCGGCCGGAAATTTCCGCGTCATCGCATCCGAACCCCCAATCGAGAATGACTTTGATTATTTTTCGACAATTTAAATCGAGAATTTCCATCAAATACTTGTAATTCAGAAATGTTTAATACCCAAACCATGAATACTTTATCGTGTCAGTTTTACTCAACATTCTTTCAAAGGGTTTAAAAAATTAGGTTAACTCGGAGTAATTGGATGAAAGTTATTCGAGGTCAACTTATTAAAAATGTCATATTTTGGCAAAGGGAAAACTTTCCGGTGCAAAAATCGTAAGTCTTCATAGTAGATGGATTTTTATTAACTTTATATACTTAATTCATCGTTTGTGTTGTAATTTCTTGATAGAACTTCATTTAATCGATTACCTAATGATTTTATTTTGAATTGCTATTGAATGCAATGCAGTAATTCCGGCTATATAATTTCATTATCGTAATGTTATTATTATTCTCTAGTTGAAATTTGTTGAAATTATCACAAAAACACTGTTTAAATGCAATTAGTAACAAATTGAAACACACACGCACGCACGCACGTAAATAAATAAATAAAAAAAAAATAAACAAATCTTTAATTTTTATTAGTATTGAAAATCAACAGACTGTCTTGTAGTCAAATTATTTATTTATTTGTTTGTACGTTTACATAAAGTTTTATTTATTATTAGTTTAATTTATTTTATTGAAACAAACCATACCATAGAATAAATATTCATTTTATGATCAATTTAAATGTTATGTTACGATAATAATCATTTACAAAACCATCAGAACTTTGTCTGTATTTGAAATGTGAGTGTGAAGCGGAGAATGCTAATAACAGCTTAAATTGTCTTAGATAATATTCTCTTAGATACATTGAAAATGATAATTTGTTTGCAATTCTATTAATTTTAAAGTCAACTGAATAATCAAATTGTCTAAGAAAGTTAGATCTAATTTGAATATTAAACTTTGTTATTATTACATTTAATACTATATAGAATACTTAACGATGATAATCAAATATAAAGCATTAATAAGTAATTTAACATTTAAATTACTATATTAAAAAAATACAATATATTATATAAGTTATATATTTGAAATCATTGTCATAAAATATATTTGATTGCATGATATTACTATCGAGATTCAACGACGTATATTTCTTTTGCTATTTATTGTTGAATTGCGCACATACGTTCACATTATTACTATTAATTCAGCCTGCTAGTATCAGATATTGATAAAATAATAATGGTAAAATGATGAGGAATGTTACATCCACTTTTTCCTTATTTCGGTGAAATAAAAATAAAACTACCGCTTATATAGAAGATGCTTCTCTTTCGAGAACTCTTGAATATTGTTATATGATAAATAAAGCATCGAATATTAGAATTGTCTATTTTTTCCTGTACGTATTGAGTTCGTATTAATTTAGTAATATAACGATGAAACCAGGAAGAAATTATTTGATTATTATTAAACATGTTATTATACATATATTATGAAAAAATACTAAATGGGATCTTTTGGCAAAAGGACGTGTTCTGATGAATCAGCAAGAGTGAAGAGGCTACCACTCCTGTCATAATTAATCATGTAGAAAGTGTGATTATATTTTTTGCATAACCAGCTCCAATTATTAAAAATATATATATTCTCACTATTGTATATTGAAATATTTTAGTTTAATAATCTGATATAAATGATCCCTCAGTAAGACTAATATCATAAATCTAAAATAAAAAAAGAAAAAAAAAAAACAAGTAATCGAACTTATTTTTTACCTCATGGTGATTTAAAAGCATATCAAATCGTCAAAGCAAATCGTCATTAAAATTTGCCATATTGTAGTAGGTAGGTAGTAGTAATAGTAGGTGCTCGGTTAGGTGTTTAGTTTTGTAAATTGCTATGGTGATTTAAAAATCTAAACAGAATATAAATAGAAGTTCACGCTAAAATTCAACTAAGTACATAGTTACAGTCGTAATAATACTGTGTTGAATTATAATTTACGTTGAAATATAATACGTAAACAAGAGTACCATTGTATAATAATTGGGAAGTAAATTAATTTTAAGCATTAGACTACCACAAGTCTATTAAGTGTAACGAGATTAACAAACTTATTAGTAACCTTCATAAAACGCAGTGAGTAATTGGTACATTTCTATAGGCTTTTTAACTAGAATTGTAAAGGATGGATCGCAGAATTCAATGAAACAAGGAGGAGTGGTTGAGATTATCGATAGAGTAAAGTCTGATTAGAAGGAGAGAACTTGAAGTGTAGGTATAAAGGAACTTCGAACCGAATAAGACACTATAAAGAAAGGAAAGGGTGTAAAGTTATGCGTCCTTTGAATAGAGCTAATACAATTTTGATATTAATTTCATATTAATTCAAAACTAAGCTGAGAGTCCTAGGAATACTATCTAAGTTAGAAACAACTTTATAAAATTTTATGCCTATCATTTCATCTAAGTTTGTTTTACGTTTTAAACAAATTTGAAAACATCGGTAGAAAATCTGCTTCGCTCAAAGTTGTTAACATTAAACTGGTTAAAGTTAACAACTTTGAGGGCTCCGAATTAGGATAATGACGTTCAGTAAACACTATTAATTATGAAAAATGTTTTCATGTACTGTTAAGTTATGAAAAAGTAAATTAAAATCTTAAAACATGGGTAACCTTCTCCCTTCTTGCAGACGGACCTTCAAATAAAAATTGAAAGAAATAATATATAAAATATATACCACAAGTGCTTTATTCATAAAATAAAAGTTGAAAGAAAAATATGTTAAACACCTATTTCATTTAGATAAACTCTACGAAGGTATTTAAATTGTAAGAATTTCCTTTAACAAATCGAAACATGAATAAAATTGAGCGATCAAAGTTTTCACAAAAACCTAATATTGTAAAGTTTGATTCTCCGATGTCGCTTGTTGAACGAACAAGTTTTGAATTTATTTTTCCCCAAAACATTCCCGTGTACCAAAATCATTAATCAGGCTTCACTTTGGCAGTGACCCAACGTCCTTACTTCGCTCTCATTTGTATTTACTGAAAGAGTTTCAGGTCATAAATCATGCCATTTTGATAAATGAATCCATTCAATTTTTTCAAATCTTGAGAGGCCGTGTTTGGATTTAAATTGAGATAATTTAGATTTTAATGTATTCAGTTGTACCTAATATTTAAGGTCACTGTTGCTATTTTTAATTTTAGTTATAATTTATCTCAATTTATTCAGAAAATTATTCTGATTTAAGAGACCATGATTATATTAATCATTATAAAAAACTGATAATAGTATAAAATTGAATTATAATTATAATAGAATTAAACACAATATGATTGCGCCGTGTAGTCACCCCTTCCTTCCACGTAGGTATTGTAAGAGGCGCTCAGTGATCGAGGAATTTCACGGGAGGGCGTTTAGAGGGCGTTCTTCTTAGGACATTACCAAAGCCTAATTGCGGTTACCAAATCGTCAAGCGTAGCAACTACTGGAAAAATCCCCCAATAGGAGGAGACCTATGTTCAGTAGTGGACGGTTAATGGCTGATATGGTATAGTTTTAATGGAAGATAATGAAGTGGTAACCCCGCATGCGCTATCGGTATACACTGGCGGGGTATCAGTGAGGGATGATTGGTGGGGATGAAAGCAGGTCAGTTAGCCCATTGTAACAAATGAAGCAAGCATTCATCACAATGGTTACCAGAGGAAACGCGTGGAGGTCGACCTGATAAGGCTTGCTAGCAACAGGGAATTGGGACTAATGCCCAATTACTAACATTCCCTTTCCCCTCGATATGGTATGGTATGATAAGACAGATATATAATTTGCAATTTAGTTTCAACTAGAAATTGATAACATAATATTCAAGAGATGTCCTGTTCAGAAAACATATTAAATTGAAGTGTTTCTCAAAGCAAAGTTTTCGTGAAGTTATAAAAGTTTAAGCGTCATCTCTTGAAAATTTCACGAATAAAATGGACTACCATGTTTCTGTTTTAATATACTTTCTTAATTGTCAAAGAAAAAAGTAGCTATTATTATTCTTGACTTGGAACGCGACTCATAACTTCAGAAGCGTAAATTGACGTCGAGCCAAAATCTAAAATTCAATGTAAAAACCTCTCTTAACATCCGTTATTTTCTTAGAGATACTTACAGAATTTAAGTTTGAGCGATTCGCTCGCCCGAAGCTCAGTTTTTATCAACGTTTTGCCGTTTTTAAGAACCTTATTATCTAATACATTGGGTTTATTTTATGTTATTTAAATTATAGTATAAACATGGTGAACTGGTATACTTTGTGTCGATAGCAGGATGAATGGGCCATCTCCGGCAACTCGGGATAGTGCCGGAAAGGAGTAGTCCATGTTGCCACAGAACCTTTTAACATGTCGTGTTTTCTTTTCCAAATAATAGTTATCTTTTTACTTTCAAATTTAGTAGTAACAGTATTACAAGTTTGCTATTTTATTTTATTGGGCAGAGATCATCTCTATCAACTTTTATAATTATTATGATACATTTTTAAAGCTTAATCGTCATTGTTACAGCTATTTGATGAGATACATATTGCGAGAGTGCTATTATGGATATTCATAAATACAGACGCGTTCATAAATTTATTTTACTACGAGTGTATATTATGTTCCAGAAAAACTAAGAATATTTATGACAGACAATAAAATTATTCAGCGCAAAGAAAAATAAAAGAGTAATATGTTTATTCATCACATTAAAGTTGTGCTAAATATTAAGTATTTTGTTGAATTGGAAAAGGAAAAAGGAGACGAAAAGAATAGGAATGACTGCAGTTTGATATGGATGAGTTAAATAAATAATGTGAATTATTCATATTAAAATATAATTTGAATACTACTTTATTTTGTTATAAGATTTTTTTATACTTTCTAGTGATTAAATGAATGACAATCATTTTAATAATACAAAATATTTTGTGTTGTACTGGCGCTGCTATAAAATATTATATATTGAATTAATAAAATAAATTCCCTATATTTATTTATTATGGCTATTAGTAATGCTAATGGAGATAGTGAAGATACTATATTTCCATAATATTTCTAGTAATTATACAAATCAATTCGTGCATTTTACAGCTTGAAGCAAATAACCTCTTTTTCGTTTGTACATTGAAATAATGTATGCCTTAGTTTTCGTTCTAGAATACTCTATGTAATAAGAAGGTAGGAAAATAATATTTGGGAGCATTCGAGGTTTGTCATGAAAATAAAACAATAACATATAATAAGAGAAGGCCATCTCAACAGAATATATATCATATATTTTGCAGCTGATTATATATCTGCCGTTATACAAAGCCTTATTGGAGAACTTTTATAAAATTTTGTAATATTGAAGCTTTCCTATAAGTTTGCATACTATAATAAATCTTATCATCGAAGCTCGAAGGAATGTACTATTTTTGACATAAATACATAGCGCGTGTGTCTGTGACGACAGAAATGCATTTCTGTTTTGTTCTCAACTTCTATCTAGTAAACAAGTTCGACTCAATCCTTTGTGGAATACTTTTGAAGTTCTCGTATAAAGCCATTGTCTAAGAGTTGGCGGCGATTGGCAGCTTATAAACTACATTTTACAAAATTGTATTACCAATATTTGTATTCGTATTGCGTTTCTCGGTATGGATATTTGATTTAAATATATTTAAATACATATACGTAGTTATGTTACTGTTTGTGTATGTGTATTGTTTTAGTTAATTATAAGTGAGTATATCTTATACTGAAATTTCAGTCGTAACAAATTACGCTGTTTATTTACAAAATGTTTTGTAGACACATTATATTATATTTTGATTTAAAAAGTTGAATCACGTGATTACTGTAGCATAATATTTTAAGTGAATTAAAAAAGGCGTAGGTATATACAGAAACAGCCAATTCAGGCCTCACTATGTGGGATGGGTATCTCATCGTTACAGAAAATTGATGGGCTACACTGGATACTCAAATGTGAAATGTTTTTTCTCAAAACCAGTACGAATTTTTAACTTTTATCCTATAACAATTTTATCAGTTTTTTGTTGAAAGTTTCGTAAGTGTAAATGATATTTTAATGCAATAACAGCAAAATTAACTTACGTTCTTACTTAGGTTACGTTTCTCGACTAAAATGTACGTAATAGTCTGGTTATTAGATTAAAATATATTTAAATTTTCATCACGTTTTGCTATGTAACCAAAAAGGCTGTTATCTATGCTTAACTTCTCTTACCCTCTGTTATGTTACCTTCATTGGTATATTTTATTATATTTATATACCGCTGCACGATATACAAATAAGAAAACTGTCAAAAAATTATCCAAATTTCTCCAAGCCCATTTAATTTGTTCAAAATTATGCAAACAGAATTTTTTAAATTAAAATAGCGAATAAAATATCAAAATCCTGGACGAATTCAGGACGAAAAGGAGTGATGATATTACATTCTTACTTTATTATTATTGAGAAAATAGAGTTGTTCGCATATTGGACGTGTATGAAACACACATAACGTATTATACCTCTTGGTATCATGAAAATCAAATATATATTGAACGATTCTCTGAGACACGTATTCACAATTTTAGAATATATGTGATTCTTGTCACAGAAATTTAAAAGTGTCAAAGGCCAGTTGCGTACAAAATGGAATGTTTATAAATATTTATTGCTATCAGTGTACTATACAATTTGGCGAAATTATTAGGTAATACGTTTATATAATTTATTAAGGACATAAAATTTGTTAGGGGAATTGAGGATGAAGTCATCAGTAAAGTTTTATTGGAGTAGACTGTCGTTTATACGCATTAACCTTTCGTAATAAATATTACCTATCTATTAGGTTAGGCTTTCCGATTTTCAACTGACTACAAAAAGAAGAAGATTCTTAATCCGGTTGTCTTTTTTTGTTTTTTATCTCGTATCTCTGTCTTTAGTCTGTCATAGATATTTTATTAAAATCGGTTTAATAGTTTAGTTTTTAGATTAAAAAAAACTAATTTTCTCACAATTAAAGTCGCTTTTTTGTGGGATATAATCTTTAATTATAATATATTTAAGTTGCTAATTGTAATTTGTGGTAAAATTCATTTAATATTCAATTAAGTAGAAACCTTTGAACTTTCGCTAACTTCACGAAGACCTAACACATTAACCTAAAAAGCAACGACGCGCATATTCAGAATAAAGAAAATGTATAAATAAATTGAAGTTCGTCCTAAACATACATAGTAAAAATATGTAGTCACTACTTTCAAATACAAAGCTGACTGAAGACATCTATTTATTTTTGTTTAGAATAAATTTGTCTTTGTATTTATTTTATGTATCCAATTTCTTTCATGATTCAACTGAATTCAGTAGTATAATTTTAGTTATTTCCATACTAACTGGTTAGTTGGAAACGATGTATTAGTAGGTTAGATAGAAAACTTTTTGGTCATTTTCGAAACTTATATTTTTGGAAATAATATACGATTTTTTGATGGAACGTTTTTTTGGGTAAAAATTTCCATTATAACTTTTTTATAACGCAAAGGATTTTTAACAAACAGTTTTGGTTAGTCAAATGAAGGTTTTCAGTACATCTTATTTACAATGTTTTAGTTTTTACTATAACTGATACTTTAATAGTTTTTAAGGTTGGCAGACAGATGCCTTAAGAAGGCCAGCTTACCACAAGTAAGAGAAAGGCGGACGCGACGACCGCAGCGCACTCTTCCGGCGCTACGATGACGGAGATGAACAATTTATTTTTCAATGGTACAAAAATACATTTCTGTAGATATTTTGATAGTTTTATTTATTGCTAGCTATTTTGCCTTCGCCCACGCTTATATTATACATATATATTAACATATCTATTAGTGAAAGGAATTTAACATCTATTTAGCAGTGCCAAAGATTTATATTACATTTTTTTGTGAAACTTATGTCTCTTACATGAGAGAACACATAAAATTCCGATTTATGATTCAATTCTATTGTAGATAACTTTTATTTCTATCTTATTTAAAATATATACTCAATTCGAATAGGAAATAAATACGTATTCCATTTTATGTCGAAAAGTAGATATTATGAGCTCAGATACATTCTCGGTGCTTACAAGTATTGGTACTTCTCATTCTTTGTAACTTCTAATGACACTTATGATTATTGATTCTTCTATTACTGAAATCTTCGTGTACGAAGTAACAGGTAGAATGCGTATGCATTATTACATAACTATATACTTGTAATGGTACTATTGCTATCATTCCTATAACAATTCGTTAACGTCCCATAGACATGATCATGGGCATGAGTCTCTTCCCACGAAAGGATATAGTCTACTATTACCACGTTGATCACACGGCTTGGTTTATACTTGAATGGGATCTTATTTTGAGTTTTTTACAGACTTCAAAAAATGGAGGAGGTTCTCAATACGAATTGTATTCTATGTTTATTATCTCAGAACTCTGTCATTTATAAAACTATTTAGGAAATTACTTTTTTATCTGAAAGGATACACTTCCAGATGGATCTCATAGAATTTTATCAAAATCGGTTCAGTGCTTTGGTTTTTAAATAAAAAAAACGGATTTTCTCACGATTGATTTTCGACGACGATTTTCTTTTTTGTGTGTAACAAAAACTACTTATCATTATCTTATACAGTTGTATTATGTTTTACTCTAATATGACAATAGCCTATCTACCTAAGGTAGTATAATTTTTGTGTTCACAATATCTCCGGCTTTCTAATGCTCAAAGGAAAAAACAAAAGCGAATTCATAAGTAAGACGTCGGTACTCACGAAGGCACACAAAGCTACGACCTAATTAATTCAATTTAATTACCTTTCCTTTAGATTACTACTTTCCTCGTAATGTGTAGGAAATAGCTACCTACCTAGCTACCTACCTAAGATATAGCGAATACCTATATAATTTTTTATTACTAACATTATTTGCTAGTACATCTAGCTAATTATAATGAACTTTTTTAGTTCTGGCAGAGAATAGGCCACTCCTTTTCTCGTAGGTGTCGTAAGAGGCGACTTTAATGGTTGGGGGATGGGAAGTAGCGTAACTCTTAAAATATTACCAAAACTTAACTGCAGTTGTCAACCCGCCTGTGAAGCGTGGCAACTACTGACAAAATCTCTTTTTTTCCTTTTTCTTACTTTTTTTCTTTTTATACAACTTAGAATGGCAAACAAGCTGACGGCCCACCTGATGTAAAGTGGTAACCGTGGCCTATAGACATGAGCAGTATTATGGTCATAACAGAGTATACTGTTTCGTCCATGATACCCCCATGTGTTGCCATTCCTGAGGACTCAGATGTTATTCCTCTGTACCCAGTAAATTCACGCCATATTCCGCCCTTCAAACCGAAACACAGCCATGCAAACACAACTGCTTCACGGTTGAAACACGAATGGGACAGAGGTATCCATTCGTTTCATCATTCATTTTCTCTATTTCTTTAGTTATTCAATACAAATTTTTGTCTGCAACTGCGGGATATGTTGATTAATCCGAATAAAAAGTAACTTTATTTCTTTTTTATTTCAAATACTACGATTATAAAAGATTTCTTGACGATGTATTGAGACGTCAAAGCATCAAGTTTAAAAAAAAAACAGACAAATTCACTTTTATATTTGTAATTCATAATTATACAATAAGGATAAGAATATTCATATATCTCATATAATATTCATGTTTATTATCCAATTTATTGTTATAATCTGTATTTAGCTGTATTTTGTTTCTCATCAGCAGTAAAATATATTTCTTGAAAATGTATTTTAAGTGGTTATTTAACTTCCTAACTTCTTAATGTGTTGTTAATATAAGAATATATATTAGTTAGGTATTGCTAATTAAATATACTTTAGAATGTATTTCGTTAGACATGTACCAACAAAAAATATTTTGAGATCATATATTTTAGCTTGGTTACGTAACACAATGTATATTTCCAAATGATATAAAAAAGGGAAAACCCCTTACTGTGACGTGATTAATGAATATTCCAGAAGCACTAGTACAAACGCCCGTTACAAGGGATTGTAGTATAGAATTTGCTAATGTAAAAAAATGCAGTATAAATATTATATAGCTTATGACAAGTGTAAGAATAGCGGAATGTAAAACAGAAAAAATAATTAGGATACATAATGATATCCATCTTAAAGAGCAAGACGCATACAATGTGACTCCTTTAAAAAAAAACCATACGATCGATTACGATAAGATGTATTTTTATGTGTGTATGTTATCGATTCTTGTTAGTTAATGTATAAGATTTACTCCCATGTTAGTTGGAGATTATTGTTTAGTAGTATTTAGAACGTCCAAACAATCACTTCTAATTTGACAACTTCGGATTTCCTTAAAAATATGCCTCTTAACTCAGTAAATTCGAATGTTCCATTACTCAACACACTGAAGCCAGAAGTATTCGTGAATAAATACTAAAGAGTATCACGATCCTTTTTTCTCGTAAGATGCTTCTCACTTATTCTTTTGGGGTTATGCCGTCACCGACGGAGGCCGCGTCGAGCTCATCATTTGCATCCAAATAGCTCCTATAAATTCGCTACCCGAATTTTCACCATTCTCTTCGCTCCTTGGGAGCAATTAAATACTTTTTTCTCGTACTTCGACCGTGCCCGATTTTCCGGTGCGAATAAATTCACCGCCCAGATTGCAGTCAACGCCAGCTTCATTAGTTGAATTATTTCGACATTGCTAATATGCTGTGAAAAATAATATAAATTATGTGAAATATAAACATAGGTACTTGAATATAGAAAATATTTTAGAAAACTAAAAATGAAGCAATTGGAAGAAGATATAAATAGCTTTTACAACAATTAATACAAATTTAATTGGTTGTTATTTTTAATCTTTCACAGCACGCCAATGTAGCATCATACAAATTATATAATAATATTGAATTCATAAGATATCATTAAGAAACTGTGAATAAAAAAATATGTAGATATATTATTACGATTCTCGAATTGATTATACATACATGGTTTAGAATGAAAATGAGCTATTGATGTCGAATATTTAAATGTACTTTGTGAAAAACATTATATCACTTATTGGTTTTAAATGTGAGTATATCAAATAACATTAGTATATATAGAAGCATCTCTAATGACCATTCATTTTCGTATACGCATTCCATATAAAATCGAAAAGGACATTGGTTTAATTTTATCCCAGTTTGCGAACCCACCGCAAATAACTGGATGAAGACGCGTGTCATAGCTACTGCCTAAATGACTTAAAGTTGTCTGTGACTTGCCTAATCTATAAGATAATATATTTACCCGTTTACTTTGTTTTGAAGGATATTTGTTTCTCTGTTTCTTTTACTCACTCGAATGTTAGATTTATGAGGCTACATGCTTGTATACGCATTGTTCTGTATTAGTCTAGAAAAGTCAATGAGGAAAAAATAGTTATATTTTAAAATGGATTACTGTTGCATTATTTCTAACATTTGACTGAAAATATAAACAGTTAATTGTAATTACATGATTATAAGGTGTTTACAGTTTATTGCGGTTACCTGGCAATTATGTAATATGTCATATGCGGGCACGTGGCTTGCGGTTGCATTAAAGGTACAAATATTAATTTGTAAATAAAGAATTAAATATAGAATTATATAAAAAAGGAGATAAAATCCACGCATTATATGAATCTTTTGCATTGTATTCTACAGTTCGATTTTAATTTTATTTTGGCGTTGGATTTTAGGTTCAATTAATATGTGTTTCAATTAAATCCTAAGTAATTTAAAGTAGAATAAAGGAAAGTCGGTTTTCTTCATAATACCTAGTATAGACAATATTACATATAGAATTCATTAACAATAAAGAAATAGAATCCAATTGTACAATAGTATCTGAAAAAAGATATTTATAATAATAAAAAAAAAAAAACATATTATAGACGTACATCACAATTTGTTAGGACATCATCATAAATTAAATAAACATACAATTTGAAAATTTTATAGCTTGAAATTCTGTAACAATAGAATGTTAGTCACATTTAATTATCTAAAGCCACGGGAAATAGCTAGTATATTATAAACCCGACATCCGTATAATTTTCTATTTGCGAATGATTTCTTGTTATGGTGCGAATGTGAGCTGCCCGCGGCGAATTCAATGGTTTGGAAGTGATAAGCGTCTCAGACATTTCAGCCACTTGTACGAGTATGCATTGTATCTAGTCGTAATAAACCATTGATTCTCAAAGTCGACGTCATATATTTATCCAGTGATAAAGCCTCGGGCGTTTACTGAGGATATCTACAACTATAGTAATCATTTGATTAAGGTTACTATCCAGGGATTTATTACAATTTGTGCGGAATGGTATCAATCGCTATTCTAGAATTGGTTACTGTACTAACGCAATAACTGTCGCCGACTGCACTGAATTTTTTGTACTGAATACTATATTGACATTGTATCACTAGATTAAAAATTGCACTGTTTTTATTTACCATTTAAACTAAAACATGGCATTCTTACGATCATCCGTCTGTCTTATTTTTATAAAACATTATACTCGAGCAAGTCACATAAAACTTAACAAATCATCAATATCCCACTGTTAGGCACTGCACTAATTATAGGGGAAAAGGGATTGTTAGTAATGGGGAGTAGCAGCCCCATACGTGCACCACAAGGAGTTGAATGTGGCAGCCCCAATACGTGGTGCCATGTTACCAGAAGGGGACTTTGTACAAAAGTCGATTGCTAGGGTACCTCTGTCCCATTCGTGTTTCAACCGTGAAGCTGTTGTGTTTGCATTGCACGCCATATCTCACCCTTCAAACCGAAACACAGTTTCGGTTTGAAGGGTGAGATATGGCGTGAATTTACTGGGTACAGAGGAATAATACCCGAGTTCTCAGGAATGGCAACGCATGGGGGGTATCATGGGCGAAACAGTATACTCTGTTATGTCCATGGTACTGCTCATGTCTATAGGCGACGGTTACCATTTTCTATCAGGTGGGCCGTCAGCTTGTTTGCCATTCTAAGTTGTATAAAAAAAAATAACTCCTTGTGGTTGCTTCTGGAAAACATAATGTTAAATATCGTGGACATACGTTATCATGGGCAGCGCGTACTAATTGAGGAGGAGAATTTACAACTCCATTTTCATCATAAAAAATAATGTTACAAATATATTTATAAAGATAAAGTAGTACAGACTATTTTGTAACAAACAAAAAGTAATTCCATAGTTATAAAATAAAATATGGGCGTAAATATGCTGTTTGAGCGACTGATTCATAGGCAATTCGAAGCTATGAATGATATTTGGAAAAGGATCTTACATAATTTACCTGACGAGAGGGCTAAATTGAGTTAAAAGTTTTATGGAGATTAGACATTACATTGTTCTATTATCTTTAAATTTAATCCACGCATACTTCGAAACAAATAAATGAACTTACACGTGTTCTCATTTAATCGAATTTCACCTTCCCACCCTAAGAAGTATATATGTACATAAGTAATATAAGAGGAAAATAATAAATTATTGTTTTATTAGATGTAAAGGTGACAGTTAAATATAAATGCATTACTGATCATCATCATCATCATCATCATATCAACCTTTAACTGTCCACTGCTGAACACAAGTCTCCTCCTTGTGGGGTTTTCCAGAAGTTGCCACGCTTGGCAGGCGGGTTGGCAACCGCAGTTAGGCTTTGAAGGTGTTTTAAGTGGCTCGCTGCTGCCCCATCCATCGCCCTCTCTTAGTCACTTCTTTCGACCCCCACGGGAAAGGAAGGGGTGGCCTATTCGATGCCGGGACCACACGGCAATGATGTTATATTTTAATTATTAAAATGCATAGATTAATCTCATTATTTGTTGCCTTTGAGCAATATTTTTTTTTATATTACAAAGGTGACACAAACTAAGCTGTATTAAAAAACAAACATACAGCCTCTCTGATGGATGTAATTTATAAATGTATGTGTAGTTTCTAGAATGTGAAGTTTAATTTTGAATAAGGTATCTCTTAGAGATTATCATTTTTCACACAGTAGGTATATCCATATTTTATTCGGTCGTTCTCTCTATTTCATATATTTAAAATAAAATTTAATACTTTTATTTAAATCTTTATATTCACATTTAATCTAATGGCTGAAACAATTTCTAATTTTTCAACCATTTCATCAGTGTCTATTGATACTTGTAGCAAATAGTTTGTGAAAACATTTATTAGATAATAGTATCTACATAATAACATAGGTTATTCCATAATATAGCTTACTTGGATTATTTGCTAACAATGCAGTCTCTCTATATGATATTCCTTAAAATATTATATCAATTTTTATCGATTTTTTTTTAAATAACATCAAATTATAAACCTGTTACCCATTATGATTAATTGATTCTACTACTGATAAAAGTCTTCTCTGAAGATATTATACGAGAACTTATAATATTCTTATTACCTAATCTACTTGTAGTATCTTCAATGTTTGTGTTTTCTTCTTTATCTATAGATATTCAACCAATACGGATAAAAAAATTATACCAAAAGAGCTTTATAGTTGGTACAATAATACATCTGTGTCATTTTCAACCTTGACATATATAAAATTAAAAAAAAAGTATACAACCGCTACTACAGAGGCATGGTGAGTACAAATTCTCTAAATACAAGCCACATGTCGTGTTAATCTCATTCCACATGAGTAAATTACAAGATCGGGCGACTCTGGCTACTCGCCAAATGGCTGACCGCATCAGAAAGCGTGATCTGTTGCCGATAATTTCTTTCTTTCTGAGTATTACTTATTAAATCACAGAATATACAGCATTTGGATCCAATATATACAAACATAAAATACTACTACGCTAATGTCTCTGTATATGTGGAAACAGAGTAGCTAATGTCAATTTATTAGTGTCACTTGGTGCCTTGCTTCTTGCGTTTTCTCTTAATTATTTCGTTTACTCCTAATGGTTGATTTTGACCTTATTTTAGTGCCTATACGAGTTGTTATTTATCACTAAATGTATTAGCAGCTGGAGAGCTTTTATTATATTATTTAGTTGTAATTGTATTTTTAACAGATATTAGTTAAGTAAATATGTTAAAAATTACAAAATTAATCGTGACAAATGTAACCAATGCATACTGCAATATTTACATATACACATAGACAGATATTATAGATAGGTAATTTTTACTACGAAAAGAGCAGGTTTTTTGCTCCGCAAAATAACGACAGCTTCGGACTTAATATTAAAATTATTATGAGACTAATATATTGATACCCTATTGATCGCAAAACAATAAAACCATATTATCACAGAATAAGTGACGTCATCGCATTATATAGCCGTAGTAAAAATGTAGATGAATTGAGTATCTGAACCTAATTTAAAAGTTGTTTAAATTGGTCATTTAATTTTAGTGTATTTAGTGGCGGTTTTCCACTGTGTGTTTTTCAAGCTACTTTCTTTCACGCACAACTACTCTTTGGAATCAACTTCCAGCAGCAGTATTTTCCGAACCAATACGACATCGTAACCTTTAAGAAAAAAGCATATTCCTTTTTAAAAAGGCCGGCAGGACATCTGCAATGCCTTGGTGTTCTGGTGATCATAGGCGGCGGTAGTCACTTACCATCATGTGGGCCGCATGTCCGTTTACCCGTCAATGTTATAATTAAATTAGTGTATGCGTGATGAAATAATGTTAATAACATACATTATGCCTTTATATGGAAATATTGAGTAAAATTTGATTCCAAGTTGAATATTCTTTTTCCTAGTAGCCATTACATTGTAGATTATTTAATTACAATCAAAATGTATGACGTGCATAACTACTCTCGTCGCAGTATTTTTAAGAACATATAAAATACTTATATGAACTAACAACACATCAACAATGATGGAGTAATGTATGATATAGAAAACTATAAATCGCAGAGAAGCCTCAAGGCGAAAGGTTAGTTTCATGTATAAAATAACTATACGTTAAAAGAGCTTTGAATAAACAACATGCTAGTTACATAATAGCGGGCTTTGTTTGGGAGAAATATTAAGGACATAAGATTAACATTGTAAATCTAGCTTCATTTAGTACTTTAAGGCATGACTATTGATGTAAAATTATACTATACATTAAACTTTTTTATAGATGGTTTTATTACTTTAAGAGCATTGTGTATTATATTACACTGGCGTATAGGCTACAAAGGTTGTGAATTCAAATTTGACGAGTACCAAAAACATTTGTGTGATTTTAATTTCCTTAGTAACTCTCCAGTTATGAAAAATAACAAATCAAATTAATCCTAAGATGATGGTGGGCTTAACCTTTGTCATTTTTAATTTTTAATAGTCTCTCTGAAATATGTCGAGTATACACTAACAAACAACAGTCGATAAATGTCTTTGACTGAAGATAAAGATAAATTTATTTGTATATACATGTGTATGTAGTAGGTATATACTGGATATTTTAACGATGTTATAGTTTGAACATGTTTTGCCAACATTAGCATGCAAATATTTTTGATGACGCACTATAGCTTACCAAAAAGATCTAGAATATGATAGGTCGTTATTATATGTATGTTTTTTAAGTATTTGTGTTTGGTTTTATTCGTATGTAATATAAAAAACAACCTCTTTTGAGAATGTTATGTTTTGGCTATCATACCATAAGTCAAGTCTTTAATTTTCATTAGAACAGCTCATGAGTTTTTAGAACATCAGTTATTAGATCAGAGCTTAGCTTGATGCTGGTAGGTTACCATATCTACCTATCTTATACCATGTGTTAATAATGTTACTGTCAAAGTGTTCCACAGCATTGATGTGGGTCAAAAAGGTTCAATGGCGGCTCGCGATCAAGTTTCTCTTAGCAGTATTTCACGAATGTACGAGCTACCTACGAAAATATTTTTACTAACAGGAAACTAACACCTTGTTACAAGGTAACACGTGTACTTCTAATAATACCTATCATTTATCGATTTAACTGAACAAACTAAAAACTTTAAATAACCCCTGAAATGCCTGAATAAATCTTTACAAATTGTAGCTAAGAACCATTTTGATTATTACAACTTTCAAACAAAAAACTGCATTATAATCGGTCCATTCGTTTAGGAGCTACAATCCCACAGACATATACATAGACATGTAAAATTTATACCACCCCTCTTTTTGTGTTGGGGATTAAAAAAGACAAAAATCTTTATAGATTCTTACGTTGTGATATTTTTACTAATATTATAAATATGAAAATGGGTTTATTTGTTCATTATATCTTACTGTCTTAACAGCTCAACTGATCGTCATGAAACATGGTATATATATATTTGGAATGGAGAAGGATGTAGGCTATTTTTTTATCAAAAAGCAAGTCTGACAAATCAAATCTTGCTCACGCGAATTAAATTGCGTTTACGTATTTACATACGACCTGCCTGATGGTGATTATCGAGAATCTAGAACTATCATTTAGTGCTGTCACTACTACTTACAAGTGCACTTTAAACAAATTGTTTATAATATTGCATCTATTATACACGCTGTTGGCCTAGTTGAAGTAAAATAGCAACCATTGCTTATAGCAGCGTGTTAGAACATAAAAACAAGTACATTCAAATTTCCCGCGCTCTCCCTTTCCATTCTACCTGTCAGCGAACGCGACCAATCAGAGCTGTCCAAAATGACAACATTCGAGAAAAAAAAAATCATCGATGGCGGCCGTTTCGCGCGTTTAGAATAAAATAATCATAATTAAGGTGCTTCATTGAGGCATTCATCCAAGTTTGTGGCTAAAAGTGAACCTAGGACGATTGACAACCCGTGCACTTGTGGGCAGCTCCAGGCAGGCTACAACAAGAATATTCCGTAAGTCCTTGCCTTTCTACATCTTGTCTGTACTTGTTGACTTGTGCCGGTATTTTACACCAGAAGTAAAGCCCTATTTTAAGTTTCTACAGTCCACTTAAATAAATTTTCATACCACAGCAATTCCTAAAATGGTTCCGCGGAATCTCGGGGTTCAATAAAAGAAGTCACCATGATTCCGCGAATATATTTTATACAGTGAAACAATTTCATTCTACCCATTAAAAATTAAACGGAAACTATAAAGTGCTATACTTTGAAATTATTCCTAATAAAAGTTTTTATTCTTATTTAAATACATTGCATATAAATACAATACATTGCATTGCTTAAAAGTAATGTATTTAACATTGCTTATAATTTGTAATCATTTGATATGGTTCCATAAAGTCAAAGGTGTTCGGTGGGCGTACCGTTATCTTAAAAGTTTAGAAACCCCTGGTCTATAGATACAAATAGCATCATGAACCTCTCAGAATATATCGTCATGGTTACCCTCATGCGTTGCCATTCTTGAGGCTTATGATCTTATATTTCCGTACTCTGTAATTTAATTGCAATATCCTATCCTTTAAACTGAAACAGTCTTGCAAGCATAGATGTTTAACGGTAGAAACACGTGTGGGTTATAAATATTTATCCAGACAAGTTTTAAACAGTTTTTTTCTCTAGTTTATATTTTTTAACACAAATGCATTTGTCGTGGACACAAAATAGTTATAGTTATTCATTCTATGAATATATTACAATATACAACAATATTATTATTAATAAATTGCAATACTACAAGTATAACGATATGAACAATAAAACACAGAATTCCAATTTTGAAAGATGTAATATTGAAGGAATTCAACGAATAGTTCGCAAGGAATTTTTCCAGTAATTTGGATTCAATTCGCAGCGACCAATGGCAGGCAATAAATAAAGTGCAACACCAAATGAGGCCGGCAGGCTCCCTGGAAATAATCCAACTCACTTATGTACTTTTTGCTTCATTACACACAGATAAAATTGGCGAAATGAGAGCATTGCAATAAAGTAGTGAGGGTAAATAATTTTAAGTATATAGGAAATTATATATTTGTAATAATATGGTATTTATATTTGATCGCCGTGTGGCCCCTGTATAGAATAGGTCACCCCTTCCTATCCCGTGGGTGTCATAAAAAGCGACTAAGGGAAGGCGAGGGATGGGCAGCAGCGTCCCTCTTAAAATATCTCTAAAGCCTAACTGCGGTTGCTAAGCCGCTTGCCAAGCGTGGCAATTACTGGCAAAACCCTCCGAAGGATAGGCTGCAATGATGATAATGATGATGATGATGATGATATAGTTTAGGACTACAATCTAAACCACAAATAAGTTTTTAAAAATAGTATTTATAATACTTATTTAAAAAAATATGTTTAATTACACAATAAAAACATAAAATACAGATAAAATTGGTGATATGAGAGTATTGCAATAAAATGTTTGCAAACGATTTTTGGGTAGTAACAAAATTGGAATAATACGATATTTACAGGATTTTAAAGAGGACTTTAAAAATATTTTTAATTACACTTTAAAACTATGTACAAAAATAACTAGGTATATGTTTATTGTATCAGCCGTTATCTGTCTACTGCAGAATATAGGCCTCCCCCATAAAGGGGTTTTGCCAGTAGATGCCACGTTTCTTAGACGAGTTGGTAACCGCAGTTAGGCTTTTGGTGACGTTTTAAGGGGGGTGCTACTATTAAGTCCTCGACCAATTAGTTCCCTTTGTTGCCTCTTACGATACGGGAAAGGAAGGGGTGGTTTATTCTATGCAGAGACCACATGGAAATTGTGATGTGATAGATATAATCTGTGGTAATGGAATTAGAATATCTGAATAAAGAATCCTGATATTAACGATGCGATATTCAGAGCAAGGTAGTTTCTTTTCAGATAATAAATAAATAATATATAATAATAACTTTTCGTGTGCGCAGTTACGAACAGAATTAAATGCCAATCCTATTTTATATTATTATTAAATATTATTTATATAGGTTTTCAGTGAATACTTTGATGACATTTAATTCAGTTTATATATCTATAATAAAAATATTCTGTAACCTCTTTTAAATTAGGTATAATAAAAAATGTTTTTTTATAAAAAAGAACCTCTCCTTTAAAATTTATTTATCCGTATCGTAACAAAAATGTGGGATCTAATTGGAGAAATAATTTACCATTTGATCATAGAACGTTATTAAATATTTCAGAGTTTAATCGAAGCGTTAATTGGTACGTCCGGCGGTCGCGCCGCTCGTACGAGTCAAATGAATCTTTTTCATTTAAAATATGATCACATGTCGTTTTTATTAATGCGAGTGTGTTTTCACTTCTTTCCGGACGGAAATCCCGATAAATGTGCTGCCATAAAGTATAAATAAAATGTTTGGTAATTTTCTCAAAATATACTAGATTGTTTTTTATTAATATTATTTCAGCCGTTAACTGTCTACTGCTGGACTTAAGCCTTCTCTATAAAAGGAGTTTGCTAGCAATTGCCACACTTGGTAGGCGGGTTGACAACCGCAGTTAGGCTTTTAGAGATATGTTTAGGGGGACGCTGCTGCCTATTCCTCCCGTTTTAGTCGCCTCTTACGACATCCACAGGAAAGGAAGGGGTGGCGCATTCTATGCCGCTGCACACATGACGAAGATTGTTACTGAATGTTGATTATTAATGGTTATGCGAGAAATAAATAAAAGTCAACCTTAATAGCATAGTCATTAATATTTAAGGTTTGTTTCAATAAAAAAAAATGCGTCTTTAGTTAGTGACCTAATTAATATTGGCTGGTAATGTCAGTTTAAAACGCGCTGACGAATAAAAATATCTTTCTCATCTGAAAATAAGATTGAAAATACTTTAATTTAGATCGCGCTATCATGTCTTATTTTAGAAATAATTTTGCTTTGCTATAAGTAGTTATATATCTCCCGACATTATAATTATAAATTAATCATTAAACTTGATTTTAAAAACGAGGCTTTTTTATAATGTTAATTAAATGCTCATATTGCATACAACATTGCTGACAAAATTCTTGTCGCAACGTGAAATTAAACGTTTTAATGGGGTGTATTCACTTGAAACATGTAGTCAGAGTTAAATAAAATGGACATTCGAGGTTTAATTTGTCTGCGAACAGAACTTTGTGACGTATAGCATTAACAACTTTCACACTACAGTGAAAATTTATAAGGACAAAGGCACTGAAAGCTATTGTTCTTTATAAATTGATATGCTTTTACATGATTTCCAAAATACAGAGAAGAACCCTCGATGTCCGTTGTATGATTCGTAATAAAATATAAACAAAATATAAATATCAATGTACAAAGTCATCTTAACTCTGAACATTGATATTTATATGTCATTGTATATATCGAATCTTTGAGTGCATAATAATATATATACGTGTATGTAAATATTACTCGTATGTGATCTACTTCGCACTAGTAGTATTGCTTTTAATGTTTTAGTTTAATTTTTATATTTATAGGAATGATATAGGCTACACGAGAAAAATATCATACATAAATTGACCAATAAATGTAAATATATATATATATATATATATATATATATATATATATATATATATATATATATATATATATATATATATATATATATATATATATATATATATATAGATACTCTTTATTGTTTCCTCTAAAAGATTACAATAGTAAAATTATTATTTTATTATTAATATATTTCACAATCAAAGCCTAATTTTACTGGACTGTGATAAATAGAGTTTGGATACTTGTTACTCAATCACGCTTAAGCGGCTAAATGGATTTGTATCAAACTTAGTACATAGATGGACGATGTCCTAGATTTACAGATAAGATCAAACCAACCAAATAGAGTAGTAGATTTATTTCAGTTTATTGATTTAGTAAGTTGAAATTGAAGAAACGTTATCTGAATAACTTTTCTTAATTCATGCAGGCAAAGTAAGTCGTAATGGGTCATTAAATGATATATAAAATACTATGCAAGGGACCATTCATATATTATTTCTCTCCGGATACTCTGTAATGCTCCTGTCAAACTTGTGTTATTTTTGAATTAGGTTAATTATTGATATGCTTATAAAAATTAATGTAATGGTTGTATTTTAAATATGTATCAATAACGAGAAAATTTTAAATTAACATGTAATTACTACAATATGCACAATAAATAATTCAATTATTTATTCAAAAAAGGAGAAGGTTCTGAATCGGTGGTATTTTTTTATATTTGTTACTTCATAAATTCCATATTATATTGCGAGAGACGCATATAATTTTTCTCTTATTCACGATCTCGAAAGAAAACTTTTAGATGAAGTCGAAGCCATTGTTAGAAATGACAAACATATTAAGTTCGTTAAATTTAATATTGTATAAAAGAGAGAAATTGGAAAATACAATATATTTGTAACCCATTATGGTTACTATATTTATTAAAATAGAATCAACCAAAAATTTTGGTAATCAAATGTGTCATTTTTCATCATTCCTAGTATCAACATTTAATTGATTCGATGATGATTATTTTATTGTTATCTTAGATTTTTTTTCTGTTTTACGATTGGCACATTTTCTATATAAAGCTGTTTATATTCGTAGTACCAAGTACAAAAATTCTTTGTCAAAGCGTTCCTGTAATATTCGTAAGTTTAGAAATTTAGTAGTAAAAGTTTTGTGTGGAATTCAGTCTAGAGAGGTTGAAATATTTTTCAAAGCTTCAAAGGTATTTGAGTATATGAAACACGTTAATAGTTTAGGTATTCGAAAGCAATTAATTATTTATTTACTAGACTACTTTTCTTGCTTTGACGATAATTAAAGAAAATAATAAAATATACAATGTGGTTATAAAAATGCGAAATAAGTCAGAATAATTGTAAAAATTAGATAACAGCTACATGTATGTAGTTTCTAATAATTTCGAAAAGAGGAATATGATATTGTAGTTTGATCAGGAATTTCCGCACTCACTCTCATCATAGGGTCAATGTGTGTGGGTGTTTGATTATTCCTGTCAACTTAGATTATTCTGGAAGGTCAGAAGTCGACTTGGATAGCTGAAGGTCAATAGCAGCGATTCTACGATCTGCGCCTAATGTTTTTTAATCTCCATAGATCCTCTACATACCTAATATTTCTCTGTTGCATTTTTATTTGAAGAAATAAATATCTGTAAGGAAAAGGGCTAGCCAAAAGCTCTATTGGTTTCCTGATTTACGTTGTTTCAGTTAAATACGTAAAACTTCATTGGAGATTACCGAAATTGCTTTTATCTGTCTAAAGTTTGCTTAGATGGTTTACTTTTGCTATCCTATCTTTTAAGCAAGGGAGTAATCTGACTATGGGAAAAGGGTACCATAGGTTCCGATACTAAAGACCTGGCATGAGTTTTTTTCTACAAGTTTCAATGAAACTATTTCACTGTAAGATATACTTATTGAGTGAAATCAACGGAGGTTATTAATTAATCTGTATTCTTTTTTAAAGATTTTGTTATTCCTTTGCAGTCTATAGGCATACTGCTATCTTAGTCCCCTGTTAATTTTGTCACAACTGTAGTAGCTGTGTTTATTATTGCTATCCCGTAAGTAATTCCTGAGTTAACTGTAAGTATCACGTATATACATCTATTTTATCGCTTCGCACGTATAGATAAACGTATTTACCGATGACTATTATGGTTACTGAAGTATTATCTTTAGTGTTTATTAGACCAAGCAATATAGATTAAGATAGTTTTACTATCTAACTAACAACCAAAATTGAGAAAGGTTTGGTACATTCATCAAACACCGCATCCATGCGTGAGTTACGGTTACGAGGAATCCCCGTATTATCTTCAAAAAATACCTAACTGCAGGTACTTCTTTTATAGGTAATTTTTGGTCAGCAGTAACTTATAGTAAGCTATTTCATGCCCCGTTTTCTTATTTTGCCACCGATGTATCAATCATAAGACTGCTTATATAGTGCTAATGAATTTGAGAGACTTTTTGTTTAACTTAGGTAGTAGGCTCATACAATTACTTGTGCCATATATTTTTATAATTTCTACAATAGTTGTAGTGGGTAATTTTATTTAAAATTGTAATTATACATTGATGAATAATCCATACAATTTATAGTTAGAAAATATTTATCTACCAACTGACTGGAGAGACCATTATTATTAGTATAATAATAATCTTCCCTATTAACAACAATCAATAGCTATGATTGAGAGTAATACAAAAATTATAAACAATTTTTCTAACTTTTCGAGCAATTTTTTTTATTTATTTATTTATTTACACTTTATTGCACCAAGTAAAAAGAGAAATAACAAATACAGTAAATATTAATGAGAAGTGATACAAAAGGCGGCCTTATCGCTAAGCAATCTCTTCCAGACAACCTTTGGGTAGAGGACATTGAGAAAAAGACAAAGAGTAGGTGGCGCACTATTATATAAATATTATCATATACAAACATATATAAATACATACATACATATATACACATACATATATAATATATACACAATTAAATATATACATAACATACATACATACATACACATACATATATAATATATACACAATTAAATATATACATAACATACACATACTTAACAGCATACATACAACAGAAAAAAATGATGAAGGAAAACGAAGAGAGAACACAGGAAAATAGTACTAAAGTGAGAGGTAGTAAGATTTAACAGAGGTTTTGAAGCTAGTAAGAGTTTGAGCGCACCGAATAGAGGTAGGTAGTGAGTTCCATAGACGAACTGCCTGAACAGTAAAGGATCTAGAATAAAAGGAAGAAGAATGAGTGGGAAATTTAAGTCGGAGGTTATTGACACTGCGTAAAGTATGATCATTAGCCTCAATTTTATTTATTTTTTCTTCCGTATAACAATCTTAATGGGAATATTATGAGTATTTATACAAAATATTGATCACTATTTTATTTATTTAAAATAAAAATTTGTTGAGCAAGTCTCAAGTAGTGCACTTATCAATTTTCTAAATAAATAGTATTTCTTTTTAGAAATATTTCTAACTATCTACGTCTATCAGAATCGTTGATATCCTTTTCTCCTTACTCTCGTAATTGGCATTAAGATAATCGTTCACGGATAATGGTTCGTGGGTAGTTTAGTTTCGGATTACAGTAATTGGAACAAATAAAACAGCTCTGTAGGCGGAGATATCCGATACAATCGCACAAAACAAAATGCCAAAACAAACATTTTCCACACAATGTGCAATTCATCACTCTGAACAAATTTTGAGAGTTATTAAAGACCTAATTTACTTTTAAGCAACTTTAACAAGGTTCTCAATTTGTTTGTATTTTTTTGTGTATATTACATGATATCTTCGCCAATACAGAATTAATTTTGATACGTCTTTTTGTAACCAATAAAAGTGTTATTATTATTATTGTTGTCTATTGCATCTACTCAATTGATGAATATTAAAACATTAGATCTTGAATACTTCGAACATGGAGTGAACAAACAATTTTTATATGTACTGTATACTATGCCTCACTAATAACATTTGTAAATTTTGTAATTTTTGACAATTACTATCGGTTATTTTGTTACTACATACTTTTTCTGTTTTGTTGTATTTTATAATATCTTCTTGTTACTTATAAAAAATATTCAACACAATGTAGTATTGTTGCGAATAAATAAATAAAAAAAAAAAAACTGTTAAGATTAATAATAAGAAAACTAAATATTTACACTAATAAAACACACCTAGTATAAAAGGCCACAATCTTGGCTACCTGCAATATTATCAAAAAAATTCTCACTTCTTTTAACATTATATCGTCCTCCCTTGAAACTTCATGCACACTTGGTTAAAACTTGTCACCTACACTTGGCCAGTGTGTGTGAGTAAACGTTCTTCAATATATGAAGAAATGAAAGAAAATAAAAAAAATCCAATAATAATATAATGGAGCTACATCATAAAGTTACATTAAAGTTAGTTATTTTGTAAAGAGATGTTGTATCTCTGTGCATCTTCTACCGAATGTATCATGGGGAATGCTCTAAGGAATGGTTTGGATTAATAGCTGCTGCTGTTTCTCACCACCATACAACCCGCCATAAACTAAAGTTTCATCCCAATCATCTGGACGAGTGGCGGTCTTCCACCGTGCCTTTTTCAAGGAACTTTCTACCACGCACATCTACTCTTTGGAATTAACTTCCAGCAGCAGTATTTTCGAAACTACACGACATCATAACCTTTAAGAAAAGAGCATATTCCTTTTTAAAGGCCGGCAGCATACCTGCAATGGCTTTGGTATGGGTGATCATGGGCTGCGGTAATCACTTATCATCAGGTGAGCCGCATGCTCGTTTGCCCCCAGTGTTGTAAATCATCGACTTCCTACCCTTATCCCAATTAATATTTGGGGTCGGTGTAATATGGTTTTACCCATATTACTAAAGGATTGGGTTATAGTTTTACGACCGGCCGCCTGCCTGACGTCAACCCTCTTTGGGAACCCCAGTGTTGTAAATAAATAAAGTTACTCAATATATACCTAATATACCCAAGTGTATAGACCCAAATTTTTATGTACTTACCATATATTAAATTATTTTTAAATAGTCCGAATAATTTGGTTTGTAGATATAAAAATTTTACGTATTATTATTTTCAGTTTACGCGTCAGAGGTGTTCTTCTTTAGAAACCTGTCTTATTCTAGAATAAGGGCATACGGGCATGCGACCCATCCTCTCGAACCACTGCAGTTTCTTAGTCCTTTTCGCAATTGCAATGTCCTCCTCTTTCCTTTCCCACATAAGTCCCTTATTCCTCTTATTTACCAATTTCCTTTACGCATTTCCAACGTTCTCTTCCTTTTTTCTTCAATCCTTTCCTCCATATCGTAGGTGGCGGAAACCACCAACAAATGCATTCCCAAATCCCAAATCTTTTTGTAATATGGGTAAAAAACATTACGACAACCCCGTATAATAATTGGGATAAGGGTAGGAAGAAGAAAAAGATTATTTTCAGTTTATTGTGTTAAACAGGCAATATACTTGCTACGTCTAGGTATAATTTAAAAGTTGCGTTAAAAAAATCAAATGCAAAATCTTTCACTAACTTGAGATTACATAGTGTGTTGCAGCCCAACCCCTGTAGATTTACCCTTATACAGGGTTGTCAAAAAATTGCTCAGAGTAGGAACTTAATTATTAGCTGCGAGTTAATTGTATATTTGGAAAATATTATGCAGGTACATCTAAAACAACTAAATTGTTTGGAGTCCATACGTTCTAGATTGTGTCACTTCAAAATTTTCATACATTTGTTTAACATATTAAAGGCTTTCCAATGGTGAAAAATAGATCATTAGCAAAATTTTCTACTTAATTATTGTTATGTTTTTCTATGAGTATATTTTTATGCAAGATTCTTATGGGATAAACAGAGAGAAAATTGAGTGCCATAACCTAATCTTACAAATTTGGGATATCGACTAAATTGTTATTTTATTTTTTCCTTGTTGATAACCCTAGTTCGCTATTGAGCACCGATCCCATTCTTATGTTCGTGAAGCGTCGGGAAAACTAACGAAACTTGACCGAGTCAAGAGCTATTTTCTTTGGGATTGTCATCTTGATCACAGCTCCAAGAGGAAAGACTACAAATGTGTTACAGGAACGATCGATGTCTCATATCCTGTTGCTGTTCGTACAAAACATGCGAACCGACTTAGAACTTTGTCGTCTCATTTCCAAAATGTTTGCTCAGTACCATTTTCTCCTAATGAGGTTTGGGTGCAGATAAATTAGTGATGTAGGCCTAGGGATCTGAGGCCCGATCTAATTAATGTCTAACTAAAATGGGGATAGAGACAATATTGCTAGATTTGTGTGTAATTTGTGATGTTGATCAGATTCGTTTTATTTTAATGTGTAGTAATAGGGGTAATGTGTAAATTTTAATATAATACCTGCATACTTATATTTTTTAATTATAAAATAAAATATTTCAATATTATTTGCAATTAGCTGATTTGATTGGTCAACTTTCAATAAGAGATTATAAAAGGATTGCTTGTAGAAAAAAGTTTTAGTTGTAGGGATTTCTTTTGGCAATAAGATTTCCATTGTTATGTTATTTTCTTAATCAGTATTATTACTTAGATATTATTAGGGATTAATAACAGGTAGACTAATACCTTACTATTTTAAATAAAAATAATTTTGAATAATTCCAGAATCAATTAATCAATTATTTAAAAGTCTTGACGTAATTTCATTAAGTTGCGTCAAGAAATGAGAGCATAAATGTGAATTGTTTTACTACTAGCTATTTTATTTGGTTCTGCCCGTCTATAAATGTATGCAAAATATATTGTATATTTAGTTACGATTTAACTAGATTATATCCGAATGCCTATTTAGCCATTTAATTGAGCTTGAGTAATAAGATGTTTATTACAAACAATATTTTATTTTCATAATATTAGTAGGATTAAATAAATGTAGAAATAAAGTGCCTAGGGTACTTTCTAGTACAGTACAAATTCTAGAATTTGTACGATTAATAAAGGGATAGATATCTATTATTTGTCGAGCGCTTCGGCACTGCACTCGGAAAATTTTTCGAGTAATTCAGATTCCATTCACAACAGACGGGAGTCGAAAGGCGAGATGCGCTAAATGAACCGGAAGACTGGATTAAGATAGGCTTACAGTATATTTGTTGAGCGAACGTGATTTCAAGCATGAACTACGAATCTTACTTTATAAATAGTTGTGTATCTCCAACACCTTTTCAGATCATGTACCTTCAAAATATTTATTGTTTTTTAAAGTGAATATTCGTAATTTTATGAAATTTTATACATTGTTTTGTTACCGCTTGATTTTTTATGCAACTTAGAATGGCCAACAAGCTGATGGCTCACCTGATTAAAAGTGCTTAAAAAGTAGGAAAATCAACCTACTTATTATTTTTATAGGCGCCTATACTTATTATATATATAATATATCACACATTTAAAATATAGTACTCATTCTAAGTAATTATAAACTGTTTCAATTATCTTTAGTAAAAATCCTTATATTCCTTACCTTTGTTATAATCCTTACTTTTTTAATTGGTATTACGAATGTGAAAGAATTTTTTTTACCTCTACGTGTGCTAAAGACTCACGTTATAATATTTAAAATACGCTTAATTTTGGGACTTTGATTACATTTTATCCTGTTATGTATAAACGAATTTGCATATATAAAAATCATTTAAAAGAGACCGACTCTCTGGTACCTAAGTCCATGCATTAGAAAATTTAATTTTCTATCAATGTTATAACTGATTACTACCCACACGGTATATTTTCTTTTATGTTGGCTCATTTTCACTCTTTGATCCTATATTTTCTACGAATTTTTGTATCCTTACTAGAACTTGTCAAGCTGAATGTTCCATTCAATATTTGTTAAAGCTACCAGGCTCTATGATATGAATATTTATTTCTATGTTTAATATATTTTTTGCAGCCTAAACATTTTTTAAATTATTTTTTGTTATGTTCCAACACATTTTTTACAAATACAAATACAAATACAAATAACTTTATTTTGTTTGAAAAATGGTATAAAAGATGGAATATAATATTTAAATATTGATCACATTTTTCACCAGAATCTGGCGTACAAAATTATTTAATTGTTCCACTGTACTATGCTAATACTATTTTACTGAAATCGTCATATTAAATAAATGTCAGTATTAATAATAAATTATACAGATTACAAATTACAATCATTTGACAAATTACAAATTACATTAATTGAGTCACATATTTAAGCTTTAAAATATTCAAAATATTCATTAACCGAGTAGAAGCATTTTTCTATTAGCCATCTTTTCAGTTTCTTTTTAAATATATTCAAGGGTAGTGTTTTTATTTCGTCCGTTAATTTATTATAAATGCTTATTGTCATACAGTAGGCATTTCTGCTATACAAAGTTGTAGTTTTATAAGGTAGTACTAAGTTTTGAGGATTCCTTGTGTTAAAATTACAGAGATCACTTTTCTTTTTAAATAAATGTAAATGTGTTCTTGCGAATATGCATACCTCATATATATATTTACATGGGACAGTAAGTACATTTAGCTCCTTGAATAATGATCGACAAGATGTACGTGAGTCAACGTTACAGATTGCCCTGATGCATTGTTTCTGTGATATAAGGGCACGGCTTGCATAATACGAGTTACCCCACAGAAGTATGGCATATCTCAAAATAGAGCTGACATAACCATGGTATGCCTGTAAAGCTGTTTCTTTATTGCTAATCCTTCTTAGTCGCCAGAGAGCATACGCGAATGAATTTACTTTATTGCATAGTTTATGAATGTGATCAGCCCAGGAACATTTATCATCCAATGAGACACCTAAAAAAGTTGTTTGTGAACTTTCTTTAATTATATTGCCTGCAAAAGTTACATTCAGTGGTTGTTTTGTCCCGTTTTTATTAATAAATTGAATATATGTAGTTTTATTATAGTTAATGTTTAAGTTATTACTCTTTAGCCATTTTATTATTTTACTTATTGTTCCATTTATTTCATTATTATATGTTTCAGTATCGTTGCATGGTATCACAACGGACACGTCATCAGCAAACAGTGTACAGTTATACTGTGTAACATGGGGCAAATCGTTAATGTAAAGCAGGAATAACAAGGGTCCTAGAATACTACCTTGTGGTACGCCATTTTTGTTGACTTTTATGGATGATTTGTACCTGCTAATTTCCATGCTTGAGTCAAGTTTTGATATTTCTACATATTGTTTTCTATTGGATAGATAACTGTTTATCCATTTATTGACCAAACCTCTTATTCCATACATGCGGCATTTATGGACTAATTTTTTGTGGGATACTGAGTCAAAGGCCTTACTCATATCAAAAAAGACCGCTGTGACATAGATTCGTTTGTCCAAACAAGACAAAATGTTGTCCATGAGAGAAAAGGCTGCTGATGTTGTTGATTTACCTTTTTGAAACCCATTTTGTTCCGATTTGATCAATTTATATTTATCCAGAAATTTCAGCAATCGATTAAACATTATTCTCTCAAATATTTTTGACAAATTCGGTAAGAGAGATATTGGCCTGTGATTCCCTACTTCATGGATATTTCCTTTTTTTGGTAGCGGTCGTACAATAGAAATTTTTAAGGCTTCTGGGAAAATTCCCGTACTAAATGAAAGGTTAATTAAATAGTTCAACACTGGTGCAATCTCTCTCCTACATGCCTTTAATATCATTATCTGAATTTCATCGCAACCGGTCGATTTCGTGGATTTCAGAGATTGAATGATTTTAATAACTTCAGACTCATCTGTAGGGCATAAAAACATACTAACATGGTTTGATTGCATATTTGTAATATCATCATTGTTAGTTGTGTCCGAATTTATCATGTCAATATAATAGTTATTAAATGCGTTTGCAATGTCAGTGGGATTTTCAATTATGTCATCATTGATTATAAGTTTGTCAATATTATTAATAGCAGGATTTTTTTCCATCCTATTTTTTATTATGTCCCATGTAGTTTTACATACATTATTAGATTTTTCAATATATTTCATATTAGTTAATTTTTGAGCATGGTTAATGCATCGTTTCAGAAGTTTTGAATATTTCTGATATTTCATTTTTGTACTATTGTTTGCGTTTTTATAATATGTAAAGCGTAATTTTCTTTTAGTAATTACAGAATTTTTCAAACCTCTTGTTAGCCAGTTTGTATATTTTTTCTGTGGCTTGACTTTAATTTTTATTATAGGAAAACATAAGTAGTAAAACATTTTGAAAGTATCATAGAAATTTTCAAATGCAATTTCCATGTCGGTTTCTTCATAGACATTTGTCCACGATAGACTAAGTAGGCACTCGATAAATTTGGAAATGTTTTCTGGACTGTAATCCCTTTTCTTATAATACCAGAATTTAGGCATTTCAACTTTATTTATTACGTCAATCGTAAGCGATTGTGCAGTCTCATGATCTGATAATCCTAAATTATGCACTTCACTTTTACCTTCAGATATATTACTGAGTATCTGATCTAAACATGCCTTTTTTCGTGTAGGATTAGATATGTGTAATTTAAAATTGTAATTTGCTGCAATTCTTTTTAATTCAATTGTGTCATTTGAATTTTTTAAAGTGTCTATATTTAAGTCACCAGTTACAATTATTTTGTATTTTGTTTTGTGTTTCAGTTTTTCTAATAACTGTTCAAATTTTTTAAGGAATATTGTAACATTTGATGTTGGAGTTCTATAGATGCATATCACAATACATTTTATATGCGAGATCTCTATTCCGCAACACTCAAAAACATAATCCTCACAAAACTCTTTCAAAAAAGTTAATTCTTGTGTCGAAATATGACAAGAACACAATATACAGACTCCACCTCTTTTTTGATGGCTTCTCGAATATGACGTTTGAAGACGATATCCTGCAATATTTATATTACCTTCACTACCTTGTTTAATAAACGTTTCACTAAAACATAATATATCGAACTCTTTATTTTTTTCTGATAATTCTACTAATGTTATTTCTATTAGATTTTGGTGTAAGTGTAATTCGACATATATTTTGTAGCTGTTTTAATTGATAAACATTTTCCGCTAATTGTTTTTTTAAAGTACCATTCTCTAGTGACAAATTTTCTATTTCATTATTAGCGCTTTCAAGTTTTAGTCCCAGGGTTTCTATTTGAAGTTTAAGGTCTTCTAATTCATACTTCATATTCACATTAAGTTCTGGACAGCTTCTGTTTAAAGTATCGCTCCTATAATTGGAGCAATTTGTTTCATTTTCTTCTGATAATGAATCAAACGAGTTAGTTACTGGTACATTATATTTTGTATTAGTAATGATATCTGATTGTAAAGAAGTATGTTTTGGGGTCACTATAATTGACTCTTTACATATCACAGGTGTGTTTTTTTCGAAACTAGGAGTAGATACTTTTTTGTCTTGAGTTGGAGTACTAGTAGTCCTTTTTAATATTACAGAACGTGTACAGTTGACACATACCCATTCATTTTTACGACTTTTGTCCATTAAGTAATAAAGTTTTTCTTTCTTCGCACAAGTGAGGTCGTATGGCTGTTTGCATTGATAACATACAAGAAAATGTTTATCTTTAATAACTTTACGGCA
Organism: Galleria mellonella; assembly: GCF_026898425.1. Classification (NCBI taxonomy): domain Eukaryota; kingdom Metazoa; phylum Arthropoda; class Insecta; order Lepidoptera; family Pyralidae; genus Galleria; species Galleria mellonella. Next base: position 7,018,023 of record NW_026441995.1, on the reverse strand, counting down.
TTGTGTGCAATTAATTTTTGGTGCCATATTATTATATATGCAATATAAATATAGTATATAAATGTACCTCCTTCAATATTATATTTAGACAATTATTGTGGTTTTAGATGTCTAATTATGGTTCTCAACTATCAGTGTAAGATGGTCTTTATATTCCGAAATTTCCGAACGTGTGATTTCTGTTATTGCAACACTGAATTTTGACAGTTAGTGCCTGTGACATGACAATCGATAACTATGTGGGTAGTTGTGGATAGTATTATTTTTAAATATTATAACGGAATCAACTTATCTCACCAGTGTTCTTATATTGCTAAAATATACAAATTTCTTGCTAAAAACTCGATGATTGTTTAAGGTTATAAGGAATCACAGCACAGATGAGTTTTTTTTTTAACGTATAGTGGTTTTCTTGAATTGAAAACAAGTTACTCAATTTAAATTCGCGGAGCTGTAAAAGTACGTGTTTTTTACTTTTTCAAGGTACCTTATTTATTTTTTATGACTTGGAATGACAGACAAGGTGATATAGCTTACGTGACAAAAAATTATAGGTGTTGCTTATAGTCAAGTAATTTATAGAAAGTTATTGAACACAAAATATAATGTGATACTCTTGATTTTGTGTCTACGTTATCATGACACTTCCCTCCATTATCATGACACTTCCTGTTGAGGAAATTAAATCTACTCAAGCAGAAACAATTGTAGGAGTCCCTCAAGGAAGTGTTCTGGGTCCACTTCTTTTTCTCGTAAGTGTAAACGACTTACCTAAAATCACAAAACATCTCTGTGTGATGTTTGCAGATGATACGACCATTTTTATAACAGATAATAGCAGTGATAATGACGTGTTTGAAAATGAAATAAATGAAACATTACAAACAATAGTTAAGTGGCTCAGAACTATTAACCTGAAAATAAATTTTAAGAAAACAAAATTTATTCAATTTCGCAACTATAAAAATAATTCTTTAAAATTGAAAATCCATCATTCAAATACAACAGTCGAGGAAGTTAACGAACATAACTTTTTAGGTGTTACCATAGATTGTCATCTAAACTGGAAATCGCACATAGATAAAGTAAATAAAAAGATATCAAGTTATTGTTATGCTCTTTCTATACTCGTGGAAAACTCTTCGCCTGCTGTTGCTCGGTCCGCTTATTTTGGTAATGTGTACCCTTTACTAACATACGGAATTATATATTGGGGAAATTCTGTAGATGTTGCATCGACTTTTCTACTTCAAAAGAAATGTCTACGTATTATTTATAATATGTATTCAGATGAGACTTTAAGAAATATATTTAAAAATGAAAAATATCTCAGCCTGACTAACATATATATTATGGAATTGTGTGTTTTTGTTAATAATAATATGACATATTTTGTTAATAAATCTGATATTCGAAATAATTTACGTAATAAATACAAATATGATATTTGTCTACCAACAATAAATAGTTATACATATGGAAGGAGTGCAATTGTAATGGGTATTAAAGTATTTAATCATCTTCCCTTAAACATTAAATGTCAGGATAAGCATATGTTTAAAATTAAACTCAAAGCCTGGCTTTTTGATAATGTTTTTTATAATTTAAATGAATACTTCAATCTTAAAACTAATTAAATTAATAATTAATAATAATTGACATGTAAGCGAAATTATGTTTATTTTATTTTAATTTGGTTATGATTGTTCTTTGTCTTGTTAATTGTATTGTATAATATTTCATATTTATTTGTAATCAAGTAATGGTAATAGTATTGAATGTTTCGATGTTAATATAATTACCTGTTCTTAAATTGTTGCATGCCCGATAGGGTATAACTGTTGATACTGATGTCAAATTCAAAGCAATAGTTACTGCTATATGTATGTACACAGTTAGCAATAAAATTCTATTCTATTCTATTCTATTCTATTCTATTCCAACTTTTTACTTCAATGTGTGTAACTATATACAGGCATTGGTACGCTATTTTTGTTTGTGAGGAATCGTCTTCAATAGTGGTCCGGTCAGAGGAATATTATATTCCTTGGTCGAAACCTTGTAAAATTTTTAATCTTCGATTTTGGGCGGGCATGTCATGTTTTCGGAGACAATCTATACCCATTATGTGTTATCATTCCTAAGTGTTAACTTAGGTGTTATGGGTTTATTCTTAGTTAATTCGCTGGCATTATTTTATGCACCTTTTAAGTGAATAAATAGCCATCCAAACAAAGTGCTTAATTGAATTATAACAAATGGGACGGAGGTGCATATGTTGACGATTTTGTCTTCTAGTAAATTTCATTAAATTAAAGATTGCGGTTTTGGAATTTAGATCATATGTTTCTAGGTGGAGAATCGATTGTCAAAAATGTTCTAAACGTTTTTTTTTGTTTTGTATTAAGACTAATAGTCTGAAAATATAGAATTGATAATTAAATACATATATAAAATGACAGTGTGTCTAACAATAGTCACCAATTACAAGATAAATATAATTCTGTACCTATCTATCGAAAAGCTCGCCATTAAAAAAGTAAAGCGCTTTTGTCAAAGTATTTCTAGGAACACACTTTATTTAAAATACATTATTATGTTCTAAGATCGAGAGCTTTAAAGGTTGGACCATTAGAGAGTATATCGATTTCACCGATACAACCTCACGAGTCGACAACATATGTGTATTATAATTCTGATGAACGTAAAAATAAATACATGGAATTTATTTGTCAAAGTAATATTTCTTTGTAGGAAAACCCGGATAATCGTTAATGCTCTGCCCCGGGCGAAATCCCCTGTATAGATTGCGGTATCACCATAAATAACTGCGTAACTGTTTTTATGGAGGAGAAAATTACTCTTTTCACTCACTGCCTTTTATGTACCGAGATTTTTTGTTTACGATTTCGACTTACCGATTGATGTATTGTGCAATGTTCTATTAAGAATTAGCTGATGCTCACGATTCAGTCCAAGTACAAAATTTGATAATGACATACGTATTTGTTGATGAATATAGGTGTATTCATTGTTGAATTATAAACCTATATTTTCATTATTTATTAGATCATTATTATCGCTATTATCATTAAAAAATGAATTGAAATTGAATATTTTGTATATATTTTTTATGCAACTTATTTTTTTTGCATCTGATGGAAAGTGGTAACCATTACCTAAAGACATGAGCAGTACCATGGATATAACAGGGGATACTGTTTCGTTCATGATACTCCCCTCGTGCGTTACCAATCCTGAGGATTTAGGTGTTCTTTCCCTGTACCCTGTATGGTAAATTCACTGCCATATCCCACCCTTCAAACTTATTATACAATATGTTATTTTTATTATTTTGTATATATTATCTTATTTTTATATAAATGATATTTAAAATAATATGCATTTTATTTGGTTACTTTTTTTGTATTTACTGTTGTGCAAGGTTATCTGTAAGAGATTATTTTTAGCGATAATGTCTCTTTTTGTATCTATGCACATTCTGTATAAATACTTCTTATATATATATATTTGTGTGCAATAAAGGGTTTTATTTTTATTATTATATAATACTAAATTTAGAGATTTAAAATATTTCAAATTAGAACTTCGAATTCTATATTTCTCAATTGTGATAAAATTATTACGAGACAAACAAGGGACTGAACTCTATCAATTTTCAAAATAAATTATCATAATCTATTCAGAATTGGTGATATAATGGCGCAACATACAAGCAAAAAATATACCGAGGATATAAAAATTTTCTCTTTTGGAAGTCGTTCAAAAACAATTAGGTACCTATTATTTTAAATATGCATAGAAATTGGTTCGGAGTAAGGAAGATATCGAGCAACATATTGAAGTGGATCTACCTATCTGATTTTAAATAGAATCATTATATTCAGCGCTGTGGTAGCGTAGACAAATTTATAAACGACACGAAGCAGCATTGTTCATTACTGGAATCTGTAGTTTTTTTGGGTTCAGCGGTGGCAAAGGGTCATTTTGTACAAAATACTAAAACAAAAATAATTACTTACTGTCTAGTGTCCGACGCAAGACATTAAAGTGTCTGCATTTGCACAGCAGGTGCTGCTTCGCCTATATTTTTTCTTTTAATTTAGGTTCCGGACTGTTTTCATTAAATTTATTCATTAAGTACAGTGCAGTCCCTAATATAGATCTTCCATTATAAGAATCACATCACATTTTGTCAATTATTTATTATTTATAAAGTTATGCTAATTTTTAACTTTATTTTTCTGTCACTATTTCCCTTTCTTTATCACTTTTGTTCTTCCTTATTTCTATTTCTCTATTACGCTTTATGTTGTTCCAATTTATTTATATCATAACAGACGTTAACTATCTATTGCTGAATATAGACATCCTCCTTGGGGGTTTTTCCTGTAGTTGCCATGTTTGGCAGGCAGTTGGTAACCACAGTTAGGTTTTGGTAATTTCTTAAGAGGTACGTTGCTGCCCATCCCTCAACCAATAAATTTTCTTAGTCATCTCTTACGACATCTACGGGAAAGGAAGGGGTGGTCTATTCTATGCCGGGATAACACAGTATATTCGGGGGAAAAGGGATTGTTAGTAATAGAGATTGAGAATCCCATTGCTAGCAATATACTCAACCAGGTCGACGTCTTCTCGGTTCTCCCTGAAAACTATCAAGGTTAATTCCTGATGAATTCATCATGATGAGCTAACTGGCCTGTTTTCATTCTCATCTATCACCATTCACTGATGCTCTGCCGGCGTATCCCGTTAGCGTGAGCGGGTTTGCCATACCATTTTCACCCATAAAAAACACAGTATGTTCACCTATGGTTACATTTATTTAAATTGAATGTGTCTACATTTTTTATTTATGTATTTAATTAATTATTTTTTATAGGCCACAATACAAAGAAATGTTTGATACAAAAGGCGGATTTAGTGCTATATATCATTCTCTTCCAATAAACTTTTAGAAAAATAGAAATTTAATTATACGGTGAAAAATATTGAACATTGTTGTAGGTGAATATTTACAGACGTATCTATATTGATTCACAAATTATATATACGAGGTCTGTCCGGAAAGTTCGTATAAAAGTGTTCTGGAATGCGAGAAAGAGGAGTGGGGAGGCCAGGTAAGCGCAGGACCCCTTCCTTATGTCCCTAACAATGCTTCAGTTCTGGTCTGACCGCCGTGCGGTGCGAACTGGCTTGTCACGCCATCTGTGAAGTTACCTCTTAACGAAACCCCGTCGGCATGGAGCCCGCTTCCGTTGAAGAGCAGCGCGTCGTAATCAAGTTTCTCTCGAAACTCGGCAAGAATGGCCGTGAAATTTTTGCCGATCTCAGAACAGTTTATGGGGATGATGCTGTGAAGGAACCAACCGTCCACAAGTGGCTAAAAAGATTCAGAGAGGGCCGAGAAAGCGTTCAAGATGACCCACGTTCAGGACGTCCTTCCACTTCACATTCCGACGAAAACGTGGAAAGAATTCGAACTTGTGTTAATGGGGACCGTCGTTTAACGGTCAGACAGGTGGCTGAAGAGCTTAATTTGGGCAAAACCGTGGTCCACGAAATTCTAAGAAACGAACTTCAAATGAAAAAAATTTGCGCCAAGATCGTTCCGTGAGTTTTTGAGTAAAAATTCCATTACGGTGACCGAACACCCCCCTATTCGCCGGATTTGGCCCCGTGTGACTTCTTCTTGTTCCCAAAAACCAAATTGGTACTTCGGGGGCGGCATTTGGGGGACATAAATGAGATAAAAAAAGCTACGACGGGGCAGCTGAGAAACCTACAACCAGAGGACTTTCAAGGAGCCTTCTCACAGTGGAAACGGCGTTGGCACAAGTGCATTATGTCACAGGGGGAGTACTTTGAAGGGGATAAAATTGATTTACCTGAATAATTGTAAAATAAAATTTTTAAAAAACTTTTATACGTACTTTCCGGACAAACCTCGTACAATAGAGAACTACTGCACATTAAGGTCACATAAATATACTTACATGAATACATTATAAAATTATTACTTACATATACAATTATATCTGAAAAATATACATACATATATAAATATATGTACACGATAATACATTGTAGTACCAATAGAGTAGCGATAGAGATCAAATCATTTAATTTCATTCAAGGTATTGCATAGTTACCTGTATTTTCAAACCTTCTGAGAATTCATTAAGTAAACTATCCATACAACATTGCGATGATTATGTACTCACTGGGAATTCCTGATTTTGTTGAAAACAATCATCTACAAATTCAGATTATCGGATTCTCAGAAATTGGATTTTCGATTATCGCTTATTTATTTGATTATACTCTTACTATCGGATTGTACTCATAACTTGGTTAACGTTCTTTTCATCTTTTGTTTTTCTAACAATTACATTCACAAAAAAAAAAGCCTTTGGATACGAGTATGCAATTATGTATATATATCTTACTAATGTAATCATATTGTAATTAAATGATGTATGTATATAAAAGATATATAAGAAAAATATATATGAGAAATGTTAATAAAAGCAATAGAGTTCAAAACAATATTTTTATTAAATTTTGTCTGTCTATTTATTATTTCATAGGAGAGATTTTGCCTCACTCTGCGTATTCTACTGCTTGTACAACGGATTGTGCTCAGAGGAATTATTCAATATGATGCCTACGGCCACTTTCTATCATCGTACGACTCGTCATCGACAAGGAGTTCATCCTCATACCCTACAGCCTAAATGGTCGCGTACAACGCGATTTCAGAGATGTTTTCTCCCACGAATAAGTTACAGAATGAGCTCCCTGCCGAGTTTTTCCCAAGAGACTTCAGAATGGGGTTCTTCAAAAGGGGGCTAAAGAGTCGGCAATGCGCGCGTAATGCTTTTGGTATTGTAAGCATTCATAGGCTACGGTAACCGCTTACAGTGGTATAAAAAAAGGGTATCACGTAAAAACTATTACATCAAATTCGATGCGGTTTTCAGAATTAAATTCCCGATGGTTTAATTTTAAATCTAGTGTGTTTTATTTTGACACGCTATTTAAAATTGGTTTATTTCGATGGTTGTCCTATTTTTGAAAACCACGTGTACAAAGTAACGAAAAAAAATATCTAACATATAAAAATATTCCGAAAGAAAGAACAAGTTTTTGTGAATGAAAGAGTTTTATAATTATATACATTAAAATAAAGCTATGTAAAGCATTGATAAATTGTCTTCTTAGTTGCAAACAGATATAGATATACGCGACACCAATCTCAGGTTGCAAATAAATTTGAAATATAAGTAAAAACATTAAAAGAATTTATTGTAGGTATCGATCATTATTTTAGGTTTGTTGCTGTAGGGACTACAATCCCATATAATGTAATAGGTATCAGTGTAGTAAACGGTGGACGATGAGAGAATGAAACTGAATAATGAGTTTAAATTTTAAACAAAACAAAGAACATGTACATACGTAATGATAAGAAGAGAGAGAAATGTATGTATTAGATTATTGTTTTATATTAGTATATATTTTTTTTATTAAAATTCTTCGTTTCGTCGCTTTAGGTCTTATTTTAAACCGGTTACATACCAATATCATAATAATTTGTCAGAATATATAGTACGATTTATTCCTATATTTTTCAATTCTTTTCATAATATCAAATATCTATAATATCCGTTCCACGTTCTATTATTGGTTTTGAGCTTGGAGATTTAGTTTTCTTTATCGGTATTACCTTTTATCTGGATATAAACAAAAATTACTGCTTATTGCTATTACAACTTAGAGGGATCGTTTATATTACAGATATAAGATTATAAAAGCTAACAATTTTATTAAAAATAAAGCAACTGATTAGCAGGCGCGGAGCAAACAGCGGGAATTATTTTACAGACGGCACTTGTATTTAAACAAAGGCCTCTAATAATATATTCAATGCAATTAGAAGACCCTGTGGTCTGATTGAATTAACTGTTCAATTAAAGATACTCGTATCGGTAAAATAAAAATGAGATATCTATCTGTTTTAATTGAATGAAAATGTAGTGGTAACTAAAACTTTCTTAATTGTATTGAAGTTATTGTAGTCTCATAGTTTAATATTTTTTTGCTATAAAGAAGCTATTTATATATTTGTGTTTACATATGTACACTAGCACCTGAGCTACTTATACGGGAGAGAGGGAAGGGATTGCTAGTAATGGGGTTTAATAGCCCCATGAATTCGTCATGATGGGCTGACTTGACTTCATACGTTACTGAGGCTCCGGTAGCGTATGCCAATATTGAAGACTATTTCATTATTTTTCAATAAAATAAACTACAAATCAGATTTTTATGAATGTAATTTCAATCGATTTGTTGATTATATTTTAAGTGATATAAACTACATTTAATTTTTATGTCTAGACTGATTAAAAGTTTTTGGAAACATTAGTAATAAAATAGAGAAATTTAAAAGACATGTATTTGTTTAGAGCACAGTAACACAAGTTATATGAAAAACAAAAATATAAATATAGAATATGACTATTTAAAAATGGAAAATAGAACATAAAAAGCTATCAGTTATTCACATTGAAAGCCTCACCTCATTTTCATTCTTTTTAATATTTTTTCTATAGAGGGGTCACATATTTTATTTAATATATAACATGTACTACAAGACCAAAAAGAGTCCTTCAGGTAGTAATTTTTGTGAAGGATTAAATATTTATTTACACATAATGGGTGTCATAGCTTATAAAGAGTTTTACCTTCCTACTTATATTTTCCAACTTAAGAATACTGTATACTTTTTTAATGTATACCTATTTTATAGAAAATATATGTTTTTTTTTTAGGATAAATGTATATTTGATATGAAATGAAATGAAATATTTATTTGCTTTAAACAGACATTTGACATTATAAGGGCCATGTGACAAAACTTTGATAAATATAAAATGTGATAAATAGCACAATGGCCTCAAATGTGTTGCAGTTGGTCAAGGTCAGGTTCTGTTATTCAAATACTCATTGTTAATATTTCTATTATTATTATAAATGCAAAAGTTTGTGAAGATGTTTGGATGGTTGGATAATGATTACTCTTTTCCGCAAACCCTACTAAAAAGATTGAAGTGAAATTTGGTATACGAGTAGGTTATATTCTAACTTTATCCATAGAATACTTTAGAACTAATTTACGCGAGCAAAGCTGCAGAATGAAGTTAGAAGTAATTCTAGCAAATACGTGATTCTAAATAGGTTTGCTGTGAAAAATCTGTAAACATCTTTGAATTCCATCACTAGATCAGTTGATAAGAAATATAATTTTCTTTTATTTACGTAAAAGTAGTTTAAAGGTACTTTTTTTATTTTAAACGAAAACAATAAAAGCTAAAGGTTATTTTTAAATCTCTTCAAATACGAGGAATTTCTGGTTTAGATGGTACTTTTTTGTATATATGATCCAGTATCTTCGTGAATTGTAAAGAGATTTGATAAATATTTTCACAATCGGTAGGATTAAAATAGATTTCCTTTGTGAATAATGTTTTGTATTTGCACGCCTACATTGTGCCAGAATAAGATATGGACTATAATTTTCGTTTGATGTAACATCTGCAAAATGTACTTTATTCAAACAAATAAATTAATTCTAATTCTTAATTTATATAATTTTTAAAATGGCTTTAATGGGTACATATTATGAAATAAAATGAGGACTGAATACTATAATTACACCGATATCACTGATAACGACAAATACGATGGTGGTTCATCTGACGCAGAGTCCTTTATCTATAGATCTATGTTTAACACAATGGTCACCGTACCACCGGCGTATTATTAAACTGTTTCATCCATAGTACCCCTAATACATTGCTATTGTTCATAACTGAGGTATTATAACTTTTGCCCAATCTCTGGCAAATATTGCTCTGATTTTCCTTTCCTTTAGAGTGAAACAACGTAGATACGCATTGTTGTATCGTGGCAAAGTTGCAATGTGAATAATATTGGTGTGTGCACCACATAATAGTATGTACATATTATGTATTAATACAGTATGCATTATGAATTGTTACAATTTTAAACTCACATTGTCTAAAAAACTTATATTACAAATAAAGCTTGAGGATTGGCAACGCGCACGGAACACCCAGTGTTGCAGGCAGCCATAGTTTACTATTAGATGGGTTGTGTGCTTGTTTGCCACGTTTGTGATATAAAAAAAAGTGGGTAGCTCTGTCCGTCTGTCGCTTTTCAGTGCATATCTGTTTTCAGAATTACATAAACCTATTTATGAAATAAGAAGAAAATTTATTTTTTTAATATTTTCTATTTACGTCAAAGAAATATGACAAATATCTACTTTAAGTGTAAAAATGAATACGATTTATTCTTGAGGATAGAACAAATTGATGTACATATTCTGTGGAGTGTGTTACCAGCGAGTGAGTGAGCAAGGAAAACGCACGACACGATGAAAGCGGAAAATATGATACATTTAACTGTATCTTTCACTTTATGAATAGCATAATATGTGTTAAATGAGCCATAATTGGACTGTTCATAGCGGTACGTTGTTTTAAGCGACGAAATATAAAAATGTGGTTTGGCGATGATCATAAGATAAAAAAAAAACTTTTACAATGAACCAAATTATCAAATATAACGGAAAGGCAAACTGATAATAATAAACAGTTACAGTCATAGCACAGATTTACATACAACATTTAAAATGCGTCGCATCGATCGTGTGGACCACGCGCCTGCAGTGCAAATCCGTAATAATGAGAATTCATAAACATGATTACTGTAATAATTAAGATGGTGTTCCATAAAAAACTCACTTTAATTGTAAAAAAACTAGTTATTTTGATGTAAAAATGAAAATACTGAGTCAACTGTGATAAAAATTAAAATTAAAAATTTCTATAGGACTAATCTGTAAGTATATCCTTTCAGATAAAAAAGAAATTGCTTAATCGATTTATAACGGACGGAGTCATGAGATGACAAACATAAATAAAATACAACTAAATCGAGAACCCTCTTGCTTTCGATGTCGGTTAAAAAACTATTCAGATTTCAAACATTTATCTATGATTAGATATTTGACAATTTATTAGATAAATACATATTAAAATCACTCAATAATTATAGGAATACGATTATTATATTTTATTAATCATTTGAAATATAAGTAAATCTATATTGATTTACTTATATTTTTCCTATTTTAAAGCCATTAAGATGTAAAACGAAAAAGAATTAAAAATAAATATTGTTGAAAATCCTCTACGAAAAATGTTGGAGGAATTATTTTCAGTATTATAATTTTTATGGATGAATAAATATTTATTTGCACATCATGGGTATTACAGTTTCTACAATGAATTTTACCTTCCGCAAGCTGACTCGGCAAACATTACTTTGCCCTATACTGCCAACTATGGATACTACATATAGAGATAAAAACTATTCTATATATCACGTTGGTGAAAAATTAAAATCAATACAAATTTACAAAGTTTCATAAAAAGAGGTTAGAGTGACCGAACATAATAACATAGTACTTATGTATGTATATTGAGATGTAATTTTTGTATATACTAAAATATAAATAATATCCGAATGGAAAAGATAACTACATACTGTCATTTTTGTTTTATTCACTCTTCAGCTCAGTTCACTTGGGTAGTTTTAACTGTGTGTTCATTCATTATTTTAGTGGATTATTCCGCTAACTTAACGTTTGTTATGTGACTTTATTGTTAAATAATATGAGTAGGTATGATGTAGTTCGCACGAATTTAAAACTGCAGTGATTTTATTGTCTAATATTGTTGTCATTATATTTTACTATATTTTGACTAGGGGCTGTTAAGATAGTTCATTATAAATAATATATTTTTTTTTTATAAATGTAAATAATTAATAAGAGAATTAAAAAATTAAGAATATTAAATTTTATTTATGTAACTTAGAATGGCAAACAAGCTAACGACCCACCTGATGGAAAGTGGTAACCGTCGCCTATAGACATGAGCAGTACCATGGACATAACAGAGTATACTGTTTCGTCCATGATATCTCTCATGCGTTGCCATTTCTAATGACTCAGGTATTATTCCTCTATACCCTGTAAATTTACTGTAATTTATACTTTAAAATATTTCAATTTTGTCGATATACCTATTTATTTCGAATTGAATAATGTCGAAATTAAATAAATATGTATTCAGTAGATACTGAATGCTTAAAATTCATGAATTTCGACGAATATATTACATAAACAGACCATCTATTTTCAAAACTAACAGCTATGCGGGACATTGCCATTCTACTCAAGAGTGCAATACAACACAGAACAATTCGTAATCGGTCCATTTTGATGCACTTTGGCTTCACGAACCGCGTATTTGCGGCCGGCTTTATCCATTTGTGACCACAAATTGAAACTGTTAACGTTTGAAGTTTAGAGCTTTTCGGAACCGAGTACTAGGGTTGAATATCAAATGTTTTTGCTTTACAAAGGACTTTAAAATGAAAGTTTTATTTTCAAATGCAGTTTTGATAATTCTTTTTAATTGAACGTGTTTGATAGTTTTGTGTTGATGTCATATTATTTTGATCCAGTTTGACACATCAAACTTTATTAAATTGTTGTGTGTTTATGTAATATAGAATAGCAAACAAGATAATGGCCCATATATCGAAACATTATAACCGTCGTCAGCTATAAATATGTACAACATGTAGCCACAACGAAATACACTGTGGTGCCTACGGCACTTCTTGTGCATTGCCATTCATGAGAACAAAAAATGGAGTGGAATATAGTAAATAAAATAAATTATGGCATATATTAAGTCTATGTGGCATATACTTTATTTAATTTACTATATTGTATCCTTCAATCTGATAGATAGATATGCACACATCTACTTCACAGCAGAAATAAGAGTGGGAAACACATAATTGAGCGAATAACGTTTGTCCAAAAGTAAGTCTAATGAAATTTTAAATTATTGCAGGATCGTTTATCGCAGACTGTTATTTTTTATGAAACTCTTGTATATGCTCATACTTGTCACGAACATAATATATAATTGTTAAAATATTTATTTAGCAATATAAAAACTGTTGTTAGAAATTGATAGATAATGCCAGACGTTTAGCGTGAATAATCTCGATTATGGATGAGTCTACAACACGGCGAACGAAGGTACAAATTGAACTAAATAATGTGAGATAATTATAAACAGTCAGATGCCAACTGGGACCATTTTATTTAATTATATGCCCGCTTATTTCTTGGAGGATTTCTAGGACGTCTCAAGAGTCATTAATAATAATGGTTTCAGTTACCAACAGGTGGACCGTCAGCTTGTTCGCCATTTTCAGAAGCCTTATAAACTACTGTAAATTTAAAATGAATGCTTAATTCGTTTAAATAATTAAAAATATACGCTATTACTATATTATAGCCGCATTACTCCCCCCGTATTTATTGTGCGTGTTTTTTGTTTAATATTATGGAGCTATTTTTGTAATACATGAATGATGAAATGTGACGAGCTACAGAAAAATCTAATTAAAAAAATGAAAATAATGATAATGAAAAGTATTATTTTATTCAAAGATACTTATATCATCATCTTCATCATCTACTTACCCTTATCCCAATAATTTGGGGTCGGCGTAATATGATTTTGTCCATATTACAAAAAAACTTGGTTTTTAGTTTTACGACCGGCCACCTGCCTGACGTCAAACCTCTTTGTTCAAATATTCAAAGATATTTAATTATAAGTAATTATAAAAAAAATGTCAATAACATGTTTTTATGCAATTTAAAATAGCAAATAAATTGAAACTCTACTCGCTGGTAAGTAATAATCGTCGCTTACAGACATAAAAATACATTATGGGCATCACAGTATATACTGTGACACCTATGTTAGTTGTATAATTATGTAGCGTGTAACATTTTTACAATCAAAAACATTACCCTATTTTTTAGCAGTCGGGTACGAAATGAAGTAAGTTTACAATGACTGTATATCATCAATGCACATTTTCATGCTGACATAAGTAACATTACAGCTCGATGGTTAGGAGCGAGACTAGCTAATGAAGCTCAATGCTCATCCAGGACACACGAGCCCCTCATAGTTAATGAGATGAAAAATGATGATCGTCCGACTGTGGTGACCCCTTTCGCACCCCTTGCTTTTACTTTGCTCATTCAGTATAAATAACCCATTCTGTTATCTTTAGCCGCACACGCAATTTTCAGTTACTGCAAGCCATAGGATTTATCTTAAATAAAAAAAATATTTAAAATAGGAATGTAAAACGAAAAAACGTTAAATAAATACAAAACACACCTCTTTTTAGCTCTGCTAGGTGAAATAATACTGTGGCAACTCTTAGCAATGAGCGTATTATAATTTATGTTTCGTTTGACTAAACTTTCCACCCTACTTCTTCGGCCTAATTGTACTAGCATATCAGAAATTATGAAGATTCTTTTACTGCTGTTATTTTTATTTGCTGAAGATATGACGTAGGTGAAGATAAACAATAAAATATCCCTTCGTATTTAAAATACTTTGTTCTCCATTATAATATAAATTACCCTATAATTTCTATAAAGTTCAATCCAATAGATGGAATAAGTTTGGTCAGATTAGAAACTTCACGTAAAGAAAATTTTGTCCATTGAAAGCCTGAACTTTTTATCCAATGTTAATAAAACAAAAGAAAATTTTCAGGTATTTTTCTACTTTTTGATTTTCATAGGATTATAATCGGTGAAAAATTTACATAAAGTGTGAAATTTCATCTCTAATATTAGATATCAATTCCTATTTGATTGCTCCGTGGATTTGAAAAAAAAAAGTATTGATTACATTCTCAATCGACTCTAAAAAGGAAAAATTCATTATTATCCATTGGACTGTGCGTTTTTTGCATTACACTGGTTACGAGTATAGTGATTTTATCGGATGATTGCAATGCGCCTCATCGTGGTTACTGGTGACCCAAAAGTTGGTAGCTATTTTGCGTAAAAAATAAGTTTAGCAAACCAAAGAGGCAATGCTACCTTGGGTACGCTGCCTCGATGTGGTGCGTTGTGAGACTATTAGTATATTTTTTTACTAATATTATAAATATTATGGTGATTATTTTGTAATTTGGAGAAGTTTGTTTTTATGTTGATCTTTTATTAATATTGTGAAAAGAGTAAAGTCGTAAGGGTAAAGTAATAGAAAATATTTCATTTATTTTAAAATGTAAAGGGAATTTAGGTTGACTTTGTTCAATACTGTTTCTATAAGTTGTTTCATTGTTCCGAGTCAACTATACGAGTATGGCAGTTAAGCGCATCAATATTTCGAACTATTGGTAAGTCTCAAAGTTCTGTAGTATGTGAACTACATAGGGTTTATTACAGTTGTAATTTGTACATATTTTATATAAAAAAGTTAATAGTTATTTATTTATTTATTTCATGCAATTTAGAATAGAAAAACTAACTGCCCACCTTATGGGAAATGAAAACCGTTGCCTGTAGATATGAATAGGATATATTGGGACATCCATGATATCCTTCATGCGTCGCTATTTCCGAAGACTATGATGTTATGCCTCCGATCCCTGTAATAAATTTTGTTTTAAAAGTATTTCATTTCGAAAGTTTGAATATATATCGCTAAATAATATGTAAACATTATGAAAAAACAAAATAGATAACAATTTGAAGGTATTAGTTTTGATTATATGAACTTTTATGTCATGGTATTTGGTAATAGAATATTAAATAGATTGAAGTGAATTAATTATTTTCATACAAATGTTATAGTTTCTATATCTGTATACGAATGAAAGATTAATAAATAATTGTAATTTTTTCCTTTCGTTTACCTTTTTCAGATCACTTAAAAATTTGAAGTGTAATGTGACCTACATTTCTACTATAATATTTATATATACTACATTTCTATTATAATATTATATTTTTATAACTATTTATATTCTAACTTTATGATCATTTTCTAGATTTAAGATATCTCATGTGAAATCGATTAGTAGTAGATAAATTTCACATAACCTATTTATTCCATATAAATTCAAATAAATCTGATTATGTACTCTATAATTAAAATCAATATTACATACAAAAATGTAACGGGAAGTCATAATAATTCAATTGATAATAAATACGTTATTGTATCTACAAACAAATATTGAACGCTATAAGATAGATAATGAAAAGTACATACAAGTAGCTAAAAAGCAATATCATTCTATAACGCACGTTCACAATGTATACGTAAATAAACAGATAATTTATTTTTTCTCTAATAATTTACGTCAGGATATGCAAAGTACTCCTTTTCACAACGCTATGTGCAGAGCAAACGACCATTCATACTTAAGTACCTCTAGGCTATATACAGAAATAAACAGATATATAATTTGTTTGTACTCTTTACAACATATAAATAACAATAGACATATATAGACATGCACAAAGAGACAGACAGAGAGAGAGAGAGAGAGAGAGAGAGAGAGAGAAAATACTGAAAAATATACAAAAAGCAACATAGATTTTTCTTTCATGCGTATACTACAATAACACAAAATGACCCAAACCTAATTATATTATGAAGGCAGACTCTCAAAAGAGCAAAACACTGACTTTCCCTTGCGTTGTGTCTAGCATCGAAATTCCCCGTCAAAAAGAATTGTGTATGCTCATTATAATTATGTAATATTTTAACCTAAATTAATAAGGAACAGAACAGTACTGATATTTAAGTACAATTAAAAGAGGGATAGTTGAAGGCCATATTAAAGCATTCAAGCAAACAGGGGAAAAATCTATCTGTATAAAAGAAAAATCTCAGTTTGCCTCCACATAAATAATTCAATGTGTATTATGTGGGCGCCTCGGCATATATTACGCTGACCTTTACGGTAGCAAAGCTTGTGACAATAACGTTATTTTATAGAGCCTTTTTGAAGAGGCCGTCCATTTCATAAATGTGATATTTCCTAATTTATGTTAATGATAATAATATAGATATATAGTGTAATGTTTAGATATGGGTTGCTTTCAAATGTAAATAAAGTGTAAAAATAATCTTACTAGAGTATAATATTGTCGTTAGTGAAAATGGATGTACTGTCGTAATTAACAGTAATAAATATCTACTTGTTTTATCTGTGACTTTGTCCACCAAATCGAGATAAATAAATACTGATCGATTAGATAAAAAAGTAGCCCATCTCCTTATTAATTTCAAATGGTAAGTGTATAATGGCAAATGTTATGATAACTGGTTAAGCCATTAAGGCGTTACAGGGTAACAAATAAACAAAGTCACTTTTTTATTATATTAGTAAGGATTGCTATGTTATAAGCTTAGATTATAAAGATAGAGTATCTTCATACAAATGCTTAACGAAAAGCGGGTCAAAAATTTCATACAATTTTGCTTGATAAATAGTTATGAATGTTTCCTTTATAACTGCTGTATTTAATTTGTTTTATATTTTTGCGTCTTTTTAATTTGTAAAAACTCATTGTATTTATTAAATATTTAAATATAGATACTAAGTAAGTATATAGAACACTGATAAAAAAACAAGACAGCTAATTTGACAATTAGATGTTAAAAAGTTGACCTGTTTTCGAGATTCGATGCTTTATTTATATAATCTAAGGTTATTGGGTTATCGTGAAATTGATATACATGTGGTATCTAGTATGGAGGATATAGGCTATGTTTTGTACTATTCTATTAATTAGTACTAGCTGACAAAGTCACTGGTACTTCTAATCTAGTCATATGTCTCATGTTAATGTCAAAGTCTAGGTAAATAAGTAATATACATTATGTGCATTTAGTTACATCCACGATTAACGCTAAATCTCACTTAGCTACCGACATGGCGTCAAGTGGCAATAATATTAATTACGGTACCTAGAGGTGTTAAGTAAAGCAACGACATAGATTAATAGAAGCCAACTGATTTATGTAAAAAGGTAGATACTACAAGGATAAGCTACAATATTTGATACACAAAGAGGGTCGCTGATGTTAAAAATTACATTCAGTTTATTTTTACTTGGCGGTACGCCATTCAACAAAGTTTATTGAATATATTTTTATTAAAAGGAATTTGTTCCACAGAAAATGGACCTGAATCGCGACAAAATTACGAAACGAAAAACATAGTAGCAAATGATTATGAATCGATTTAAAATCTGTGATGATTATGTGACATATACTCAAAGAAAAATATTATAGAAACTTTTTTTTTAGCTACAATTAAAACGGTTATAATAATGCATTATTTATAATTAAATTAATGTTGTTTTTAATTTTAAATCAGTTTTTATTCCCGACTTTATTCGGGTGACCAGAACAAGACTAATTGAACAGGATAAAAAAATATTTTTAAGTACTTCTCCATCTCAAATACCAATACCTAATTTCATGAAGGTTAATTGAGTCGTTAAGATGTCAAAAGGTAACAAACGAACGAACGAGCAAACGAGTAAGCGATTAAGCAAGCACGTAAATATTAAATAAATAAAACAGATTATGCGTCTATTTAGTATTTTAATCTTTGCCGAGGTTGGAAGTTTCTGGCATCCGCATTAAAATGTCACGCTTCAATGCCCTGCACACAATGGCGCTGATTATAACATTATTTATTGCGGATTGTGAATTCTTCGCAAGACTGTGTATCATAATACGAAACTTAGAGAGAGAAAGAGAGGGAGAGAGTATTGTGGCCTCTCTTTCAACAGATTCTGACAAAAAATGAAGTTGATAGTTTGATTTTGACCGATTTCAAAACATTTATTTTGCATATATTTTTTGGATTCGGATTTGTTTTGCGGTATTTTGTCAACTACAACAGTTTTAATCAAAAAATGCTTTTACATCATTAAAAATATTCGTCAATGTTATTTACGCAACTTGAAATATTAAATAAGCTAATGAAAGAAGCTACTTTAAGAAAAATCGTAACTGTCGTCTATAAATGTAAAATAAAGTCGACGGTTCACCCGGTCGAAAGTGATAACTTTTACCCACAGCATATATTGTGATGCTTATGATATCCCTTATAGTTATTCAATTTCTTTGAATAAGCAAACGAAAATTTGTATGTGATATTGAGAACTATAACATAAATAAAGTGTGAGTCAAATTTATTTGTGCGATTTACTCAATAAAAATTAAGAAGCGCATTATTTTTGCCAAACGTACACCTGTCGTGTTTGGCATTTATAATTAGAAACATTTGTCGACTATAAATACCTACAATGCTAACAGAAATCGAAACTTTATATTTAATAAATGATTTAATGTTTAATTATTTTGTTTGAAAATACAATATTTATTTCAAGTACCTACCGAGTACACTGCTTGATTACTTTTCATTGTTATTCATTATAAATTCAATAAACAATGAACGGTTTTACGGGAATAAGTACTTTTAGGTAAATCAATAACGCAATTTTCACTTTATTATTATTTCATTTTAATGATATCTGAAGGATATTTCTATTGTTGGCACACAAATATTAGTCACTTATTCGTTTGAAATTAAACTAAACAATTCTAACACACATTTAACTTTTAAAAATATGATAATAAATGTGTTCCATCTTTACTTATTAGCATAATAATGTAAAACGAGCATCATTATACAAAACGTAAATAAATATATCCGGTTTTATGGGGTAATAATAACATGAACTCCGTATTTTTATATGCACACTCACTACTAAGTACTATAAGAACTGTATCATATCTATCAACTAAGGGGATCCAAATTTTTTTTTGTTAACTTTTTTTTAAGTGGCAATATGAAGATAAATCTTTATATGTAATTCCCGTTTTTTTCCAATTGAGTGTATACCGTTATAGTAAATATTCTAACGTGTATATGGTAAATATATATAAGTGATATAGAGTCCGGGACATATTGATCGACCAACATAAAATGTATGTCCTTCTCCATATCAAATACATCCTGTGTACTAAATTTCATGATGCTTACCCGTATGAAATAACGAGCGCCGGGTGCTTTCAAAACTTGAAATTAAAAAATCACAACGATTGAGCTATTATAGTGCTAAGGGTGTTTTAATTGTTACTGGAATAAGAAAAATAAGTATAAAAAAGGCTGTTAGATGAATTGATAATGTAGAGCTGCAGAATACATGTAAATTTATTCTTTATCAAAACATAAGCATTTGTATTTCGAACTTATATTATCCTATCAAATTATTCTTAATACTCCAAAAACTACTCTTAAAAGTGCTTGGGTCGACAAAAGAATGAATTGTTGAAGAAAACCCAAGTCAATAAGCTAGTAAGTTATGATCTAGACCCGAAAAACTTGGCGGCCTCTTTTATGAAATACGACGGTACGAGAAAGCGGTAAACTTTCCAAGTTGGAGAACGCATCGCAGCCTACGGCTGACAGTCCCATAACGTATAACGTTCCTATTGTCATTTAAAAAAAAAAATTAAAAGCATTCATTGCTTTGAAATTGTCGACAAAATTGAGACATTATTTTTATGGTCGAAGAACGAAGTCAGTCGTGTAGATGAAATTCATTTTATTAAAATTGAATAAACACAAGCGAGAGCAACGTAGTAACAAAAATAACACATCTAGGCCGGTCGTGCACCCGCGAATTTCAGTTTCGGCGCAAATTCGTTTTACACGGACGCCGTGATCATATTCGAAATATTTGCAGATGAAAAATGTAAAGCAGAAATACCATCGCGTTTTTAACGAAGTTACGGTGGTTTTTTGTACTTCGGTGGCACGTTTTTAGTAATATAAAGGACAAAAGTGAAACGAAGTGTTTTAGCATCGAAAAATCATGTTTAACCATTCAAGTACATCTTACAGTGGCTCCTGTAATTACATGCCAAAAAGAGATGAAAAATTTGTAAAATGTAAGTCGTATTTGTAATGTAATTGTTTCATTATTGGTCGTGAACTGTTTGTTTTTTGTTTCAGCAGAAACAAATTTTCCAATTCGGTGAATGTATCCACAGACCGCAATTCAATTATCCACTTTAGGTTCATTGAAATGAGGGTTGGAATTAATATTTATAACAAAATTCTACCATAGTTAAAGTCTCTATCTGTAAAGTTATTAAATAGATTCTCAAGTTGGTTACCCTTGGAAATTGTCTAATACCTTTTTATCTATCTTCAATGACTTTATGATATTATTTCTATAGGTCGCAATTAAATTATTCTACTTAATTGTACAATTTTACTGGCTGGATTATTTCTATAAAGATTTAATGAATAATTCCTTTATTGCATTAGTGAATACAATACTTTTGAAATTTATTAAGAAAGACAAAAATATGTAGAAAAGCATCTGTTCTTTTCTCTAATGTAACGAAAGTTGTCGATAATGAAGAATTTCAATGGCGTTCAAAATTAGATATATATAGCGATATCTATATATTTTAATTAAAATATCTAATATACACCCATGTGGCCCCGATATAGAGTAGGCCACCCTTTCCTTTCCCGTGGGTGTCGTAAGAGGCGACTAAGAGAGGGCGAGGGATGAGCGTCAGCGTCCCTCTTAAAACATCTCCAAACTCTAACTGTGGGTGCCAATCCACCTGCGAAGCATGGCAATTACTGGCAAAACCTCCCTAGGAGGAGGCCTATGTTCAGCAGTGGACAGTTAAAGGCTGATATAATGATGATGAAGATAATTTAATATACTGGTCCAATAACCCATATGTTAAAGTTATCCAAAAATATAGGTGATGGACTTTTTTCCGACATTTGAACCGACATCAACGTCTAGAGGAGCTAATATATAGATATTGGATCGGTATCCATAATACCCATGCCTGTTCAAAATGAAAATGAAGGATTTAATGGGATTATTATTTAGTAGGTAGGTATGATTTATTGGGGTTGTTAATGGAACTAAAGATTATCTGCTTAAAGGCGGCAGGAATAATGAGGTTATGCCATAAGAATAAATATGTTATTTAAAATGAGTCATAATATGGATCACGAATGGTAACTATTTATTTATAAAATGGCAGTAGCTTTCTATAAAACAATGCAAATAATGTTTAGTACATCTATAATTATATTCAGAGTTACGAGCAGAAGTACATTCGAGAGTCTAGTCATTATTTTCAGAAACACATTTAGCACTAGTAACAACATATTTTGTTGATTTTCGTGAGTCCGCGTATTGATTTTGTAAATCGCTACATAGCTTCCAAATTTATTAAAATAAATACACATTTGTTTTTTTAAATATGTAAACAGATATTTAGATTCGAGGTTGTTATTTCAAAATTTCCCGGAACAAATGAACGTTACAGTTAAAAAACGATGTTTCACGTATGGCGGAATGTAACTTTGTGATTTGGATGAGCTTTACGCGTGTTTTTACGGTTATTACATCGATTCCAATCTTCATAACAACTGAACCTTTCTGATTTAGTGTATGGTGCTACTTACGAGCGTCCATTTTTTATTCGTCGGTGAATTATGCTATCGACCTAATGGCGTTCCAGATGAATGAGAGTTTAACTTTATTAAAACTGCAAACGTACTATTTCACGTTTGTGTAAATGCTAAGGTAAAAAATAACAATGGAAAAGATAAAGATAGACAAATTTCAAATTGAAATAAAAATTAATGCATCCTATCTCCTTCTTTAATTATTATTTTTATTTTCTTTTTTCTTTTTCTTTTGTCATAGTGTACTTGATTGCCTTGCCTTTGCTTACTAATGTATATCCAGTTGTGACTGATTGTTATTTAAACATTTAAATATCATATAACTATGTATGTATACGTGTTTTCATGTGTACGTATTGTATTTGTATCTACTACGCCTAACAACTCTAGAGTAGGGAGGAAAGGGATTGTTAGTAATGGAGACTGAGAATCCTATTGCTAGCAATATACCCAACCAGGTCGACCTCCTCGCGGTTCTCCCTGGAAACTATTATGGTTAATTCCTGATGAATTCATCATGATGGGCTAACTGGCCTATTTTCATTCTCATCTATCACCCTTCACTGGTGCCTCGCCAGCGTATCCCGTTAGCGCAGGCGGGGTTACCATACCATTTTCACCCATAAAAAAAAACAACTTTAGAGTTCTCCATTGTATGTATTACCATAAACTGTTTCATGCCAGAGAGGGGTCCTGGTGACTTGTGATACGTGTTCTTCGGATACCCAGTTCAGGCACCAGTTCTCTAAAACTTTGCTGTATTTATGGTATTATTTTAAACGTTTCATTGTACTCAAAAAAATTTTGAGATAAATATATAAACGTTATTATTAATTATAATTATTAATTTAATAATGGCATTTTAATTTAGCCTTGCTAACAAAATAAGTATTTAATTAAACTATTTGTATTTTACTTAGAGATATGATAATGATACTTTTATTGTCTTTTTTTGGTAACGTTAGAACCTGTTTGTTGCGACTGGGAATACGAGTTAACCGGGGATAAAAAGTCTTTATATATTTAAAAAATAGCCGAAATCAAAGTTAAGGATAAAAGTAGGTACCATTTGCTTTAATGCAGCGATATTTTAATAATTATTTATGCACTTTGTATGTAGGTTTATGCAATTACTGTATGGTCCCGGTATGGAATTGGGCCACTTTTTTCTTTTCCCGTGGGTGGCGACTAAAGGTCGATCGATGATCGAGGAATGGGTAGCAGCATCCCTCTTAAAACGTCACTAAAAACCTTAATTGCGTTTGCAAACCTGCCTGCCCAGAAAGATTATTACTTCCTTTTGAAGGAGGCTTATGTATAGCAGTGGACAGTTAATGACTGATATGGTGACGATTATTATGTAATAGTGTGATAATGTCTCAGTTGGCACTTTCTACTAGGTGAGACGTCAACTTGTTTGCCATTTTTAATTATATAAAGACACTCTCATTTTTTGCAGTATTATTAAATTATATTAACAATAACATGAAAATAACGTAAATATTGATGACAACTGGAATTTTATTAGGTGAGGTGTATTGTACGTATATAAATGATGTTCAGGGTTCGAGTCTGAAATAGGTATAGTTCTGTCCTTCAAATTTTGTTGTGTGGTTTGCTTATTTGATGTGATTTATTATAATTTATATAAGAAATATTGAACGCGTAGAAAATTCATGCTCTTGAAAAGTACGCAGTGAAATAGGTAAAGCTATAAAATCACATTCGTCTGTGTACAATATCCACATTTAAATTACATTGCAACTTGAACTTTTACTAAGATTTTCTCCATGGGCACCGACGCCAGAAAATTATCAGCCAAGCGCGAAATTAAAGTAGCCGTGAACGGCATAAAATTAACTAAGTCTGTTCTAGAGTTGCACACTTTAAGGCGTTTACATACCACCCCTGTCGCAGATAACAAATATATATTTTACCGGACATAGAAGAATGTATTATTGTCCGAACTTTTCATTTTGTGATTGGGACAGGGAGATGTTACTTTTACAAGTTTATCCCAATCATGAAAAAAAAAAAGAAATATACATTACCAATATTATTAAATAAATATCTTTTAAGCTAGATTTTTCTGGCAACTCCTCCATCACCATTACAACCACCTAGTGTACCAAATTTTATTCTAATTCATATAGCCGTTTAATCGCGATGGATTTTTTTTTATACTATTCAGGTGGCAAACACGCATATAGCCCGTCTGTTGATAAACGTTCACTGTAACCTATGGACGCCTGCAACATTAAAGGGTGTCACGTGTGCATTTCCGATCCTGAAAAAACCATAATAAACCTTATGTGAAGATCTTTATATCGTAGGAAAAATTTCGGCAGGAAGCTCATTCCATAGCCTGAGCATTTGTGGAAGAAAATTTCGCTAAAACCGCACTGTACGCGACTATTTAGGCTTAAGAGTACGAAGATGAGTTTTCCGTCAATAACAACAAATATACAAATATCGACAAACTTACGACAATCTTACAAACTTTCATATTTATAATTTTACAGGATTTTATATTATATATAGTAGTGTTCAACTGTCGTGAATTGCAAACTAAAGGCTGTATAATGGAATTTTGTCAACAAAAATTTTTGTATTCATATAAATTTTTCTCTCTTTTCGACAATGAAAACTACTTAATAAATAATAATAATAATGTTTATTTATTTATCTGACAATTTTTTAAGTATAACTAATTCAAATAATGGAAAACTCACAAAAGTTGTTAGGCGTAGTAGATACACATACGTATACATTACGTACACATGTATACACATATAAAAGCATATATGATACCTAAATGTTTAATTAACAATCAGTCACAACTGGACATACATTAGTAAGGAAAGACAAGGCAATTATGGATACTATGGATACAGAAAGAAAAAAATAATAATAAAAGAATAAAGATTTTACGGGGTAGACTGCATTAATTATATAATAAATACGGAGTAAAATAAAGTAATCAAGGATATTTTATTATGTATTTTTTACAAAATATTTATATGGACAAGTGTGTGACAAGTGTGAAAAATGATAAATATCTTTACAAATTTTCACATAATAGGAATTATTGAATGACGCAAAATTTCCAAACTATAACAAAAGTGGCTATGATCACTCTTTACTCAACTCTGGGAACAGAAATAGAAGGTGACGGTGTGCTCGTTTTTAATTAAAATCAATAAGAATTTACTCCCTTTTTGAAAGGCCCTTTCTTTAGCATCATATTTGGATGAAAATTGGATAATCGTTCTGAAGTTTGAAACTCAAGAAAGAATATATATTTTTTATACTATTGAGGCAGCAAAAAAAATATACTATTGGCCTAATGGTAAGCGGTAAATATAGTCTATAGACATTTGTAATACCAGGGGTATAATCCCATTTTTTGAAAAACCGTATTGTGCAGTCTCGTGGGAAAGCCATGGCTAAAAAGGCCTGGTCGATAACGAGAACTACGATAGTAAAAAGTGGGCGTGGGCATTAATCAATGTTCTGAGAAATTATTTGACTATATATAGATATATCATACAAAGGTGGGCGGAGAGAGGCAGTCTCCTCAGACTTAAGGATGAAATTAACCTAAAATTTATATTTTGTTGAATAGAAATTTCTCAAAGTTCCCATTGTGTTGACAGGAGAGAGATGGAATTGTTAATAATAAGATCTAGTAATCCCATAGCTAGCAATTTGTCCTACCATGTCGACCTCATTGCGGTTTCCCTTGGAAACTATTGTGGTTAATTCTTGATAAATTCGTCACGGTGGACCAGTTGGTCTGCCTACAATATATGTGATTACATTTTCATTACGTCATGCACAGTGCGACACTGCTACAAACACTGCAGTGAGTCTGCAGCTTTAGAGTGTAAGGTCTTAAGGTGGCGTCGGATTTCCCTCTCGTATTCGCTAACTTAGTTTTGTTCTGTTTCATGCAGCTGAATTTGCACCCTTAATTAAATGAAAAGCGTAGTCATTTAACACGTTAGATCACTATTAAGTTAGATCCTTGATGGTGTTATAATAAAAATTTGTAGGTTTAAATCTAATTCACGCATAAATTTCCTTTGTTATTTAAATATAGTGATAAAGATATTTTTTTTTATTTTTTTATTGATAAAGTAAACAATATTCTAGCTATTATAATCACAGTACCAACGCCATAAATTAATATTCCTTCACAAGTACCTGAACATATTTTTTACCGTCATAGTATAATTTTAAAGCATTTCAAAGCACTACATGGTGCAACCTAATCTCACACACAGCAGTATTTTTAACGGAAATAACATGAAAAATTTTAAAGAATAGAGAAATGGTAAGCAAAATTTCACTAAAAATTCCTAATTCTCAACTGAATATTAAAAATCTAGTGTTAGAATTTTTAATATTACATAACTTGCACTCAGTGCCTAGTATAGAAAAAAAACTGTGGCAGTATTGGAACATCCAGAATTTCTAACTAATATTTGCTAGAAGAAAACAGGGGATTGTTATATTCAACAGTAGTAATAAATGTTTAATCATTTTATACATTGTGAGTCGCAAAATAAATAATTATTTAAGTAAATTATTCATTTTGCGACTTGTAATGATGCAATGTATGTAAAAACAAAATCTATCTAAAAATGTTATTATTGTTTACTATAAATGGGAAAGTTTCTAAGTATGATAGACGTTTGTTACTCTTTTACACAACTACTGAACGGATTTGAATAAAATTTGGTACATGAGTAGGTTATACCTTAAATTAGTACATAGGATACTTTATATACTTAATAGTTTACGCGCGCGAAGTTGCCTGTAATACATACATACATACATATCTGTCACGCCTGTCTCTCATTAGGGTAGGCAGAAACAATGGAACGCCAAATGCTTCGATTCAAACAAACCTCTTTCGCTTCTTCCACATTTATCAATCTTTTCATACACGCTCGCCAGTTACGGGTACTTTTACTTTGGCCCTTCTTCAGCACGTCGCCTATTTGGTCAACATACGTCCGTCTAGGGCGGCCCCTACCGACATCTCCATTTTTGCTCAATAAATCGCTTGTAATACATAATATCGAAACATTATAATACATATAAATTACTACTTCTTTCGATAGAAGCTTGAAAATTCACTTCTTGCAACAAGAAACAATTGGATACTATAGGTGTAATTTCCCTCTAACACAATCTAAGCAAATAAGTAATTATACTAATATCAATAGACTAGAAATTACATACGTTATCAAGTAAACATATGCTAGTTATAAAATTTTTTATTTCTTATTA
The DNA here is from genome assembly GCF_026898425.1 of Galleria mellonella. Lineage (NCBI taxonomy): Eukaryota > Metazoa > Arthropoda > Insecta > Lepidoptera > Pyralidae > Galleria > Galleria mellonella. Next base: position 6,990,156 of record NW_026441995.1, on the reverse strand, counting down.
TTTTCCAGGCAATAGTTTCCTAGTTTTATTATATTCACAACTTTCCTTTCACCACTTTTTGCAGACAAAACTATGTGTATGGCTTTGTATTTTTTTCGGCGATAACAAAAAGTATCAAAGTTTTTAGCATTTTCAGAATAGGAAGAGGTATATGTCATTATGCCACAACCAAACCTACTATTATTCAAGAGGGCCGCAAACTTATCTACTTAGTGATGTAAAACGACTATCTTAGAGAAAGTTTTACAACTGTGTATCGTTTTATCTGAAACTTTGGAATGTAAATATACCACTTTATAGGTTGTTTACGTTCTGAGGGAGGAATGATGTTCTTGTATTTTTATTATATACAATATTCTAAAAATAAATTTCAAAAAATTCGTGTGTTCATGATTAAAGTGATTTTTTTTTCCGAGGTAAAATGAATTTGTAGCAAAACACAAATTCCCAACAGACTTTATGGTAAATATAAACTAACGATGCAGTGTAGCACTATCGATTCTCAGATTACTAAGGTTGAGAGTCGTTGTTTACAATTTACTATTAGACATCATTATTATTCCCAGAATGATGTCAATGTTTATGAAAAAAATACTTGCAAGTTTTGTTGTATATTTTTTTGCAATCATATCTTCTGGTATTTAACTAAACAATGGAATTTAATTAATTTTCTATGTTTCTCGTGCTGTGTAGTCTCGGCATAAAATGGACTACCGCTTACCCGTGGGTGTTGTTAAAGGCGACTAAAAGAACATAATGGTCGAAAGATAGGCAGAAGAGTTGCTCTTGAATTATCACCAAAGCCTAACTTGCCAACCCATTTGCCTAGCATGGCAAGTGTTGGTAAAACCCCTTAATAGGGGAATTTTCTGCAGTGGACAGTTAATGGTTGATATGAAGATGGTTTTAATGATTCTTTATCTACACCGATTCACTCTCAACCATCAAGAATATTCAAAACCGCAACAATACCCTTTCAATCATCTCTAACATACATCGCGTACTCCATTAAACTGGTCACTCTATTGATATAATGTGAGTCAAAAGCCACGTCGGCATTGCTGGCTGCAGATGTTGCGTTCAACGGAGCATGCCGCTTACATAAAAAACTCCTCTCTCGTATATCAAAACCCTCCATAAAAAGAAAACTTGCCACAAATGGGACAAGCGGTACCTCACTTCTGAACAAGGGACACACACCAAAAAGTTCTTGCCTCATCTTGATGACATAAGTAAGCTGTTTGTTGGTGTTGAGAGGTCGTTCGATCTCACACAGCTGCTCACGTGACATGGATACCATAAGAGTTATTTTAAGCAGTTCCACATAATGCATAATTCCGAGTGTTCGTGCGATAATAAATAATAATCTTTGGAACACCTACTTCAAAGCTGCCCCGTGTTCTGCAAATCTCATCTCCAATACGGATATACTTGCCAAATATACAGAATTAACATTCATTTTGACTTGACAGTCATTATTTGAAAGTCGGGCGTGCTGGTTTTTTTTTTTTATGTATTAGGCAACATGAAAACCTTAAGAAATTAAATGGTACCTAATTATTGTATGTTATTGCTGCTGACTACTATATCCTCAAAATTATATGTAGGAAAGGTTTATTATATATATAATAATTATATATAATTTATTAAATAAATAAATATAAATATACATTATATGTTAATATCGCACATCAAATTCTACGACAAACTTTTACTGTATCAAATCGCAGCTCTAGTTTGTACGAGTATAAGCTAATAAGTACAAGTGTGCGCAATCAACAAAACTAAGAAAATCAGCGATTTAAATAAAAAAAAATTCTTTCCCGTTGTCTAGTTGCAATAAGGTTTTAAAAATGAACATTACTTTTAAAAATATAACAATACTTTTTATGTATCTAAATATGTATAGTATACCTGTGTATAAGATCGTAATCAGTTCTTAAAAAAAAAAAGTTTTTTTCAGGGTCGGCGACGCACGCGTCATGTCCCTAGTATTGCAGGCGTTTATAGACTAGGGTAACCGCTTACCATGAGGTGGGTATGTTTTTTTATACCATCAATGGTATATTTGTTTGCCATCTCAAGGTGGCAAACAAACATACCATTGATGGTATAAAAAAAAATTAAGAAATTTTGATAAAAAAACATATTAAATAATATGAACAGAAAGAGAAAGACAGAAATACGATAATCTGAAAAAAATTGTACATACAATGTAGTTATTAGCGAATGATGTTAGAAAAATATTTTATTTATATTTGATATGATTATATTTACATTCATTTCTGTCAACCTATAGAATTAAATATTAAATCTGCTTTTTTTTAAACCTTAGTATTCTAAGTATTCGTAAATCAACCTCGTTTATTATATTATAATCTGCTTTTATAACCGTTTTGTTTACGTTGAGATAGTAACCACCAAACGAAATCTTATCTTAACATCACTCTTTCACTCAACGTTCTTTATTGCTAGTCAGTATACAGTGTACAGAATCTCTTTGTCTTTTACCCAATGTTGGGTGGTGTAAGTCACTAGACATTAATGCAAATTCCGAACGCATAAATTACGATTGAAATCAGTTATGTAAATTATGATAAATTTCTTTGCTTATTCAAAACTGGTGGTATCCCATAGTATATTGATGTGTAGTGTAGATGCCATATCTTACATGTGTTAATTTTAGAGATTATCTTTATTTTCAAAAAAACTTACAAAATGAAAAGATTAATTTTTTTTATAGAACTTAGAATGGCAAACAAGCTGACGGCTCACCTGATGGAAAGTGGTAACCGTCGCCTATAGACATGAACAGTACCATGAACATAACAGAGTATACTCTTTCGCCCATGATACCCCCCATGCGTTGCCATTCCTGAGGTTTCAGGTGTTATTCCTCTGTACCCAGTAAATTTCCTTAGTTCACTGAATTTTACTACTTCTATTACTTATATTAGGAGTCAGAAAAGTTACTTTACGATACTAATAACGTGATAATATATTCATGAATGAGTAATAATCGTATTAATAACTTCTCTTTGAATATAATTTTAGTGAAATAATTACAAAAAAAGTAGTAAAGCAAAACAAGTATAAGATGAAATTAGATTGTCATATCATATCAGACGTTTACTGTTCACTGCTAAATATAGCCCTCCTCCGTAAGAGGAGTTTATCCAGTAGTTGCCACGCTTGACTGACAGGTTGGCAACGATGTTTGGCTTTGACGATGTTTTAAGTAGGACGCTGCAACCTATTCCTATTAAGGTTCCTTAGTTGCCTCTTACGACATCCGCGGGAAAGGAAAGGGTGATTCATTTTATTCCGAAACCACACGGAAAATTAAAAATTATAGCTTAAATTATATTATCCTTTTTTCCAAATTAGACATACCTGAAATAAATGAGCCTATGTAGCAAGTAGGTTCTGTATGGTTGAACTAATCATAGGATGTAGGCTAGTTTTTATTCCGGTCAATCAATATATACATGAATGAAGTCGAGAGTAAAAAATTATAAAAATAAATATATAAAAAGTTAAACGTAGGTAAATTTGTCCGCTTATACCATCCACCTAGAACTTATCACTAGCGCAAGGTATGTTTGTTATTACTGTTTGTTTGTAGATAGGTATCCACGCTACGGTTGCATTAGTTAAGGACTGGGACATTCTTCAAAGGCGCGTTTAACTTTCCACGACTGTTGGCAGTCCTTTATTTAGTTAACCCTTTAGCTAATCAACAGATAAATTTTCAAAGGCAACTCTTTATTTTGAACTTTGATAAAAGAATTTTCCTGTTATAATTATACTGTCCACTTTCTTAGTTATGGAATGTTTCTTTCAGAAATAAGTTGGAGCGTTTGTAAAATGATACTGATTTATGTTGGATACTTATTTTTTATGTTTACTCTTGCTGTTTTCTTAAGCAGGCAATATTTTTAGCAGCTTGCCTACTGTTGTATATTTGAGATAATTTATGTATTAATTTTACTGTGACTTTAATAAGGTTTTTGTCGTTTCGTGTATATACGTAGTCTTAGGAAATTATTGAAGTATATCTAGTAAATATTGTTTAAAGAAAAAAGAAATTATTCTTATTATCGTTTAGGTTGTATGTTTTGTTAATTAATAACACTTTTGTCATTACTTTTGTTATTGTCTGAATATTTTTATATAATATAAGTTTATGAATAATATAATAAATATATTTTAACAAAACGATTAGACTTAGTATAAATGAACGAGTTTTGATTGTAACGTACAACATAATTACTTAACCAATAATATAATACATACGATATAATCTATTATATAAAATTCTGTAGTTTAATTCTTAGACTTTTAAATCGTAAATTTTACAATTTCGTCATGTTATTACTTATCATTATATTTCAAAAAAATAAACGTTATTAAAGTTAAAATCTAAACTAAATAAATAGTATACCTTAGTTGCATTAAAATTAAAACATAAACTAAATAAAGAGTATACTTTATTTGCATTTTGTAAAATTTTATATATATAATTTTAAACTTCGTTAAATACTACGGAAAATGTGATCACATGGACTATTAAAATGCCGTTTCGAAGTCAAATAAAGATTTTAATGCATTAAAAAGATCTATCGGAACGATCAATGCGAATATGAGGGGAACATAAAATAAAATTGGATGTAATAAAACGGGTAATACCTGGTGGTGAGGCCGGGGAGCATCGTATTCCTAGAGCCATAAGGTAGGAGCTACAGAATAAGCGATTGTTTTTTTCGCAGTTGACTTTAAAATATTAATATGTAATAATTTTTTCGTTGAATCCAAGTTATAAATTTGTAATAAACTCAAGTTGCCAAGTTTGTTTTTCCCAGTTCACTATCAACGTTGTTTGCCATTATTGTGATATAAATAATCCTAGAATTCTTTTACTTTATATAAAAATGGAATGGGAATCATAAGCCTCTTTTTGTCATTTTTCTCCCAAATGAATCTTGGGCCCAAATAACGGCAAAAGCTTTTGGGATATCCATATCATCATCTCCAGTTGTGAAATCAGTATGATGAACTTAGGATTGTCTATCGTGTTATGATTCACATTTCTTTGCAAAAAAATTTTAGTTAACAAATAGATCATTTCTTTAACTATAAGAAGCAGGATAATGGGATTATTTCGTGGCCACATTCTAACAGTTAGACATGGAGAGAACGTCGGTTATATCCTTGGTCCCAGTTCCCAGGTTTATATCGTTAGGTATGCTCTCATGCATTAAGCCCAATCTGTATGAATCGCTTTATTATGTGAATGTGTCCTTTTTTTACTCAGCAGTTAGCGATAAACTCTATGGACATTGGCGCTTAGGCTAAATCCTTACTAATATTATTACAGATGTGAAAAAGTGTTTGTTGCTTTTTGGTGCTTTAACATATACAGATAAGCCAAATGTTTTAAAATTTGGCGTATATTATGTATAATATTTAGAATAAAGAAGAATATAATAGATAATTTTAAATATCGGCTACAAAAACTCGGCTTTGCTTATTTAATGGTTTTCACTATTTAATTTTGCATATATTAAGCGATATATTTGCCAATTCTTAAAGAATTAGGAAAGTATTTTTGCATTCGGTTTATACTTTTATATTAATATTGTTACTATTTAAGGTGGTATTTTTTGTGGAAAAAAATCCTATAATATATTTAGATGCTTTAAAATTATTGTTAAATCGTAAAATTTATTAATACACAATAACATGAAACTTCTCTACGGGGAATATATTGGTTAACATAATTGGAAATAGTAACTGTTGCCAAAGACAACACTGTACCATGAGACCGTTTGAAACTCCTGAGAACGTGCTATGCCTTCTAAGTCAGCATTTTCACTAGCCATCTTACCTTATACATTAAAATAAAATAAATCGCTATTTCACACTAAAAATAAGGTTAGTTTATAAGTAGTAATTTCGCGGATGTTAAATTGTAATAAGTAAAAAAATGGATAAGAGTAAACATTGAAAGAAGTATACGCGGATGTAATATTGACTCGAATTTTAATGAAATACTGCTCATAGTTAACTGTATATGAAAGGTGAATAAATAAGATTAGATTGATTCTATTACTTAAATTTGTTTATTATCTCTTTTTCATTAGACATTTTATTTATTAGGCGTTTTATACAAAACTACATACGGTCAATTATTGAGAGTAAAACACACTTTTTTCGGTTAATCGCATTTACAGACCATATTGTCACTGTATTCGTTAATGACGGCGTGGCGTCGTTAATAACATGTCATAAAAAACTTCATTTACTATTTAAAAATAAAGCAGATAATGAACATTTTTAAAAATAAGACGAATAGAAATTAACTTATTAAGATTAAATTATTAGAAAAGAAAAACAAACCTTTTATTCTAGTTGTTTGTTTACTTTATTCCAATAAAAAGATATTTTTTACTTATGAAGATTGTTTATATACTATACGGACATTTCCCTAAATTCATGCTAAGAAAATTAATGAATATACAATAATTAAAATACGTAGATATTACAAAAGATGGCATTCAAAGGAAATGAACTTATGCTATAGGAAGTTTTCATGAGAGACATTAACAATTAAGAACTAAAAAAACAAAGAACACAATATTTATAATTATTTTAAACAAGTTTTTACCCGCGACTTTGTCCGCGTAACAGGGATTCAGTCGCAGGAATAAAAAGTCACCTAAGTTCTTCTTCATTTCGTGTACACGTTCTTATACGTGTATACCAAATTTCATAGGGATTAATTGAGCCCTTAAGATGTTAAAAGGTATTAAAAAATAAATAAACTGTAATATTTATAATATTAATACCAATGTCCTCGTTTGATTATTTAAAGCTTCATTACAATAATTTTATATTTCTAATAGAAAATAAATAAGGGCAGTACGCATCTTCACTAGAAATGATGACATATAACGAAATTGCATTTGGCAACTAATTATAGTTACTTCCCCGTAGTGTAATTGGAACGTATTAAAACCCGACTATCTGAAGGATATTATAGGTTAAACCTCGAATTATGGGTTGAACTCGTATCTCCTCACCTATTTCCGAGAAACAGTAAGATGCCGTTTGCTTTATCCGACATACTTAACATATAATATATTTGTGTATTACATATATAAATACTAGCATTTACCCGCAACTTTGTTCGCGTGACGGTGTAACGGTTCGTCATATGTGTAAAAATACACTTAACGCCATCTTGTGGAGAGGTGTTGAACTTGCAAGAAAATCAAATAATAAATTAATATTTAAATGTTTACAGAAAATGTATAAGGCTAGAAAACGATCTAACAAAATTAATACTATATGAATGTCCATTTTATATTAATTTATGATGTTTGATACTGATGCATTGTTAAATAGATGTTCAAAATGGTTACGGTAACCACTTTCCATCAGGTGGGCTGTATGCTTGTTTGCCATCTCAGTGGTACAAAAAAAATTTTATGTCATAATGGATCCGAATTAATAACACTACTATTTTCATATGAAAATCGTAAATGTTACAAAATTTATAAATTAGAAATTTAATTTTAAATTTTGATTGGATTTAGTGACCTTATAGGCATACAATTAAGACTTAAAATTAATTATTTCTCTTGCAAATTTTACAGAAGTATAGGAAGTTGGAAACATTCATCTACATTTTTACGTGAAGAGGGTGCTTTGCGGTATATAAATTAATAGAAATTCATTGATTATAAGATATGATTTTATGATAAAATTTAGTAATAAAATAAGAACGCATTATTGTGAAAATATAATTACGTAATTAACTTTGAAAAGAAAAATCTATTTAATCGGACATTAAATTTACTACCACAGATAAACTATGAATTGAATGATATTTTATGTACGTAGGTGGGAAGAATTTAAGTTTATCTACTGACTCTCTTCCTACGGGTTGATCTACTAATACCTGGCTACGGCCTATTCAACACTTTTAGTAGCTCTCTTCCTACGGGTTGATCTACTCATACCTGGCTACGGCTTATTCAACAAACAATCTTAGTAGCTCTCTTCCTACGGTCAATCTACTCATACTTGGCTCCGACCTACTCAACATTCACAAAACCTATCTTAATCCTTGAGTATTCTTGGTATTAAATAAATTATACAAAATTAAATATGCTATGTTTACATACAGATGTGGAAGGTAAACCCTATTCTACATATTTATCGGGCTGTCTCCACGGGTTGATCTCTAATGTCACAATGTAGTGCCGAAACGGAGCCTCTCCCATCAGTAAGTTCTGGTGTCTGAGTGATCTAGTGATTTCAGTCACATCTCGGGCTTTCTCCACAGTTTGGTCTTTATTGTCACATTTGAGCCGAAAGGAAACCCCCATAAGTAAGCTCGTGACTGAGTGATACTGGGACTTCAGTTTCGACTACGTGCTATATCTTTTTTTTTTTTTTTTTTTTTTTTTTTTTTTTACAACACAGGGGGCAAACGAGCATGCGGCTCACCTGATGGTAAGTGACTACCGCCGCCCATGATCACCCACAACACCAGCGGCATTGCAGGTGTGCTGCCGGCCTTTTAAAAAGGAATATACTCTTTTCTTGAAGGTTATGTTGTCGTATCGGTTCGGAAATACTGCTGCTGGAAGTTGATTCCAAAGAATGGTTGTGCGTGGAAGAAAGTGCCTTGAAAAACGCACGGTGGAAGACCGCCACTCGTCCAGATGATTGGGATGAAACTTTAGTTTGTGGCGGGTTGTACGGTGGTGAAAATCAGCAGCAGGTATCAATCCGAACAATTCCTCAGAACACTCCCCATGATAAATTCGGTAGAAGATGCACAGAGATGCAACATCTCTGCGCAGTTTCAATGGGTCAAGTCGGACAGTAAGGCGTTGACTATCGATAATTCGAGCCGCCCGACTTTGAATGCGGTCTAACGGAAGGAGTTGGTACTGTGGCGCTCCTGCCCACAGGTGAGAACAGTATTCCATATGCGGCCTGACTTGGGCTTTATATAATTTCAGGCGGTGTTCTGGCATGAAATATCGTCTCACCCTATTGAGCACTCCTAACTTTTTGGAAGCTATCTTAGCCTTCTCCTCCAGATGACCGCAAAACTGGACGTCGCAAGATATATCAACGCCCAGAATTCCTAGACTTGACTTTTTATCGAGGGAAGTGCCCTGAAAGTGAGGAGATACGACAAACGGCGTCTTTTTTGCGGTAAACGCGCAGACTTGTGTCTTTTTGGGGTTAAATTGGACAAGATTTTGTTCACCCCAGATCGAAACTTGATGGAGTGAAGTTTCGATTTCAGACACAAGTCTATTCCGGCACTCATCGGTATGTGCCCGCGAGATCTTTGCATGACCGGTATATAATGTATCTCCTGTACTGTCGTCCGCATAGCAATGAATATTACTTATCTGTAACATATCATTGATATGCAGAAGAAACAGAGTCGGAGATAGTGCTATATCTACGGGTTGATCTCTTAATGTCACCTTATAGGACCGAAAGGGGTTGCATCCAAAGTAAACTCTCGTGTCTGAGTGATCCCGGGACTTCAGTTTCGATCCTTTGCCATTGGCAAAACAACTACTCTTCTACTGGAAGCATTGTAGGGCTGGTGGATCCATTATAATGTTGATGTACTAATGTGCTTTTGATTTGGTTTGGAACTGAGAATACTCTGTACTTCCCTACCTACCCAGTGCATTATGCATCTTCAATATCCCTGTCTTTTCAAGAGGAAGAGCTAAAGATAGTTGGAAAGTCTTCCACTGGTTAGGGCGTGTGGGGGGCTCGACCACTCCTTTATTTATTTTTTTACAATTATTTCGTAATTTAATAGTAAATTAACATAACTTTTTAGTTTCATGAAATATGAGTATAATTCATTAATTATTATTAATGCTAAAGATTTATCAATCATCTTCATCGATGAACTCCTATCATATACCAATTAAAGAACTTCTTGGTTATTACGTACACAACGGGTCCTACATTATTAGACGATCACACATTTATTAATTAGGCCAAATGATCGAGTGTTCACTATAATGATCTAATTATATTTATGTGTTTAGGGTTTAAAAGGTTGATGACCTTTATTTACTTTCCAAAAAAAATCTGTAGGGCGGGGGGATCATTACAACGGGGATGTGTTGATTGACTCGTATTATTTATACGAGTACTACTTGTTCTTTCATGACGATTGGAACCACTAACACGATAAGGGGCAACAAACAAACAAACTTATTTTCACATTTATAATATTAGTAACAATTTCGATATCTTTATGCTAAATCATCATCATTTAAAAAAATGATATTAAACAGTGCTATCTAGCTCTAAACTAAACAGAGCTTTTAATGATGATAAAGAACTACCGATTTAACTTGCATGTAATTTGGTCGAGAAAACTCGACTAGTTTCGGCACTATTCGGGACCATTAATCTTGAGCAGCTCTGAAGCTAGCGCGAGCCTGACTCGCGTAAGTTAAACCTGTAGTTATTACATTAATATATAATGTGTACTTACGAAAGTTTTACCAATAAACAAATTTTGTTCTTGACATATATACATTACATAATATTAATACAAACAATAGTATATGGTATGTATGTACGTATATGTACAACGTAGAGATGAATACAAATGTGTATGTGTATATGTGAATACAAATGGGATCGAATCCATAATCGTTTAAAACTTTAACAGACATTTCATTTAAATAATATTATTTTCAATACTTAAATAGGGCTTAATTTTTATTATGTTTAGGTTCTTGACAGAACGTTAGATACTCTCAATCTATTTTACATATCTCCCCGTTTTGCGTAGTCAAAGAAACCCCGTGGACTTGTTCATTTACGAATATAATTATGACTTTGAGAATTATTAAAATATAAAACAAAGAACAATGAAGACATTTGAATTAACTTCATAAAATATATTAATTTTGATTGCCAGTTTTATGTTATACATGTCACAAGGAAAATATATTGTAAGAGATTTCGTGAAATAACTAGGGGTACCACGAAATCGTGTAGAATATTCAGTATTTATAATCTATTACGTGTTATTAATAAAAACATTAAAAAATTGGCATATTTCCAGAGTTACATTGTTTACTCCTTAAGAATTGTTTTGTTAAAATAATATTGTTATATCAGCTGTCGACTGTCTACTGTTGAATATAAGCCTCTCCCATAAGGGGGTCTTGCCAGAAGTTGCCACGCTTGGCAGACGGGTTGGCAACCGCAGTTAGGCTTTGATGATATTTTAAGAGGGACGCTGTTGTCTATCCTTCGATCAATAAGTATAAATTTAAAATGATGTAATAATATGAATTTATTCTGTTATCTCTATTATGATAATTTTTTTTTTCATCAATAATATGCGATTATTTAAAAAACTTAAAGTTCTCTCAAGAATTCACTATGCACTCGTACATAGTTACATTTAATGTTTTAGTAAGAAGAAATAATGTATAAGAATATTCGAGATTCCTTTGATTTGGTGGTATCCCTAGGCATTTCACGAAATTTCTTTTATGTTCACTTCACTGCGACATACTGATCTATTTAATGTATGTACGTTTAAAAAGAGCGTCCTCTACTTGACCGAATTAATCGTATTGTGAAAAGAAGGAAAATTAAAAGTACCATAACAATACGTAAAGAAAACGGAATAGAGTATGTCATTGTGTTGAATCCCCGGAAATCAGGATACAGGCTAAATGCAATTTGAGTACAGATAATCTGTTTCTAATGGAAATAGTAGAAACGGTTTTATGTATGCGCATATTCGGTAATGTCAGCTAATATTAACGGCAATGATCAAACTCTATGGTTTCCAAATAGTTTCGTTAGCATTAACTATCCGGTTCGATAGCTAAATGTTTCAGGGCGATATCTGATCGGATTGTTTTAATCGCTTATAGAATTTAAGGGACAAACTGGTTTGAGTGAAATACCTACTAGTTTTTCAACCATGAGTCGACCTATTATTATATGAACATTGTACGATTTGGTATATTGGTTATGCAACACTTTAACACACCTCACCTTCTAGAGGACGCGAATTTGATCTCTGCACAATACAAATATTTGAATTCATCAATATGAAATAATATATTCATGAATCTTTCATTTATGCATAATATATATTTAAAAAAATATTTAAGTCAATTATAATTACACAAAATTATTAATATAGTATATATTAAAAATGTATTAAAATTTCTTTAGGGTCGCCAACGAATACGTGACACCCCTAGTGTTGAAGGAGTTCATAAGCTACACTGACCGTTTTCCATAAGATGGACTAATATGCTTGCTTGCCACCTTCGTGGTATAAACAAAAATAAAAATAGTATAACTAATTATAATTATAGTAAATTATCTGGTACGCATAGTTTATATTACGCTAAAATTATGATAGAGCTTAATATGCTTTATCTAGATTGCGATTAAATGGCGTTGTTATGTTTAAGGGTATTTGTTATTATTATTACATTTTTCATAGTACTGGAAATGTAAACAAGCTATCTGTATATAGCAATATAAAATATAAACCTTTAGATAAAAGTCAGTCATAAGTAATACAATTAAAAATAAAATTTTATGCGCTTTCTATCTATCTATAACAAATATAAATTTTAATGTTTTTATGTAATAAAGTACATAATATAACAATAATGATCATTTTTTATAATAGCACTAGCTGTACTTCGCGGCTTCGGCCATGGTTGTATCGTAATATTGAATAGCCTTCATCTAGAAATGATATTTAAATGCAATATTTTTTTTTAAATCCAACTAGCGCGATTAATCAAATAAATAAACACATTCCCTTTATATATTATATTAGTATAAGTATTTAATTAAATAAATACTTATATCAGCCGTTAACTGCTGAACATAAGCTTCTCCTTATTGGAGGGTTTGCCAGTAGTTGCCACGCTTGGCTTGGCTTGACAACCGTAGTTAGACTTTTGGCGGTTTTTAAGATGATGGCTAATACCCATCCTTCGATCATTAAATTCCCTTAGTGGACTTTAACGGGAAAGAAGGGGGTATATGTACACATATTAAAACAAGTAATTTTAAGACTATTATATAAAAATGAATCGACTTTAACAGTAAGAATTATTATGTGAATAAATGAATAATTATAGCTAAAGTAATGGGACTAAACCCAGTTGAATTCTAAGACAATAAATATGATCAATTAAAAAGTGGCAACACACTAAATATGAAAATTCGATCCAGATATAATTTTGTCGTTTTTAAGTAACTTCATTAAAAGATAGATATGTAAATATAATAACAATTAGGTCTAAACCTAGAAAATACGTTTAGTCTAAACAAAAAGATAACAAAATTAAGTGGATTTTTCTCTTAATGCTTACAGTATAAAAATCTAATATCTAAAATAATTTATTATAATCTTATTTTTTTTTATACAACTTAGAATGGCAGACAAGCTGACGGCCTACCTGATGGAAAGTGGTAACCGTCGCCTATAGACATGAGCAGTACCATGGACATACTGTTTCGCCCATGATACCCCCCATGCGTTGCCATTCCTGAGGATTCAGATGTTATTCCTCTGTACCCTGTAAATTCACGCCATATCCCACCCTTCAAACCGAAACACATCCATGCAAACACAACTGCTTCACGGTAGAAACACGAATATTATATAAAATGTATGGGCCTACGAACTTCAGAGCTATAAATCATATAACGTTACATCCTACATCCTCATGAAGGGTTTAACAAATTACTCGTGATTAAAATAACTAACGTCGGCGTAAACTGTTCATTGTTTCATTAGACAACACTGACAGAAACTTATCCTTGTCGCCCGAGGCGTCAGTGTCAATGATTTCACTACCCTTAAGGGTATAATATTCTTGGCATTCTCAAATTACCTAAAGGGGGAGGCACTCAGAAGGGTTTAATCGTCCACCCCTTAGAGGACCTTAATGATAATAAATTCAATATCCGCAAATCATGGTCTCAACGATAATATAATTTGCTTTTACGAGGTATCTATTTAGAGGTCATGTAATTATTAGTATAATGTGTAGGTTGTTCAAAATGACCCTTCATAGATACTAATAATTATAATTTATTATAAAAGGAAAATTAAAAAATAAGTGAATAATGACAATATTTAATATATCACGGCAATAGACTGCTTTTTTATTTAAACTTAATGTGATTAATATCATAAAGAAAAAAGAACTAGCATATTTATAAACGGAGGTTATAGGCCATATCCAGATGTAACACTATATGAAAATTACGATGTATAATATTTTTTTTTTATCACCAAGATACATAAAGAACCAAACTAATTTATTTTTATTTTGTTTTTATGACGACAAAGATACACCACTTTATAACCAAAAGAAAAAGTATTTTAAAATTGTAACAAATTTAAAAATTTACAGTTGCAGTTTAAATTATAATTTACCGTAAAAATTACTTCGATCTTGATCTTAATATAATATATTCACAGGAACATGGAAAAATAAAAAATAAAATATATATCTGTTGTCAATTTAAAAAATAATCGTTGGTATAGAACTAAATTATGTATTCGCAAAAAAATGAAAAAAAAAACACTTCCCGGCTTCTTTTCTTTAAGAAAGAACATATACCTAGAAAAAAAACCTAATTCAACACTAATATGATATATATGTATTATTATTTTAATTTATAATCATAAAATATTAAAAGAAAATAAAATACTTCTATGATTAAATTGAAGAAACGAGTTCTAATAGTGGAAATTTACACAGCGCTGTGGCCTTCGCAATCTTAATTAAACTGAAAACTGGCCTTACTTGTTAATAAAATTATTCCTTTGAAAATATACTTTACAAAATAGAAATTTTACGACTTTGTCCTATCTTGTCCTTTTTATTAGGTTTTAAATATGTACTTTTTTAGTAATATAGGATAATAAGCTATAACGGGGAAGACCTATGTCCAGTTGTGAGATGTTAATGGTTCGTATTAGATGAATAACTTTTTTAGTATAGTAATGACGATTTTGATCTATAACATAAACTCGATAAGCAAATATTTATATGGATTTTTAGTAGTATAAAAACAAATTAAAATAGCTGAAATAAAAAAAAAAAAACCAGCTTACAACGATTTAAACATGACTTTTTTAAGTTCTATATTTTTTTAATTGGACAGGGTTCATTTTTAAAAGGATTTCTTTAAATTTACTAAATATCTAGTTCATTCTGTTAATAATTTTTACATGGAAAAGTAAACGTGTAATTTATTAAATATAATTTAATTAACTTTATTTTATTTTAGAAATTATGTATTAACAGCTGATAGCTGCTGAGAAATGTAAACAATTATTGACATTTTGCTAAAAAGGAAAGTACTTCTTCACAATAGCTTGTCGTTTATAGAGATCGGTCTTTGTTTAGACATGTCAAACTAAGTTCGAGCTACGGTGTTCTATTAGTATTCAGTTGGTACAATATTGTTTGGGATCTGATAGCTCTCAAGAGTATAATATTGTGTTTTGGCAGCTCTAAAATTGCTTCCAAATGTTTTTATTTCAGTCAGCAGTAAACGGTATGTTTAACTAGCTGTATCCCGTAGCTTTGCTCGTATGAATCAGTAAGTATATAAAGTATTCTATGTGCTAAGTTAGAATATAATCAAAGTAACAAATATTCATTCATCCATCGTTACAAATTTTTGCATTTATAATATTAATAGGATATGTAAATGTGTTAGGGATATTATTAACAGATTTAAGATCGTATAACACAGCTAGAATCTAATATCAGACTCAAATATGGAATGATATAGTCTGTATCTCACTGGGGCTTCTATTTAAATATATTAGACTCCTAAAAGGAGTTTCTCAATTCGTCACTTCTTTCTGAATATATATATATTTTATATATTTATGCAATTAATGCTATTTATTCCCTTTTAAGATTCCATATTAATTTAAATAATTATTGAAGCTACTGATCGTAGTAATTTAATTTAATTTTAAAGTGAAGCGAATTTCATATTTTATGTGTTACAAATATATCGTGTTTTAAATTTAAATATTCTTAATCTAATTAATAGTAACGCATGAAGGGTTTCATGGGTGACACAGTATATTACGTTATGTCCACAGTACGTGACATGAACAATATCTATATGCGATATTTCACGTTACCCCTTTTCATCAGGTGGACCATCAGCTTGCATAAAAAAGTCGAATTTTAAGTGTTAATGAAACATGTCTTTGTATTTTTGTAACGATTGAATAGTTGTTTTTGTAACGTAAATGTACCTATATGTAAGATCTTTTGCAGATGTATGCAAAATAACTATTAACACATAATTAATATGTGATTTCTTATATACCCGAATAGTCTTACTCAATTGATTACATCATTCACTGCCTTTTTCACAATGTACACAAAAACATTGTGAAAATACACAAAATTGAATTGGAAACCATGGAGCAGGGAATGCGCTATATCCCTATTAGGGGATGGTTTTAGAGTGGTTGTGTGCTGTATCACGTCTCTAGTTTTTTTTTTTTTTGTAAAGCTCCAATGCTCTAAACACAAAAGTGAATGTTGTCTGTCTATTAAATTACTGAAATATGATGTAAGAAAACTAAAACGATTCTATAACAGGATGTTGATAGATCAAATACAGTTCAACTAAAAATTCAGTTAGCAGCTTTTTTTAATATTTTAAATTATCATACGTTTGGAATGATTTACAAAATACAAATAAATTTTTTTAAAACATTAGTATTAAACATTAATATACCAGCAGATTTTGAATAAGATAATAAAATGATGATTAGAGTTTTTTTTATGGGTGAAAGTGGGATGGTTACTACGTTTACGCTATCGGTATATGCTGGCAAAGCATCAGTGAGAAATGATAGGTGAGGATGAATGCAAGTCAGTTAGCCACAAGAATTAATCACAATGGTTTCCGGGAGGAACCGCGTGGAGATCAACATGATAGAGTATATTGCTAACGATGAGGCTGTTAGACCCCACTACTTACAATCCCATACGCCTCAGATGGTTAAAGTTAGTGGAATGAATAAGTGACAATACCGCGTCGAAATATATATTGAATTATTGAATTGCCACAAAACAAATGAAGTTCGAACCATATTAATTATGAATTATGTCGAAAATAGATCCTGTATGTCAAGCGCAAATTTCGTATCATTTGTTATCTAAAGCGTTATATCATAGTTAAACCATGATGTGTATGTTAGGCAAGAGAGATTTGAAGTTAAAACTGATTTTAAGACATAACGTAATAGATTCGAAATGGAAGTAAACTTTTAATAAAGATATGTTACGCTATATCTTTATCAAATCGCTACGGTAACCGCTTACCATCAGGTGGGCCGTATGCTTGTTTGCCACCTCAGTGGTATAAAAAAAAAAAAAAATCAAAACTTATACAAATAAAGTAAATCTTGATTATCTGAAGTATGTAGAGTTTCATACTAACTTTCAAGGTCGTACTGTGGAGTGCGAGACGACTTTTTCTTTAATAACTTCAATCCATTCTTTTAAACTTTATTATACAAATTTTTTGTTTTATTATTTTGTTCAATTTTATTACCATTCCAATATGTGAGATAAATATTTATTACACATTATTGTCAGTCACGTGTAAAGGCCCTATGATATTTTTTGTCATTCATCAATCTCTAACCGTTGTTAAATATCCGTCCATATTGTGACACGTGTTATACCTTTAAAAAGGCGTCATTAGAATATTAAGATGGGATCAGAAATCGATAATATCGTGTCATCAATAATAGCTGTAGATTTAATAACGGTCGAAGTTTGATCACTGATGGGGAAGGTTAGGCATTCACCTTTACTAGTGGTAGTTAGCCCTCTAAATTAAATATTAAATTCAAGTTCAAATTCATACTCTATACTCAAATAGACATGTTTATAAGCTGAAATAGACTTGACTATCGGTGTACATGTATTATTACTTTATTGAATAGTAGTAGTTATTTCTCTTCATTGAATATTAAATCTAAATTTAAAATCATCTTCACTCAAATAAACTTAATCATCATCTTTACTCAAACTCAAATAATCTTGAGTATGGGTGGCCTTGAATATGTATTAATACTTTATTGAATAGTAGTAGTTAGTTCTCGTCATTAAATATTAAATCGAAATTCAAAATTATCTTTACTCAAACAGACTTGTTTACAAGTTCAAATAAACTTAATTATCGGTCCTACATATGTGTTACTTTGTTGAATTCCACTAACATTAGTATATATTAACGCTAGTGGAATTCAACAAAGTTATAATTATTTAGTGACCACTGATGTAGTTTTCCCCAAAGTACTACCTTATTCAATAAAATACAAGAAGAGGAAATGTGTATTTGAAACGGTGTAGCTTCAAAAGACATTTAAATAAGTTATAGTCGAGAAATGATCGTTTTTATCAATAAGCTCAAGTTAGATGGGAAAGCTTAGTTCCTCAGACATATACGGGCGTTGAGACAGCGCCGGAAAAAATGTAATCCTTAAAACAAAGAGCTCTCTGCAACTACTCATTCCTCACATTTCATTTGATATCAATCACGGCTTACGAAGTTTCGGTTACACTCGGCAGCAGTCGGCAAAGTTCGGTTGTTTAGATCGCGCCGACTGTACCTCAGTGTGTCTACGGTTCTACGGGGGTTGCATGTGTCGTAGAGTACGTCGTAGTCACGTAGCGGGAGCTTCGAATAGCTACGAATAGTGCGTTTCAATACTAACTAATTTAGTGCTAAAAATAAAATTACGTGAACAGCGTGTTGTTATGGTGTACTTCAATTATTAAAGGATTAAAGCTTGTTATTTCTTTCATAATCGTTATATGGTAAGTGATTTATCATTTATATAAAGTAAACCGTCAAGAAATTGAAAGACTATTTGTCTTCACGCCAATGTATCTTGTTACCTCTGTATCTTTTCTTTAGGGATAACTTATTTTCCGTGGCGTGAGAAACGCTTGTTAACTTCGAGTTGACAGGTGACAGGATATTTATAGTTTTTCTCGCTACTTTATTTCTAGCAATATTTTTTTAACTAACGTCATTGTTGAAAGTTCTTGAATTTCAATAGATTTGTGATTATTGGTATTTTTTTTTAATAAATTAGTAGTTAACATTATAAAAGATCTATGTTCAGCAGTGGACAGATAATGGCTGATACGATGATAATTATATTATAATTATAAAAGATAAAATTAAAATAAAATGTCATTACATATATTACTCTGCCAAATTAATCAGATTTAACTATTGTTCAAAGATTTTGAAGTTCTATGTAGAATAATATTTATAATTTAATATCAAATGTAATTAATACTAGAGATATAGATTTATATCTTTTATTTAATTCAAATCAAATTTTAAGATGTATTGAAAAGTTGCGAAATTAAATACATGAATTAATATCGACATAAAATTCAAAGTAATCAAGATTATAAGATTAATTCATTACCTTTAAAAATTAATGTTAATGATTACATAAATGAATGAAGAAATTAATACCTATATATTGTAATATTATATATTACTAGGTAAGTGGTGTACACATAATACACAAATTAATTGTGTATCATATATTTATGTGTAAAATTGACAAGCTTAATACTGGCGTTTCTTTACCAGCTGACTATTAAGTAGAAACAAAAGACAGTTAATGACTAGTAGTAAAAATCTATGACATTATAATATTATTAATTAATTTAGGTGCTGTAGCAACCTAAATTAATTAAATACATAAATTATACATAAATATTATCATAATATTGTATAAATCCAATAATTTTACCTCAGAGATAATTTTTTTAGAATTACGATATATAAAAGTTATTTCATTGATATGTATATAAATCAAATTCAAAGTTGAAATTTACAAATACTGATTTCAATCGTGAAAAAAAACAGTTAATTTGATTAAAAAATCAAAGTATTGAATTGATTTCGATACAATTTCTGTGGGACCAATTTGAAAAATTACACCATCTTTTGTACCAACACACAATATTACATTTATCGCTGTTACACGGCAGAAATACAGTCCAGTGATATAATGGTCTACCAAACTTTTTATAAGAAGAAGGAAGGGACGACACGAAGTGTTAAGCTTACCTGATGGCGAGTGATCATCGTTAGAATATATAACGATCCACTGGAGATACTTACTCTCTCACAGTTGTATACTTGTCTTTTTTATATTATAAACGTGAAATGTTTTCTTAAAAGATGTTTGGATGTTTGCTACTAAGTCATGGTTAAATAACTGGATAGATTGGAATAAATAATAAAGAGTTTTGTACATAAATAGACTATGTTTTATATTTCTATAAAGGATACTTTTATTCTAATGCCAAAAGTGAAGCAGCAGAATGGAGTTAGTCAAAAGTAAATTAATATCTCCGTCGTAAAGTAATGTGTCCGTGTGGTCCCGGTATAGTAATAGGCCACCCTTTCCTTTCCTGTGGTTGTCATAAGAGGCGACTAAGGGAGGGCGAGGGATGGGCAGCAGCGTTCCTTTTAAGACCTCTCCAAAACCTAACTGCAGTTGTCAATTCGCTTGCTACTGGCAAAACCCCCCTAGGGGGAGGATTATGTTGAGCAGTTAAAGGCTGATACGGTGATGACGATGAAATTAATGTTTCTAATTTACATAGAAGTGAATGATGTTCCACACTTAGTTATATTGTTAACACACAGCGTCGTCTATATATATATGTATAACTAGAATTTTATTAACTTTTAAAAATACATTAAGCATTATCAGAATTGTAGATATAATGATATTAATATTCATTTGACTTTTAAAGGACGATGCGTAGGTGATGTTCAATTCTTTTTTTACTCTATTCTGTATGAAGTATTGTTGAATATAAGACATGATTAACAGTTTTCTAAAAATGTAAGACTTTTTTTTCACTTTTATTTAAATAATACTGAATGCGTTATTATTATTACGAGTATATCAGCCATTGACTGTCCGCTAATAAATATAGGGCTCCGCCATAAAGGGGAGTTTTACCAGTAATGTAATTTTTAGTTGTACGCGGGTGAACAACCGCAATTAGGCTTTGGTGATGTTTTAAGAGGGATTGAATGAATACAAAAGACCAAATGATAATCATCTCTTCTTGAAGTTGATTACAAATATTTACTATCATTCAAAATCACAAATTATAATATGCTTGTATAGAACCGTTTTTTTTTAAATAGTTTAAACAGCGCCCCTATTAAAATATCTTTAATGCCTGACTACGGTTGTCAATCCGTCTGTCAAGTGTGGCAGTTACTAGTAAAAGCCTCTAAGAGGGAGGCTTATGTTTAGCAGTGAACAGTTAAAGATTGGTATGATGAAAGAAGTTACTCCATAGCTCAGCAGTACCATCTCTCAGCGAGCTTACCGCTTATATGTACGCCGCTTAATATCTTTAACGTTAACAATTTATGATATTATATAAAATTTCATACCCTATTTGAGAAGGTAAATTGGTTGAATATGTTTATTTTTGTCCTTAAACAAATATGCTTTGTATACACTGGAGCTCAACGGGAGCGATGATAAAAAAATATCAGTGCGGTGTTATAAAAAATCGTTAATTGAATTTTTTGCGTCGTTTTTTAGCGTATGTATAAATATGCTAATGACTGTTTTGAGTAGGTGTTAGTCATAGGACTTCTTTCACTATAATTATACGTGGAACAATTTAGGCGTGTATGTTCGTTAGTAGACAAAATTTCCCTTTATACTTATAGATGTCTGTTTACAACGTGGTGCTTAAGAAGATTGCGTTATTTTGCGTAAAAGAGGTACCAAGTTCGATTCCCGGTCACGTCAATTTTAGAAACGGACGTTTATAAATTGTCTCGTGTGGTACAACCGGGAATACTTAATTCCAGGTTGTGCCCTAAACTTATTGTTGCCCGGTTCCTTATAACACTGGGTAACCTAACCTGAGGAACAGGTAATTATGTGGCATTTATGCTAATTTCCAACTAGAGATAATCCTCGATATAAATTTTAACCCGGTCATAATAAAACTCCTGAAATTACATGATACCACGTACCCGTGTCGTACACGTATACGGCTTATACAAAGGCAAATTTTATCTATGCACAAAATGTCATTAGCCTACCATGACAGGACTTGTAACGTACCGGGTATAGAGCCTACCTTTGCTTCTGGGTTTAATAAAATTAACAAGTTTTACCTACACTGAAGAGTCGGATAGTAAATTTTATACACAAAGTATAGAGCAAGGTAAACCGGCATAGTCCCGCCAACTGTTGTGAATACCTCTCGTTTTCAATTCTTCGAATTCATTTATGTTTGTGTGTATTTTTTATGTGACTATAGTACTATTATAACAAAAAGCGAGTTGACAGAACAAATTGATTTGTGTCGTAGAAAAGTTAAAACATCAATATTACTATATATTTTTATATTAATTATAATAATCAATACAAAAAGCTGTAAATTATTTTTAAAAGTTAAAAAAAAATAAACTTCTTTTGACGTAATTTGTAAGAAATATAAAATATTATACTATCACTATAAATGTCATATTTGTACATACATAACTAATATAAATAAGTGACTCAGGCCTTATGGTACATTAAAATTTTTATCTTCATTCACGCGGGCGAAAACACAAGTTTATAAATAGTTTATTCATAATTAGCAAATAATTACGTAATGGATATTAAAAGAAGAAAAAATTAAAAAGAAATCAATTACATGCCTTGAATAAAAGACGTCTTTTCCAGGAAGATCGTCCAATGTATTTATACACCTCGTAATAGGAGTTTTAAAAAGAAATTTTGGTTTTGGCAGCCCCTCTCGCTTCCATTTCCGGGACTAATAAGGTCCGTCGTTGGTAGATACGTCGAAACATAATAATTATCTATTAATAAGCATGAAAATATAAAAAAAATAATAGAGATATTAGAATTGCTAATTAGTATTAAAGGTAATTTTCTTATCAAAAAAGTTGACAAAAAGTATGCATTATAATACTTTTCGAATATGTATTTTATTTCGTATATTAGTAGTATGTATATAAGTTAGCTGTTTGTTTGTTTCTGTGGCTTTATTCGATTACATTTGTTATTACCTGTTGTTGTGGAAATTTCTTGAATTACTTTTAATTTTTTGACTTTAGTGATCTTATATAATAAAAATCATATTTAATTTTCAGGTATTATGGTTTATTTGGTTTTTTAATCACAGTATTTACGAACGTATAATAACCATCATATTCTTGTAAAAAACGTTGTGATGTAGGAAATAATATTTATTAATATCTTATCTTTTCAATAAAATGTATTTAAATATTATTCTGTATACTTTAAAAGTAGTATAAGTAACAGTTACAAAAACGCTATTGAAAAATAAGTAATGAAGTTACATGTGTACGTAACTTCATCGCATGACTATGGAAGTTTTTCCGTAGTCATATATGACATTTACATAATTGAAATAAATCGAATGAAATCTTGTTTATAAAAGCTCTTTCTGTAACATAAAATTTCTATCGATGATCTGTATGAGACATATACAATAGAAAACTTGCTTTTAGGAATCAGGTTAAAGTAGGTAAATAACATTTCGAATTAAGCAGAAGACGTATCTCCAATTTCATCCCATAAATCGCAGAATAGGCCCACGAGTGTAATATCTATGAAATATGCGTTTGTCCAAGCACAAAGCAACAGTACGGCGAGCGGACGGTATGTGGCTTTATTCACAGTGAAATTCCAAATATTTCAATATCAAGTAAACAATGAATTTTTATTCAAAGCGAATACGCGATTGTAACATTTTCTACATGCAAAATCCTCTGTTTTTTTTAACTACAAAAACTTGATGCCTTTTGCAACAGTAATCAATATCGGTTTGTGATAAAATAACTAGTTATTAAATCTATATTAATGAAATTATTATTAAATGATTATTTTTTATCAAATGATTATTAATAAAATATAGTTTAATCATAAGTAACTCCAGATGTACTTCGGATATAGCTGCGAGAATAGCAAACAAGTCTTCAATAACAAAAAACGCCTTTTTCAGGTTAAGATAACAAAGGATATTAGAAAGCGGCTTATCAAGACCTATATCTAGAGTATAGCTTTGTATAGAAGTGAGACGTGGATACTAACACAGAAAGAAATAGATAAACTTAGAGCCTTTGAAATGTAGTGCTGGAGAAGGATGGAGAAAATTAACTGAAAAGATCAAATTAGTAATGAAAGAGTTCTACTTAAGGTGAAGAAAAGAGACAAATTATAAGAACTATTGAGGCCAGAAGGGGAAAAATGTTAGGACACTTGATACGACACGACTAACTTATGAACATTATAATAGAAGGTAAGATAGAAGTAAGGAGGGAAAGCGAGAAACCAAGACATAGTTACATAAGGAAAAAGTTGGTGTTGTGTCGTATCAAGAGGTGAAGAGACTCTCTGAAAATCGTAGTGAGTGGCAAGAGGTCCACTGATAAGAGCACAGCTCCTTAATAGGATAGATAGCTAGAAATCTAGATTTACAATCATATTTTGGAAAGATTATAAAACGTTTTTGTGTATGTATAGTAGTATTGATAACTTTGTTATAAATTATTATGAAAATTAATACAAAAATATAGATTTATTATTTAAATTTTTTAAGGATATTAAAGAGATGAAAACACGTTGTAGCATCTTACGTGAATTTGTAATATGTGCAAGCGATAATGCGCTTACTTAGCGTGAAAATTAAGGCCAAATTACACCCGCTATCATTATGATAATAGACACAACGTAACGCCATTTTCAGTACAAGAGGTGATTAGGTCCGGAAGAGATTAAGTAATCATCAAAATGAATGATCTGGCAACGTATGATACATTAATCTTGAGAAGTGATGAGAAATTATAGAGTTAGAAAAGGTTGACAACATAAGCTAGGATAGTGCCGTAGAATGATATGTACATATGTCATGATATATTACTGTTATAAGAAAAACATGTAATTGTGTCATCATTATTATCACATCAGGAGTTAACTATCCACTGCTGAACATAGGCCTCTCTCTATTAGGGGGTTTTTCCAGTCGTTGCTATGTTTCACAGGAGGGTTGGCAACTGCAGTCACGCTTTGGTGATTTTTAAGAGGGATGCTACTGTCTAACCCTCACTCTCCCTTAGTCGTCACCTACGGGAAAGGGATGAGTGGCCTATTCTATGAAGGGACCATACAGTTAAATTATCATATCCAATATCTGGTTATTGTCAATCATCATGTCAATCGTTAATTGTTCAATGTTGAACATAGTTGCTATGCTTCTCAGGCAGGTTGGCAACTGCAGTTAGGCTTTGGAGATATTTAAAGAGAGATATTACTGTTTTTCTTTCGAATTTAGGTTCCCTTACTCGCCTCTTATGACACTCATGAGAAAGAAAGTAGTGGCCTATTCTGTATCGAGAAAACACAGCGAGTAACTGTGCGATGAATTTAAATATCCGTGCACAACATTTTTTTAATGGATGGAAATGAAATGGTTACCGCGTCTGCATTATTGGTATACAATTATGGGGAATTTGTGAAGGATGATAGGCGAGGATGAAAGTAAGGCAGTTGGCCTATCGTAATGAAAACATAAACAATAAGTTATGATGGTATCCAAGGAGAACTATGTGAGGGTCGACCTGACATGGTATATTTTGAACAATTGGGTCACTAATTCCCATTATTAACAACCCTTTCTCCTCCTAAACATCATATAGACATGCTGTTTATGTACTAGATGTTGTACAACAAAATTGTATGATATAATTACAACAATCAGGATAGGTTAACATACAATAAAGCTGGTTTTTCCTGCATCAGTTTTCTAATTGTTAAATGTTTAAGCTTTTTGACTGTTTGTAACGATGGGCTGTATGTTTGTTTGTCGTCTTCGTTGTTTAAAAAAATATTTTATACATACTCTCTGTAATAACTAATAACTTCAATAACTCCTGTATATGTTGACTTGAAGATATTTAAGAAGGAAGAAGATAAGAAAGAAGGAGATTGATTGAATTGGTTATTAGTTGTCTTGATTTAGAAGGAGTGAAAGAATATGATATATATATTAGTATTGTATATATGTATTAATAAATTTGGAGATATATATTGTGATAAAAAAATGTTTTCTGTTCGTTACTTAAGTAAACAAGATTGTCAAGTATGTCAAATTTATTTTTCTCTACCGGCGTAGATTTAAAAACATAAGTTAGTAATCTACACTACTCGTAATATTAAAAACGATCTATCTAGTCGTTTTAATTATACGATGTGTGTGGGTCCATATGTACAGACAACTAAAAAAATATTACTTTATTTTTATTAATGTTGGGTAAAAATATGGAACGATTTTATAGTTCTACTGCCAAATGTCAAAAAAATAATCTAAATTGAACGTTCTAATCAGTTGTTTAAAAACAAATAATATAAATAAATTTCTCATAAGTACTATATTATAGTTATGCACTTAATACCACGTCTCCGTACAGAAAGTTTTTTGTTTATAGAATAGTGAGTAGGATTTAATTATATGCTTGAAATTCTTGACGTTAATGAAATGGGTGAGTACGATCCGTATTTCAAAGCAAATATGACATACAAACAGAAGCAGTTGTCATAACTAACATTGAGTAAGAAGCGAAACAAACTTGTTATATTGTGAAGGTATCGTAATGTTAATTATAAATAATTTATTTCAGATGCAATATTGAATAATTTATTCATAAAACAATGATTTATAACCAACAGCAACCTCAATTCGATGATTTTTTTTCTTAATTGGTATTCTTTTTATATAGTGACATTAGCTACAGATTGATTAAAATTTATAAATGTTATTAAAAAATATCTATGTCTATATAATAAATACCCAAATATATGTAATATTATTTTAGTATAGTTAAGAAATTTTCTATAAACGTGTATAATAGCGAGTACAAGTAAGAACGAATAGATATAAGCTAAGATAGTATTATATTATCTGTGGAAAAGGCTTCTATCATTAAGGCAGGTAATGGGTAGAAAAAATAAAAAAAATGTTGTTCCAGTACGTTAAAGTAGCATTTATTTATTCTTTATTAACCACATTACAAAAAACTTTTGGTACAAAAGGCGAACTTAATGCTATATAGTATTCTCTCCCAGTCAACCTTTGACAAAACAGAAAAGTAATTATGTGGTGAAAATTTGAAAAATAGCAAGATATAGCATTTAGTATGCTAAATAGTGTTGCATTAGAAATAAGTATTTACTTTCCACTTTCTTCTTTTTGCCGAACAATTTAAACCACGATCTTTAATTAAAATAACGAAAAGATCTTTGTGAATGTTATCGTAATAATAATAAAACTTATTATAACAAATACATTTTAGCATTAATAAAATAATGTAGGTCTGGCGGCCATACTCTATTATAATATTCAAATAGAGAATTGTAACGATGTGTTTCGAATTTGAAATCGTACTTTGTTAACATGCTCATGTAACTACGCATGTATTTGTACAAGTTACAATATCTCGTTACAGAAACTTCTGTTGTATCTACCTAAAGTTTAATCTCGATAAGACACGAGGTGTTAGGGATAGAAGAATTTGTAACTTCTGTAACATTTATACATTATAAACATAAAGTGGGCTAATACACACTCCTTCTGCCCTCAAACGATGTATTTGTATGTACTAAAGAAGGGAATACATGGCAGAAATATATTTCACAACTTTCATTTACATGTAGCCAATTATATTGAAAATATTTTTGTTTTTTTATTTTCTATAACGTTTGTCCAATAAAAAAAATCGCAATTTAAAGTTGGAAAAATAGTTGCGACTAAAAAGAACATAAAATAAAACTTACACTGATAAAATTCCAACACTGGTAACATCTGATTTCTATAAAAAAGCAATTACACGATCTTGATTATGTCTCAATGAATATTTAGTAGGTAGCGTTCTTCTCACTCTAAACTTCTCTTAGTTACAAATGTTATTACGCTTGTAATAGCGTCGAAATATTAGTAGTTCACAAAGACAGTTATAATAACCTGATTCATAAAATTTTATGAGTTATTAGTGACGAGACTAATAAATAATTTTAAGTTATATTTATTCCTCAACAGATAACAAATTTCCGAATCCTGCATTCATAAGAAATGACAATTTAAAAGTGCTTGTAAACAAGTCTTTTTTAATAAAGGTTATTTGAATTAGACGATAATGTTAAAAAGTATTCAACTAAGAAAAAGGTATCTACTAAATTTTGTTACAGGATTGAGTCTAGTAGCGTTAAAATATTAGAAGTTCACAAAGATATAGTCATTGTAAATATCTCGTTCATAAAATATGTAATATTGTAAACAACTGTGATGTACGTTTAAAACAGTGATCGTCATAATTACTTTCTCACAACTTTCTCAATATATTAGTATATAGGTATTTCATTGTTTGTTTGGGACTAGACAGCGCTGTGTTAAATGGATATTTCATACATTTAAATTATCAATTCTGTTACATTGGTCTCTATAATATTTAAAGGATTTTTTTTGTAAAACGAAACAACGATATCGATTATAAAAATATAAACTAATAACCTCCTTCTTTCCGAAGTCTCTTAAAAGCATATATGTTCCAGAGATGTGAATTCTAATGAAGTGTCAATAAAAAATGAGATAAAGTTTCGAAAAATAAAGCAGACAATTCTTTCTAAAGGCATTCGTTAATTAGCGAATGGATTAATCCGCTGCTGCTAAAAGCAGCTTACAAAAGGTAACGTTGTTTCTTATTTTCTTTCACGAATGTCATTTAATTTATTTTTGTGAGCAAACGTGTATACTACTTAAATGTTAGATTTTCAATCAACTATAAAAAGAGAAGTTTCTGAATTCGATTGTATTTTTTGTGTGTAGGTACATTACGCGATACCTTCACCAACTCTAATTTTCTTTAAGTTAATGTTGTACTACTTTGTCGAAATTGATATTGAATATTTGTGAATCGGAATCTTAAAATTTATATAACAATAATAAGTATTTATTCGTAATGTAACATTATTATGATAATGAATACTTTCATTAAGTTTTTTAGAAAAAAATGTCTCATCATTAGATGTAAATTCTGTTACATAGGTGGAGAAGTAATATTTAAATTTTTGTTATTTTTGTACTTTCGACGATTTATAAATTTAGTTTTTACTTGGTTTGTAATTTTATGCTATAAATTATGAGAAAAATTACTGATAATCGTTATAAACATGTTTTCCAATAAAATTATCTTCCAGTTATTAATAAGGATAAATAAAAGAAAAAAAAACGAAAACATAAAAAATAAACATGCATACGCAGACATACATACATACTCACATACAAACACACACAATTTCACATTCTACGTTGTGATCGCAATAATATGTATTTCTTGATTTTTTTTTCTCTTATGAATTTACTTACTTCAGTGTTACTTAGTTATTATTATTATTTGCTTTAACTATTATTAACCTCTGTGTTGATACTATTTCATGTTTGTAGAAAATAAAGTTTCTATTTTCTTTCTTTCTTTCTAAATCGCGATTACGTCGAAACCATAAAAAATCAAATTATTGAGTTCTCCCCTAAGGCGACAATATATTTAGATATACTTACATTTAGATTCCAACTAGGTAGAGAAAATGTTATAAAAATCATCCCGGATTTGACGCAACATTTCGGGCATAGCTGCACAGAATAAATAAGTAGCCTAAACATTAAATATGAGAATTTTGTATTCAGTCCGGAAGGCAAACTAGATATATTAAGTCTGAATCCAAATAGAAGATTCATTTAAAGATCTATTTCGTACAAGAAAATAGAATTTAAAAAGAGAATTGTAACTGTTTTTTCTTATAATATTTCTCGTGACTCAGAAGTGATTTACTCCGAGTTATTTACCGTAAAGGTCGTGAATTCTAATATGTATGCCAAAAATTATAAGCCAATTTCAATTTCCGGTTAATTCCCTGTTGATGATAAACACCAATAATAAAACAAACTAAATTATCCAAGTGCCGGCGGTAGGTTCGCCCTCAGCCATGTTGGTTTTTAATATGTTCGGTGAAATGTCGAGTGTTGCGTTCACCACAACGGGAACACTTGACTCTGCAACACAAGCCTCTCATTGCCTATTAGGGACTATATTTCAGAGCAAATTTATATATATTTGTTTGTGAAATTGTTAAGTACTGTAATGATACCATTTATTTTGTATATATTTTAAAATAATGCTTAAAGAAGTTTAATACTCACAGAGTCTAGAATTACCAGATTTAGTCCAGCGAAACTACGGAGAGGATTCTCAAGTTCTATCATATGTTTTCTATATATGTGTAGATGTCTATATATCACTCGATATCTTTGCTGTAGTATTAGTGAATCGATTTTGATAAATCATTAATCGATAAAGTTTAGGTATGTGCGTGTTTTTATGTGTGTTGCTTCCGTCAATTTTGTAATGACTGAATTTACTGTATATTTGAATAGCAAAATTCTACGCAATGGTATTTAGATATTGGCAACTAAATATACATATTCACCTGAAAATAATAATATTTTACATGTTATGTTAAAAGTCAGATTATATTTATGACAAGCAAAATTGGTATTGCAAGTCTCGTTTCATTGTCGCTGTAATACTATTGAACGTAAAGAACAAAGTATATTACTTTAATATGAAAGAATGAATATTGAAAATATTACAGCGGAGCTCTTTTTTAATCCGGTTGAATATAATGATACACACATGTTGAATATTTTAACCGTGATGTAGGTAGGTTATTAATTTAGTTGCCGTATACAAACATACACAAACAAATTGCTGGGAAAGGGGACAATATTACGCTTACGACGGAAAAGGGTAAGAAAAAAATGTTAACAAACCAGTTGTTATGTGAACTCGGGACATTGTGTACGCTGAGAATGTTAATTCGTATCTATGTTGTTTGTTGCCTAGATAGAAAATAATACAATAGTCAACTATAATTATACTATAAAGAGGAAATATTTGATTATTTGTTTGTAACGAACAAGCTCAAAACTACATAATAAATTTTAAAAATTCTTTCACCTCCTCTTCTGTTTTGTATATTCTGCGGTATATTTTCAACCAGTTATATATGCTATACATTATTTTTGAAAATTCTGTATACCAGTGCGAAACCAGACCGAACTGCTAGTTAAAATGAATATGCTAAGTTCTTTTTTTTAAATTAGACATATTAATACTTTATATATTCATAAAAATATCTATCCTAAGTATTAAAAAATTATGAAAAATTGAAGCAAAAGAGAAAAATATTTTAGATCATTTATATGAAATCGTCATGTCGTATAAGGTAGCCCAGCATTTTGCCTCTTCTATTCTTTATTATTATTAATTCGTACCGTACGTCTATTAAATATATTTATTACAGAATATTGTGTAATTATTGTCTGATATTGATAGTGTACTCTACTATCACGGGTAATAATGTTGTACAAACAACTTGAGTTTCCTTTGTCTCACTAATTGATCGTAGCGGGCGTTATAGAAAGGGTTGTACTATAGTTATCCATTATTTTACAGATTAATATAGAAAATGCTGTTGTAAGATAGCGAGAATTTTGTAAATATATGAAAATATAAAGGTAACTCTGTCTACGCTATTGGTATAAGCTGGTAACGTACCAGAAATGATAGATGGTGAATAAGCCAGGCAAAATATTATTGAAATATGGAAATCAGATTCTAATATTTATTGAATGATTAAAACATTTCGAAGTGGGCGGGATTTGAACTTGTACCGTTTATGACATCCTGGGGTTAATAATTTTACTGTTTAAGCTATTGTTTCACTGGACACCCGTCTGAAAGCAATAATTAGAATATAATCAGATCATTTGGCTAATTGTGACCAATATACATATTTTTTTTATACCACTAAGGTGGCAAATAAGTCCACCTGATGGTAAGCGGATACCAAAGTCCATAAATACCTGCAATACCCTCGGTATGACGCGACTATGAAAAAACCTTTACCCCTTTTTTAAAAAACCCTATGCTGTATTTTTTTTAACTTATCAATAGTATAATAGTTTTATTCGCAAATATATTTTTTTAAATATCTTTATCGGATATATTCTAGTGAACAAAACATAAAATAGTAAAACGGTATTGTCACTGCAATCAAACAAAAAGTTATTATACATGAAATTCCAATAGAACAATCATATTTTAGTTTAAAAAATAGACTATATTTAAATGTATACGATATCTTGAACGTCATGTCAGCTATTGAGGGCTTTACCAGTAGTTGTGATGCTTAGCAGGTGGGTTATTCGCCGTAGCTAGGCTTTGGTTATACCATATACTCGTATTAAAATAAACTTGTAAAGAATAAACATCGACAAGCCAAATATATAATAGTTAATTAAATTCAAATGTGAGTAACTTTACATGATATAATTATGGCTATTACAGAACAATAGATAGTGTTTTATAAACAAAATATGGAAAATGTAGAGTCTTAAATAAATTTCAAATAAACTTTGAATAAGACAAGTTACTTGCGTAATCGCTTGAAATTTCAAACGCGATTATAAGCACCTGACTTCCTTTATCAGATTACAAAAATGGCAAGTCCAGTTTAAATGGCTTGTGAAAATGTATGTCGTAAATTTTACTTTAGTAATTGTATTTTTTCATCAAAGAACATATGGTATCAAATTGAGAAATCAACTTAAATATAAATATTTTCTAGTTATATATTTATTAATGACGAGAACATTTTAATTTGAATGCACCGTTATTGGAGTCTAAAAACTAGAGATTTTATTTATTCTTATTTTATGAATTGAAACATTACAATTCGGTAATAACTAAGATTCGGTAATACAAATTATACGGTGTGTAATTAATAAAAATCACTAATATTTAGTTTTTACCTTCAGTAGGTGCTCATACGAAGTTTGGTTTCATCATGGCGAATTTAATATTGTTCACCGTCGTTAATTTTGTCTAACATTTTGCAATTATAAGACACATAATTTGCCGGGTAACAGTTAATATGTTTATATTATATCTAATGTCAAACAAAAAGCGAATTTTGCTGTGCTTATGAAAGTTTTGTTCATCAATCCTATAGTGATTGTGATTCGAGAAAATAAATCTATTGATTACCTGGAAGATCAGTTATGAAATTAATTAATTCATATCTTTGGTTGTAGCAATTTATTTTACTTAGTTATGGTGGCCATATATTGAATCCGATATAATAAATTTATCATTAACATTAGAAAATTAACTTACACAAGGAACACTACAACTCAAATTACAACGTTACGTTATCGCCGTATGGTCCCAGCAATGTCCCAGTAATGGACTGCCCCTTTTATTTCCGTGGGTATCGTAAAAGGTGATTAAGGAATTTAATGGTCGAGGGATAAACAGCAGTGTTCTTTTTAAAACATCACCAAAGCCTAACTGCAGTTGCCAACTCACCCGCCAAGCGTGGCAACTACGGGTAAATAGGAAATGTCTATGTTCAGCAATAGGCAGTTAATGTCTGATATAATAATAATAAATAACTTAATTAATTAAAGTTTTTTGTAAAATGAATAATTTTCCGTAATCAAAACATTATAATTTGTAATAAAACTTACTCATTGTCAGTAAATCATAACGGGATATTTACAAAAATTTTATTGCGTATTTTTAATTATTATATCACTACTAAAATGTTTAAATATGAAATTAATAATATGTTTTTATCACTTCACTAATATCAAATTAATAGTTTTGTAATAAACAAAGTTAATGTCAAATCTTTATAATTGAAGTCGTATACGAACTTACGTATACAGTAAATTGGTTTACTCTAGTTATATATTTTCAGTAATATATTAAAACGTATAAAATGAAACTAGTTGTATTACACTAAGGCACATACGAGGTAGTACTGGGAATTTAGGTAATAAATGGGAAAGAGAAAATGCTTCTGAAAATCGCATTATGTATCTTACAGCCACGGTCGTTTCCACCCTTTTGCACATAATTCACATATTATCTGAAGTGTGATTGAAGAGTTTGACATATTATAGCAGTGAAGCACAGATCGTTTCATGTATTATACGGTGTGTTATGTTATGGAATAATAATGTTACACTTCATTAAAATTTTGATGAACATCTAATTTAGTGATAGAGACTGTTTACCTATTTATTATTACGGTTTACAGCTTTTAGATGATTTATATTTTAAGCATCTTTACACTTACACACTTACACTTATACACTTATCTTTACACTTATACACTTTTTCTCTACAACATTATACTGTAATTTAAATATGATTGAGCATAATCATAAAATTTTTATTTAATATTTCTTATTAAATAAAAACTCTTTATTCTTCCCTTCAAAGGTAGATATAATTACATAAAAAATGATAATTACAAAAGCAAGGTAAAGAGGTCTGAATTTACAGGGTACAGAGGAATAACACCAGCGGAGCTTTCAGGAATGGCAACGCATGGGGGTATTATGGGCGAAACAGCATACTCTGTTATGTCCACGGTACTGCTCGTGTCTATAGACGACGGTTACCACTTTCCATCAGGTGGGCCGTCAGCTTGTTTGCCGTTCTAAGTTGTATAAAAAAAAAGGTAAAGAAGCAAGAATAGGTGGTCTTAGTGATAAATAGCAATCTCTTCCAAGTAACCTTAGAATGCAGAGAAATAAACTGATTTGTACATTCATGAATACCAAACTGTGTATTTATAGTATATTTACGAGGTTGCGCGACGATATTTTTTCTCTATCGGTGTTTCATTCTTCGAGTTTACCATAGGAATTGCTCACTGTCATTTCTAATTTGTACTATATTAGTTTGGATTTTCTACGGTTATTCTCACTTCATATTTTAGTAATTAAAAATCCCGTAAAATGTTATTTCTAATTCCGAATAATTCCCAAGGTCTTAGCTGAATTCTCAATATACGACTAATACGCACATAAACTAAATATTTTGAATAGTTATAGACAGAGAAGTTGAGCGAGAATTAATAAGATCATTATTGTTACAATATGACCTCTTAGATTCCTTGTGCTATTATTGGTCACAATCTTTTATAGTTCATTGAAGAAACTATCTGGGTTTCTCTTTTCATTGATTTGAATTTCGAACCCTAGCGGAATAAATTTAAATTTAAAATTGATGATAGGCTCTAATTTTTCAGTCGAGTCTATCGTAGATCTCTCTTTTTTTGTTTTTAATAGATACTACTACTACTTATGAGATAAGCGAAATGAGACACAAGTTGCATTCCATATGAGTGCTCAAGAAGTGTATGATTCTCTTTATGGCTTTTTGAAGAGCCATTAATGTACGTTAATGAGCACGTTAACTATAAGTAAAATGAAATATATGCAACAAATATACAAATAAATGTAACAACAGTCTTAATCTCGGCATAGCTAATATTTTTTTAATCTGATAAGATGTTAATAATCTGACTATTAAAGTCTGTTAATCTAGATAAATAGAATTACAGTATTTGTACATCACGAAATCACAAGCACTTCCATTTTGTGTATACGACATATTTTATAACATATAAGATAGTATGTTATTGTATATTATTAAATGTTGATTAAATAATTTGTTTCTAAATCCTGTGCCATGACGGGAAACTGAAAGTACTTCGTGGCTTAGAAGGATGGACCGGAAAAACCTTGTCACATCAATCAAAATCATTTCCGTGTAATGCTTTTCATCGATCAAAATAAGATTTCAATAAGCGTAAGCATATACATATATGTAGTACGTCTATGAAACCAAATACGTACTTAATAAAATGAAAATGATTACATAGCATTTTCCCTTTCTATTGCGAAGCCCTTTTCCTTAATTCAAAAAATTCTCTCGGTGGCATTTGGCGCTGTCGAATGTCGAAGAAATTAGATTTTATAGTAGACAACAAATAAATGTAGGAATGTCCCATATTTTTTTTTTGTTTCATTAAAATAAGATCACAGAGTACGTAGGTAAAATGCGCATTTTCACTTGTTAAATTTACTAAAACATTTCACAATTCTAAATGTATATGGTATGAATTGAATGATTAATAAGAACATTAATACAAAGGCCGGCAGTTTTAATAATGACAAATTAAATTGGTAATTAATAACTGTTGAAACTTTATTATTTATCACAGTGCTTGTACATTATATTATTTCCAAATCAATCGAGTTTTGACTGACGCTACGCACTCGAATATTATATTCGATTTCAATGTACTGGCTTTATAAGGGTACAAATATGAATAGTTATTGTCTGACCTCATAAATATTCATTTAAAACTAATAGGTCTGTTGGTGCAAATATTTTTTGTCTAATTTTCTGTTAAGTTGCTTCTTCTAGATTTTTTATTGTTCAATTGTTATGTTCTTCCATTCAAAGATGCACTTCCATCAGGTGACATCATGATCAATCCCTGCAATATTAAAAAAAGTTTACTTAAAATTAATTGTACGGGCCCCTTGAATAGGAAAAAAGTTTACCTTAAATTAATTGTATTTTTTTAATGGGTGAAAATAAAATAGTGATCCCATCTGCGCTATCGGTATACACTGGCGGGGCACCAGTGATAGATAATTTGTCAGGATGAAAGCAGGTCAGTTGGCCTATCGGGGCAAATCCACAAGAATTAACCACGATAATTTTCAGGGGGAACCGCGTAGAGGTCGACCTGATAGGGTATATTGCTAGCAAGAGGGTTGCTAAACCCCATTACTAACAATCCCTTCCCCCAAAATTAATTGTATTAATAAATATATATTTCCATTCCAAGACTTACTCTTTTTTAAAATGTAACTTAAATCTAGTCAATGTAGCCAATGGAAAACTATTTGGGGTCAAAATGCGAAATCTGCCAAAATAGTTTTGAAATGGCAAACTTTGTTACCTACTCAGTTGTCACAATCCGATTTACCTGTTTAAATAATAGAAGCCAAAGAAACTGAATAGGGCGTAGAATGAGAAATATCCATCGTCACGCATCAGTGCAGAATAGGTATCCGTTCCCACGTCGAGTTCAAGAATGTATGGAAATGTGATGGAGACATATCGTATTCTCGCTCGTCGCGTAGGTACAATTCTGAGTGCTCTCTATACTTCGTTTTGTATTCACCGCCTTGTTTCTTATTTGATGCTTTTTGTGAGAGAAAACAATGGTATCCATTTGGAGCATTTCGCATTAAGAAGATTCGGAATAGTGCTTGCGAATTGAGTTAGACCCGGTATTGTTTGTGCGTACACGCTTTCAGTAGTGTAGCTCCAAATGTTGCGTGAACAAAATGGATTATTCTTTTTGTGATAGAATAGAATTTTATTTGACAGCATCTTTCTATTTTCGATACGGCTTGAAACATTTCATAGCATTTTTGCAAAATGGCGAATTGTTATTTCCTAAATTGACTTATCATCTATATATATATATAAGATGTTATCGTGACTCACTGAGTCAATGCATTGGCCTAAATCTACTGTACTAAACGCATTGCGTATAACGTTTAAGACGTATATAAATAATATAATAGTTATAACCATTATATTCGTTATATTACGATTATGTATCTGAAATTCAGGATTATATTTGGTAGGATCTGAAATATGCCTTAATAAGAATCTCTTGAATCAACATTTACTTCGTATATATGCGTGTGTGTGTGCATGTGCCAGTACGTGTACGTATGCTCTCGGTGTACTCGGTGTATATATATATATATATATATATATATATATCCCGAAAAACTATTAAACGATAACACATTTGCTTGTAAAAGCTGTGCAATCGACAATAACTTCTTTACCATCTTTCAACTGCTACTTCAACTTGTCTTTCTTTCGAGCCATATTAATTATTTCAAGTCTTCGGCATATCTTCCATTCGAATTCTGTCACGCAAAACTTCGAGTATTACCTTGTTCACAGCTTGTTAAGTCACTCGGCCTTTTCGTTCGCAGTAATAAAATAATGATAATAATTAATACATTTGATATAGAAAGAAAGAGTTAAGTGCATTTGATCATTAAATTATTACGTAGTGTAAAATATATAAATAACACGTATGGTACCTTATAAAGAAAAAGTATAATATATTAAAGTAAGAAACTTTAACACATGGAAGTCAATTTCAACAAATTCCATGTATTTGATTTTTTTTTCTTCACTATGTGCATGAAACGTGTTTCATTTGTCGTATCATTCCATGTAACTCATTAAATTGTTTGCTGTAGAAACATTTTAAACACCACGTTATAGCGCTAACCATGTGCCAACAGTTTAATATAAACAAAATTATTCATCAGAATTAATTCTAACAGTTTTATTGCGTTAATGCTATTGTATGTTCTATTATATGTTATATTGTTCTCTATTTTCTATATTATGCAAATTAAATGCAATTAGTCTATTCGTGGGTGGTAAAAATAGAACATAACCAATAACGAGCGGTAAGGATATCTTCAAGTCACCTTGTGTTCAAAATGCACGGAGAATAGTCCATATTTCATTTTCGTTCGCTCTTCGAATACAAAATGAGTTGAGCACCATGAATACTAAGCAGACAACAGTTTATTTCGTTAATCGCGCAAACAAGAACTTTCAGTTTGCATTGTTGCCTTATCTGACGTATAGTGGGTGTATAAAACTATTACAGCTCACGTAGTTGGTAGCGATGTTGTAAATAGAAATGAACAGTTTGAACAATAACTAAATCAAACATTTGAAATTAACGTACAATTGTTAGCTTTAATTTTTTTTTGAGTCGCACAAGAACTTTCAGTCTGCATTGCTGCTTTATCTGACATGTAGTAGGTGTATTAAACTATTATAGCTCACGTAGTTGGTAGCGATGTTGTAAATAGAAATGAACAGTTTGAACAATAACTAAATCAAACATTTGAAATTAACGTACAATTGTTAGCTTTAATTTTTTTTTGAGTCGCACAAGAACTTTCAGTCTGCATTGCTGCTTTATCTGACATGTAGTAGGTGTATTAAACTATTATAGCTCACGTAGTTGGTAGCGATGTTGTAAATAGAAATGAACAGTTTGAACAATAACTAAATCAAACATTTGAAATTAACGTACAATTGTTAGCTTTAATTTTTTTGAGTCGAACAAGAACTTTTAGTCTGCATTGTTGCTTTATCTGACGTGTAGTGGGTGTATTAAACTATTACAGCTCACGTAGTTGGTAGCGATGTTGTAAATAGAATTGAACAGTTTGAACAGTAATTAAATCAAATATTTGATATTAATGTACAATTATTAGTACTAAAATGATTTATATTTTGACAATAGAAATCTTTTTTGTAAAGATGAAATTTTAATAACCAGTAAAAGTAGTTATACGGCAAATAATATAATATTAGCTAATTTTCGAGAAGACGTACTATTATTACGAACTGACTATTATTATTACTGAACTATTATTATTATTACGAGTTGCGGTTTTAAAAACACTTTAAAGTGATGCGATAAATTTGTGAAAGATAATGATGAGTGATAATATACATATGAAAGAATTATACAGATGGATGATATTTTAGAAAATATTTTAAACCCTTTACAACTTTAAGGTTTATATTTAGATTGATTATAGTAAAATATTCAATACAAACAATCCTTCAACTAAAACCAATTTCAAATCAAGTAGGCATTTATGTGGAAAACCAACATGTTTACTTTCAATTTAAACAAAAATTCAACGTTTTTAAAACAATACCCTTTAGAAAGGATAATACAGAGTCCCATCAATTAAAACTTTTGCATTTGTTTGTCTTACTGCAAGGTGTTTATCTTATAAATTGGAGTTTAGAATTCAGTAAGTAATCGAAAAATTTAAACAGCAATAAATAGACTTACTCGTAGCTATTATTTATTATATTAAATATAATATATTTATTTCTAACCTGAATAAGTACTTATAAATTAGAATAAATAATAATTTCTAAAAGAAGCTTTAGAAGATTTGTAAGTTTCTAATACTAGATTATATATATATATATATATATATATATATATATATATATATATATATATAATTAATACTATTAAATGTTATATTTGAGGATTTCATAACATAAAGTTCCAATTCCAAAATAATGTATGTTGAGTAATAATACTATAGTGCTCAGGAACGATAATTATATTGTATTATGCGTAATACAGAGTATTCACTATTCATTGATGGTAACGCAGCGCTATCAAATCTTATAAAGCAAAACTTACCCTCGTACTATGGGCACAAAACAATAACACATGTCTAGTAACTGTTTAAATCCTTCTTATGAATAATTTGCAAATGTGAAGTTACCACTAAAAAAATTTATTTTATTTATTTTTATTTATTTAATAAGGTTCACATACAACTTTTACATTTTACATGCAACTTAATAACACAAAAAAATAATTTTGCCTAATGTAAAAATCTTTTATACGCGAACACCACATGCACTATTATAATATTTAATAATCATTAACAATAACAGTAAGGTTATCTGAATAATAAGTAGATTATGAACTTATGTCTAAGATTTTCCGCAATAAGCTATATCTGCTGTTGATGGGTCCAAAATTGATGTCAATTTGATCGCTGTGAGCATTCAGAATCCTACATAATCTGGGTACAGGCGAGTTGGCTCCTAACACTGTTCTTCTTAAAGGAGGACATAAAGGTGTTATCTGTTTCCGAGGTATTCTAGAGGGAACACGAAAGTTAAACAATTGAAGCATTTGTGGACAATCTATTATATGCGTCAGTATTTTAAAACCAAAAGAAAATGACTTTTTATTGTACAGGGACCGAATCTGCAACTATCGGAGTATGAGATAGTATCTATATTTAACCGCTGCAGGACTACTGTCACCAGTCAATATATGATATACATATAGGAGATATAGCATGATTTTAAATTAATTTAGACTTAACAATTGACAGTACATCAGTAGTTTAAAACCCATTAGGAACATTAACACATTATTAGAATGGTTA
The DNA here is from genome assembly GCF_026898425.1 of Galleria mellonella. Classification (NCBI taxonomy): domain Eukaryota; kingdom Metazoa; phylum Arthropoda; class Insecta; order Lepidoptera; family Pyralidae; genus Galleria; species Galleria mellonella. Next base: position 6,948,946 of record NW_026441995.1, on the reverse strand, counting down.
TAGTCAAGAAAGGTCGAAAATTCTCTGTATCTCAACAGAGGTTTTACAGTTAGGCTGTGGTGAATTAATGTCGGTTTTATTCGCTTGTTGTTGAAATTAGCAAAATTATATGTGTTTAGATGAACGGGTTTCTCAAATAGTCGGTGAAATAAAATTGTTACGGTTACATGATATACATATGGTATGAAAAACGGCAAATTACTTAAGCATGTTTGAATATTCAGTGTAATTTTTTTTTATTTTACGACTGGTGTTCGTAACTACATACTATTGATTTGTTTTTAAGTATATATATATACATATATATATATATATATATATATATATATATATATATATATATATATATATATATATATATATATATATATATATATATACATATATACACATATATATAAAAATATTTTTATTTATTATATATTTTACCAAAATATTAATTTACACAGTAATATGAACGAATATTGCATATCACTTGCATGATATTAATTGTAAAACAATATCTATTTGTAAACATAAAGTATTAGTACAACTTCAGATATATGTCAAATGATTTTGCCTAAGAAAAATTAAAACATTATATAAGGTCTTGTTCACTTTGAAAATATGTCACTTTAGAACAACTAACCGCAAGTAGACGGAATTAGGTATAAAACATGCGGTAAGTGATCGATTAATGACTACACATATAAGTATTTATCTTCCCATATATTAAGCAAAATGTGCATCGAAAATCACTTTAATTAATAAATTGTTCTTTAGGTTTATCTTTGTCTTTGACTTGATTAAGAAACGACTGATAAGAATTGGTTTAAATCTTTTTATACGCAATGTTAAACTCTAAGTTTAAAACAAGATTTTAGATTCTTTTATATGTTTTACGGTGTCAGTGGGCTCATTTTGGAGGCACCGTTTCATTAAATCTATCTTTAAAATTACATTTACAATTTGATATTGCAACAAAATTTTTATTCTAAGGACGAAATTAAACTAAATTCTTAATAGATTTAAGATTTTTTTTTAATAGATGAAGTTTACGGAAATAAGTTTTAGCGAAACTTTAAATTCTTCAAATTAAAATATTAGAGTAAGAGATTGGTTTAGAAAAATGGCGTCTTTGAATCGGCCTTAGTCACTACGTGGACGGAAATATCTTTGTTGTTTTATTTACTCCTTATTTCTGTAGACATAAAATTCACCTAAATAATTTATACACAATCTCAAGACTGTAGAAATATACAATTAACATTTTACCAATTTTCATATTTTCAAGTAATTAAAATTTCAATGGCTGAAAATATCCAAAGCAGACCTTTCGATTATTCTTTAGTTTATGGCAAAGAAACTATGGGCTGCTGGTATTAAACAGTGTAATGATGACGACGTTAGAGGACGTCATGTATGGCATGAACATTTGATTTTGAACATTTCATTGGTTGAGATTCTATCTCAGTGCTATATTTCATCAAAATTTATCCAAAAGTTAAACTCATTTTTTATTACATTAGATACAATCTAAAATTTTAATATTATTAAAGTAGAAATTGAAATGATTGAATTAATTTATTAAACAGAAATAATTATAACTGAAATTAAATTTGCTTCACGATATTTAGTTAGTGATTGCCACACTAATGATCACTCCTCTATTCAATTATATGAGCTGACTAATTATAATAACTAGATTTTCATTAGTTTAGTAATGTAATAACTAGTAACAAGATTATTATATTATCTGAGATAGTTAATTATTTACGGACGTATTTTGCGCCGTATCTTATTCGTTTATTAAATAATATATAATATACATATATATTTATAGTTCCTAATATAAGTTTTTCCAAGTATCTACTTAATATTAAGATATCACGACTAGTCTGAAACTTATTATAAAATAGAAAAAAAATATTATTGTGTTTAAAAACATCAAATCTAAATAAAAAAAAAAATTGAATAATATTCTATATACTATAGTTCGCAATTTCGGGATTTGCTCATTACTTTCATTAAACAATCAATTTTTTTAGATTACTATTTCCAGCAGACTTAAGTTGTCGAAGGTGTCTACGAAATTTGTAGCTATTTGAAATAAGCGATTTGAAGTTGAGGTTAAAAAATTTGTTTTGCGAAATAGAGTGGGCCTGTACTTCAATATAGAGCAAAGATCATAGATCTAAATCAGAAGTTTGGTCTAATTCGGATTACAGTTTTTACTTGTGAATAGGAACACTTGCTTCAGAGAGTAGCTACTTACAGTTTGTCACATACATCATTGTCGTCAAGTATATAGAATTGTCAGCGATCTTGAACTTATAAGCGGTATCGAGCTCCGACGCCTGAGACGAGGCTTCGCCTCCCTTTGTGTATTTTAACGCTTGTATAATGGACTGTGTTGTGGAATTGTTTGACATGAAAACTCTTCCAAACGTACAGGTTGTGGAATGAGTTTCTTGCCGATATCTTGTCTAAAGATAAATGTATACCGTTTAAAAATAGTGTAATAAGGTTTTTTAAGGTGCGACGATGCGCATATGAACCCTTGGTCTTTTAGACTATTATTATTATCACTGTGACAAAAAAGGTTTAGTCCTTCGAAAAATAACTTGCTTGTACAATCGTAGTTATCAAAAGTAGTATAGTATAAATACGGGAATTATTTGTTTCATATTAAAAAAAAAAAAACAATCTTACTTTTATTATAAATTGAAATTTTGTAAGGATAGTTAATATTTTACAATATTTGGATATTTAGTTATTTCTATGTTTGTTATTCAATTACTTAGTGAGCCAGCATAGTGCGGTCAACCGTTGAGAGTAAATAATTCTCTTTTCGGTCGATCCTATTCATGGATAATATTCTCTCTGTGTTCGCTTAGAATGGTGTGTTTACATATCATACCGTAATAAAAAAAAATACGGATTAACGTATATGAATGAAATTTGGTGCACCACATATATATTTTATATTTGGATATAACGTAGATTACTATTAGGTATACTCATGCAAGTAAAGCAGCAGGAAACTGTTAATTTTTTATACCACTTAGGAAGTGTTAGTAGTAAGTTCCTAAACACGCATAAGGTCCACCTGACAGTAAGCGGTTACCGTAGCCCACGAACGCCTGCAATACTAGCGGCATTATGCGCGCATTGCCGCCCCTGAGGGTATCTCTTTATCCCTTTTTTGAAGAATCTCATGCTGTAGTCTCTTGAAAAAACCTCGCCAGGAAGCTCTTTCTATAATCTGAGCGTTTGTGGAAGAAAACATTTCTGAAACCCCGCTGTACGTGACTATCTACGTTTTAAGGTATGGGTGTGAACTCCCTTTTGATGGTGAAGTATACGGTGGTAGAAGGTGGCCTTGGGCATTATATTAAACAATTACTCTGAGTACATTTCGTTGTACAAGCGGTAGGACATTTAAAATTTAATGTAATTTAGTAGAATTCACGAAACCGGTACAGAATTGCCAAAGGTATTGAATAACGTACATAAAAAAGTTGCTCTATTTAGAATTTCCTCCTTTTGAAGTCAGTTAAATAAATTATATGAGAAGATACTCAAAGGTTCAGTTTCGAGCACTGCTTACAAGCTACCCAAACGACCTTTATACAGGTTTCCCGTCATTCTCACAAGAGGTACATTACATGCGTCTCTACTAAATTGCGTATTGAATTTCAATCCCTTGGGACTCACTGTCTATATGACGGCATACGATGTACCGTGTACGGTATACCTTGTCACTCTTCAGACATGACAGTTCGACAAGGTAATCATTGAATTCCGACAGATCATAACGTCATGGTTTTTAATGGATATGCAATATTCAGTCACACCATTTCCCCCGAGCAGTGGCCGTGTATATTGACGGTAATAATTAATAGTAAAGATTAATAGTAAATAATAAATACATCCATGTTTTGATATCTATGTATTACTCCAGAGGGAGACTTTGTACAAAAGTCTATTGCTTGGGTACCACTGTCCCATTCGTGTTTCAACCGTGAAGCAGTTGTGTTTGCATGGCTGTGTTTCGGTTTGAAGGGTGGGATATGGCGTGAATTTACTGGGTACAGAGAAATAACACCTGAGTCCTCAGGAATGGCAACGCATGGGGGGTATCATGGGCGTAACAGTGTATTCTGTTATGTCCATGGTACAGCTCATGTCTATAGGCGACGGTTACCACTTTCCATCAGGTGGACCATCAGCTTGTTTGCCATTCTAAGTTGTATAAAAAAAAAATTATAAAACCATTTAAAGTCTGACTGCTGTGTAAAAATGTTACTAAAAGAGTAAATATTATATTACTATACTGATTATGTCGCTGGCTATTTATTTTTTTATTTTGTCAGATTTTTTTTGTTCTTACCATCTTCGGAAAATAAAATAAAAATAGTAACATTGTATTAATTTATATATTTAAGGAAAATATAGATTAATATTAAAAATACGAATGTTTGTAAGTATTGATACACTTTTGCCTAAAAACTACTTAACATATTCGAATGAAATTGGTATAAGGATAAGTCTATTACACTCTAAACAACAAATGTACATAGTTTTAGTGAATCATGCATGGGCTTTTAACGACCATATAATTTTAGACATAATACATTTAAATAAATACACATACTTAATGTTAACAGAGATTTAAAAGAGTAACTGTTGAGTTTCTTGCGGGCTTTTCTTAACAGATAACTTTTCAAAACCTGCAGTAGATTAAAAAAAATTACTACTTAAAGATGCTTGTAAACAAATGTATTTGAATACAGGTGATTTGAATTTGAAACACTATAATTTCTTAAAATACTTCGTAGTTTATGTAAAATGAAAATTATTCAGTTTGTTGTAAAATAACGTTGCTGTTTTAGTACGTCTAACCATATAGTAATTATGAATTCTGACATCCCTTGGGTAGCTTATTTTGTGTCAGTTGTTAACTTTATGTAGGTTAAAGTTTAACTGAGTAAATTTGAATACAAGTTAAAATTTAAATTAACAAATAATAATATACTCACGAATGGAATCCCAGATGGAGTACTCAGAGTTTAGTAGCTTTTTTTTGTGAATATTTATAGATGACTTGCTTATATTTTGCCGTACATATTTGAAATGGGGAAGTAAGGTTCTATATAGGACGACCCACCATTTGGAGTGACAATATCAAATGCATTGCAGGGAGTCAGCGCATGCAGGTAGCTCATGACCGTTCTTTATGGCAGTCTATGGGGGAGGCCTATATTTAACAATGGACAGATAATGGCTGAGATAATGATGATGATGATATTTGAAATATTGAATTCAACATTAGCAGAATAATACAAAAATAAAGATATATATTTACTATGACCGAAGAGCTAGTCAGAAATTTGTCTAGATACGAAGATAATGTTCCAATTTTCTTTTTAAATAAAAAAAATAACACGAACCAACTATTTATTTAGAAGACGTATTACGTATGTAAGAAAAAAACATAAGAAAATATTTTTCAAAGTTATTTATCATTTTTAATGTTACAGGAAAAAAAGGGGAGACAGAGGTACCCATGTGAGTCACATAAAACTCTATGATCAATATATACTATTTATTATTGTGTTTTACTGTCTATTCGTGGCGTCAGACGTGTTTTTTTTTCTTTTCTTCAGGAAAAAGATATTTTCTCGTGGTAAAAGTTATTTTATTACCGGCCGTATACCGCGGATTTGTCCTCGTGAATCATTACTAATATTATTAATAAACGTAAAAGTAAGTTTGTTTGTTACCCCTTATTGCGTCTTAATGGCTGAAACAATCACTTTGAAATTTGGTATACTTGTACTATATAGGATAGAGGAGGAGGAAATTGGCTACTTTTTATTCCAGTGTAAATATATCCTAGTAGTGCAGACGAAGTCACAGGTAAAAGTTAGTCAGTATATAAAAGTTCTAAGTATTATGTTATTAATTTAACCTGCCCGTGTATTAAATTTCATTCGAACCCATTCAGCTGTTTAAATGTAATTAAATAATAAACATCTAAATATCATTTTTACAAACTTTAGAATTTATAATATTGGTAGGATATTGATCAAAATACAAAGTCGTCATTAAGTTATAAAAGGTTTACTAATTTTTTAAATTTTTTATTAGGGAGGCAAACGAGCAGACTGTCCACCTAATGAATTGCGGCTACCGTCGCCCATGAACACCTGCAACTCGAGAGGAGTTGCTTGTGCATTACCGGCCCTTATATGTTCATATATATCTTATAAATAAATAAATGATCTGGTTAATACTTGTGAAATATGGGTATAGAACACTGATTACTTATTATATATAATAACATTATATATAAATCGATTAAGAGTTGTTCTAAGAAAATTAACGAGTTAATTTATTATATTCTTACTTGTTACTAATTGTGCTACCTCTAGAATTTCAAGCCGTCTCAAAAGTAATTTTCTAGAAATAACGGCCTAGCTATCCTTTGTAAGTAGACATGCGATCCGGTAATTAAATATTAATAATAATTATATTTCTATATTATTCGTAGTAATATAATCTTTAATATATTAAATACTCGTAATTATTAAATTATATCTTATTTTTTTTACAAATAATGTCTTTATCGGTTTTTATACGTTTAGATGTTATTTACATAATTACGCCTAAAAGTGACAGATTTAATGGAAATTTCGTGATTAATAACTTAATCTACTTTTTGTACAAACGTGTTTCGTCTACGTATATTGTATCGTATATTGCCTGTATACAAAAGCTTCAAATTACTAGGCAGACTATGGAGAGGGCTATGCTCGGAGTCTCATTGCGTGATAGAATCCAAAACGAGGATTTTCACAAAAGAACCAAAGTAACCGACATAGCCCGAAGGATAAGTAAACTGAAGTGGCAATTAGCTGGTGTGAACAGCCATGTCGTAGCTCGAAGAATTGACAACCGATGGGAAAGAAAGGTTCTTGAGTGGCGACCCTGTACGGGCAAACGTAGTGTAGGACGACCCCCCACTAGATGGAGTAACGACCTAAAATGCATTGCAAGGGATCAGTGGATGCAGGTAGCTCAGGACCGTTCCTTATAGCAGTCTATGGGGGTGACTTTTGTACAGCAGTGGACGGATAATGGCTGAAATGATGAAGATAGACTCCAATCATATTTTCGTTGTTGCTGATAGTAAATATTTATATCTTTATGGTATTTTTAAATAATAGAAATTATTATTGTTATTTGACTCAGTAATAGGTTAATTTTTCATCATCATTATTATTTAATATATAAAAATATATCATAAGTAAGCGATTTGATGCCGTATGGTCTCGACTTAGAATGAGCCTTTCTTTCCTTTTCCGTGGGTGTTGGAAGAGGCGACTAAGGGAATTAAATGGTCAAGGGACGAACAGCAGTGCTCCTAAAACATCACCAAAATCTAACTGTACTTGCCAACCCACCTGCTAAGTCTAACAACTACTGGAAAAACTCCCCTTATAAAGGGAAGGCCTATATTCAGCATTGTACAGTTAACGGCTGTTATAATAAAGCGATTTGTCGATCAGTCGGTTAAATTGTTCCAAGCGATAAATCGCTCAAATGGTTTTCAGTCGTAATGATATTTTTTTTACCAGATTGAATACGACACTGTCACACACGCTTCAATCTATAGAAAATCGAATAACGCGTAACCTCTCTATGTATGACTGACTGGTTTGTTCAAATTAAAAACATTCGTATGTATTGCGGTATAATTTGATACAACAGATTAACAGGCAAACTAAACAAGTTTACAATTTTTGTATTTAATTTTAAACTTCACATCTGCATGATTTGTAAAAGATGAAATCATTTTTGTGTTACATGTGTGTAACTGTGATATAAATCCGATATATTAAAATAAAATATACCTTTATCTTCTCAATTTATCCAATTTAGACGAGCGGTTTAGTTTTTATAAGCAAGAGTAAGAGAGGGTATGTACAAATAAAAAAAGAGAGGGTACTTAAATTCGTATACAAATATGCGGAAAATGTTACCTTCCGGCAGTCAAGTAAATATATGCTGTGTTAACAGCGTTCCAGTTCCTACTAAACGTTTGTGTTACGAATATTTAAGGAAATTAAATATGTAATTTTAAAGCGAGATAAAATATTAATCATGGAAGAAATACATGCGTATTTCTTCCATGATTAATATGGACTAATAAAATTTGTAACTACTACATTTTTTTATATTTTCTTTGTAAATACTTTTATAATACTATTAAAACTCGAAATATTAGTGATATAATCTTTTAATTACAATCATAATCATCACTTTTCTAATAGTCTTAAATATTAAAACTTGTTCATTTTTGAAAATTATTAAATAAAGCAGCAACGGAACTTTTGTATAAATGTTTTAATAATGTTCTTTCATCTGATCTCTCTTCAAGGTTTCATATAGTACAATCGATTTTAACTGAAAAGGTCTAAAAATTATATAGACGCCTGGAATGAATCAAGATCGACCTAGCTGTGGTAAGTGAGATTTATTCCAGTTTCAAATAAAGTTCCAAGTAATTGTTGTTATTATAAATGAACAGTCAAATTGAACTTTCTTTTTACCCTATAGCCCTAGAAAGAGAATTATGATTTTTATGTATGTACATATATATATTGATTGATATATTTGTCTTTATAGAGACGTATTATTGGTAAAACTAAACAACTTGTTAACTAAGGAGTATATTTGAATTATGAAAGTATATATATATATATATATATATTTATTTATTTATTTATTTTATCCTTTTTAATTATTTTTCAATGTTTTTTTTTATAATTTTGTGTGAAATTTGAATGAAAAAATTATACATCAAATTTAATTGCTGCAGAATAATATAATTTATTAAACAGCCTACTATTATCTTAAAGAAGCTGTGGGTCTTAAAATGGTAGCATTAATTTTAAGTAGGATTTAGATGTCTTTTGATGACGCAATTAGGGTGTTTTAGTAGACTTAGGAAAAATATTGCGAAGTTAATTAAAATGTTATATAATTAAAATAAAATGAGGAGTAAATATGCACTTGTTGGTATCAGCACCTATTTAGTTTATTCCATAATGTCGATATTAGGTTTTTGTACTTATTAAAGACTAACTGTTAACTTGCGACTCTGTCTACTTAAATGAAGGCAAGAATTGTTGCATGTGAAAACTAAAGATAATGCTCCATCTAGTGGTCACAAATTTAGTTTGAAATACGTTCAATGTGATTGAGTTATAAATGTGTAACATTAAGAATGCCAACGCGCGAGGGGTTCCATGCTCTTCAGGTATATAGACGACGACAAGCACTTTCCATCAAGCGTGCTGTCAATTTGTTTGTCATTCTAAGTATTATAATAAAAATAATCACATTTATTTAATATAATCAAAGCTATGATTCTGTAGCTGGCAGTGAAAGAATGTCTTACTTCTTATAAATGATAAAGTATGATTGTCACCACAGGCTGTTAGTTTAGTAACCATTTATTTTTTATTTAACTCTTTATTGCACCTAATAATTGCACCTAATTCGTTTTAATATATAATTACAATTAGAAAGTTTATTTAAAAATTATTTTAAGTTGCATAAAATATTGTTTTGTTTAACTTTATTTCGACTTTTAATACTCAAATGACCCTAGATTAGATTAGATATAGGACATTTTTTAATTCGTAATTCATGTAAGGAAAGCCACATAATGAATATATATTTTCTAAATTAAAATATGATTAGATTAATTTGTTCTTTTGAACAACTCATATGAAAGAATTCAAGATCTAATATTGATCATCATTAAAATGTATCAGATATTTCTCGTCTTTATTATCTGCTTAATGTATTGGAAGTAACATGTGTCTCTTCCTGAATCTATATAGGAAAATATAAAAAAGAAATAAAAAGTATCATCTATGAATATGTCTGATATGTCATCATTTGGTATAGTGCGGGGGCGTATTGCGTAGATAGTTTAGGTGGGTATCAGGTATGTATTATAAATATACTTATATTTCAATCGAACATTTATTATATTAAACAAAGTAGTACAAAGTAGCACTTCATGTAACATCACCAATAGTTCTCTGATTTTTCATTTAACGTCAGTTTTGACGTACAGCGAAGCGTTAATATTGTAAGAATGATGAATATTAGGGTATATGCTATTATTGAGCTTCGTATCGCTTACGCATTAAATCCACATTTATTATACACCGTCTTACCCGTGCGTTCATTTTCTGTAGAAATTTCTTCACGAGCAACGCTCGTCATTGTTATTGCCAGAGTTTCTGAGGGCTTGATTGATGACGCGCTCAGCGAGCCTGGAGGGCGCCACCGTCTATGGCGACATAAAAATCGCTGTAATCCTCACCCAATTGCTTGATTATAGCTGTTAATCTCTCACCAAGATGGCAGCCTAGTCGTCTCGCCTTTTTTATCACTCTTGTTTTATATCGCCCCCACCAAATTGTAGGCATTCGGGACTACTTAACAAAATTGAAACAGTACCGCATTCCGTAATACGTCTTCCTCCGAGTGTATTTACTGCGAAGTGGGATACTTTTGTTATGGACTAGGCTATTTAATTTACGACTATACAAAACAAGCACAGACGGTCCATAATGAAGACGTAAAGTTTATATCACGATATAATTTATTTTCTATATGTGTATTTATCCTAGGTCCTTTTATAATAATAAATAGTTCTATACTGATGTAAGATACAATACTTATGGCGGGAGAATTATTAATAATTTTTTTTTACACCACAAGTGGCAAACAAGCATACGGCCCACCTGATGGTAAGCGGTTACCGTAGCCTATGAACGCCTGCAATACCAGAGGTATTACGCGCGCGTTGCCGACCCAAAAATACATATAATACGAGAAACAAGATATAGAGTATTATGTTTCTCGTATTATTAATAATTTAGATTCACGCTTTATATGAAATATCACACAGTACAATATGAAACAAATTTAAAAAGTATTTTTTATATCATTTCATGTAATTATATAAACAATAATTTTTATTCGAATGTCATGCCAAATACAAAATAAGCAGAATGTTTCGCATTTTAGACAAACCTCTGTGGCTTTTGGTACGCCTGTTTATTATTTTAGTTTTCTAACGAAAAAAAAATAAATTTATTTATGTATTTATTTATTGCGTAAGTGAATTGCTAATAAACTTCGAACTGTAGACTATGACTGAGTCTTTGAAAATATTCTAAATAACGTTACCTATATTTTTGTGTCAATAAATGCCATTACGAACTACAAATTATAGCTATGAATAAGAACCTACTAAATATATATTATTTAGTATCGATGTTATATTATATTAAAAAATATTTCTATGCAATTTTCTACGAAGATGCCTATTTTTTATATTCATACATTTTGGGTGGGCATATTTTAGTATCACTATTGAACGTCTTTTTTGGTTAGGGTACGACGGGTGTAATAAGTCAAACTTCAATAAAAGGCCATAAAAATTTACATACGTACATACATATCTCTCAGGCTTATCTCCCATTAGGGTAGGCTGTAAAATATTATAGAAATAAAAATCATTTTTTTTCAATTATTATGTAATAAAATTTTTTTGTGGGTTATTAATTGATGTTTTTGTGTCCTACATTTTGTGTAGTCAGCAAAATTACATATAATTTAATGATAATACTTGCTGTATTAAATATGTATAATTGTGTATTAAATGTAATTTTTTTATATAACCTTCTTTTATTATTTAGTAGTCACTTAGGGGGCAAATGAGCATGCAGCTTACCTGGTGATGTGCCGCATGCTCGTTTGCCCTGCGTTGTAAAAAAAAAATTGGGAATATATAATACATTATAACCACCTATAAACAAAACAATCACATCACCTATAAATTCCTAAACTTTTAAACACTTAGTCATAAAAATGTAGTACAAAATTGTATAATAGCTATTATTATGTTACAAGCAACATAAAATGTGCTTCAACGTTTGCTTAGGTTCGCGTTGGGACGTTATAATCCATCAAAGTTAGCATTTAATCGCCTTACTGATATCCTTATGAGAAGTTTACCGACCTTAAAGGGACGTTAATGTTTTATACATACTTGTAATTTGTACCTATTTCAAATCTTACTGTCTTGTTGTTACGATTATTTTTGCTTAAGAATAAAATTGTACTTTGCAGGTATAGGTAATTTATATTAACTGTGCTGGAGACTTCATTAACGTAATTTGGATAAAATGTATCCTATGTCCTTATCTACCCCAAATACTATCTATTTAGCAAATTTCATAATGATTGGATAAGCCGTTAAACACTAAGAGGTAACAATAAACAAAAATACACATTTAAAATATTATAATATAGAATATAAGTAGAATTATATAAAAGGATTTATATAAAATTATATAGGTATTGAAAAAAGAGTAACATTTGAGGATAGAAGAAAGGTAATGGCAAATAGAATTATTTATAGAAAAGTTATTTTGAAATCGCAAATTAAACCAAAAAGTACAGTTAGGTAAATACAATTCCACAGTTGTTCCCGGATTATTCTTAGAATACCCAGATCCGACTTTATTTATATAAGTTTGCTTTCCAAATTGGTCTGACAGAGATTTTGGATTTAAATCATTTTCGCGAAAAAATAAATACCTACTACTACGCTATTGAAGTTGTCATAATGAATACAGTAGAAAAGGATTTATTATAATATAAATAGTAGTAACTTTGTAAGATCGCTTTAAGCAATAAGACGTCCTTACTGTATTTATACAAATTATATCGTTGCATTTATTTTCTATAGTTATAATGCAAATAAAATATACTCATCCATTTTGGTTCCATTCCACAATTAGGTTATATTCTAACTTAGCGTATAGGATACTTTATACACTAATTCATGTAGGTGAAACCACGGGATATAGATAGTGAAATGATAAACGTGGTCAAGCTACATGTACATGTGTATCTTTCCGCTTTTTCAAAGGGCGACATAATATCAGCGTGCAAGTAATTAAGTTCCTGTCCAATTAATTTGCTCTAAAAGACTGAGTCGCTTTGACTTCAAATATGTTTCAAGATAAAAATTTCTTGGTAAAAGCTTTACATTTTAAAATATACAAATACTTTACATTTTCTAGTTATGTCATAAAAGCTACCGTGATGAAATCGTATGTAATAACGTGAAAAAACAACATAATAAATGTGAATAAGAAATTATTGCCTTGATATATTATTACCTTGATAATATTTTTTAATTATTCTAGATATAAGCTGTTGATTCCAGATGTAATATTAAAATAAAATAAAATATTTTAAATTGCCGTAGGTTTAGCTCCCACCATTTTTTTTTTACAACACAGGGGGCAAACGAGCATGCGGCTCACCTGATGGTAAGTGACTACCGCCGCCCATCGTCACCCTCAAAACCAACGGCATTGCAGGTGTGCTGCCGGCCTTTTAAAAAGGAATATGCTCTTTTCTTGAAGGTTATGTTGTAGTATCGTTTCGGAAATACTGCTGCTGGAAGTTGATTCCAGAGTGGTTGTGCGTGGGAGAAAGTGCCTTGAAAAACGCACGGTGGAGGACCGCCACTCGTCCAGATGGTTGGGATGAAATTTTTGGGATGAAATGTTGGATTCTGAAATGCTTGTGAACATGTCATGCTCGTAATGAACAATAACAGTCAATAAACGACTCAGGGATTACAATTTTTAGTATAGTTATTTTATATTATAAATTAATATTGAAAGCGAATTCTTAAATTTGGTATTTATAAATTATTATTACCTACGTGAATAAACACTACATACTCGTATACTATGTGTTATGTTAGGATACTACCTGTGTACTAAAATTATATTCAAATCTATTTAACTGATTATGCGTAATTAAGGATAAAACATATAAACGTCTGTACAAATTTATATAATTATAATGTAAGTAGGATTATTTACATAATAGAAATATTAGAAGACGTTATTTTATTAGTTTAATGGAAGGCCAGGAAAAAATATTTAACAGTAATCATTGCATATTCATATAAATATATACTCGTATGCATAATTGCATAATTCATTTAAATACAGATATTTATATAACTAAATAACGGAAATTTAATGAACTTGCTATGTTTATTATTTTTAAGATAGTAAGTTCATTAAATTCCTGTTGTCTAGTTACATATCAGTTACTTTTAAAAATAAAATAATATTATTTAAACTCCATTGTCAATTGGCATTGATTATTGCTTTTTCGTATTGTAAAAAAAGATCAGACCAAGTTGCGAGCACAGCTGATACAACAATAAAAATCTCAACACAGTTGATTGAGCATTAATTAATAATACAACCAAAAATCTCGCCCATAGCTCGGAAAGTTTAAGAATAATTTAATATAAAGAAGCAAAGTTTATCTTTCTTAAAGTTATTTAGTTAATATTTCAGGCAATTACTGCAGCGATTTCCGTAAATATAAGAAATGGCTCCACTTTTTTAAACATCTTATATATTATAATAATATTGTGTAATTCAAAAAGTTCATAATTTAAAATAAGTAAATATTATAAAAATGATGAAGTGTTTTTTTTATACGTCTTAGAATGGCAAACAAGCTGACGGCCCATCTGATGGAAAGTGGTAACCGTCGCCTATAGACATGAGCAGTACCATGGACATAACAGTACACACACATACTGTTTCGTACATGATACCCCCCATGCGTTGCCATTCCTGAAGGCTCGGGTGTTATTCCTCTGTACCCTGTAAATTCACATCATATCCCACCCATCAAAACCGAAACACAGTCATGCAAACACAACTGCTTCACGGTAGAAACACGAACGGGACAGAGGTACCCAAGCAATCGACTTTTGTACAAAGTCTCCCTCTGGTAAACAAATATTATTTAATACCTTCATCATCATATCAGCTTTTAATTGTCCATTGTTGAACATAAGCCTCCCTCTTGGGCGATTTTGCCAGTAGTTGCCATACTGGGCAGACGGATTCGCAACTGCAGTTAGGCTTTGGAGATATTTTAAGATTACTTTACTGCTGTATAATAAATGTTTACTGTAATGTTATAATGTAATATTATAATTATAATAAATGTGAAAGGGAGTTTATTTGTTTGTTACTTCTGGGCGCCTGAATGGCTCAACCAATAATCATGAAATTTGATGGGTACGTAATATTGAGGATCGAGGAGGCTATAGCTTATATATAGTTCAATAGATACATTCCGGTTACTAGGACGGAGTCGCGAGTAAAAACGAGTATTATATCATTGATATTGTGTTAATATTTCATGTTATGGTTATTAAATTAATTGAAGACGTGGCTTCTATCATTTATATACACGATCATTTTTATAGATAACAATATGTGTCTATAGTACTCTCTATGCGTTACCATAATATATTTAACGGTCGAAGGATGGGCAGCAATGTCCCTCTTTAAACACCACCAAAGCCTTACTGCGGTTGCTAACCCATCTGTAAAGTGTGGCAACTACGTCCAAAAGCCCTTAAGTCTATGTTTAGTAGTGGACAGGTAACGGCTGATATGATGATATATTTGTATATAGCTACAAAAGTAGATAGAGAACTTAATTGCAATATTTCATTTATGAGCGAGAAATTCCATTGTATTCCAACATTCATAATATAATAGACTTCTAAATCCATTACAGACGAGAAGTTATTTGCCCTACTTTAAGAATTCTTAATTTTTTTCTCTTGTACCTAACGAAGCTATGAACTAAGAAGTTTATTGACCTTAAACATTATGTAATTCACTGTAAATCCTACTTAATGGTATAATTGCGAAAGTGTATAAAGATATTTGTATATTTATGACTCAAACTTGATTAAATAGCTGAACAGATTTGAATGAAATTTGGTACAGGGGTAGTTTATACCCTAATCCATATCATACGTTATATTAGTATAATAATTAGGATAATTAGTAGGTTAGTTTAATTAATAGGATAATTAGTATTAAAATTTGGCACTATTTTGTAGATACCTATTCATATATTACGGACTTGATAATCGTAAAACTAATTTATATAATTTTAAACATGACTTTACAGTATCTTTGTAATAAAATAGATAATATCGCTGCAATAGCTAATTTAATATTAGTTTAAAATATATAAAAATATGTTCCATAATGATACCAGTTACCAAGTTTAGATTCTCTTTTTTTTAATTCGAGTTCGTGTTTATAAATATACTAACTCTCTCCCACAGTTTTGCTCGTGTAAATTAAATTAAAGTAAGAAAGTAAAAAGTTTTCTATTTGTTTGGATTTAAGATATGCTTCACCGTGTACTAAATTCAATCGTCTGTTCAATCTTCCAAGGGCGTTTGAAAAAAAAAACAAAACAAAAATTTCTAAACATTTTAATTTTTAAACATTCATAGTTATAAATATTAGTAAAATAGTAACTAGCTCTTTATAATTTTTATTACTTATTATATTTATTTACCAGATATATCTACAAAAACTAGGATCACTTATATTTCCACCTGTGACACCCCTAGTTTTCCAGTAGTTTACCATTTACCATTAGTAACCGTTTACCATTAGAAGGGGTATTTTCCACCCTTATGGTGTATATATATAAGTAGAAAAAATAATATAATTTAAATTAGGGTACGAAACATATGTGTTTTATTATAAGTACATTTTTTTATTATAAGTACCTGTCAGCTTGGAACAGTAAACACAGCAGGCAGAATTTTCATAATGATCTTGTTCGTTATAATAATTCAAGTATTTTGATAGCTAAAATATGAAAGGGTGTAGGGAGTTTATACAGATTATATTTACGAGTAGGTACAGTCAGCATTAAAAATCGATGAATATTTACATTTTTACTATTTTTATACACCGGTTTACATATCGCTGTATATATTCAGTTAATTTTACCTTTTTAAAATGTCTATTTAATTATTATATTAGTTTTAATGAACATCATTCATATGCATTTATGTTATGGCCATTTGGAGTTGTTTTTATTTTTTTATGTAACTAAAAATGGCAAATAAGTAGACGGGTTATCTGATGAAAAAGTGTAAGCCTCGCTAATAGATATAAGCAGTACCATGGACATAACTGTTCCGCACATGATACGCCCAATGCGTTGCCACTCCTAAAGACTAAGATGTTATTCCTCTGTATTCTGTAAATTCAGTGCCTTATTCCAGGCTTTAAACAGAGACACAGCCATGCAAATACAATTGTTTTTCGGTAGAAACATGAATAGTACAGAGGTACCCAAGCAAACGACTTTTGTACAGTCTCCCTCTGATATTGTATATTGAATTCATTGATTTCACTGTTGACTGTACTTATACATTCCTTTCATCATAATAATCAGACACGCTTGAATTGTATGCGTATTATTAACAGAGCTATAGGTTAAAGGCGAGTTCCCTTGATTGATTGCTCCCTATACGCTTCATCCATTATTTTTATATATTATTCGTATTCAATTGCTTTGTCAGAACTTTATTCCTAATGGCCATAGTTTCAGGACCACATTTCGCATAAAGCGTTGCAATCAGTTACCATAACATTTATTTTTAAACCAAATGTGATTGCGAGAAAAAAACACTCCCATTTTATGTGATTTTTAATCATTTTAAATGTGTGAAGAAAAAAACGTATTTATGTGAAATAATGCTTTTAGTATTGTTACACGATTTTTTATATTTTTCTTGTATTTAAAGATACACTATGTCGAAGTAATAAATTTATCAAAATCAATAATTATAAGAGAAAGATCACATTGAAAATAATCAATGAGCGATTTTAAGATTTTTTTTTTTATAACTAGAATAACTAAAGAAATAAGATTGGAAAGCGTATGAAAAATAATCAATACAAAGTTTGTTTTCGTTCGTTTTCTATAACACACATTAATACTGTAAGTTTTTATTTAATATTTATAAAATAAATTTAAAATTTACTCAATTTTGTTGTAAAACTATAATGGGAGATACATTTAATTCTATTCAAAACTGTTTTCCATTAAATAATTAATTGCTAGCAGGTATATTGGTGGACAGATAACGGTTTATATGATGACAATGATGATGATATTATATATAGGTAAGCAGTTTTAATATTAATGATTATAATCTTTAATAGCGTCAGGGGTGTTTTTCTCTAGAAATCTGTCCGATTCTAGAATAAGGGCATACGGGTAGGCGACAGCGGCCTCCCGAGCCGCTGCAGTGTCCTAGTCCTTTCCGCAACTGCAGTGTCCCTCCCCCCCTTCCTTTCCCACATAAGTTCCTTATTCCTCTCATTCACCATTTTCCTATACGCATTTTCAACGTTCCCTTCCTTTTTTCCTCAATCCTTTCCTCTATACCGTAGGTGGCGGAAACCACCAACAAATGCATTCCCAAAAACGGTTGACGTCAGGCAGTAGCAGCTTTTTGTAATATGGATAAAATAATATTACGTCGACCACAAATGATTGGGATAAGGGTGGGAAGATGATCATGAATTATAATCTTTAATAATAATATAAATGTGAAAGTCAATTTATTTGTTTGTTAATTATTGGTGCTAACAGCCTAATTAATCGATATGAAATTTGGTTTATACGAACTATATGGGAATAAGAAGATAATAAGGCACTGGTCAGTAACCAAATCCCCGTCATGCAATGGAAGTCGCAAGTAAAACATAGTTAATGAAGTTATTATAATGAAACACCTAAAATAAATACAATAATACTAAAAATATAGTCATTAAATATCTTATAGTCTTTCGAAATTAATATGTGAATAAAATTATGTAGAATATATAGTTAGACACGAAAATAAGAAAGAACTATCACTAGCCAGATTTGTATACACATATTTCGTTTATATACAACCTTAAATATACAAACTAAGTACGTCTTTTGCGCGGGTGTTGATCTAATGAGAGAGGAAGGAGGTCACCAAGGTAATGAAACAAATTGGTACTACGTTTCACAGAAAAAAATTACTGTGACACAGCTAAGGCATACACAGTCAGTATACCTATTAGATTTGAAGTAATGACCTTTTTTATCCGACTTCAAAAAGGACATTGTATGTTTTTTTATGTTTGTTACCTCATAACTCCGCCAGTTATAAACCGATTTGGAAATTTATTTTGTAGTTAAATAGATATATTTATAGATTATATAGATAGATGCTAGGCCACCTTATACGATATGACGATTTTTTAAAGAGCATAGTAGAAGGAAAAATAGAGGGCAAAAGAGTAAGAGGAAGACCGAGGAACAACTACATGGGACAGATAAAAGAAACACTAGGTGTCATGTCATATAGGGAGGTCAAGGATATGGCCTGGGATAGAGCTGGCTGGAAGAAGCATGAATTAGTTGCACCGACAAGAGGAAACTCTTAATTGAAGAGAGAGAGAGAGAAAGAGATTTATAGATTAATCTCATAAAAATGTCACCAAAATCAGTTCAGTAGTTTTTAAATTAATATGACTAGTTTTATACCGGGCTATATATACTTAGTTTAGGCAGTTTAATAAATATTATTCTAATTTATTTTTATTGGTGAAAAAGTACATAGAGATTTTTGAGTTAAATAAAAAGTCAACATTCTTATAAAATACCATAGATAAATAACAGTATCCTGAAACAAACTCTACAATACAAACAACAACTAAAATAGGTTTATAAATGTATGCGCAATTCTGAATAATATAATTATTACTATATACATTAAAGGGGCTATATTGTATGTATATTTTCTTACAGTACATCAATAATTATGTTAATCCAAATATAACTAACAATGTTATTTTTTTAATTATGCAGGATAACTCATAGTTATTAATTTAGGAGGATACGTTAATTAAAATGAAAAAGGAATCAAAATACTCGGACATTTCATGTAATGATACTAGTACTTTACAATACTACAAATTATAATTATATTATGAAATTGGAAATTGAGCTTCACGATCAACTAACTTTCTGTCCTGATGCATGTTATCAATGATCATAATTTTCTTGCTTATTGTCATTATTTTTTTAAAATCATCATCATCAGCAATACTCTTTGTATTGCTGTCACTTATGGGCAGATCCCAGGTTTACAAGCGGTATCGAACCCTTAAGTGTTAGGAGAGATTTTGCCTCACTCTACGTGTTCTACCGCTTGTACAACGGATTCAATATGACGCTCACGGTCACTTTTTAACATTGTACGGCTCGCCATCGACAGGGAGTACACCCTCATACCGTACAGCCTAGACGATCATGTACAACGCGATTTCAAAGATGTTTTCTCCTTCAAACACTCAGAATATGTAATAAGCTCCCTGCCGAGGTTTTCCCAAAAGAAAAAGAGGTTCTTCAAAAGGGGGGTAAAGAGGTTTCTTCAGGGTCGGCAACGCGTGCGTAATACCCCTAGTATTGCAGGTGTTCATAGTCCACGGTAACTGCTTACCATCAGGTGGGCTATATGTTGATCACCTCAGTGATATAAAAAAAATCCCAGCCATAATTTTTTCACTGCTGAACATAGGCTTATAGACTGCCATATGGAACGAACCTAAGCTACTTGCAATCACCGACTTCTTACAACGCAATTAAGGTCGCCACTCCATGTAGTGAGAGACTGTCCTACACTGCGTTTGCCGGTACAGGGTCGCCGCTTTTTTATATTTTTTTTATAATGTCTCAAATAAATCAGGCAATCTGTGTTCATGTAGCTTAACTACGTTCCCTTTCTAATCGATCATTCATTATACTCGCGGTTCGTGACAGGTGGTGGATTTCGCTTAATAGGCCTACTCTGATATTAGGGAATAATATGCTCTACAGCTATTAATCTAAGGTTCTGTATGATAGCAGTGACAACGTCGCGATCTCCCGTCAAGTTTTGTAATTTTTCATTATTACCTATTACTAATCTTTATTGGTAACTTCCTTGGCGTAACTGCGATATATATTTTGATTGAAATAAACTATATGCCCTTCTCTGTTCTGATTAGTATTTATGTTATAATTATTTATAATTATATTAGGATATAAAATAAACCGTAAATTATTTTAATGGCCACTAAATGAATAAAGTAATTTAATTACCCTAAAAAATAAAACGAATACGAGTAGACAGAAAATAGGATCGACTTGAACTTTGAAACTAGGATGTACGAGTACCTGAAGGAACATGTTGTATTAAAGTATTTTGCTTCATTATTTTGAATTTGACTTCCATATTCCATATTCAAAATTGAAACGTATTCATGCAAGTACAAGTCGCTTAATAGCAAACATACAATTGTATAGAGTTACCTATGCAAATGACTTGTTCAGAGTATCCTTTGACACTTTCATCTTTAAAAGTAAAAATGAAATCCTCATTTAACTCTACAGTAAATATATTTATGATCATATACGTGTATGTATCATGTGCAATACAAATAACGACCCATTTCGAAGTTACTAGCTTTATCTGAGCTTTATACGTCATCGATCAAAGTCCGTTTCGTACCTTATTCTACTATTTGGGACCCGGCTCCATTTTCTTTCCTTACTTGTAATATTATAAATTAAGCTTATGTAGAATAATGATGATAATAGATAAAAATGATTGAGAGTATGTTCCTCACTAATATACTCAATACTGAATTTAATAATTGACATTGCTAAGTACCGTTTCATTTCGTGTATAGGGTTCAACTTATTGTCAGTCAGATGAGGGTAGTTCATCAAAGTTTAATATGGATTTATCACATTTAAAATGACGGAGTAAGGATATAATATTGTATCACTACTGTGTTTTATTCTCAGGATAAGGTAAGGTAAAATGTACAAAACACAAATTTATAAAACAATAGAAGATAATTTTGAAAAATAATCAAATATTCTAATACTGCCAATGCTACTTTTTAATCCTTCTTTTAACAATGACTTTATATATAATGGTAATTTTATGAGCAAACTATGTTTGTCATTTAACAATGATTTTGATTTCATCAGAGCTTTTGAAGAACACTGTCTGCTGTCATCTCTACCTCCACCCTCACCCCCGCCCGCAACGATATCTTCACGGGCTCTGCCTGTAGTACTAGACTAGACGCTGCGACGCAAAACACGGTACTCACCCTGAACAAGACTTCTGTATGATATCGAAACAACTATATAACAAACATAGAAAGTTTATAAAATTCCCGTTATACATATATATTATAGACACTGCAACCTACCACTACCACGTCAACACAGTAGACTCATATTTTCATAAACTTGTATTCAGTAGTTAGGCATAATGGTTTGTTTTCAGGTTGACCCTTTGTTATCATTATTTTTTTTTTGTAATAAATTTAAATTGACATAACGGGAAGTTTTACTCGTTATTTAATAAAAAGGTATTAAGATTTCAATTATTACTTATATACATTTTTTAGGATAGCTTTAATATTTATTTTGACTGTTGTATTTGTTTTTATAAATACTTTATGTATAATATCAGTAATAATATCTACTTTCAGTTTTTAATTAAGTAAACTATGGATAATCTAACTATGAATATTAATTCATGATTTAGTTTACATTTTAATTTACTGTTTTATCAAACATATGAAGCAATATTTTATTAGCTTAAATAAAAAGCAAAATATTTTAAGACTTCATTATTGGGATACATAGATAGTAAATACAGATTGAAAAGGAGAGCTACAAAAATTAGGAAGTCTATATTTTAGCTGGAATAAATCGTGGCTCTCGACGCAAAGGGTCGTCGTATCCGGCGACCGGAAAGTTCAAAGAAGGTGCTTGCACTCTACAATTTGTGCTATGCTTTGTTCTACAGTATTTAGAACTAACTCCCCTTTTTAATTTTTGTACCTAAATAAAGAAAACGCTTTAACAAGAATTATTGTAAAAATATATTTGCTTGTGTATATAATTGGTGTATGTTATTACAATATTATGTCGTTAGTAGTTTTTATTGACATTTTTTTTTGTCTAAATGAAAAATTCGTATTTTCATATGAAAATTCCCTGCAGAAACTACCGTATAATATATACGGTAAACCATAAGGAATTGTCAAAATATAACGTACGTATTTTACGTAAAGCATACATAGACACCCATTTACATTATTATTATATATGAATACACACACATAAGTACGCGCGCCCGACCGCAAATACGTGTACATACACACACACACACACGAATGTATTCTCGCTCGCTCGAATGCACGCGCGCATACATATACACACACACATGCAATAACATTTATAGGTAAAAAAGCTAACGAACATGTAAAAAGCATAAACAGACTACACACTTATTTTTCGAATGATATAGGAACCTATATATTTACATAGTAAAACTTTCAGACATTGCTTTTTTTATGGTTTGCTCTCGAGCGCCATAGGCGAAATATCTACGAACTGTGTTCGTATCGCGTACTCAAAGTTTTTCTTTGGCAGGAATGTTACTGTTTACTCAAGTAAAGAAAATTTTTGATACTTTGTAGTACAATAACTGTGTTTTTTTTTCCAATTGTTGAAATTTACATCTTCTGTTTTTTTATAGCAATACAAATTAAAGCAAAAGTTGAAATTTATCAGTGTATTTTCTTACAGTTATTATTGTTTTTTTTTTTATTGCCTAGATGAAATGAATTGTACTTATTGTTAGAAGAATTTTATAAAAAATTGATTGGATATTGATTATTTTATAAATGTTGAACCAGTAATTCGTCTATGTATTTGATTCATCACCTAGACTGTGCTCAGAGAAATTGTTAATATTATGTACACAGCCACTTTCTGCCATCGTACAGCTCGTCATCGATAGTGATGGCGATGCTTTTCCAAGAGACTACAGCATGGGGTTCTTCATAAAAGGGGTAAAGACATTTCATCAATGTCGTCAACACGCGCATGTATGCGCGTATATGATGATGATAATGATTACTGATTTAAAATGAACATTTTTAAACTTAAACAACAGGCTTATTAAAAAATAAAATATTAAGGGTTTAATGTCTGAAATGAACTACATGGGACAGAGATAAAAGAAACACTAGGTGTCATGTCGTATAGGGAGGTCAAGGATATGGCCTGGGATAGAACTGGCTGGAGGAAGATACATGAATTAGTTGCACCAACAAGAGGAAACTCTTAAATGAAAAAAGAAATGTCTGACAAATAATTATGGAAATAGAAAAGTAATACACAGTTTTAGAATACAGCTTTTCTGTAAGCAGGTCGTCGGTCAAGTTTTAATATCAGTTTCGATTACTTAGGGAATAAATACGTGCCGTATTTATTGTGAAAGCTGTATGTACCTACGGGTCCTTTGCAAATAACCGGCCTCATAATCGGTGGCCTGAGGCTCCAAATACGAAATAACTTACAATAAATCAAAACATATTCAGAAAGTTATCCAGCACGATCACTGTCACTATATAAGTATTGGCATATACCACTAACAAAGAGACGAAAGGAAAGCGGCCAAAAAAATGTTAAAAACATATAAAATAGCAATTAATGCATAAATTGATGTCATATAATAATAATACATTGAGTTCTGAAGTAACAAATACAAATACAACTGAAATGAGAACATCTTTCTTTCTTTGGAAGTCGGTTAATACTAAACAATTTATTCAATTATTTAGTACTTAGGAAGATAGATAACCTTATAAACTCAGAGTTTTATCATAAGTCAAAATTAAATTATATACATAATTTAATTATCTGTAATACACTAGCTGTGCCTGCGACTTTGTCCACGTGACTTCGTAAAAATAACCTATATCTTTCTTTGTTTCAAATTCTGCTTACTCGTATATGTCGATTTTCATGGTTTCACGAAATTTACAAATTCATGATATTAGCAAAGAAAAAATGATCGTACTCTTCGTTCGTAGGTAAAATTTTTCTAGTAAATAAATATTATAGTTGTTATCCTTGGATGGGTAAGTATGGGTATACCAATTCTGTTATATCTTTCATTAGAAAATAATATATTGTTGTTCACTATTAAATATTAAGGGCACATCGTGTACAAACACAAGATATATTACCCTTCAAACTTCCTTGATATAATTACTTGAATATCTTCTGACAA
Organism: Galleria mellonella; assembly: GCF_026898425.1. Taxonomy (NCBI): domain Eukaryota; kingdom Metazoa; phylum Arthropoda; class Insecta; order Lepidoptera; family Pyralidae; genus Galleria; species Galleria mellonella. The sequence continues at coordinate 6,923,799 of NW_026441995.1, read as the reverse complement.
TAATTTAGAAATTCCAGTGGTATCAGCAGCATCCCATGTGTAATATTCATTCTAATATATCCTTGTCACTGTACATTGACTTATATGTACATATTTATGGCTTCAGGTGGTACTTATTATTTATAGAATTTATTATTAAGTTTATTCAACAAACTGGGTTATATAATTTTTATCCAGACAACACGTAGGAATTCCTGTTTTTTTTTTTTTTACAGTTTATCTCGTAGTAGTGATCCATATAAATTAACTTAATAATTGTTTTTGAAAAAAGTTTTGCAATTTTGTGATACTATTTTCATTTAAAACATTTCATCTTCATGATCATATCAGCCCTTAACTGTACACTGCTGAATATAAGCTTCTCCCTTAGGAGGTTTTGCAAGTAGTTTCCACGTATGGCAGGTGGATTCGCAACCGCAGTTAGGCTTTAGATAGGTGATAAGAGGGACGCTGCTGCCCAACCTTCGCCCTTCCTTTGTCGCCTCTCACGACACCTACGAGAAAGAAAGGTGTGACCTATTCTATGCTGGGATCACACAGCTATCTAAGCGTGATTATTAATTTAGTTTTTGAAGCCAAAATTATCATCTAAATTAGCATGTTTTCTCTCAAGAACATGCCACCTCAATGGTATAAAAAAATATAATGTAAATCTTGTCCCATTCGTGTTTCAACCGTGAAGCAGTTGTGTTTGCATGGCTGTGTTTCGGTTTGAAGGCTGGGATATGGCGTGAATTTACTGGGTACAGAGGAATAACATCTGAGTCCTCAGGAATGGCAACGCATGGGGGGTATCATGGGCGAAACAGTATATTCTGTAAGTCCATGGTACTGCTTATGTCTATAGGCGACGGTTACCACTTTTCATTAGGTGGGCCGTCAGCTTGTTTGCCATTCTAAGTTGTATAAAAAAATATATATATATACTTTTTTTGTATTTCTTATTATGTGCGGTGTGTTGAAGAGTTAAATATATTTGTATAATCGTAAAACTTTATACTTTTAAAAACAATTATATGTTTAATCATTCGCAGAATATTTAATTAAATGCTTAGAGCGACGGATATTACTGGAAAACGTGGGCGTAATACCCTTTAATTCAGATAGAAGACCAATCCATATTACTAGGTTCACCTACGCGATCGTCGTACATGTGACTACCGGATGTTAGGGTCTTTGTGGTTTGTAATATTGTAAACTAAAGTTACATTGGAAATAAATATGAGATTATACTTGAATATTATAGATTGTGTTTTAAAATTAAATAATTTGTTTGAATTTTTAGCGAAATAATGATGTAACATAATGTTACTAATTGAACGAAATTGTAACTAGACCATGTACATAGAAGATATTTAAGAAAAATCGATATGTGATGTCCTAATAAGTACAAAAAGCCGAAATAATAATTTTTAAATATGAAATAGAATTTTTGTCTGTTTGTCTGACAAAAAAATAACATAAAAATAATTATAAATATTTTAAATATAAAATAAAAAAAGAAATTAGATATGAATGTATTGTGGCCAAGTGACTAGACTAATAAATTATAAAATAGAGCATTGTATAATTATTTGTTATTTATATATTTACTACCTTTTACGACTTTATCCTCATAACTAACATAACATAAATAATATATCCCATATTCACTGACTGGGATAAAAAGTAACGTATAAACTTTTTCAGCCCAAATAGTACATACGTACCAAAAATAGTAATTAGTTAAGCCGTTAAAGCACTAATAGGTAACAAAAAACAAACAAACTCGCTTTCACATTTATAATATTAGTATCATGTTTTTTTACCATATTTGGTTTACCCTCACAGGGCATGGAATAAACGATTAAATTGCAATAAGGAAAAGAAGTGGGGGAATAAAATTACGCATCTTTATGTTTGAAAAGTTCGTACCAGCAAACCACCAAAAGTGGATGGAGCAACAGTACAAACTTTTGAAGAGGAGGCACATTTAGCACGGACGTGGTTAGTCTTACTTTGTAACAAATCTCGCCCATTAATTCGGACCTTTACTGGTTGTTTGAATTCATTACCACTTCCCATTTATTGAGATGAGAGTAAGTACCGTACCTACCAATTTACGTTTCGAAGATTTTACCTGAATACTGAACACTTTATATAAAAATTGTTGGCTTGCATAGCTGTGTCGGTTTCTAGTAGATAGATATAATAGTGAAATTACAGAATATGAAGGTATACAATCGTAATCCTCAGGAATGTAATGGAATAATTATTTTCTTTAATGTTTAAAACTTTGTTATTTATGTAATATTTTACTTTACATGGTGTTATTTTGCGGAAGTCTACATAAAAATAATAATATGAAAAGACTGGTTATACAATATTACCTACTTGTAAAACAGTTAGTTCGTAGTCCTAAGGTTGTCTTGAAAAGATTGCTCTCAGCAATAAGACTGCCTTACTGTATTTATACAATTGTTTCTTTATTATATATAAATAATATATTTATTAATTATTTCGCCTATTCCTTACATTGTGTAATGCAAATAAAGTTTACTCATTCATTCATTCAATGGTAACGTATTGGAAATACCATAAGCATTACAGTGTGCTCTATTAGATCCATGTCCTTTTCATATCTACAGATATAGGTGTCTGTTATCAATTTCTGCCAAATAAGTTTACATAAGGTGTTATCATGTTTACATAAAGAAATCAATAAATACAACAGATTGATCAAACTGTTTATAGATAAAGGTTAAAATTTTGCGTAGATTTTTTCATGTGACCTAAGTAGATTACTAGTAAGAGAGCGATTTTTCATATCACTGGCTTTTATGTTTGAGGTTAATATTTTCGAGGTGAGTGTGCGGTTATATGTTATCGAGTTTAATGAAAGGCAATTTTGTTCCATAACTTGTATCCTCTCATGGATTTGAATAATATTGATTATATTACATACATCCAATATGTATGCTTACGCTAAATTAAATTAATCTATTTGATTAAATATGAATTGTCGAATATATATATATATATATTAAATGTTTGTAATAGTCAAGACAAGGTTTGTGTAAAATAAAGTATTTGAAAAATCATATGAAAAATAAAAAAGAAAATCTAGATTAATCATCATCATATCAGCCTTTAACTGTTCATTGCTGGTTATAAGCTTTCCTTTTATAGGGAGGGCAAATACTCCCCTTATGGGAAATTTTGCCAGTAATTGCCACGCTTGGTGGTGGATTGGCAACCGCAGTTAGAGTTTGGATATGTTTTGAGAGGGACGCTGCTGCCCATTTCTTTCCTTCCTTAGTCGCTTCTTACGACACCCGCCGGGAAAGGAAAGAATGGACTATTATATTCTCGGATTATACAGCAAAAATCATATGAAAAAGAAAAAAGTCTTCATTAATACATTCGTATGAAATCAACGTGGGTAGCTAGTGTGAAAATACATTAATTAAATCGTTATGTAAGATTGTAACTCGTATACTATTAGAAAAGTAGCCACCCCTAATTGCATTGTCCCTAACTACCAATGAAATTGTCGTTTATTACTATCGTAGTATAAAGTTTGTTACGTTCCATTTTAGATTAAGGAATAGTGCTTTGGAGCACTTCTGTCCTAATTTCTTTATAACACCGCAATTACCACTACATAAAACATTCATTTTTTTAAACTAGATTTTATGCGACTTGATTCATGTGACAGTAATATATTGATTGCTTAATAATATTATTATTATATTAGGAGGTCTCTTGTGACTTTTTTATTCCAAACTAGCTGCCCGTCCTGCTTCGCACGGGTGTATTAATTGTTTAGTATAGGCATAAGTTCACCTTTCGTACCAAACACTTTTCTTAATGTGGTCAATAAAGAACAAATAAATAAATTTAGCAAATAGGCGCAGTTAGTTCTGAAGTGATGCAATTATACACTTACATTCGATAATTGATTTTTATTCATATGAATAATATATACTACACAAAGATGGCTGAGATGATAAGGCGTCGAGGTAACAAATAAAATAAACAAACAAAGTACTAATTCTGTATAGGTATGTTATGACATATGTAGTTATAAAAGATGGTTTTTTTATTGGGTAAATGTTACGATAAGTATTTCCATCAAAATATTTTCACTATATTTTATCACCCATATCTCTTAATCTAAATGAAGGTATATCTGCAATACCTTTATAAATTATTAACATCGTAATATTAAGAACGTACGAGTCCGAACTCAACAAAACTATGTACACTACATAACTACAATTGTAAATATGGAACTTTATATAGAAACTGTAGCTGCGAACAATTTTCATTTTGTCAACGCGCCAACTCTTGGTGGTAGCTACTCGTTACCTACGGGTACATAATTATTTTACAATTAGTTGTTTCAACGTGAATTATGAAGTAACATTATTTAATATTCTTCTCGAGTGAAGTTTCGAGGTTCATATTATGCCTCGTTAAAATTTGGTACTTATAAAATTTTTATGACAATGTATGTACTTGTATGAGCTGTAATAAAATATCATTTTATTTTTTATATATTAGGAATATTTTTGCTATTTCTAAATATCTTTATTAAGATTTTTTTATGGTATAAACTATGTTTATACTTGTATGAAGGGAACTTAATTAATTGGTTCGATTTTCAAACGAATTCTTAAAGAAGGAGGTTCCGAATTCTGTTGTTTTTTTTTTGTTTTTATGTTTGTTACTTCATAACTCCGTCAATTCTAAACCAATTTGAAAAGTTTTTTTTTTTATCTTAAAGAAACAGGAACAGATAACAGAACAGGAAGAAATTTTATCAAAATCCATTTAATAGTTTAATTTTTAGACCAAAGTAACTGGCTTTGTCAGAATTAAAGTCGGTTTTTTTGTGGGACACAAAAAACCGACTAATATTATTTTTTTATTATATCATGTACCTAAACAATTTAATGAGTCAAAATAAATATTCCCACGTAAGTACGACGAACTCCACATTTATATATAGTTATTCACGCTTATATAGTAAATAATTTGTGTTGTATTTTATAAAATACTATAAAGTTTATTTTTTATTACTTTTTAATGAGAATATTCCGTGATTATAATCAGTTCAATCCTATCCCACTGTATTATCTTTTTTTAATGCAACTTAGAATGGCAAACAAACTGACAGCCTGATAGAAAGTACTAACCGTTACCTAGTCATCAATAGTACCATGGATATAACAGAGTACTCGTATACTGTGTCGCCCTCGATTAATGGTATCATGGGCGACACAGTATTCAGACAGATACTGTCGATCTTTAAAGACTAAGTCGTTATGTCTATGTACTCTATAATTTCATTACTATGTCTTATCTTTCAAATCAAAACACAGCCATGCATACACAACTGCTTCACTGTAGAGACACGAATAGAACAGAGGTATCCAAGCAGACAACTTTTTTACAAAGTCTCCCTCTGGTATCATCTATAATGTAAATTCATGATGCCCACGCTAGTATATTATAAAGAGTGTCTTGCTCAGCACATATATACATTATATTTCCCTCATGTCGTTAAAGCAAAATGTGGATTTATGACATAACACGTAGAGTTCGCGTCATAAAAATACATTTTTATTGACTGCGACAAAAGTGGAGTAAAATTCTTCGTGTTAAATAAACGTTCCACGAGAACTGCAAAGCACCGTCACTTAATAAAAGATCTCCCCAGGGAAGTAAGGCAAACAGCTCAATAAGATGAGACGGTATCATCATCGTCGGGTGAAAAAAAATGTCGTAAAACGTAGGCGGGGCAACATTAAATAAATTGCAGGCCCCTACCAAGAGCGCACCGCCCGTCGTGACATCTGCGTCGAGTCGCTAAACACGCTCTGTGTTCCTCTATTCTGCTTAAAGCTTGCCTTGCATCTAGAATTTAAAACTTTTATAAGTAATTAAAAATAATATTATATTAAAAGCTCATTAGAATACTTATTATAATAAACAAAAATGTTAAGAACATTTTGAAGTGACCTTATTTAATTTTTCTTTGAGAAGATTTTTAATTCGTCTTATATTTATTGTGTGTGTAGCACCAAATTTCATAATTCATTTTATGGTGAAAGGTGGTTTCACCTTTGTATTGATTTTATAATTGTGTGGTAATAGATTTTTTTTTTTGCAAAGATAAATTTATTTAATTATGTATGTATGTATAAATAAATATATTTTAAATCTAATTTATCTACAGTATTATATTATTGACCTATTTCTAATGAATCAAAATTAACTCATTTTAATTTACAATGTAAAATATATTAATATTTTATAATTTAAATTAGTTAATCGTATTGGAAACGACATGTCTGTGTTTTAGGTGAAAGAGAAAAACATATATTTATATAAATAGATATAAAACGAAACAGGTGAAATAAAACGTTTCATCGTGGATTGTACCACGTCGTGGTCACGACAGGATCAAAATTAATCATTGCTTTTATTGTTTTAATTTCGTTAGGTTTTTTTTGAGAAACATAATCATAGGATACGTATTTTTTAATTATACCCATCTATATAGTGATTAAACAATTTTGGTGAGCAGAAATGACATTTATAACTTTTATAAGTTGTGTCCCGATGAGACGAGTTTCACTTGTCTTTAGTGACATCGCACCCCGCGTAATTATGTTTAATGGTCCCGTTTATCGCGGTCATTACTATTAGAAACTTTGTATTCGAGACATTCAGGAACGTTTGGGGCGAATGACGGCAGGCCGCGGATATTGCAAGCAATCTTGCTAAGGGTGGCTTATTGTTTTTATCTACTTTAAAGCGCTTAAGAGCTAATGGCTGGATGGCTGTTAATTTCACATGTCGACACCTTGTTGAGAACAGTATTGCATATACCAATACAATGTTTAAACTACAGACACTAAAATTATATGTTTATTTTAAATGTAATTAAATTATATTTAACGAAACTTGTATTAAAAATGTAATTTTCAAATTATTCTTTAACCTATGACTTTAATAACTTCAAAATTATATTCAAATGGCTATAAATAATAATTTCTTTCTCAAAAAAAGTTCATTTTAAATTTCTCAAAGTTTGTATAGAAGTAAAGTAAGGATAAACCTTTTCGTTTAATAAAAATAATGAGAATTAGTGAAATAATGCGTATCATTAAAATAATAGTTATAAATTAAGTAATTAATAGCAGAGTGAGGTTTTGTACAAAAGTTTGCTTTTGCTCCTCTGTCTCATTCGTGTTTCTACTGTGAAGCAGTTGTACTCGTATGGCTGTGTTTCGGTTTGAGGGGTGGGATATGGCAGTGAATTTACTGGGTACAGAGGAATAACACCTGAGTTCTCAGGAATGGCAACGCATGGAGACATCATGGGAAAAACAGTATACTCTGTTATGTCCATGGTACCGCTTACGTCTATAGGCGACGGTTACTATTTTCCATCAGGTGGGCCGTCAGTTTGTTTACCATTCTAAGTTGCATAAGAAAAATAATAAAAAATACTGCAATTATTTTTAGGTCTAAAATATTATAATATTGCTATAAAATGAATATACTCTTTCGTTTTCATCTACAAGTCGTATATAATTATAGTTTCTAATTTCCATCACAGTTCCTTTCTTATATACAGCTCACACCGCACACTATGTTTTGCCTTAGCCTATGTTTTTACAATTGTTTGTACATCAGTTTAGACTGTGAGATTTATTTACTCGTACATTGTTATGTCCATTTAATGAATATAACAATGTATAAACCAAGATCGTTAATTTTAATATGACTAATTTGGCCACTTTACATGTTTGTAAAGTTACACTGTTGTTTGTTGTGTATTAACCCCAGGCCCAAACTTTGGAGAGAATTGTTAGTAAGGGGACTAGCCACCCCATTGCTGTCAATGTACCTTTAAAGGTCAACCTCCATGCAGTCTTCCCTTATAACTTTTGTGGTTAATTCTTGATTAATTTGCCACGATGGGCTAATTGATCTACCTTCATCTTCACCTATCATCCCTCTCTAGTACCCCATGGAGGCAGGGTGACTATTAATTTCATGATTAAAAAAAAACTATTTAACCTGTTAATACAAAGATAATATCAAGACTCTGTTATATATCATATATTTTTACATTTCCTCATTCTTTTAGAACTTTAGTTTTTAACTAACTTAAAAAGAAGGATATAATATATTCCACGCTTACCAATTTTTATGAATATACAGCAATTTTTAAAAGTTTTCCTGAGTGCTTAGCAAATTTTTTTTAATCCAAAGTTAGCAAAGCTTTCACAAAAAAATATAGATTTTTGGATGACAATAATAGATAATAGACATCTATTATCTATTATTGTTTTTTCTATCCAGAATAGAAATAAAGTCGGTATTACTGGTTTTTTATTTATTTCTACTCTAAAAATGCTTTGTATTATTAAATAATTATACAGTATATAACATTATTAATACAGTAATAATACAAATATATCACAATGTCGGTAGTGTTGCTCTTAAGCTAGAGCAACACTATCTCATCAATGCGACGATAACACGAATGTCAGTTTGTGCTAGATTAAGGTAACTTAAGAACAGAGAGCCAACAAAATAACAAAGACAAATTAAATTCTTTCGTCAATATGTTAAATACTAGAAAGATTTTAAAACTAAATAGTCGATGATAATAATTCTTATTCTTAACATATTACATTACTTTTCAATGTTTGTAGATTCGATTCTGGTTCAATACAAACATTTGTATTCATTGGTAGTATTTATAATTTGGTCGTTTTGTGAAAAATATATTTCAATAATAATAAATATTTATTTATAATTAGTTTATCGATTTCATCAATCAATTTATCCATTGCAAATCGTTATAGTACACACATTATAGCAATAAATTTCATTCAATTTTTTTATTCATTCATTCACAATAACTTCAATATATCTCTCAGTTATCTAGTAGATATTCATACCATAAGCTGTGCTTAATTTATAACTAAAAGGCGTTTATTTATTTAATTCTACTACCAAAAAAAGGCAAAGCAAAAGTTAATCGACTTGGTTCTTCTAAAGTACGCTATATTTAAGAATTTCCTTCTGAAATAAGTGCCCATCTTTCTTTTTAATACAAAATAATTATACAACAGACTAATTATGATTTAAATACTTAGTTTAATGAATAACTTACTTCTTATTAGTTCTTTGTTCAATTTGGTATTTTTTTTCGCAGAAAATATTTCAATAAGCATCGTAGTTATAAAATTATTTTCAGAAAAAAATATCTTAAACCCTTTAGATATAATAATCTATATTCAGGCGGTCTAAAGAATTCGATATTGAAAAGTAGATAAAATTGCAAATTACAATAAATTTTAACGTCCAAAGTTTCTTTTTTGTAATATAAAATACCGGTTTAATACTAATAATTGTATTACAATTTTGGAGGTATAATAATCGAAATAATATAAGGGAGACTTTACTACTCATTCGACGTTATTATATTCATGTCTCTGCCGTGAAATAACTAAACTTGCATGACTATTGTGATTTGAAAGGAAATTAAATGTCACGGAAGCATAAAATCTTAGTTATTAGGTACCTTACCTTACTTTAGTCAACCCTAGTAGGTGCCATGGGTACTGCAGTATATTGTATTGTATATATTTGTAGCCGAAGCTTACTATTTTCTACCGTCAGCTTCATCATTTTAGATTGTATAAAAATATACATTGAAAAATATATTATATATTATGGTTTGGTAGATCGATACTTAGATTAAGGCGTGACTTCTAAAAGTTTGCGAACGATTGCGACCTTTAAGTGACAAAGAGGGTAAACTTCAACCTTAAACCACGAATAAGCAGGAGAAGGGTCACAGTTAGGTATTCAGAATAAATAACTGAATGTTTGAATTTACAGAGTTTTAAATGGTTTTTACCGAGTGACAATAAGTGTGATGTTCCTTGCTTCTATATGATATACATTGGCATATAGATTAGATTATAAATATGACAAGATCTTTGACCCAACTTGATTAAGATGATTATGTGAATTTCATACTAAATAATAATTTAATATTACATATTATACGAGAACAATATAGGTATATATAATAGATAAAAAATATTTCTACATAGATATTGAATCGATTTTTTAAAACTTTCACTTCCATCCTATAACTCATTGTTATTCACAAGGTGCTCACTAAAAAGTCAAGAGTAGGCGAACACGATAACTATTCCAAAACTTATTGCCTTTTATTTCTTTACATACATGCATCGTTATATGACCCCCATAATACTTTAAGGTTTACCTTCAGTTTGATCTTTTATTATTATACTTCCGATTTTATGGATTTATGGATACTATTGACGTAAACAGATCTTTTCACTTACATCTGTATCGTTGCAATTTATCTTCTCAACACGCACATATTATCCAATATTCACTAACAATCTGTCTTTCTCTTTAACTATTTTTTTTTTGTTCAATGCTTTGTAAATACACAATATGTTTTAATTATAAGAAAAAAAGATTAAGCTCGCCATTCGTATCATAATTGCTCATGATTAGGGGTCCCGGATGATTTTGAAATCAGTTATGTATTCTCGATAAAAATACTTGTAATTCAATTGATTTCTGTTAAAATTTTGTTTAGAATACTTATCATATATCATTATAGGTGGTTTTATTAGCTTATATAATATTTTTACTTTTTATGGGTAGAGACCAAAGGATATATACCTAGTAGTGGCCAGTAATGAGTTAATATGATGATATAGTTTTATTTTACAAGGAGTGGCACATTAATGACAACCAACGTCACTTGGCATGAAAACTTCAAATTAGTCACAAAGTTATTTAAGGTGATATTAGTATTAGAAACTTACAAGAGATAGAAAATTATAGTGATTACGGTTTAAATTGAATAGTTTTGATTGATGATATCTTTGAAGGCTAGATTGAACAGGCACCTATAAATTAAGTTCACTTATAATTAAGATAATGTGAGATTATGATTAACATGCTCAAAAGATTCATATCCGAAACTAATATTAGGAAGACTTTGTACAAAAGTCGATTGCTTGAGTACCTCTGTCCCATTCGTGTTTCAACCGTGAAGCAGTTGTGTTTGCATGGCTGTGTTTCGGTTTGAAGGGTGGGATATGGCGTGAATTTACTGGGTACAGAGGAATAACACCTGAGTCCTCAGGAATGGCAACGCATGGGTGGTATCATGGGCAAACAGTATACTCTGTTATGTCCATGGTACTGCTCATGTCTATAGGCGACGGTTACCACTTCCCATCAGGTGGGCCGTCAGCTTGTTTGCCTTTTTAAGTTGTATACAAAAATAAATAAGAAAATTTGAATATTTGTGTCTTTGTTAATTTCACGTGAGAAAAAAAATGTCTAATATAGCTAATATCAAATAATTTTTTACGTACATAAAACTTATGAATACTAAGCTTTTGTTTAATTAAAAAAAATACTGGTAGTTATTGAGTAGTAAAATATTCAATCAATTACCTAGCTATTGAAGTTAGTATTATTGTTGAAATTTAAATTTAAATGAAAATAAAGTAAATCCTATTCGAAGGTCCACCTTGAAAGTAATTGCGATAAACCTGGATCTTTATTTCTTTCGAATTAATTCTGAAGGCGTTGGCAGGAGTTAGGGAAATAAATATAAATAGGAACATTGTGTACACAATTACATCAACGACCCGCAATTTACTTTAATTTGAAGCTCTTTCCTCATTAATCGAGGCAAAACGATGGCGTAGTGTACGGTCTGATTAAGATTTTAAGGTTGGAACTGAAAAAATCTCATAATATTTTTCATCTCAAATATTATTTTCATTTTATTATTAGGTGTTGTTTTGGAATATTAACTTTTTTAAAGCATATAAGCGAAATATCTACTTACATAATATTGAAACATAAAACATCAAATAACAATTACATTTCTCATCATCATCATCAACATCATTATCAACATCATTATCAACATCATCATCTCAGCCATTATCTGTCCACTGCTGAACATAGGGCTCCCCCATAGACTGCCATAAAGAATGGTCCTGACTCACTTGCATTGCTTTGTATATTTTTAGTTATATTATATTGTATGTTTCAACAAAATATAGCAATATTTATTGCAATGAATCTATCGCCCAAAATTTCTCAAACTATATGTTGAATAATCCAGTACCTACTGATCCAATTAAAATTTCATAAACAAATCTGAAAAAGGTTTCTATTTAGATATTATATAATAGTAAATAAATATTTTCCCTTAAAGTTTTTAATCGAAATTCAAGTATTTAAGTAGGTTATTTGTTAGTACAAATTTATTATTTGAATTGAATTGATTTTTAAATATAGAAATCTAATTACTGAACTTTGCAATTTGTATAATACGAATTTAAAGCTTTCAGCAGAATAATTTCAGCAATTTTATAATATATTAGTACGTAATTCACGAATCTCGCCTGAAGGTTTTGTACCTTATCTATGATTTTAAAATTTAAATTTTCCATTTGAAGCGGTTTATTGTGTTTCAAGCGGCTACAAAGATGTTGTATAAGTAAAGCTTTCTGATCACAATAGGATTATAGATTGTTGTTACCACGAAGCAATAAGCAATAATTTGTGTTAAATTTAAATTACTTTTACTGAGTTGGAATTTTCGAGTATGAATAAGAATAATTGGAATTATATTGAATATCTTATTAAAGAAAATACAACTTGGACAATATAACTTAATATTCTGCGTGGTAATGAATAGTAATTCTAAATAATGAAGGTGACTTAACTGTCGATATTTTAAAAGCTCTTGACTTTGCTTAACTGATATTTATAAGTTAAAATATATTTCTATTATGTGCTTCCTTAGTTTTTTATTTACCTATATTCTACGAGGTCTGTCCGGAAAGTTCGTATAAAAGTGTTCTGGAATGCGAGAAAGAGGAGTGGGGAGGCCAGGTAAGCGCAGGACCCCTTCCTTATGTCCCTAACAATGCTTCAGTTCTGGTCTGACCGCCGTGCGGTGCGAACTGGCTTGTCACGCCATCTGTGAAGTTACCTCTTAACGAAACCCCGTCGGCATGGAGCCCGCTTCCGTTGAAGAGCAGCGCGTCGTAATCAAGTTTCTCTCGAAACTCGGCAAGAATGGCCGTGAAATTTTTGCCGATCTCAGAACAGTTTATGGGGATGATGCTGTGAAGGAACCAACCGTCCACAAGTGGCTAAAAAGATTCAGAGAGGGCCGAGAAAGCGTTCAAGATGACCCACGTTCAGGACGTCCTTCCACTTCACATTCCGACGAATTCGTCCCTCCAGGCCAGACAGTTGATGGAAAATTCTACGTCGATGTGCTCAGACGCCTCAAAGCTCGTGTGGCACGAGTTCGTCCAGAATTGGCGCGAGAGGGGCGTTGGATTCTTCACCACGACAATGCCCCTGCCCACACCTCTCTTGTTGTCCGTGAGTTTTTGAGTAAAAATTCCATTACGGTGACCGAACACCCCCCCCCCTATTCGCCGGATTTGGCCCCGTGTGACTTCTTCTTGTTCCCAAAAACCAAATTGGTACTTCGGGGGCGGCATTTGGGGGACATAAATGAGATAAAAAAAGCTACGACGGGGCAGCTGAGAAACCTACAACCAGAGGACTTTCAAGGAGCCTTCTCACAGTGGAAACGGCGTTGGCACAAGTGCATTATGTCACAGGGGGAGTACTTTGAAGGGGATAAAATTGATTTACCTGAATAATTGTAAAATAAAATTTTTAAAAAACTTTTATACGTACTTTCCGGACAAACCTCGTATAACCTAATTTTGTAACTTATTATATTTTATAATCTGCACTTCAACCTACTATACTTTAATAGAATTTTCTCTTTGTATATTAATATTTATAAGTTGCAATAAAGGGTTAAATAATAATAATAAATAAACGTAATTAAATTTGTTCAATTCAGGGCTTTATCAAAGGCTAAAGTATAAAAATTTTATTCAGTGACATGACATAGGACCTTTGACTTACATTCGAATATATAAAAGAAATCTCCAAATTCTGTGGTATGTATTTATATTTTTTAATAGATAATAATAGAACGGTAACCCCGCCTTCACTAACGGTATACGCTGGCACCAGGGATGGTAGGTGAGAATGAAAAGACAGGTCAATTAGCCTATCGTGATGAATACGTCTTTTCAACACGATGGTTTCCAAGAAAGTTTACATGGAGATCGATTGGGTATTTATGGCGCTGGTAGTCCATATTACTAACAATCCATTCCTGTATCCTAGATTTGTATTTAGATGGATGACCCTGTGGTAACGCATTCGAAATATGACTAAACCTAACATTACTTAACCTCGTTTGTTGACACTGACCAAGGAGTGCAACAGAGCTGTAAGCATTTTAGTTTTCACTAAGAATTATATGAAGAGAGTGTCCAAAATGCAGCACTGAGAGCTTGTGCACCAGTTACAAGTAGCTATTATCCTTTATTAGCTTAAACTTTTGTTCGGAAGTAAAGCTATGAGCAAAAGGTGAATACAACTGCAAGTTGAACTTCTTGTACTCTCTGCCAACTAACTATCGGAAAGTGTAGGTCATTTGTGATGTATTCTTTTTTTAATATTGTTACAATTTTTCTGAAAAAAAGTTATATAAATTTTATTGCAGATATAACACGATAAATCTACTGTTAACAATAAAACTTTTAATAACGTTTTTACTTCGTATTTTAGATCGAATTCCATTAACGTTTATTTTTTATCCATTTTATTACTCTAGATAATGTTAGCTTTACTCACTATTTCATACATGTAGATGTAGGAAAATTTATTAAAGAAACCAATTTTATGAGTAAATGGCCTATTAACATATATCATATACTAGTCTTTAAATAAACTTTCAGAAATACAATTGTTGATCTAGAAGTTTTTTCGTGATGTCGGTACAAACATACAAACAGGCAGACAGATAGACAAAATACATATTTTTTCTTAAATATTTTCCATGTGCAGACATTGTCTGAATACAATTTTATTATATAAGTAAAATAATATTTCTTCTTAATTTTATCTATTGTATATAAATCTTTCGTATAAAAAATATATATATCAAAACAATATTGAAAATAGTAGTATAATATCAGGTATACTGTTACAAAATTCGTGAAAGAAAAGCAGATAAACGCAGACAGCGACTTTGTTTTATACTATTATATAATAAGATTTATTTAATAGGTTTTCTTTAAATAATACATATAAAATGAGACAACAAATAAAAAGTTATATTAGAAATGCTATTTATTTTCAAAAACACTAACCTTAAATGGAAGACAATAAATACAAGTCCTTCCTATATCCTTCACCATCTTACTAGAAATACGAATGGCGTTTCTCCGAAAGGGAAATGGAAAGTTAATGCGTACATAAGATCTTCTTCGAATTTATTCTTGTATTGATATGACATATTGTGTCTAAAATAAGAAACAATGAAAGCTATTGGAAGCTGGAAAGACTGCATTTTATATTAAAAAATCAATTTCAATATGCGACAAAAAGAAAAAACAGTACAGAAAATCGTATGGATGACATATTATTTATTGTTGCGTTTACAACCACATATCTGACAATAGAAAAAGCTTTGTAAATAACTTAGGAGCGCAGATACCATTCTTAATCTATGCTATGAGTAATCGCCTATTACAATTTTATTACGATTATTTTAAAATTATTATTACGTCAAAAACGTACTTAATAGACACGAAAATTAGATCAGTTAACTACTTATTGACGTGCTTACATGTCTATATATAAAACTTCCTTACAGCTCAGCCACTCGATTACACAGTTAGTAGAGAGAACACCACTCACAAAGCTAATTGGATTAGCCAAAACCTATAACAATACGGTTGTAATAGAAAAACCGTGGCTCCGTATTGTGTTGAAAGTACAGATGAAAGAAAAGGAATAATTGAATTTTATTATAGACATTCTTAACGTTATTATATTGCGGGTTCAGGGTTGTGAAATGGCAACTTTGCGAAGTAGCTGACGTAGCTTACAAAATTTGTTGGTAAGCGCGGGACACGTCCTCGGAATATCAATGTCCACCTGGGACGGCAGGAATTCTGTTTAGCGATACGACAAAAGGTCTCCGATTCACCCTCATGCTTCGAATTCCAATAAATACACTATTCATATACATACAATGACTTGTAAATAGATAAAATAAGCGATATAGGTTTTTCAAACAAACGCATCGCAATAAATCCTTGCAAATGTAACAAACACTACTGGTGGGCATATTTTGTAACCGACTTAAAAAAAGGAGGTTCTCAATTCGGTTATATTTTGTATGTTTGTTACTTTATAACTCCGTCAGTTGTTAACTGATGTAGAAAATAGTTTTTTTTTTTCCTGAAATAATATATTTACAGATTGGTCTCATAAAAATATGATCAAAATCGGTTCAGTGGTTTGGTTTTTAATTTAAAATAACTAGTTTTGCCACAATTAAAGTCTATTTTTGGAATACGATTTTAAATAATGTTTATTATGGACAAGTAATTTCTTAAGTGGCGGCCGAAGAAGTAAATGGAGTGCAGCGGACCTTTTACTATATTAATCAATGTAAATAGCCATTTCTCGTCTTTATTTAAACAAAGAAATATCTTTATTTGAGTTAACTTAGAAGGTAAATATAATGAACATTTTGAACAGAGAATTTATAAAATAATTTATTTTTTAAACTAATTTATATAAATAAAAATCAATTGTCAGACGTAGGTATGTATGCGTATCCATTCAAAATGGCTGCATATATTTAGCTAATTCCTTTCTTGTGTTTTATTTGTAAATTATCAGAACAATAAACAATATAAAATAATATATAAAAACAGAAAATGTTTGACAAATTGTACAAATTTCATTTCTTTCTTTAGTATATGCATGTTAAGCAGAAAAGGGCAGCTAGTAAATAATAAGAGTATAGCAAATCTACTTTATGACAAATATGAAACCCGCGTCTCATTAAATTATAATTTCCTAGTGTTAGCTTACTTTAGGAATAAATAATATGTTTATAGGCGATGGTAATAACTTTCCATCACGTAGACCGTCAATCTATTTCCCATTTTAAGTTACAAAAATATAATTATTCTTATATTTTTGGATTCGGATTAATTTTATATTAAGTTAAGCAAAATATATTTTAACAATGGATGTGTATTTTTAATAATACTTTGAAAAAGGAGAAAAATCTCGTTTAAATTTTCCATTTTATTTAAACGACTGTCAACTCAATTCCGACATTAATGATCATATTTTCATCATCATCATATATATAATTTTCCACTTCTGAATATAGGCTTCCTCCACAAAGAGGATTTTACTAGTAGTTGCCACGCTTGGCAGCCGGGTTAGTAACCATTTTGATGATATTTTAAAAGGGATTGTTAGTGATTATTTATCAAAAATTAAAAATTTTGAAATTAATAATGTAAGTAATGTAAATAGCCATTTCTCGTCTTTATTTAAACAAAGAAATATCTTTATTTGAGTTAACTTAGAAGGTAAATATAATGAACATTTTGAACAGAGAATTTATAAAATAATTTATTTTTTAAACTAATTTATATAAATAAAAATCAATTGTCAGACGTAGGTATGTATGCGTATCCATTCAAAATGGCTGCATATATTTAGCTAATTCCTTTCTTGTGTTTTATTTGTAAATTATCAGAACAATAAACAATATAAAATAATATATAAAAACAGAAAATGTTTGACAAATTGTACAAATTTCATTTCTTTCTTTAGTATATGCATGTTAAGCAGAAAAGGGCAGCTAGTAAATAATAAGAGTATAGCAAATCTACTTTATGACAAATATGAAACCCGCGTCTCATTAAATTATAATTTCCTAGTGTTAGCTTACTTTAGGAATAAATAATATGTTTATAGGCGATGGTAATAACTTTCCATCACGTAGACCGTCAATCTATTTCCCATTTTAAGTTACAAAAATATAATTATTCTTATATTTTTGGATTCGGATTAATTTTATATTAAGTTAAGCAAAATATATTTTAACAATGGATGTGTATTTTTAATAATACTTTGAAAAAGGAGAAAAATCTCGTTTAAATTTTCCATTTTATTTAAACGACTGTCAACTCAATTCCGACATTAATGATCATATTTTCATCATCATCATATATATAATTTTCCACTTCTGAATATAGGCTTCCTCCACAAAGAGGATTTTACTAGTAGTTGCCACGCTTGGCAGCCGGGTTAGTAACCATTTTGATGATATTTTAAAAGGGATTGTTAGTGATTATTTATCAAAAATTAAAAATTTTGAAATTAATAATGTAAGTAATTATATAGTTATTAGGATAACCGTGATGAACAACGGTATTGCTGTTGATGATGAGAATTATGTATTATTTATCTATAATGTATTGATCATAAATACCCAATTTTCGTTATGACGTTAACTTCTCTAATTAAATTGAATTCAGTAAAAACGAGCTCATTAAAAACATTTATTATTAATTAAGCTGTTCTTTCATCAACTTAATTTGTAATAATAACAAACAAGACATACAATTGTTTCAGTTAAGTTTAAAACAAAATTCGTTATAAGCTATTAAAGTAAAATAATTAAGAAGCATGTTAAAAACATTTATAAGTTTTGTGTATATAAATGTCATATAACGACATAAACGCCAGCTGTCTTTTTTCTTCACAAATTCAAAAACAGGTTTTTTTAATGGATGATACTGGAATGGTAACCCTGCCTGCGCTATCGGTATACCAGTGAGGAATGGAGGAAGAGTGAAGAATTCAACAATAAATCAATCACGATGGTTTTCAGGGGGAACCGCGTGGAAGTCGACCTGATAGGGTATATTGTTAGCAATGGGATTGGAACTAGTTGGAGATTACTATAAACTATAAATAAAATTAAATAATAGTGTACACAAATTATCATCATCACTCCAATCAG
The DNA here is from genome assembly GCF_026898425.1 of Galleria mellonella. Taxonomy (NCBI): domain Eukaryota; kingdom Metazoa; phylum Arthropoda; class Insecta; order Lepidoptera; family Pyralidae; genus Galleria; species Galleria mellonella. The sequence continues at coordinate 6,904,766 of NW_026441995.1, read as the reverse complement.
TCATTACTGATGATCTATAAACTATTAGAAATAGTGCTGAGCCACCTACATTAACTGACTCGCTGTAATACGTTAAGATCTACACCCCGTCTATGGGAAGTTCTCTAATTCCATAACCATTCTTTATTTATCAATTTTCATTGGTTTTCATAATGCTCCAATTAAGCTTCAGCTTGTTAATTCTTTGTCTATACCGATCACTATTTCTTCTGCGGTTATTTTAAATTCGAATTTTTTCATCCAGCGCAACTATAGCACAAATTTCAGAGGATAATTCTCTATAGCACAACATTGTGGATGTATTAGAATATTCGACGATCCGATAGTTGCGGATTCATCATTTACATTCATAGATAGATGTCTGAGTATTTTGTATTTATTAATATAATTTACGTGTCATTACGAAATAAAGTTATGTTTTTAATGATATATCTGCATTCAAATATGTATCTATTATACAAGTTTTGCTTAGTTTAGGACGAAATAGCATCGTGTTATTTTTGTATTTTACATTTATGAAAATAAAATAGAGATAAAAAATATAATTATTATTTGTATATTATTCTGGCTATGGTGTCTGTTTTATATATTCAAATACTTGAAGGATAAGGGAATCATTTCACTTATAAGAGACTACTACTAGGCATGTAACATTTCCGATTGACTTGCAACAATTATGAATCACTTATCCACGATAGAAGATAACATATTACTTATACAATTGAAACATAAAATATCTATAATAAATGTATATAAATCCACAAATTCTTTGCTGATATTTGAGGAAAGGATTTATTTTACAATAAAAGCAATATTAATATTAACGAGAACATATTCTGTATTACACATTTGTGTAATAAGCATGAATATTTTTCATGCTCATTATGCGCACCAAAGCACTATACTAATGAGCAAATAAAATTTATTTACATAAAATAATATTTATACGATAACTGTTTATTCAATAAATAGCTATGGTCCGTGGCTTTGCGCGCACGGTGTCGAGTTTCATTCAAAAATCTTTTCTGTCGAATGCTTACATTATAAAATAAACCTATGTTCCAAATTTCAAGTTTCTAGACTTAGTAGATTTGGTTGTGACGATAGTCAGTCAGAACAAATTACTTTATAAGTATAAAAGATAAATTTGAATGTCAATTTTACTGAATTAGGTGTTACCTTGCATATCACTGATTATTTGATTAGTATTATTTTGTTTAATACCGCTGGCATTTGTATGTGTATGATTGCCAACACTGGCAGATCGATCACCACTATTACCTTTATTATGCACACGTACTAATGAAAGTGGATTTAAACAGAATAATTTTAATTATATAAACAACGAATGTTAATTTGCAATTTTTAATGAATTCTAGAGGATCGTTACTGTTTTGATATCTGCTGATTAATTTTACTCAAATTCGATATTAGTAGACACTTTTTTTCTATGCTTTTGAGTTTTATGATAACAAATTTTACAAGTACCGAGCAAAATGTTTTCATTGGTAGTTTGACCTTTTATAAGCTGCAGATAATAATGTTACAGTAAAATTATTTGTAATATTATATAATTTATCTTACTACGTACTTTGTCTACCACAAGGTATTTGGTATGAAGATAGATAATGAAATCAATATAGATTAAATAAATTGAGGATTATTATAAATACAGGGTAAACAAGCATGCGGCTTACCTGATGGCAAGTGACTATTTATTCTCCTTTATTTAAATTTTTAAAGATTTACTTTCTCTCAACGCGTACAAACATAATGCTAGAGAGCCCCACCCAACTTACATACAATAAGTAAGTAGCTTGGTGTCTTATTGAAAAAAATAAAAAACGGGCTTTACCTTATTAGTCACCTCACCATAAAAAATAAGCTTGGAGAGAAGAGGAAATTTTGGGTTGAAAAAATAAAATGTCGCAGGATATTGTTATGCTACTTTTGCAATTACAAGACTTTGGAAACTTCCTAAGAATGGATTCTGACTATTTTTTATAACTTGTGACATTTATATTAAAAAGTGGATTCTTTATACCTATATATTATACCTAATATATATTATATAATAGGATATTATACCTAAAACAAAACTGTAAAGGAACGGTTAGTGTTACCGCTGAGATATAGAATTATTAAAAAAAAGTTTTGAAGAATTGAAATTCTGATCAGTGATATAATAGCAAATGTAATTTTGAAGTACTTCATGGAACGCTTTTAGCGACTGCTCCCATAAACTTTTGTTATGAATCATAACTTCTTATGTTTTTGTTCCACAAATATGGAATTCTTTGTAAAATTCAAATTTTTACTATCACAATTCTTATTTGAGAACGTACTTTATGAATTAATAAAACAAATTTTAAAAGCACAGAGCTCACTTTCTCAAAATTTAACAGTATTATTAATTTTTAGAAATATTAACTTCTTTCTCAAGAGTTTATTTTGATTAGTCCAGTTTAATAATAACATAGTATGTATAATCACTATACGTACGTTTACATACGATTGTAAATATACAAATCTAATATATTATTGTAATTCTGTCTGTCGACTGTTATAACTAATTATTGTCTAATCAGCTAATTATTTATTATATAGTACTATAGTTGTTTGATAATTTGTCATTCCTATAGTTATATATAATATAAATATACATAACGTAGGGCCTTTAATTAAAGCAACACTTTAAAATGGAACCATATCATGTTTTTCCGTCTGGTCGGGGCATAGAATAGGCCACCCCCTTCTCTCCCATGGGCGTCGTAAGAGTGAAACTAACGTGTAATTGGCCTTACGAATTGAGTCAACCAACTACTCTTCTGACGTGCTATTTATTCGAGACCTGACATATTTGCCCATCAGAACTCGATTGGGCTGGAAATCGTATCATCTGTAGACATTAGAGGATTTTATTTAAGATCGAAAACCTGGAAATTCTTGAGTTCGAATGGTGTCATCCAGTAATAGTATTTAATACAAAAATAATAGTTTCGTATTTTAGCTGTAGTAGTCTTATAATATAGTACTTTTTTACACTTCAATCGTGCTTATGTTCAAACGAATATAATAAAATGTAAATTTATTTAGTTTAAACATAAGTACATTTATTTTTTATAAATTTCTCTCATTACAAAAAATTTTTAGAACACTTTTTCAATGCGATATTCAATAAGAATTAAGAGCGTAAGGTAAAGTAATGATGTGTCTAATTTCCTTAATATAAAATAAAAAATATAATAAGAACAATAGATACACTTTACTATTTCTATTCGTAGTTGACTTTGCTAGGAAAAAGATATTAACCTTCAAACCGAAACACAGCCATGCAAACACAACTGCTTTACGGTACAAACACGAATGGGTCTCGCTCTGGTGATAACTGAAGTCTTAGTACTTTTTTATTAAATAACGAGTAAAACTTCCTGTTATATCAATTTAAATTTATTACAAAAAATAAATAAATAAAGGATTAACCCGAAAACAAATCATTATGTCTAATCTCTGTAACGGATAAACTTAAAAAATACTTAAATTATTTTAATAAAATTTTCACCTGTATAAAGTTACATTATCAGGGAGTAATATGAACTATATTTTAATTTAAAAAAACCATGCGAAGCCAGGTGGATTATTAGTTAAATATAAACAACATAACTAATTAATTTAGTTACAATCTTTAATAAACATCTAGTATTGAATGAATTTTAATACGAAATTTGTTTTAAAAGTAATTTAACTTTAAAAGAAAAAAAAAATTAAAAGAAACTCTCAATTTATTCACAATTCTTTGTCTAAGAGAAAGAACATTAAGTATATTGTCATTTTGAAGTCATGGAACAATAAATAACACTTGTATTGTTTCGTTTAATTAATGATGTTATCAAATTAAAATAATGTCTTCTCTTTCTTAACGAAATTTCTATCGCTTTAATTTAGGTATATGTCATCATCCTATGCACATAAAAATGATAGAAATTTGATAATTTTTAATTGAAATTTGAAGCAATAGCTAGCTATATTACTCAACTATGTTGATGTGCATTATAATTTTACTCTTACTAATATAACAAAATTGTAATAAGATGATATCAGTACATGGGAGATGTTAAAAAAAAAATATATGAGGGGTCTTAAGAAGAGCAAAAAAGTCAAAATAAGATTTAAAAAAATTTTGTCTCTGTATGATTGATCCGGCATTGAGTAATAACTAACTGACTAAATTGAATGCGGTTTTATTTGCACAATTTAATTCCTGAATATCTAACTTAAAATCTGGTGTATGTATTATTTTGAAGCGCCATCTAGAAGTAGTCTATTTCAATAGTTTTCTATTTCTGAAATCCACGCGTGCAAAGTAGCGAACAAATACTAGTCTATACTAATATTATAAAGAGGAAATATTTGATTATTTGTATGTTTATAATAAATAAATACAAAAACTACTAAACCGATTTTAGAAAAGCATTCACCTATGGAAAACTACATTATCAGTGAGAAACATAGGCTATATATTATTTCTAAATATTCTTTCTACTCGTGCGAAGCTGGACCGGATCACTAGTAATTAAATAAAAAGGGATGTACATTCCCTAGTAAGTACACAGAAAGCTGTGTACTTATTTACCATTAATTTCTTTTCATCTAGCCGTAACGAATATCCGAACGTATTTACAAACTTTTACATTTGTAGTTAATTTTAGTAGGATTTAGGAGAAAATACCAAAAAATCTAACTGATCTTTAGTTTGTAGAAGATTTTAGTTTTATTAATAAGGCGATAAAAGTTTTATATTGGGTTATATCAGCCGTATTCTTCTTTCATTTTATAATCTGAGTAACTTTTATAGGAAACGTAATCAAACTCCGTAATGGATACAATAAATTACACAATAAGTTAAATCAAATCATGGGAAGGTCATAAATTGCTGAGTTTCGCCGGCCAGTGGATCCCGAGGGATCGGAATTATACCATTTATCTTGCCCGTATAGAAATGAACGGGATCTCGTAATTTCCGTATTCCACTTATGGTCTTATGTTGCCGAAGTGACATTTTTTGATGCCTCTAGATAGTTCTTACTTTGTTTCTGACACGGGGGAGATCACACTATATTATTTATTATTATATATATCTATATAACAATCTTAATACAGGTTTATGTGATTACTAGTTCTTACCAGTAACTTATTCCACGTGACCGGGATATATTTTTATTGACCAGGATTAAAAGTAACATGTCCTGCACTATCCCATATAGTAAGTACGTGTATACCAAATTTTATAGTGATTAGTTAAGTCATTATAAGGTAACAAACGAAGAAATTCACTTTCATATTTAATAATAATAATTTATAAATAATATTAATAAGGATTTAATTATTTACTGGGTACAGAGGAATGACACCTGAGTCCTCAGGAATTGCAACGCATGGGGGTATCATGGGCGAAACAGTATACTCTGTTATGTCCATGGTACTGCTCATGTCTACAGGCGATGGTTACCACTTTCCATCAGGTGGGCCGTCAGCTTGTTTGCCATTCTAAGTTGTATAAAAAAAAATATAAAAATAATTATTTAATTTGAAACATGACAAAGCTATTTTTATGTGACTTCAAAAAGGACGAGGTCTCCATTTCGTTTGTTATTCTTTTACGCAATCGAATTATCGATTCTGAACGAATTTTGACAATTCTTTTTAATATTAATGAAATCGATACGGCTTAATCCAATTTGCAAATCAAAATCTACTCGTACGATATACGATTCCACGTTCTAAATTCAAATATTTTCAGTTTAATATGTATACGAGACGTCTCGTCTTACATCAGTGTTTTATTATGATTGAATTCGTGCTATTTTTTTTTAAGAATTATTATTAGACCTTTATGCAGTGTATAAGATTTATTAATTTTAACATGGCATGATTAAATTCCATTGCGATATGATAACTCAATTATTATTATTCTTAAAAATTGTCATAAACCAATATTAATATAATAAATTGTTACCAATATATATTCAGATTCTAATTTAGAATTTTTATTTACATTAAATATGGGCACATCAGATGAATATTCAATGATATATGGTTCGAGCTACATGTTTCACCTAATTACTGGTATACAAAATTATAAAGTTACACTCTATTACTTAGTCGTTTTGTATATAATTTTTGTTTATTAATTTACACTTTATTGAGCCATTTAAAAAATAATAAATACAATTAACTTTAATGAAAAGTGATACAAATGGCGACCTTATCGCTAAGAAATCTCTTTCAGGTAACATTTGGGTAGAGTACATTGAGAAAAAAATATAGGTAGGTATGTCAAAAATAATTATCTTGTAAGTGCCTTAATTAAATGTCTATTCTTAATATTATTATTTACGCAGCATTTATACGATTTCTGCAAAGAACTTTTGTATTTATAAAATCGTATATCTATAATGCTTATTATAGGTATATTCGTATATAATCGAATCAATTCTATTTTAATCGTACTCAGTTTGGAATAATAATAAGGTTAATTACCTGAAACATAATGAGATTAACACACACGTTTTCCATAAAGCGTGCACTAAAACCCAATAGATCAATTAAACGAAAGGGCTTGGGTCTGTAATGTAATTAAGGAATGACTACCCATTTGGAGAGGTTTCCCTAATCATACTATTAAATCTAATATCGATATGAAATCAAATTTATAGGTACATCACAATTCTAATTCGTAAAGCTATTATTAAAATATAATCACAATATAAAAATAATATTTAAAAAAATATATATGAATAAAAGAATTTTGATATTTTAAGAAGTGGTGATGACTTTAATAAGATACAGTGCGATAAAGTCGCCGTATCGCGATATCTTGTCGATGCAATCGCAATTCCGACTTGACGATTCTAAAGTCATCATGCTGGCTTCAAGCTTTAAGGTTTCCATTCATACAAATATTATAAAATTGTAACTAGTCAATACATGAGATATATTCAAGAAAAATTAATATGTGTTTAATAAGATCAATACATGTCAAATCACAATTTTTAGACATTTTGTCAGTATATTTGTTTATTCCGGTATCACGTAAAACTACAATAATTAATTGAATGCGGTTTTTACAGTTGTATTTCTGAAGGTCTAATGTAAAAATTAGTGTATGTTTTATTTTGATACGCCATGTGGAAGTGGTTTGTTACATTAGTTTTCTTTCCTACTTCTTAAATCCACGCATACGAAGTAGCGGGCAAAAAGCTAGCGGTCAATAAAACGGAATAATTTATTACATATTTATGGTAATATTTCATCGTTCTGTGGGTTATCAGTATTTCAATTATCCAAGTTGAATTCTTTTTGTACGGATAATTTGTAACTCAGAGTTGTTCATTAGAAATAACCTATGCCGAGTCACTTTTATAGTTTATTACCTACGTGTAGAAATGAAAAAGAATAAAATAATAAGATAATTTTAAGTTTTATTGTACAATAAGGAACAAAAAAATATATACATAGATAGCAAACATTATTATTACAGGTTTTAGTAATGTGCCAATGCGGATTTTATTTTGAAAATCCTCACTAATATTATACGAGTATAAAGTTTATTTTTTTCCATAGGGATTATCATATTTCGTTCATTCGAATGAAGTTGCTGGTTAGTCTTAAACATATAAAGAAGTAAATATCTTGTATTTCTTTTACAGTGAAACGGAAAGAAGGTATGTGGGGCGGGGGTGCGCAGTGCGTGCACGCCTCGCTGCCGCGCGGTGCGCGTGCGCAACCCGCGCCCACGCTCAGCGGCGCTATCGCAAGCCGCCGCCCGCCCAGGTAATCTAGTCGTATTATATTAATATTCTAAATAAGTTGTATCTCGTGGTTTTGCTCGTGTGAACCAGTATAATTATCCTGTGTACTAAGTAAGGATATATACCTACTATATAGCTACTCTTGTATCAAATTCGATTCAAACCCGTTTAGTAGTTTTTTGTGAAAAAGTAGAAAACATCCATCCAATCATCGATCCTTAAAAATTTATGAAAAAGTTTCTTACTCTGTTTAGTGCATAATAAAATGCAATAAAATCTGTTTATTTTTTTCCTTTCGGCTTCTTAAGCCGCGGTTAAAAACTAGTATAATAATAATTATACAGATAAATTACACAGCTCAGTTCGTACTAAAATAAAATAAACATTGTTAGTCCAATAGCTTAATTGCCCAATTTATATTCCAATGGTCGATATTTTAGTAAGTATTTCGTCGTCCGTAGTCTAAACTAATTTACAGTAAATTTATTTCTTGTTTAATCCTTACTAATTTGAAAGCGAGTTTGTTTGTTACCTCTTAGTGTCTTAACCAACCACTGTTGAAATTGGTAAGATTATATCGGATGAGTAGCATATAAGCTACAGGTAGTAATCATATCTTAGTTACGCAGACGAAGTCGCGGGTAAAATTAGTAAAAAAATAATAGGAAAGTTGGCAAAAACTGAAATTCATTACTTATACTTTATAAATCAGTATGTGTAAGTAGATTCCATGGATATCAAATGTGTGGGTTGTGTCTCCCATTGGTAATTAATACAAGAGATATTACTCTACAGTAATATCTCTTGTATTAATTAAATTTTAGATTAAATTATGGTGCATCTTCTATTTTACGATAAGGGCAATTCACCCTATTATATAAATAACCAAATAATCATGTAAAAGTAAAAATAAGGTAGCGCCGAGTAACTCAAAACTCTGTCTCTAATTATATGCATTTATGTTATTTAAAGAATAACCATTTCCCTTATTCCTATGGGATTTTCGATTACATGTTAGTGTATTGTTTGCATCACAAAACGAAATTATTTTCAAACTTTCCAGTTTCTAAATAAAATTATTTACCCCTTATTCATAAAAACGTTCAATCTCTAATAAACCTATTTTAGTTATGTAGCCTTTAGTTTTTTTTTCTTTTTATGTTGATATTTCAATTATAATAAAATTTAAAAAAAAAGGTTTGTAGAAAGTATTTTTATAAATAATCGTGGACAGTCGACGATTATTTAATAAAATACTATATATTAGATCAGTAGGACAATTCTTATTATTATGATATGCAAAAACTTTAAATATTTTTACAAAAAATTTGAATGAAAAAAAAAATGAGCATATACTAGCAGCATTTTATATTACCTACCTAAACAGCATCTTGCTGTATTATGATCCCATAACGTTGTGATTTACGCTCGCAAAAAAATTGAACTGCTAAACAATTTATATGCAAGTTCACACCCAAACTTGGTAAGCAGTTTTCTGCAGCGGTCTTTATGATAAAAAGCTATTAAGGTTGGAATAACACCATCCCTAATAATAATGCTTATACTTTATAATGTATTTTTTTTCCTTACTAATATTATAAATGTGACAGTGAGTTGTTACCTTATAGTGCCTTAACGTTTTAATCAATCACTATTCCTCTGCAATGCCTCAACATTCATGGGCATAAAGATAAAGATAAATTTAATATATAAAGGTAATAGTAATATACTCGTAGATCAAATCCAGACATAACGTATTTCTGTAGTGGTATTTCCATCTTTTCAGTATGGGAAAAAGCCTTATTTACGATTATAATTCTTTAAATTAAATTAATTAATTAATTAAGATTTATTCTTAGTGCGATTTAATAGGTGAAGTATAATGAAATATTACGCAATGAATATTGTTTATTTTACATAAAAAAATATATGTTATAATGATTTATGAATTAGGTAAGAATTACTGAAATTTAAGAGTATAGTGAGCAGATGAAGAACTGAAATGATATAGCCAAAAGCATCGGCAAACAGATGTGCATACCTGGAGACCTAGTTAATTTTTTCTCTCTTTTATATGAGGCCCTCTAGAAAAGTGGCAAGCGAATTTATCGATAGAATCGATATCACTAACGAGTCTGTGAGATAGAATGAGATAGCAACGTCGGATTTCTAATTCCAACTCATGGTCTTGCTAGTGACGTCGATTCCTTCGATGAATTCGCTTGCCACTTGTCTAGAGGCCTGGTTGTCTATAGAAAAATGATATTCTCAAACAGTAAATTTTAAATTCCAGGCCAACACCTCCATCTCCGACATTAATAGCTCAAGTGGACTCATCAGTAGCCTGCCTGTGGCTGCTCACACCATTGTCAGCCGGTACAGCTGTGGTGGCAGTACTAGTGGCAGTCTCCACAAATAACTGGCTCCATACAGAAGAGAACATGCTGAACCCCGCATACAATGGTACGGGGAAACACAGTTTGGTTGCCAAACACACTGTATCGGGCTTGTGGAGAATATGTCACACGGATCGTAAGTATTTTTATATATTATTATACATGATTTAGTAATAAATCTTTAGACTGTCTGAGTGAGGGAAATAGAGATGAGGAAAGAAATATTTTGTCTTTTTCTCTATTTTATCATTTATAAAAATTAAAGTAATATTTGAGGTAAATAATTAAAAAAAACTTAATGCTGGATTTTATAGAAAGATGTTGACAAAAAGTGTATTTAATAAAGTTTTCAGAGTTTAAATATTTATATATTTGTCTATTTACTCATATCTTATCATTTAAAAGTCTGGATAAATGATGCATTATTGGAACAGATGTAATTTCATAAAATTAATGGTAGGTACGGCCAATACAGAAAAAATGTAATAGCGGTAAAATCTGTTAAGTTAAAATGAAAGAAAAATTCCTATTATTTAAGTAGTTACAAAAACATGAAATCAGCATCTCTTTATAACTAAGAAGGAGGCTTTGATTTCGTTTTGTCAACAAAAAAATTTATAGCTCAAAGAAAACATAATACGAGTGTCAAGAAAAAAAAATGCAAAAACACCTAATACAAGCCATAACTTTGCATTGGCCTTGTTCTTATTTGCCCATTGAATTCAGAACGATCTTCGGACGATCTCGAAAATTGAGGTTATTAGATTTCAGATTTACTTTATGAAGAGAACGGTGAATTGAATTAGATACGTTTTCTCTCATCCATTCCCCAAATAGCCACTTTTATAAAGGAATACCTATTTAAAAATATACTGGGAGTACTTATATAAATTTATAGTAATTTGTTTCTATTTTATCCTCAAACTTTATACCCATTAATATTCAAAATTACAGTTACGTTCCATTAATTCTTTTTATTATCAGCGTATAAAACAAAAGCATAATTTTAGAATTATTATTAAAATCAGAAGCCATAGAATTCATTATATGTTTATTAGTTTAGAATAGTTTAGGTTATGTTATTTTATGTTAACGTTATGTTATTGAAATTTATACTCTTTTCATTTTATATAAAAATAAGGTTTTTTTTTTTAATTTTTGTCTATACATTATTAGTCTTATTTATCATAAAACTTATTGCACGTTTAAAGAGCTCTTTAGCTAAAATATCCAATAACACTATTGAACATTTGTAGTAGAGCGTTATCCATAAACACTCGATAAGCCCTCAATAACTAAAATAGGTTTATTGGAAGATTTACGTTTAATCTGAGTTATGTACAATAAAGATTTTTACAATTACAATTACGTTATTATGTTGCAAACTTGTCGAGTTCTACTAACCATAGATAGTCAGCGTAGTCAGCTGTCAAAAATATTATGTGATTTTAATAAAAGTCTTGATAAACACACTACTCCTACTATTTTGTTTTTATAATATAAATTAGAAAATCTAATATTTAAAATTCTAGTTTTGTAATAAAAAAATCATGAAATAGTGTTTGATATCTTTGTTTATCTTGATTTGATAGAGAAAGTTCTTTAGCTTTATGTTTCAGAAACTATAAAAGGAATATAGCCTCTCTAGTTTCACACGTAATTCAACGCCGAATTCTTGCGCCCAGAATTTTATCGGATCGGTATCATAAAATGGCGTAACACAATGGCGGGCGAAACTTCCGTGTGGGGGGGCGCTTACAATGCGTTCTCGCATCCGTCTCTAAGGGAAATGCATTGTCCCGAGACTCGGTCCACGCTCGTTCTACTTCCATTCCATTTGCAAAGTCCGCTGATGCGTCCGCTGTCCGTCAGTTTATGACTACTCCATTTCCTTCATTAAACAGCATTGTTTTGTCTCGATACGGATGCTTTTATGTAAAGCTGGTGTACTGCACGTTTGCTCTATTATTATTATTTTAATAAAAAGATTGTTAATAATTTCATTTATTTAATGGAAACACGTGCCAACTTTGATGTATTCAATTCATTACTGTACTCTAATTATATGCTCACGTATTTGATTAAACCAGGTATGAAATTTCGATAATTGTGCTTTCTGATGAAACACAATTATCGCTCGTAAATGAGCCAATTTATTAATCTTAATTAATTATTTTTCTTTAATATGAGTCGGCATGAGTTAAACTTCCTTAATATTTCATGTAATCTGTTAGGTATTATTGTTATATATATTGAGTTCAGTAAAGCAGTAAGAACGCCTACGTAAATGTGAAGCTTGGATTTATTTAATTTATGTTTATTTTCACGACATAATAATTGTAATGTATGAACAACCAATGCCAATATAAAATGCAAGAATTGTTGAATTAAGGCATTGTTCAGTAGTTCTTTTATTAGTTCATCAAGAGCATTCATTGTATTGAAACTTTCCGACATATTGCAACGTCAGAATCAATTAAAAAATAATTAAACAATTTTTTAATATTTCTGATTGATTAATGAAAACAAAAAAAAACTTTTAAAGTGTTTTTTGTTTAAGTTACAAGTAAACTCAATATTTTGATACGAAAAAAGAACCTACATTAACCGATGTTTTGTAGATTTTTTTTATACAACTTAGAATAGCACTGTGATATACCCATGATAGCCCATGATACCTCCCATGCGTTGCCATTTCTGAGGACTCAGGTGTTATTCCTCTATACCCAGTAAATTCACGCCATATCCCACCCTTCAAACCGAAACACAGCCATACAAGCACAACTGCTTCACGGTTGTAACACGAATGGAACAGAGGTACCCAAGCAATCGACTTTTGTACTAAGTCTCCCTCTGGTAGTGAGTGAAATGAGGTCAATAGGCCCATCATGACGAAGTAATAAGAAAATATTGTTGTATTTGTGGTGGTAGATATCCACACCCTATATAAACTTTAAATATATAATTGCGGGTTTATGTGTAGATTTTTCTAAGCAAAAATTAGTAATTTTATTTTATAAAACTAAACGTTAACTTGAATTGTTACAAAATTGATATGGTCGTATATTAACAGCAAATCTTATTAATTGCAAGAAGAATAAGGAAAATCAGTTCAAAACTGATTACGTCAATACGTAATATAGTAGTTAATAATAATTTAAAAATATTTTAATATTTTAACAATAAATATTTAATTACCATTGAATTTTATTAATCATATTTTTGGTTATTATTTCCAGCTGGCGGTTTGGTGTATCGATGTTTGGATATACCCTACTTCCCCCTATCACAATATGCCCCGGATCCGAGTGATTCTACGAATGCAATACCATGTAAGTGTAAATCTGATACTCATATTTTTTAATATCTTTAAAATAACAAAGAAATTAGCTAATACCTCTGAACTTAAATAAATAGCCAAATTTATGTGATTTGGTAAAAGTTTCCTCTCAAAAATATTCAAGACGTAGGAATGATGCGTATATCTGTTTGATTAATAGAATAAAAAAGAAATATCGGCAAATACCTATATACATATATCACACCACAGGTATCCATGGTATACAAATAACTGTTTACTATGCTAGAGGCCGTACGCTTTTTTGTTACTGTTATAACATAAAAACATAGTTTTTTTTTTATAATTATATTATACGCCAGTCATTTTACTGATTTAAATATCGACCAATAGATAGTCAGATTAGAAATTTGTATCTCTGAGCGTTAATTTCAAATTTGGAACTCAGTGTGGAAGAAAATTGCAAATTTAGAACTCAGTGTGAAGGCAAATTAGAAATTTCAAATCCAATGTAGAAGTAAATTACAAATTTTAACCCGGCAATCTGATTGCTAAGTTTTATGCTTAGATTATATAGATCGATTGTTTCCATACAAATGCTTCAATAAAAGTGAGTAAATTTTTTCATACAATTTTGCGTGATAAATAGTTATGAGAATTTCTTTTACAACTTCTATATTTAATTTGTTCTACAATTTTTACATTTATTAAATAATTAAATATAGATACGCCAAAGTACATTATGCTCGTTAGTATATAGAACATTGATAAAAAAACGAGTTAGTTAATTTGACAAAAAGTTGACCCGTTTTTGAAACTCGATACTCTATTATCTAAGGTTTTATGGTAATCGGAATCTGTACTTTACGAAACATGGACTAAATACAAAACTTTTTTTTTATACAACTTATTTTATAATTAATAACTTTACGTAAGAATAGAAATTACTGAAATAATATTTCAAAGATTTCTTTCGTTAAGTGGATTTGAATTTAATAAATAAAATCGCTGGTGGATGGTGACTTCAAAATTATTGCGGAATGTCAGTAAATAGTGTGACGGTGGTAGACTATTCCCTATCACGACATCTATGGAAATAGGGGTGGCCCAAACTATGCCGGAACCATACAGCACCTACCTCGAAAAATACTTCGTGACTATTCTATTAGAGATTATAGTCGTGTTTATATTAAACATAATTCTTGTCATCAATTTCAGATGTGGTAACCAGATCAGCGGCTCCCTTACTACTGGCAGTGTTTACACAAGCTGTTGGTGCACTTTGCTGTGTGCTAGGACACTGTGTAAAAGGTCGTCGACTATGTACTTTCATCGCCGGCGTACTGTTCATTATTTCTGGTAAGTTGTTAATAAAACATGATTCATAAACTAATAACAGAGAAATCAGTGCAATAAGAAAGAAAAGCAAAAATAAAAAGAGAGATGTTAAGCAAAAGATGGAAAAAATAGTACTTACTACACAAAGGTGGCACTTTAAAATAAAAATTTCTTACTGTACCTATGTAAATGTTTCTCAGGTTACTAACTAAACTAACCTTTGAAAACATAAAGAAACGGTCACACAATAAAAATTTTATACAAAATTTTGAGATTAGGGTTGAAATTTTAAGACTCTCATAACCCCTTTAATGTATGAAAGTTCGGACTTTTGATGTATCGGTCAAATAATAGTACGAGTATACGTTATTTGATATAACGTAATGAACCCACTCAATTATAGTATTAAAGGAAACATATTATTGTGCATAAATTAAAATAAAATTTAAATGATTTGACTTCTGTATAGTAATTTCATAGATGGAGATGGAGGATTAGCTAGCTACTGCCCATAGTACTAAGATAATTCAGGATTTTGTTTAGTAACAAACTGGATAAGGATATAAATCTTTCCAATTGCTAAAAATATGATCCATATCTTTTTATATTTAGTAAAGATATTGTGTAATATGCTTACGAAAATATAGAAACAGTCTAATTGAAACGTGAATTGTCTATAAATTATGCAAATCTCTAAATTGATGGTGATGGTGATAATATAAAGATTAATTTATATTTTTTCAGGTCTCATTATGCTGACTGGAATTGTCATGTACATATCGGTATTTAAGTCGCAAGTGGGTCACAAATTACGATACATGACTATCTTCGATACTCCGCGGATGTCTTACAGTTATGGATATTCTTTTGGTCTATATATTAGTGGTTTTGTGGCCGTCGAGCTAGCAGGCACGTCTGCCATATTCCTCTTCCTGCAATGGTATCAAAAAGACTGGATAACAGAATTAACAGAGAAGGCCAAAGCAGATTGTCGTATCTGGGACAGAGAATATGCATTCTCGGACTTCAGAGAACGAGATTCTACGTTATTAGAAAGAAGAATGATGAAGAGAGACACATACCCGCCTACAGGTTCATCCGCAGCCACGCCACGAGAACGGAGACGATTTGTATACGACGGAGATGATCTACCGCATTGTTCTATACATAAAAACAGAAGAATAAATTTAAGTTCTGCATCTTTAAAAGATTTGTCGTCGTCAACGCTGTACGGTTTTCCTGCAGCACCAAGGCCAACAGCCTGCGATAATTACTTTGAGGAATTTAAAGAGGTTCCGCAAAGCGCGAACACTTTAAGTGGGCTAAGGAGCGCCTCAATATTTCAATCCCAAGCGTCGGTAGCTAGCGGCAGATTCTTGGATTCAACGGCTGTGGAACCACCGCCTTCACGGGAAGAAGAGTTGGTGACATTCGGAGCAGGAGCGCGTGGCGCAGCTGCTGAAGAAGAACAGCCTCCGAGGCACGATCGTGCAGTTGGTACGGACCCTTACCGCAGGACCACTCCCGTCTGATCTAAGATACCGGGTACCTTGCCCCCAGTTTAAAGCATATCGAGAAGTGATAAATGACGATGCTGTTTCACGTACTATTTATACCTAGGCATATGACAATTGTACGTAGGTAGGTACGGGTAACTATTAAGAAGTGTCTTTCGAATTTATGAACGTACATACGTGAATTGTGTTATGGAATTTTTAATTGTTACATTTCCTTGAATAAACACTGCCATTTGTCTAAATTCTATTATTTTATTAGTTTTAAGTAATAGTATTAATATTAGATAAAATAGTTACGAAAATTTTTATATTTACCTAGTTTCAACTCTTAATTTTTTTTAAAACAATTCTTTTTGATGATGACTTATTTAAAATGAAAATAAATATTTTTTTTATTCAAGTTCAAATATGCCTTTACTAGGTCACTTTGTAAATATGCATCTGTAAAATGCTAAAAAATGAGAGATCGTATAAATATATATTCCTTTTTTATTTTATACTTAACATTGTTTTATAATCCATAGAAATAATTTTTGTATTTTTTTTATAATAGCTCTACATAATTATGATTCGGTTTACAATACATGAACAAGATCTACTTATAAACTAGTTACTATTTCGTCTTCTCCATATAGTCATAACTGAGGGTAATTATGAAATATAGCCTACGCTACTATTTCTTTTCAAGAGGCACGATTTTGTGTTTTATGGATGGACCCTTGTAATATAGCTATAGTTACCTCCTTATTATTTAGAGCTAAAGAAATTCAATTTATTAGAACCTACATGATTAGGACATTACAGAAATACCCAAACTATTTGATTCTCTAATAATACTGGCAGGCAATAAAAATACATTATTAAAAATGATTCCAATTTTAAAATTGTTCACATCATGACACTGAAGAATTAGTCACTCATATTCTGCAAATATAGGATTTTTTATTTTATGAAAATGAGTAAACACTGAGAAATTAAGAAATCGTTCAATATGGGAGGGTAAGTAGTTCTTGTTTCTAATTTATTATTCTTTAGTATATAAGCTTCCAGACAGTGATAAACCAAAGCCTCATCTATATTTTGAAACTGTTGTTTCAATAAATGTAATTTAATGTCTTACAATATTTAAATATAATTAATATATTAGGTATTATATTAATTATTTAATAACTAATTTTATAATTTGTTACTGGAATAAAATTTGTTACTTTCTGATAGTGTAACTTTTTTCTATAAGTACAAGTATTTTTAAAATTAGTTCATCTATTACAAAAACAAATGAAATTTTTTCCTCTTTATAATATTATTACTTTAAGCAAAGATAGATTTATATTTGATTTAATGTAATAGTAGTGAACATTTTTTTAATAACAATATTTTGTTTTGATTTCAGGCTTTGGTCTTTTTTGTAAGTACTCTAATACATTTTCATACCTTCATTCTACCAGGAAGCAAAGAAATTAAAAATACTTGTCATTGTAAAATATTCATTATAATGAAAAACTGAAATACATTACAATATTTAACACATATCCATTTCAGGATCACTACTACGTAATGATAGCCATTAATTCTTTTTTATTGCTTGTGAGGCAAACGAGGTGACGGTACCTGATGGAAAGTATTTGTCGTCGCCCATAAACATTCAATTATTGTCCAATAGTAAACATTTCTTTTTAGTTTATATTGACACAAACAACCATCTTTTAATACCTACATGTCCTGAAATATCCCGGAGAACTGAGAGATGCAGACTTAAGTTCTATCCTCTTAAGCTATTGAGCGGTTGCAAATTTAAAATTGTTTTAGATAATTCGTGGATAGTCGTATCATAGCTTGGTCGATTAAAATTACTTTGTTCAATTCTGCTACTATAAATAATTCATTACTTATTACGTATATATATTACGTTAATACAGACTTCCACAAAATATCATCTAGTTCAATTAAATGTGTCATATTCTATTATTAGTCAACGGAAAGACCCCAAAACTCCGGTGAAAGGCCTCCAACACCGTATTAAGAATATTGCAATCAATAATTTTAGAGGTTTACTCGGATTCTTCATACCATTGTTTGCATTGAGCTGGCAAGGAGAGAGATTAAAGGTAAATAGTAACTTCGTTTTATACCTTCGCCTACTTTTTTTTCTTACTGAAGATGCAATAACTTTTGCAGTATATTCTACTATGTATCCATGATTGTGTGTGTTGATCTACTATGTATCATGTGTTTGCGTCCATAGGCGGTGAATATCTCTTTGTATTAACTTTAGTTAGTTTTCCATTTAAAATTAGATAGAGTTGACTCTCTACCTACGAAAGATCTATCGGTATACTGAAAAATATATATATTATTTTTATATTTTTATTATAATAATAATAACCTACAATTTTCTTAGTGATTGTGTAATAATAATTTACAAATTTATAGTATTATTGTGTACTAGTTTATTTATTACACATATTTTTAGTTTGGTTAATTTAGTGATATAACAATTTAACTTATGACCTAATTTTTCGCAAATTCGATTTCTGTACAATACAGACATTTTTGTTTTAATAGGGTATTAATTTTCTTTATATAATAGTAAAAAGAAAGAATATAAGTTGTAAAATTCATATATTTTTATGTAAAAAATGAGTAAGTAGCATAATTTAAATAACATAATACAAGCTCTGCTCCGTTTGGGACTATATGATGTATACAATATGCCCAAGAGTTAATTTATTTATTATTATTATTAGTTGATGCGACAAGAAGTTCAATTTTACATTTACATCACTTAAGTTGCTACCAATACACAACATTAAATAATTTAGGATTATAATCTACAAAAAAAAATGGGCCTCAATTATGGAAAAATCTGTTATGTTGATTAAAAAACTAAAGTATTGAATCGATTTTAATAAAATGTCTATGACTACTCTGAAAGTATATTCTTTCATATAAAATAAACATTTCTATATTGGTTTATAACTTTTTTTAAGAATAATAATGGAATAGTAATCCTGCCTTCGCTAACGGTATACTCTGTCGAGCACACCAGTAAGGGACGATAGCTGAGAATGAAAAGACAGGTCAGTTAGTCCATGGTGATGAATACATCTGGAATTCAGCACGATGGTTTTCAGGTGGGACCACATAGAAGTCGTCCTAACTGCATATATTGCTAGCAATGCGAGTAGTATTCTGAATTACTAACAATTCCACCCCACAATTGGTTTACGACTCTCAAAGTTATGAGGTAACAGACAAAAAATACCTCCGAATTGAGAAGCTTCTTACTGTTTGAAGTAGTTTGAAAATACCATTAAATATACGAATTTGTATTTCAGCATGACATAACAGTACAGTGTATATGGATATGGATGTTTTGTTTTTTTTTACTGCAACCAGTTGCAGTTCAAGTCACTGGTATTATTCCTATCTTCATACTGCCAATGGCCGGAGTATTGTCTACCAGCAATACCTGCGCTTGTTACTTTAATGTAAGGTTTTATTAGTTATATTTTGAAAGAATAAGAAAAATAATATGTATAGAATAATTATAGCTCTGGCATGTACTAACTGTACATAGTAGAGCTATATACAGAGCTAGGCTTACATAAAGGCTTATAAAATCAGTAAGGCTGCTTAAGAGTAAGTATAATTGATACAAATATAAAAACACACCCACAGTAATTATTGTATAATTTAAAGGTTTTTATTAGCAAGTTTGTAACAATTAAGGTATGAGATCTTAAATTAAAAAGTGTAATGTAGTGTAGTGTAGTCTCGAATAAAAATAAGCATTGTTGATCTTACTAGGGATATCAGTATTAACATACAACGGTAGAGGTATGGCAGAGGCTACATAGTGAAGTGTCATTGATTTATGACCTTGCAGTTCTACTACAGTCAAGTAGAAAGCCATTTTCGTACATATTTTATCCAAGCAATAAATCATATATATCATTAAAAGTTACGTTGTCGTGACTGGAATTAGAGAATGAGGGGGTTTTCGAAAAGGGTATATTAAGGTTTGTTCAGGGTCGGCAATGCGCACGTGATACCCCTAGTATTGCAGGTGTCCATAGGTTACAATAATCGTTTACTATCAGATGAGCAGTACCCTTATTTGCCACCTTCGTGGTTTAAAAAAAAATATAGATATTTCCTTTTATTCTCATCTATGTTTATATTCTAGGATTCTATGGCATTATTTATTTTAAGCGGAATGTTACTATTGTTGCTAAATAACTCCGGATTTGATCGCCGTATAGCTTTATGGTTATTATCATCAGGAGATACTTGCCAGTTTTCTGGTAAAAGGTAAGATTAGTCATATTGGATAAATTAAAGGTAAAACTATCATACTGAGAAGAAAATTCATTAAGGAGAGGGAATTGAAAAGGGAGAAAGGAATTGTTGGTTGGTCTATCAGCCCCATTTCTAGCAACATACCTTATCAGGTCGACTTCCACGCGGTTCCCCTTGAAAACCATCGTGGTTAATTCTTATTCAATTCGTCACGATTAGCTAACTGACCTGCAATTATCCTCACCTATCATTAATTACTGGTGCATACTGTATACTGATAGCGTAGATGGGGTTACCATTCCATTATCATCCAAAAAAAAAACTATCATACTAGATATAACTCACAGCCTTGTCCGAATGGATTAAAATAGTAAGTGGATATTTCTGTCCCACTCGTGATTTTGTCGTCAAACACTTGTTTGCATGACTGTTTTGGTTTGAAGAATCGGTAATGTGTATAACTCTTCAAACTAAATATACAGGAACATAACATCTTAGTTGCCAGAAATGGCATCATATGAGAGATACAATGAAAATTACAGTATGTTCTCTAATATCCCTGGAGGTATTTATATTTGAAAGCGACGTTTCCCTCGTTTATGATAAATGTCGCATAAAAAAATTTAATATCATTAATGTAATTTTTTTCAGACTTGTATTCAAATGCAGCACAGCAGCCTTCTTTCTATCAATGTTTAGTAACAGACTGTTAGTTACATCTACCCTGACAGAGTACATGACCTCTGCATTGACAGATTTACAGGTAAAATCCATAATTTACATATGAGGTAAACGCTTAGGTAGGGTTTTATTTCGAGTTTTATTTCTTTTCTTGGTGATCAAAATAGTTCATAATTAGCAGACATATGTTTCTTATATCATCATTCTGTCCTATTCGTGTTACAACCGTGGAGCAGTTGTGTTTGCATGGTTGTGTTTCGGTTTGAAGGGTGGGATATGGCAGTGAATTTACAGGGAACAAAGGCATAACATCTTAGTCCTCAGAAATGGCAACGCATGGGGTATTATGGGCGAAACAGTATACATTGTTATGTCCATGGTACTGCTCATGTCTATAGGCGACGGTTACCACTTTCCATCAGGTGGGTCGTCAGCTTGTTTGCCATTCTAAGTTGCATAAAAATTATTTCTTAGAATATTGATTTTACAGATTCTTTTTTTATTATAAAGTACAAATTCGCCTTATCATGTATATAACTATTTAGATGTGTAGGTATATGTTATCAATATTACATCAATTAAAAAAAGCAAATTATAAAGAGCAAAGAAAAATCAAATAAATATCGTTTATCGATATGTTCACCACTAAAGGGAGATGTGTACTTTTTATTTAAATAATTATTAATTACAGAGTGCAACATCTAAATATAGAAGCACAGAGCCGGATTATGACGAAATGAGATATATAATCAATAATGCCATACAAACAGCCTCAGGAATAGGTAATTCAGACCTTAGATTTTATTGATTCCTCCAAAAGATTACAGTAGTTGCAAGATATGATTACAGTGAGAAAAAATATTTTTTAAGTGTTACAAGTAATTAGATTAATAATTTCTCAGATTTTTTTTTTTGTAGTTGAAATAGGAACTGTTTCTTGTGATGTATACTATATACTATAATGCGATATATGCATCCGGTGCCAGCGTAGAATAGGCCCCCCTACCATTCCCGAAGGTATTATAAGAGGCGATCTTAAATTATAATGATAAAGCATCGAGCCTCAACAAAGGGTAAATTTTTTCAACTAATTGAAAAATTTGCTGACTTGCTTTTTTTATATACCTACGCACACAATGTCTTCTGACGTATCTATAATTATTTAATAAATAATAAATAAAATGAGTTTTTGCGCATTAAAAAGAAGCAGAATTTATAAGACAAATATAAAAGTTATATAGAAATCACTCATATATATTAATCACGCAAAATTGTAATAAAATGCTGACCCGCTTTTCTCAAACAATTTGCATGGAGACACTCTATCTATAAAATTTAAGGAGGCGACTAAAGGAACTTAATTGTTAAGGGATGGGCAGCAGCGTACCTCTTAAAACATCATCAAAGCCTAGCTGCCCAACCCGCATGCCAAGCGAGGTATATATAAATAATTAGTAAATACACTTTCCACTTTTCATTATTGTATTATAAAAAAAAACTGAATAATTAGTAATAATTGTAAAAATTATTTCTAGGTAGTATTGCTATTATACATGCAACCTATTCTGGACTTGCTTTTAAAGGTATTTGGTCAGAGTAAGTACGAGCATTTGATTTGAAAGCTAAAAAGATCTAGAAAAATTTAAAAACTAATTTTGTTTATATTGATAATAAAATGTAATATAATTAAAGATTGTGTTCCATAAAAAACCGGCTTGAATTATGAAAATGAGTAGTTATTTTTATCTACTGAATCGATTTTGATAAAATTTCTGCAGGACCAATCTGTAAGTATCTTTTCAGATAAAAAAAAATATTTTCTAACTTGGTTTAAAACTAACGGAATTATGAGGTAACAAACTTTAAAACAATATAACTGAACTGAGAACTTCTTCCTTTTTGAAGTTGGTTGAAAATATGTAATGATACCAATTTATACTGTGGCAATAAAAACATATGAATATAATAATACGAAAATTGTACAATGTATATTGTACTTCACTATTTTAATAGGTATTTAAATTTAATAAAATGTAAAAAAAACCTATGAAAAACTAATTAGTTTTTTTTATTTTTATTTAGGAGTCCTCCAGAAGGGTCTGAATATCCAGATATATTCAATTATCTACAATATTCGCTATTTGCCTTTCCCGTTGCATTCATTATGTATGTGTTAAATTTTTCTTACCACATGCTGCTCATTAACTGGTAAGAACATCTTGCATCTTTAATTAAATATCAATGTCACATTGAGATGGTATTAATTATATATTTTTTAATATTAAAGGTTTGTTAAAAAACCCATGAGTGCTAGCAGTATGGCTGAAATGCAAAAATCCATTTTAAAACACAAAGAAGCTATACCTCCCCAACTTACTCTGCATGAGAAGGTAAATATCGAAACTATTTTTTGGAGTAAGTTTATTAAATTAAATTAATTTTTCAAAAAATATTTGAAATTAGCTTAGATCTAACTATTCTGGGCAACAATAGTTGCTTATCCGGTTTTCCATAATATAGCTTGAGAACCGGGCGACTGAGGTCACATTTGAACTTGGTATATGTTATTTTGTGTAATTGTACACTACATCTTTTCCCTTGCAAGATATCTTGATGGGCGATTAGGGGAGAAAATCACACTAGATCAGTGTAAAAAATATCACAGTTTTTCACAGTTGTGTTGTCATTTAAAATTCGTGTTATTTTTTCAGCTTACTGTAGTTTTTAAAATCGTTGTACTTCTTGTATTTTTTCTCCGATGGTACAAGTTTAGTAATATGGGATGGGCTAATTTTAATGCAAACCCTACTACTCCGCCTATACCTAAGTGAGTATAATGTAAACAAACTGTTTATTGTCTTTGTGGTTACTAAAAATATTACGTATTATCATTAATAATAATAATAGTTAAAATCCATACCCCTTTATCTCAAAAATCCATATAGTGTAAATGAAATTCGATTCCTTGGAAGAATGTCTTTTCATAGCTTATTTTTAATGATAGAATTTACTATACTATTCACAAAAATTTTCATTATAAGGGTTGTTGTTGTTGTTGTTGAGTTAATTAAAACTTAGACACATTTCAATTACTACATTAATATTTATGATAGAAAATGTAGATAAGCTCGGTCGTCTGTTATGTTCGATTCTAATATGCCAAATTATATGCTTACCTATATCGACTAGTTAAGTTCGTTACACTCACCTTTTCTAACCACTCAATTAGGGGTATGTCGCATATTTATTTCATATTATTAATATTTATTATAATAATTACCATTTTTTATTCGAATTAACTAAATTAACAATCTTATAACTTGTCATGTTTACTTTTTTTTTAATATAATATTAATATTCTTATTATTGTACAGAGTCAAGGATGCTACTGTAGCTGCATTATTTGTGCTTTTACTCCACATTTTACCAAAGGGATTTGGATTTATGAAGTATATTTCAGCAGAAAGTGAGTATTTTCGTTATTATATATGTTTGTTTACTTTCATGAGGATAAAATAATAAAATCACTTTCGATTAAAAAAAAAAATTAAAAACCATTTAAATAAATAATATATTCGATTAATTATATATATATATATATATATATATATATATATATATATATATATATATATATATATATATATATATATATATATATATATATATATATATATATATATATATATATATATATAATTTTTCTTGCAGAGAAAAGTGAGCTACCTCCTTTAAAACCGGAATCGGCAATTCTTTGGTGGCGCTTTGTAGATAAAAATACCAATTACGGATATTTGTTTTTATTAGGTAAATTTTTCGAAATATATCATTTATATTATATTTATAACCGTGATACAGTATTACTACTATGGCGGGTAGAAGAAAGTCCTCAGCACTAATATTTATCTACCTAGAATTATCTTGTTTGTTGTGGGTACTGTAAACTATTTTAACTTATTGTAGTAATTGTAAATACTAAACCTTTGTTCATGTATAAATGAATAAGCATTTTATAAATTTATTTATTATTTCTTTATGTATATTTATTACTTTTATTTATTTATATATATATTTTCTTTTTTAATTTTAAATGGCTTAAACGTAATATTTTAGGCGCTGGTGTAGCACTGTATGCCGCTGCGAAAGAGACTGAATTATGCAAAACTATAGGAGAACATTTAGGCAAACAATTTACTGACCATAATTGGAATACTTCTTTGTTCCTCGTATGTCTCGTTACAGTTATACTGAGCAATGTAATGACAAGCACAGCAGTTGTAGTTGTTTTCTTACCATTTGTTTTATGTATGGTACGTAAAAACTATGATTACTCTAGATTACAATTTCTTAGAATTTTGCGAGATAAATAAACTGATTTATTTTTTTCTCAAATTTGCGGAAAACCTGCGCCGTGAAAATATGCCGTACGACATAAAAAAATATTTACAAGTTTTTTTTTTCGAGCTGTACTTGCTGTTGCGGCAGATGGCCTTTACAGCTTCAATGGGTGCAGGCAGATGCGAGTGCAGAAGGTACTCCAACTCCACGAGAGGGGAGCGACGAAGTGTCCAATCTTACCGATAAATTGCAAGAGTTCAAATAAATTTAATTTATATAAGACGAGAGGATCGATCACACTGATGAACCTTTGAGTATCTTTATACCTTCCAACGGATTGTTTGCTTTGATAAGTGTGGATATTTTTTTTCATGCTATGTTTGTTTTACGTTTTTTTTTCAGGCACTAGAAGGTCAAGTACCGTGGCCGACTAAATCCTATTTAGGTGCACTTGCTGTAGGTATTGGATCCTCGTTTGGATTTATGTCACCTTTCTTGTACACACCTGCATATTTATGCCATAACACTGGAAAAGTTCCCATGTTAAAAATGGTAAGTATCAGTTACAATAATTATAACATTTTTCTTTTATTTAAATCTAAAAACGCTTTGATCATTCAGAAATAAATAATACACTATATCCCTTGTTTTGTTTGTGAAATATTATTAAAGGATAAAATAGTTGTTCCAGAAAATGTTTAGGCATAAATTTTCATTTTACTCTACGGAATTATTTTATACTATCGGTGTAATACGTTTACAATACTTCCTCACTATTAACTTACAAACAGGTAGTTAAAATTACAAAATCATAATTATCAATCTCCAAGGAAACGGGGTCAACAAAAAAATAAATGCTATCGGATTTACAAGAATTATCATGTTATTTCATAAGTGACTAAAATGTTGTGTGACATACATACGAAAAATAGAACAAAATTAAGTTTTTTTAATTTTTACATACAATCTGTATGCAAAATATAATCTTTTTAGGATATAGATATTCATGAATCTTTACAAGAATGATTACTAGAATTTTTTATATGAAAACGGAGAACCCGAGTCCCGAGAACAGGACTTGAATAAATAAAAATAGTATTTTTTGCCATTATAATATAATAATACTTTAATATTTATATAAATATATTAATATTTTACTACATTCACATTTTTTTCTTTCAGGCAAAATATTCTTTTTTAAGTTCAGTAATATGTCTTATTATATTATGGTTGGCCCTTGTATATTGGGGACCATTTTTATGGGATCCCGAAGACGCTGGCATCCAATCTATAGCAATATCTGGTGCAGAGGGAGAAGGAGGAGGAAAAGGAGGGGGAGAAGGAGGGGCAGAAGGAGGGGGAGAAGGAGGGGCAGAAGGGGGAGGTTAATTAAATGGTACAAAATATCGAAGACCATATAGTATGGACAAGTATATTTATGTCTAATATTTTTTTGTATAAACCAATTATTTACCATTCAATAACTTTATCAGCATGTTATTTCAATTGTAATCTGGTAAAAACAGTAAAGTGTGGTTTATTTATTTTAATATACATATGTTCATTTATTTAAAACGTTAATACTTTTGTTTTGATATTAGGTTGCTTGTGGGAATAGGATTACATATTTTTTTATTTATTAACTAGCTGACCCCGCGAACTTTGTACCGCCTTGGTGATTCTTTAATTTTTATTTTTTTTTAATACTTATTCTGTTATTTGGGACGCCGGGTCAGTTAGTAAGATAAAAAAAGAAAAAGTTAATAAGTCAATAATTAAATTATATCAACAAATAAAAATTATAAAACACGCCGTATATTCCATGTAGTTATTCCTCGGTCTTCCTCTTCCACATTTACCCTCTATTTTTCCCTCTACTATGCTCTTAAAAAAATCGTCATGTCGTATAAGGTGGCCCAGCATTTTGCCTCTTCTATTCTCTATTATTTTAATAAATGTTCTTTTCTCGTTCACTCTTTTCAGGACTTCCTCATTCGTTAGTTTTTCTGTCCAGCTTATCCTTTCCATTTTCCTCCATGTCCACATTTGGAATGAAGAATAAATAATAAATAACAATAATATTAGACATATACATATTACAGTACTTTAGTCTCAAATTAAGCAGACTTTATGCACGATGACAGCTAATAGGAATAAAATATTTATGATACATGTTATAGGTAACTCAAGAAAATATTAACATTACAAATACTAAAAGATTTCATTGTTCATTTTTAGTTTGCAACACCGGTTTGTATATTAATAAATCTTTTAATTTCATTAGGAATCTATTAACGTCCCATTGCATTAGTCTCTTCTATAAGAGGGGGATATAGCTTACTAGCTTTTACCTACAACTTCATTAATGTGATCGAGATATGTTTACTGACTGGGATAAAAAATTGCCTATAATCTTCTCCATTCCATATATAAATTTCAAATTGAATGGTTAGTCCATTAAGGCACTATAAGGTAACTTTCACATTTGTAATATTAGTAAAAATTACCACTACACAGGCGGTTTGGTATAATTTTTCAAGTTTTTCTTCTTTTGTACTGGTTTATTTTTTTTTTTTTCGTTATAATATAATATGTAAAATATAATATTTTTTAATTTGATCAATTTGTTTGATAATAATAATAAAGAATATAAGGAAGAATGTAATATGAAAAACCTTTTAGTTGTAATAACAAGGTCCTCGTCTTGTTTGTTCTTCTTATGAGCGTTTGTTTTTTTCTCAATAAAAAAAACTATCATTTATTATAATTGTTTTCTCTTTTGTTTTATTATTTATTTTAGATACGTAGACGGATATGTAATTAAGGACTATATACTTTATTCGACTATCAACAGCATTCAAATTGAGATGATCAATTATTGTTAATATCGTATCGTATTTCGTATTATATGTCTTAAATAGTTTTGAAACGAAATTAAGTCCTGCTAAAACGATGACTTATTTTTATTTCATTTTAATAAATATCAATGCGTAAACAAATCCCTATAATAATTTAATTACCAGGGCTAAAATTTTGGAAGAAGAGCAAGAAAAAATAGGTTTGGATAACTAGAGATACATATGTATGGAATGCCTGTACATCGTATGAACATGCTAAACTATAATGTTAGAATTGTTCTAATTGTTACTATGTGTAATGATTGACTTTTAAATATTCAATCCAAAGTTCTTAGTATGTTAGGTGATTACAAAAAATGAAAAAGGCATTCAACAATATGTAATATTATTATTAACAAGTAAATAAATAAAATATTAGTTTTAAGTGTTTTTGTTTATTTTGTTCTAGATATGTGTGAGGAAGCACATTAAAATTTGCAATATGCAAATATTGCGAATTTCAATTTTGTAATGGTTATAGAACAAATAAAAAATGTGAATTATATCGAGTACGTTATACTAGTCTATACTTTATAGCGTATTCCTTTCCCTTCGTTTCCCTATATAACTCATCGTCATCGTAGATTTGTTATAACGTACTTACGTACTATTTGTAAATAAGGCTTAGTCCAATCATCATTGCTTAGGTCATGTTTTACTAGTTTCTGCCAATTTTTTACCTGTCGAAGCAGTAAATTCTCATAAGTAGTATAAGTAGTACATCATAAATGTGATTAACAATCCTGTAATAATTACTTTCATTGAAGCATATTCTTGTTCATAGTTTAGGAAAGAGAAACAACTTGATAACTTGATCCACATGTGTTTATAACAATTCATTAAGGAGTGTTATAGAAGGAGAAGCGAATATTAATAGTAGTCCAGCTGCTTTGTTGCTAGCATTATATCTTATTAGGTCGACCTCTACGCGATCTCCCCCCCCCCCCAATTCCTACTCCCAGGAATCCATTATGGTTAATTTTTGATGAATTTATCTAGAAAGGCTAACTGTCGTGACAAATTCATTAACAGTTCCTTACTGATATTCCCCAACGTAAACCAATAGCATAGGTGAAGTGCCATTCGATTGTTATCCATTTACTAAAAACAAGTAATGCAGCCGTGGATTGGCCTTCGTATGGTAGCAAAAAGGAAATTAGTATATCTTACAATATGGATAGCTCACTGTTGCAAGACATTAACATCACTCGCAGATGTCTGAAATAAATAGCTGATTAAATATAAGAAAATAAAGGTAAATTTACATTTGGAACGGTAAAGAAGATATAGTTTGAGATGTTAAAAATGATGTTGATATCAGCCACTGCTGGATATAGGCCATCCCCTATTGGGGGTTGTGCCAATAGTTATCACGCCTGGCAGGCGGGTTGGTAACTGCAATTAGCTCGACTAGTCAGTTCCCTTAATCGCCTCTTACGACACCTACGGGAAAGGAAGGGATAGCTCATTCTGTATCGTTACCACACAGCAAATAATCTCATTGGGTATACTATTTTTTTAACTATTTATTATAAGCATCGATTTAATGCAACGTACTTATATATTATATAATTATGATCTCCGATTATGAAGTACAAACTTCATCATAAGTATGAGACAGATTATAAAGTATACAACGTCTATGGTATGAGATGTATGCATAGATTGAGGAAAGCATTTATATACTATTTTTTTACATAATCATCGTCATCATCATTTCAACCATTATCACTTCACATAGTCACTTCATCTAGTGGAGTCGTCTTACACTGCGTTTGCCACTCACAGTTTGTACAGAGTCGCCGCTCAAGAACCTTTCTTCTCCATTTTTTTACGCTGCTCAATTATTGAATCTGTACGCAGAAAGAGAATTCTAGGCACTGTCTTTAATCTATAGATATATACAACCATAAAGTAGGTACTTTCTACAACTAATCTATTTCCCTTAATATTTTTTAATTACATTAAATACTACTTTGAGAAAAGTACCTTTAATTATTTTAAATATCTCATTATTCGAATATTCTTTTGAACTCTGACAAAGACTTTTGATAGAAAAATGCTCTAAATGCTCTTGAGATTTCAATTATAATTTTATCTGATTATTGTTCTAAAAACCAGAGGAGGTATTGAATAAAAAAAAAGAGAATTGATGACGAATGAGTGATAAGAAAAGAACTTAGAAATCTATTAAGGACTTAATATAAAAATGCTGTAAGAACAAATTTTGATTATGATTCATTCACCATAAAATATATCAAGGTCATTAAAAGCAGTTCTCTTTTATATACAAGAAGTATTTTCCTTATTCTCTTATGGAAATAGCATATAACAAATATTAGGACAATACGATACATTACAGGTTGATAATGTAGTTTGCTAAAACTAATTAATTCACAATTATGCGAAAAGCTATATTTTAGACAAAGCTATTTACACTATGCTACAGACTCTGTAAAATAGCTAGCATTTTCAGTATATGTATAAAATTTTCCATTTCTGAGTTTATAGACTAATAAATTGAAATGAAATGAAGAAATTTCGAGAGCCGTGTAGGTATAGAATAGGCCATCGCTTGCTTTCCCGTGGGTGTCGTAAGAGGCGACTAGGAAAGCTTATGGTGGAGGATTGGGCGGCAGTGTCCTACTTAAAATATCACCAAAAGCCGAATTGCGGTTGTCGAGCGTGGCAACTACTGTCAAAATCCCCCTATAAGAGAGGCTCAGCCATGTTCAGCGGTTGACAGTTAACAGCTGATAAAACAAATGAAGAGATTTGTAAAGCAGAATAATAATGTCTTATTACTATGCTAGGTAGACGTCCCGCTAATGGATTTTATTTCAAGTTTTCCTTCTCTAGTACCGATTTGTCTCATTCTCTTCCATTTCTAACGTTATCCTGAAAATAAAAAGTAACATTGAAAGTATTTTTAGTCCGTCACTAAACGGACTATTAATTATTTTACGATATTTTCAGACGGAAAGAAGAACCCCGTTTGGAAATGTTAGAGAAATTAAAAATATTCCTTATTGTGCATTGGCAAGGAGTTGTATGTTTGTTGACGCCAATTATTATAATTCCAATACTGATACCATTTCCAGGACAAGTAAGTACAATTAAATTAATTATTTTGGATTTGTTGAACCAGAAATATGCTCTTTTAAAAAGTTGTAAGTTACTATAGAGTTAGCAACTATTAAAGATACTCTGTTCTCGCTATATATATAGCATGTGCTGAATTCATATACTGATTTATAAATTGTATAATTAGTGTTTGAAACGTGAAATCTATCTATCAAATCTATCTATAGTATATGTATATTTTATTATTTTAAATAACAAGAAATTAAAATAGTATGACCATTATTTAAGTTAAAATTCAAAATAAAATCTTGGGAATAGAACTTATGGATTGACGAATAATTTTTTTCTAGCCACATCAATGGTGCGCTTACACTCTCATACTGATGGCTACTTATTGGGTGACGGAGTGTATTCCATTGGCAGTCACCTCTTTTCTGCCTGTTCTTATTTTTCCACTCGCTGATGTTATGCCTACCAGTGAAGTGTGCAAGTCCTATATGAACGTTAGTTTATTATATTTATTATTTGAATTATTTGTATAGCTCTTAGTATATTACTACTCTACTATTACTCTACGACGTGGCGATTTATAAGAATTAAGATCGTGAGTTCGAGTCTAGTTGATATCAAACATAGACTACCTCTCCAAGGACAAGCAAACCTAATTATTCGAATAACAATGGTAGGTTCGCCCTCTACCACATTGGATTTAAAGGGATCTGTCGCCTATTTTATAGCATTCATCATAAAGACTAGGTACCTCAGAAGGGATTAGAGTCGTTAACATATATCTTGTATTTTTTTGATAATATATTAAGAGTGTTCTTAGCAAAGTGTTGGCAAGTTCATAATTAATTAAAAACAACTGAACATGTTTCAATGTTTCTAATTGTTTAAGAAGTGCTCTGCTAGCGAACTAAATCTTTAACCATAGAATACGTTTTATAATTATTTTTTTACTAAAAACTTGGCACCTACTTCATATTTTGTTTCGGAATATTTCAAATACATTTTTGCCATTAAAATTCAAATTTTACAAGAATATTATTGCATAATTAATGTTTAGTTCACTAACAGAGATTTTTTTAAATAAATCAGTCAACAACATTAAATGTTTTTGAAATTTAACAGTTAGTATATAGTTATGTTAACATACTTCGGTAAGCTAAAGTTATGAACGTTCTTAACATGATATTAAGTGATAAGAGGTCTACATTTGCTCAATATCTATTCTAGATATTTATTTATTTAGTCTATTCGAATCGTTCTCTATAGTTATTATTAAATATCCCCCAGGATTCAATTGTTATGTTTCTGGGAAGTTTAATTTTGGCGTCTTCTGTGGAACAATCTGGACTTCATAAACGGATGGCATACTTTACCATAAGGATTATTGGATATTCTCATCTTAGGTACGTCATGTTGTAATATAATAATTATATAATAGTAATAATTTGTGTTGAAAATATCTTTATTAGGAGAAAAAAGAGGACTATCTATTAAAATATTGTCCGGTTACTTTGCTTTGTATCAAATAAGATGGATGAGACCAAAATAAACGTAAAAATGATATACCTAACTGTTCAAATAACTGGAAAATCTAGAACATGATTGAGTTTATTTTTGTTTTTGATATCAGATTATTCATAATGTGCAACGCTATTGTACTCATATTGGAGGTTGTTTATTACTTGACGCGTTTTCAAAATATTTATGCCTATATCAATAGAAAAATTTATGAGTTATGGTAGTCTTTTACCATATACTTGGTTACCATCATCATTGTATATAAAGTAGTATAATTTATTGATTGCCAAGTATTAATATTTCTATACGCCATATGGTCTCGGCATAGACTTTATTTCCCATTGGTATCGTTAAAGGCAATTAAGGGAATTTAAAAATCGAGGGATTGACTGCAGCGTCCCTCTTAATACATCATCAAATCCTAACTGCGGTTACCAACACTCTTGCCAAGCATGCCACCTATTGGCAAAATCCACTTAGAGAGGAGTAGGTATATTCAGTAATGGACAGTTAACAGCTAATATGGTAATTTTTGTATTAAATGACAATGGCAATTTTTAATTATTTCTATTAGCTAAATGTTCTTGAAAGATACCTTCAGTAAAATTATACTATACTTATCTCATCATTTAGATTCTGAGATGTAAATGCGAGCACCATGGAGACCGTGAGAGGTGTAATTAATATAAATTTATACTATACTAGCGACTCGTACCGGTTTTGCACAAGTAGTAGTGTATATGCTTACTTTTTTGCATTAGTTGTGATAGTTAGTATGAATAAAAATAAGTATATATCATCACGGAATTTATGTAGACTTAGAAAAGAGAAAAAATCTGATTAGGTAGCGTTTTCGATGAAAGCTCCTAGACTAGCTCCTCCTCCACTTTAGACATTTTCAATAATCCTTATCATATTTTAACCAACTTCTACAAAACCTTAACGAACTGTATCCCTAAACCTTACCCAGGAATAATTCTCTTGACGAATGAAAACCGCATGAAAATCCTTTCACAATTTTTTCTATTATCCCAAACATACAAAAAGACAAACCCTGCGGGGAACTTCATTTTATATTATGTGCTGATCACGTAGCTATATGTATCCCGTTACAGGTTGCTGGGTTCGTTGTGCATTGTAACAACTTTTGTGTCAATGTGGATTACAAACACAGCAGCTACTACGATGATGGTGCCAATTAATTTTGCTCTACTAAAAGTTTTTGACGATGTAAGTATAATTTTATCTTATATAGGAACAAAGCCTATTTACACACTAAACAATTACTTTAATGACAAATATGTATGGCGTTAGTGGATTATACACGGGTGTTTAATGACCATGTAATTTTAGACATAGTACATTTAAATAAATATACATTATGTTAACAGAAATTTTAAAGTGTTGAGTTTCTTGCGGGCGCATCTCAATAGATACCAATTTCTGAACGTGATAGTACTTATAAACAAGTATATTTGAATAAAAATGATTTGAATTTAAGTTTATTCAATCTAATTAGTAAATTTTCATAACTATTCATTAAGACATTACTGATTGTATATATTATCGACTTATATGAATGACTATTGTAGTTAGGATATTTTTAATTACTAACTTAATTTTTTGTATACTCTGATATTAATTATAAATATTTTTGATGCCAGCCTCTAGTGCAACACGCTTGTACTTAAGACAATACTAACGTAATTGCAGTATTTGCCTGCAAATAAATAAATTGTTATTATTAAAAAAAAATTAATAACAAAAAAATGCATATTATATTTGAATAAATAAAATTTTCTTTTTTATTTTGCACGTGATTTTAATTAAAAAATATATAATTGAATACATTTTGCAGCAAAAAATAATAAAAATGTACGAAACGACTGCTGATGGAGATACATTTGCTTCAGATATCACATCCTGTTATTTTTGTGCCACTACTTTTTCTGCGACTGTTGGTTTGTTTTTTTTTTTTCTCTATGTATCTATACTAGTAATATAAGGACTTTTGTTTGATGTTTATTTGTTTGTAATGGAGTATTTAAACTGAGATATGGCAGTGAATTTCCAGGATACAGAGTAACAACAACAACCTGAGTCCTCGAGAATGGCAACGCATGGGAGGTATCATG
Organism: Galleria mellonella; assembly: GCF_026898425.1. Classification (NCBI taxonomy): domain Eukaryota; kingdom Metazoa; phylum Arthropoda; class Insecta; order Lepidoptera; family Pyralidae; genus Galleria; species Galleria mellonella. Next base: position 6,869,442 of record NW_026441995.1, on the reverse strand, counting down.
GACGAAACAGTATACTCTGCTATGTCCAAAATACTGCTCATATCTATAGGTGACGGTTCCCACTTTCCATCAGGTAAGCCGTCAGCTTGTTATTCTAAGTTGCATAAAAAAACTACTCAACCGATTTTAAAAATTCTTTCACACAGAATGGCCTATTCTGAGAAAAAAGAATAAAGTGGGTATCGTAAGTGGCGAATAAGAGAACTTAATAGTTGAGAAATAGATAGTAGCGACTCTCTTAATATATTATTCATACCTAACTGGGTTTGACAACCTGCCTGACAAGCGTGGCAAATATTTGCAAAACCCCCTTAATGTCATTCTATAGAGGAGGCTTATGTTTAGTAATGGATGGTTCACCGCTGATATGAAGATTATCAGCGAGTGACATAGGCATATATATTGTTTTAAAAAAAACTAGAGATTCCTACGATAAAACATTGACCTAATAAGCTAATAGCTAGTATTTTATATCTTCATATCTACCCGTGAGAAGCCGGGCCAGATTCCTAGTTTTATTAATATTATAAAATTGTAACTAGATGAAGTATGCATGTAGAAGATATATGAGGAAATATATGAGGAAGATATATGAAGGAATATGTGGAATCAATAGGTACCAAAACAATATTTTTTATAAATTTTGTCTGTGTCTATCTGTCTGTATTCTGATATCACAGAAAAGCTATTGCACTGTACGAGGTTTGTCCGGAAAGTACGTATAAAAGTTTTTTAAAAATTTTATTTTACAATTATTCAGGTAAATCAATTTTATCCCCTTCAAAGTACTCCCCCTGTGACATAATGCACTTGTGCCAACGCCGTTTCCACTGTGAGAAGGCTCCTTGAAAGTCCTCTGGTTGTAGGTTTCTCAGCTGCCCCGTCGTAGCTTTTTTTATCTCATTTATGTCCCCCAAATGCCGCCCCCGAAGTACCAATTTGGTTTTTGGGAACAAGAAGAAGTCACACGGGGCCAAATCCGGCGAATAGGGGGGGTGTTCGGTCACCGTAATGGAATTTTTACTCAAAAACTCACGGACAACAAGAGAGGTGTGGGCAGGGGCATTGTCGTGGTGAAGAATCCAACGCCCCTCTCGCGCCAATTCTGGACGAACTCGTGCCACACGAGCTTTGAGGCGTCTGAGCACATCGACGTAGAATTTTCCATCAACTGTCTGGCCTGGAGGGACGAATTCTTGATGGACAATCCCCCGAACATCGAACTCTTTCTCGGCCCTCTCTGAATCTTTTCACAGCATCATCCCCATAAACTGTTCTGAGATCGGCAAAAATTTCACGGCCATTCTTGCCGAGTTTCGAGAGAAACTTGATTACGACGCGCTGCTCTTCAACGGAAGCGGGCTCCATGCCGACGGGGTTTCGTTAAGAGGTAACTTCACAGATGGCGTGACAAGCCAGTTCGCACCGCACGGCGGTCAGACCAGAACTGAAGCATTGTTAGGGACATAAGGAAGGGGTCCTGCGCTTACCTGGCCTCCCCACTCCTCTTTCTCGCATTCCAGAACACTTTTATACGAACTTTCCGGACAGACCTCGTATTGGATGCGGGTAATTCACTGTTGTAAATATCCTTTGAAAACAATATTTGGATACACTCATCTAGAAGTGACCTTCACTGGTTTTCTTACTTCTGAAATCCGCACGTACCAAATAACAGGCAAAAAGATAATCATTAATAAAACACTAATAAAAATAAAAATATTCTTAGAACGAATTCTAAAGTTGGTAATAGTATTGTATTATTTCTTCTACGTCATAATACATTCATTAACAAATATTTTACTACGACACTACTATGTATTCTATTTGTTATATCAATAATAATAATAACTACTAAGAACAATGTGATGCGAATTAAATTTTTTGAAATAGTTTTAGAAAAAAATAATTTGCGTAATATTCTTTTATATTTAAAAGGATATGTCGTTTGACGTGTATAGATAGTAATTTATGTTCTTCTATTTCTACTATAAATAGCACGTGTATACCAAGCTTTATGACGAACGACTGAATCGTTAAAAAAACGCTAAAAAGTAACAAAAAGTCGCGTTCACATTAAAGTGTCGCGAATAAAAGCTAGTATCTTAATAATTACGAATTTTTTAAGGACAGTGAAAGAAATATTTAAATAGGTTATTTAAATTATATTAAATACTTAATTATACTCGTATTCTATATTAGCAAACTAACTAGCATAAAACGTCTAAAAAAAATTATATAAATTCGCAGGTGGCATAGGCACTCTTGTTGGTACTGCTACAAATTTAGTATTCAAAGGACTATTTCAAAAGTAAGTAGAGCAATAACGAAAGATATAAATGTTACATTTTCTTAATTAGATTATGCAAATTTTTTATATTTCTGTTTTAGTGCTTACCCCAGTGCACCGGAATATTTATCTTTTCCTAAGTTTTCCGCTTTTGCTGTACCATATATGATAATTATGGAAATATTTATATATCTTTATTTGGCGATTGTATATTTTGGATTCTTAAGGTACGAAGGTTATGATGAACTTGTATTTGTAGTTCGTTAGCAATATAGTTGAAATAGTGGATTTGGTTTTCAACATGCTTTTCTTTAAATATTTTTTTATTAACTATATTATAGTTTATGTAAAGCAGATTTTTTAAAGAATTGCATTTTGTACTATTTTGTCATTATTCAACAAAAATTAAAATTAATTTTATAGGCCCAATAGCGCAGCTGCAAAACGAGCAGAAATCCCAAAATCTGGCAAAGAAGCAGCTCAAAAGGCAATCGCAGAAGACAGTAAGAAAATGGGGAAAATATCGTTTTGGGAAATTGTAAGATATTTACAAAGTATTAAATATTTTATGTAAAATATTTGTGTAAATATCAAGAACGGATATCATATAAAAACAAAGTCGTTTTGTGTAGTAGCAGAAGATTTTATAATAAAACTTAATTTTTTTATATTTTATTGGACTTCAGATGGTAATATTATTATTTGGAGGAGCTATGGTGAGCTTCTTCTGCCGCTCTCCTCAAATATTCGAAGGATGGGGAGACAAAATAATACAACACTTTGAGATAGAGGATAAAAAATTGTATGTATTTTTTTGTTTAATCACTAGTTATAACTGGGTTTTACCCGCTTTAATAAGTTTAAAAAAGTATTATACACATTAATTTAGTATATAGTTCGGTTAAAAGATATCGCACATTCATAAAAAAAAATTAAAATTCGAGCAAATTAAGTCAGTAGCTTAAATATATTATAAAGAATCAACAAGGAAATTGTCATAAGTCGTAAATAAAATTTTTATTTTATTTTACAGTGTTAGAGACTCAGCTTTGGCTATGTTCGTTTCATTTCTTATGTTTCTCTTACCGTCAACTTTACAAATCATAATGAACTGCAAAGCTAAATGTATGTATTCTTTTAAAATAATTTTTATATTATATAATTTTATATTGTGACGTTTGTATGATATATGTTCACTTTTGATATTTTTTTTATTCATTTTTACTAAAGTTTCTACCAGATTGTTATTGTAAAATGTCCCACGGAATTAGAATACTCATTATCTCTGTATACACTACGGAAGATAAGAGTATGAACTTTTTACAAAAACTATTTCGAAATATCAGTCGTATATGTATGATTTATTAACAAGAAGATTTAAATTCATTATTAGCAATTGGCGTTCGACGTGGGATCGAAAAAACTAAGAGCCGGCATGTTTGGTGGTATTCGCATTATTCATGAAGTCTGTCATAAAAAAAAAGTCTATTAACATTTCTTGCAATATACATAGGTCTCTGTTGTAATTATTTTACATTAGTTTTATTCTATATTACAGTCCATGAGGATTTGCCAAAAGGACGGGTGAAATCCGTATTAGACTGGAAATTACTGAATGCTGTAATGCCTTTTAGTTTCATGTTTCTATTAGGTAAATATTATTAATTAATTATTTCTTTATTGACCGCATTATAAAAAAAATTGATATAAAAAATGGACTTAATGCTACACAAAGCATTCTCTCATTAATCATATAACAATTAATTTAGATCAATAAGAATATAAACTCAGTCCATTATGTCACCAACCTCATGTCACATCAATGTCACAAACAGAACACCAACGTCATACAATTATAGCAGTTATTTGCTAAAGCAAAAAGCTATTTTTCTTTAAAAAAAAATGGCATATTGAACCATCACCCAAATTAAATCGTACTAATAGAAGATTAAGCGTTATTGACATCAAATATTATTATATTTGACGTTAATGAGAATATAACATAAACGTTGTCTGATATAGCCGCAAATTAATTATAAGTCGCAAAAAATTTCACAGACATTAAAGGAATGAGTACAATTGATATTAATTTATATTTACGTATATCTTTTTTTACAGGAGGTGGATTCGCCCTTTCTAACGCAGCAAAGAAAACTGGTCTAAATGACAAAATTGGAGAATCACTACGCGGACTGTCCGCTGCACCGAATCTCTTAGTTCTCTTGATTATAATCATTGTTGTTGTTCTTATTACGAACTTTGCATCGAATGTGGCTGTTGCAAATGTTTTTTGTCCAATAGTGATGCAATTAGTAAGAATACTGTATTTTATTTAAGTAAATATACGAGTTATAATCAGCGTATCCATTGGACTTGTGCAACAAGCCAGTGATAGTATATGTAATTTCTCCAAAGAAGGTCAAAATCTATAAATACAATAAAATTGAAAAAATTAAGATTTTCAATTGTAACAAAACGAGTACGATGTTAAGAACTAAACTACTAGACCGACTTTGGTAAAATTTCTATGGAACCAATCTGTAGGTTACCTTTTCAGATATTTTTTGAAATCGAAGTCATGAGGTAACAAACATAAGAAAATAAAACGGACTTTAGAACCTCTTGCTTTTTGAAGTCGACTGCAGAAGATATTTAGTACGTAAACCATAAAAACAACTAGAAGTTGAAATTTAATCTATCTTCAAACATAATCTATATCCCACGTGGTGCCTGCATTAATTCCTATATATGTAATACGATAAACCAGTATATAGGTTTACATTTGTAACAAATTATCAAATAATATGTTACAAAACTTTCATATTTCTAATACAATTATTATTTTTTTATTACAGGCGAAAGAAATTAATAGAAATCCTCTATGGTACAACATAGCGGCTGGTTATTCCGCATCATATGCTTTTTTGTTACCTGTCGGTACGCCTGGAAATTTGGTAGTTCAAAGTGCCGCTAAAATTCCTACTAGGAAAATGGTATGCAAATTCAGAAAAATTGGTTTTTTTACTATTTTTTTCTGCACATAATAAAAAAAAATATATTTAGAATAGTATAGAGATTGCCAAATAATAACACAGTCAGAATACAATATAAGTACACGACCTTTACCTCTATATATTTTGCTTTAATTCTTTATACTCGTATTGACATTCTGAGGTATCAAAAGAGGCAAATAGGGCAATGAAGTCAATTCAATAGTGCAAAATAAGAAAAACATAAAAGTCTTCCTCTTGTAAAGTGTATTTTTAACGGATGATAATGGAACGATAATCCTGTCTGCGCTATCGATATACTCTGGCGGGGCAACAGTGAGGGATGGTAGGTGAGAAAGAAGCAAGTCAGTTAGCACATCGTGATGAATTCACCAATAAATCAATCACGATGATTTCCAGGGGTAGCAATAGGGTTGCTAATCGTCATTAATAACAATTCTTTATTTTCCCAAATTTGGGATAGTAGTAGATCATTATGATAATAAATATAAGAATTGACGATGATTAACTTACATACAGATTACATAAAGCATTTTGAGAACTATTATACCATATTTTTACAATGTTAAAAACGTTACATTGTAGACTGTGATTAGTTTCTTATTAGCTAATTAGCTATAATTGAAATTTTAATACTTGAAATAAATTTTATATAATAAATCTAGAATAACTATTATTTCTATAATTTTGTCTGAAAAGTCGATAAAATAAATTGAACCTTATTTGATATCAGTTCATTTTTACAGGTAAAAGCTGGATTAGGTCCTACGATTAGTACAATTATAATAACTTGGATTGCTATATCCTTCTGGGCGCCAGTTATATGGCCTGATTTACACACGATGCCGGATTGGATCTCAGCCAGTAGCAGACGTATCTAAATACAAAAGGTATTACTTATAAATCATGTATTTATTTTTTTATATTGGTATATCTGGAGGATGAAAATTTAATGAATTTGTTGTTTTTGTAATTTTCGATAATTGTTTCGATTTCATACGGATGTCTTCATTAGAATGAGGAGGGCGCTTAACTCGCAATGTTACTTGTCTTTATTTGCACTATGAACCGCCGCGCGCTCTTCATTAAAGATTTCCGTTATCCCTTTACGACTATATCTATTTCTGTGATAAAAGAAGTTTGAGTAAAGTTCTTAGCTTTTTAATGTCGTTCTATCTTTATATATATATACTGTAATTGACTCATACCAAAGCAGATGAGAATATCAAATATAAAAATAATTTGTGATTTTCCTACCAAACCCGAGAAGAAAATACATGAATACTCATAATACAGTGTATTTTTGTAATACCTATTGTGTTGTGTTGTGGTATCTATAGCTTACGCTTACTGCTTTCCATTAGGAGGATCATCACATTGCCATTTTCGAGTAATTAAAAAAAACGTTCTAAATTGTAAAATCGATTAATAAATGAATCATTTTTGCACACAGATGAAGTGGAACTCCACAAAATTCAAGTAATTCTGTTGTTGTCGTGTACTTTCCATAATATTTTAACTCAGAAGAACGTAATTTATTTTTCCGTTTTAATTGATCTTTATTAATAAGATATTCGATGTAACGAATTAAGTTTTTGTTTAACTGAATAAATGTATTTTGTAAATACAGTATTTTCATTTACTGAATAATATAATATATATTATAATATATTGACGAACTAGTGATGATATAACTTTCGAATAAGTACCACCTATATCCTTGACAGACTTAGTATAATGATACTAAGTCTGTCAAGGATATAGGTGGTTCTGGGAATAATAAAAAGCTGAAGAAATACGAAATTACTGGAAGAAACAGATTATATTAAATCGACATTTAGTCTAGGAGATGCTTTTTTGTTCACTACTACTTTTTATCTTTCTTTATAACAAAACGATGTCTCGCTGACTGTAAAATAATTCGACATTTGTGAAAGAAATACAGCGTAAAAGAAATACAGCGTAAAATTCAAAATTATTTGATCATATTCTTTGAAACATGGATATCTCTAACAAGTATTATATAAAAATATTATTAAAAAGGTTAAAAATTATATTCAATATTTTATTGAACTAGATGTTATTTTGTAGAAGTCCATATCACTGATTAGTTGATTAGAATTATTTTGTTTAATTCCGCTATCATTAGTATACTATACATGCAACTATTTAATTATATCAATTTATTGGATATTGCAAATTAATAATAGAATAGAATAAAAAAGAAACATTTATTGCTATACAATTACAATATAAAACATAAATAACATATACAAAAAGTGTCCCATACTCGGCAAAAGAAACCGGCTCAGCTGATGCTGTGAGTGTCCCAGCGCAATGTGAACAGTTGCACAGCGCTGGTTTTCAGCCAGTCCCTCTCTTAACAAAACAACGAAAGTGCAGGGTACCACTATAAATTAATAATAAGTTTCAAGTTAATCATTTTAGTAATAATAGCAGTGAAGTTGCATGATTTTCCATCAAGTGTTCTCAGATGGAGTAAACACAACTTAAATTGTATTCCAAAAACTGCAGTCTGTTAAAAAACTTATTATTATATGTGTACGAAACTGTATAATGCAATCCCTGAAGAATTTAAAGAATTAGGTCTTAATCAATTCAAACAAACCTTGTTGAAGTGGCTCTTACAAAAGTGTTTCTACTCTGTAAAAGAATTTATTGAGTATAAACGTGATAGTATTTAGTGTATCATACTTGATATAAATGTTATTAATTAATAGATAAATTATTCACTTTGAGGTGATTGTTAATAACGAGTCCATTATTTGCTTACGTTATATAGATAGAGTGTTTACAATTATTTTTTTATTGGATGAAAATGGAATGGCAGCCCCGCCTGCACTAACGGGATACGCTGGCGGGGCACCAGTGAAGGGTGATCGATGAGGGTGAAAACAGGCCAGTTAGCCTATCGTGATGAATTCATCAGGAATTAATCATGATAGTTTCTAGGGAGAACCGCGAGGAGGTTGACCTGGTTGGGTATATATTTACAATAATTATTTGAGTATACATATAAAATATTTTTTATACTACTTAGAATGGCAAACAAGCTGACGGCCCACCTGATGGAAAGTGGTAACCGATGCCTATAGACATGAGCAGTATCATGGACATAACAGAGTATACTGTTTCGCCCATGATATCCCCCATGCGTTGCCATTCCTGAGGACTCAGGTGTTATTTCTCTGTACCCTGTAAATCCACGCCATAGCATAGCACATAGCCACCCTTCAAATTGAAACTCAGCCATGCAGACACAACTGCTTTACGGTTGAAACACAAATGGAACAAAGGTACCCAAGCAATCGACTTTTGTACAAAGTCTCCCTCTGGTAAATGCTTTCGTTTTTAAATATGTAATTGAAAATGTGAACCATTTTTGTTAATAAATATATATTCATCTGCAAGCAATACGTATATTTGTATATTTATATTATATAAAAAAAAAAATTGTTCCCAATTATAATTTAAAAATCGTATTGATCTTGGAAAATTTTAATCTAAGTACTTCGAACATTGAAAACGGTACGTTTGTTTTGATTAAAAAAAAAAAGTTTCAGCCAATTTGGCGTTCGGTTATTAAAAGTTATTCTGTTTTTACAATGCTCAATCTATAGACTGAGGTTGTTTGTTACCTGAGCCAAAGGATCTGAAATTTTGAGTAGTGATTTAATTTCAACTTTTATATTTGACAAAATTTGTTTGAAATATATTACAATTTTTCTTTTGTAAAACAAAATCTTTGAATTCTATGTATACGATGCAAAAAAAAAAATAAAGATACATAGATTAAGAATGGTGCCTAAAGGCGACTTCATGCAGGGAAATAAAAGTTAATCCGCTATTTGATGGAGTGATAAATACAAATAGGTTGCAAGGAGACGATACTCTACGATAGCTAAATAATGATGTTAACATAAATCTCTGTTGTAGGACGCTATCATAATGTTTTTTGGAAGTATGATCCTTGCTAATGCTGTCGAAAAGTCTGGACTTCTTGCATTGTGGGCCATAAGAGCAATTAACAATTCTAATTACAGATAAATACTGTAGAAAAACTGGAAAAAATTGTATTTTTTCGATTTATTACTATTTAGTAAAAATTTCATTTTATTGAACACACCCTTAAAAATACATAAAATGAAATCATTATTTCAATTTCACATTTTATTTCACGTTGATCTGAAATATAATTGTTTAACAGTGTAGTATTGCTCCTCGCTAATTCATGGTAATACTACACTGTTAAACAATTATATTTCAGATCAACGTTCATAAAATTATAATCGGACTTCACTTAAGGTAAGTTGGTCCAATTGTTCAATTATATTCAATAAATAATTTATTTGCATAAATATAGATATAGTTTTAAAGATGCCGTTTTGTGTTATATAGAGTACTACGTTCATTTAATTATTAATTTACATTTTATTGCATCATTTATAAAAATATTAAGTGCAGTAAATTATAATATGATGTGATACGAAAGGCCGCTTTATTGCTAAGCAATCTCTTTCTGGTAATCTTTAGGTAAAGAAAAATTATACGAGTATTATTATTAACATCATTGTGCGTAAAAATTTACACATTACGATTTTAATAATAACAACTCCATTTATAGCTAAAGAATATAGATGTCTACGAATATAAGTAGGTACTTATTTTATGAAATGTACTACTTTTTACAGAATATTTCACTCTTGAAATGATATTATTGATAATATATTTTGTATTTGAATTTACTTGATACCTTGTTTAGAGTTTATTTTAAATGCATCTTTCAGTACTTCTGTAAATATTTACTCGACTACTATGTTTATTTATTTAACGCACTAAAATAAATGTTTGTATAACTACTTACTGGAATCGTAGTATTTTTTTAATTTGAAAATTTTTGGTAATACACCTACGTGAAAAATTCTCTAAGAAAAATGGTTGCTTTAACGATGGATAATCTAGGCGTCTTTTTTGTCTATCAAAATTAATAGAATACGCTCAGTGTGTGCTATAATAATGCATACCAGTTGATGTAAATAGAAGTATTTAATTTTATAAAGTACCTAATTGTTATCGTCATAAATAACTTATTAGCCTTATTTGAAAAGGTCTAAAGGTGTTTCATTTTTGTACTCATGTAATTGAACTCTGTTAATTTTCTGTTCCCCTTTTTATTTTATAATGTCACTTTTATTATTAGATTAGTCTAAATTAGTTACAATAAAATTCATCGTGTAGTCTTGTAAGAGGTGATTAAGGGACCTTAATGGACGAGAGTTGTCCAGCAGCGTCTCCCTTTAAACATCACCAATGCCGAATTGCGATTGCCAACCCGCCTACCAGGTATGGCATAATTAGCAAACCCCCCAATAGGGGTAGGCCTATGTTCAGCAGTGGACAGATAATGATTAATATTATATAATAAAAATGACGATGATGAAGTTACAATATTTATATGTAATGTATTGAGGTGCAACTGTTTCTGTTCTTAATGTAACCTTGTTAGTTATGTATATTACATGAACATGTCCCTTATCAATTTTTACTTGTAATATTATATCGGATTGTAGGTGTATTTTTAAACTAATTTGTACTCTAAAATGATAACTCATTTAGTCAATGTACTTATACCCATATTCTCTTCGCTAACAGATTGCTATTTGCATTGTCGTTCATAACTATGTTCATATCTATGTGAATAACGAATACTGCTGCTACCACTATAATGGTTCCCATAAATTTGGGTCTTTTGAAAGTATTTGAGAAAGTACCTACATAAGATTAGCTCTCTCTCTCTCTATTTTATTACTTTAGCACTAGCTCTCTGAAATAGTATAAGCAACACAGGTTTACTTGTTTTGTATAAACTAAGAATTGAATAGGGCAGTAAACACCTAATTATATTTTATCTGTAAACAAATACAGTTAATATTAGATACAATAAATAAATTGGAAGTTGATTTTTTGAGCATTATTTAATGATTGAAAATATAATGTAAACTTAGATAATTTACTTTAAATTATAGATACTGTTCTACACAATATTTCCATTTTTTTGTATGTATTCCAACACATCATTTTGTAAAACAAAAAAAACCTTTTTTGTTCTGGTGTATTTTCTTATACACAATTACTATATAATATTTTATTTATTGTAAAAATTTAATTGACATTTTATTTCCACAGCAACAATAACTAAATATTTACGAAACAAACGTCGATGGCAATATTATTGCTTCCGATATAACAACATGCTATTTCTGTGCTGCCACCTTCTCCGCAACTGTAGGTACTAACAAAGCAAAACAAACATATATAATATTTTGTGGCGTTTGGTAATATATTTTAATGTTGCAGGTGGAATTAGAACTTTAGTTGGTACTGCAACTAATTTAGTATTCAAAGGTCTTTTTGTTAAGTAAAAATAATATGTTTTATTATTAAAGGTATGTACATATAGGTGTATATTATACACATATTCAGTATTTTAACCACGCTCTGTTAGTATTTGTAATGCTGACTATCAGTCCCATTGATAGCAACATACCCTGTCAGGTCGACTTGATGGTCGACACGCGGTCTCTCTGGAAACTATCGTGCTAAATTTCGGGTATATTTATCACGATAGGCTGCCTGCCTTTTTATCTCAGCTATCATCCCTCACTGGTGCCCCGTCAGTGTACACCGTTAGCGCAGGCGGAGTTACCATTCAACTGTTATCCATTAAAAAAGCACACATTATATTCGGTCATCGTTAAGATAGCTAAACTACTAATACTGGTGGCTTACGTTAAAAATTTGGAACATAACTACTATTTTAATAAATATAAATAATATATATATAAGAAAATACGTAATTATTTTTCACAAAAAAAAACAGCGGCTTGAATTGTGACAAAATAAATACGAAATCAACACGGGAGTAAAGCTTACAAACTATAAAATATATTATCAAAATCGAGTTAGAATTATGAGGAACTCGTATTATACAAAAAATACAGTTATGTATTTTCGTACAGGTTATATATACAAATACACAGTAAAATTTATTCTTAGAACTTAACTGGACACGCTGATGTATGTCTAGATTTAATTGTTAATATTTTAATCTTTTCATTTATGTTTTAGAGCATTTCCAGACGTCCCTGAATATTTGTCATTTCCAAAGTTTTCTGCTTTTGCTATCCCATACATGTTATTGTTGGAAGGAGCCATGTACTTATATATGTTGACAGTATACTTTGGTTTCTTGAGGTAAATAATCTTTGACATTCTAATGTGAGAGACTTGCCAGTTTATCAAACTGTCTGTAATACCTAGTAAAGAATTAATGTTTGAACATATAAAACCTAAATGGAAGTAATCTATAAATATATATTTTGATATGTTTCAAAATGGCAATGAATCTGATAATGAACATGAACAGCACCATAAATTTCAAAGAAAATATACTATCACATCTTTACACGTTACAATTTCTAAGGACTATATGATCAGCACTCAATATTTTTATAAAGATAAATATATACATTCAAATCGAAATGTAATCATTAACTACAGCCCCTTAATGGTTGAAACGCATGAGGGGAAAAATTAATTTGACTTCATGGCGAAGATGATTATTTGTAGTCTTTCTTTGACGGCTAAGGTCCTAACTGTATTTATGAGGGGGAAGGGAGATTGTTAGTAAAGGCGACTAGCGACCCCATTGGCTATTGAACCTATTATCATGTCATGCTTGTGTATACTGAAAACAAAAAATATTTACTAGAACAATTTTTTAAATAATTTCTAAAAATTAATTTATTATTTCACACTGAAAAGTGAAGCGGCAAAGAAATCAAAGATACCATTAAGTGGATTAGAAACCGCGAAAAATGCTGTAAATGATGATTGGAAGAAGTTAGGACGAATAACATTCTGGGAAATTGTAATACTAACTTTTTGTCGTATTTTTTACGCGAAGTGAATTGCGGTGTAGCTCCAAGCACTTATATTAAAATAAACAGTTTTCTACATCTGAGACCGTGTAACAGCTGGCCATTCTTCTGCAAAGACTATAAATTTTAAAAGTTCGGATAGCTTAAATCCGTACCTCTTGCAAAAATAACTTTTCCAAGCTTCAGATTCAGTTTGCGGGGAGTTTATATTTAGGGTTATCTAAAAACTAGCAAGCCGCTCCGGATTCGCACGTTTTTATTTAAACAAAATACAGCCCATATTACTAGCCGATAATGTACTATTGTATGTTATTTGCCGGCATAGTGTGATCAACAATTGAAAGTAAAACATCTCTTTTCGGTTGACCGTATTCATGGAGCATGTCGTCTTTGTCTTCGCTCAATATGATATCACATATTGTGTATAATAAAAAAACTAGTTAATTTTGACAATGTTCTAAAGTATTTTTTATTTACAGATGGTTATTATATTATTTAGTGTCTAGAAAATCGGAGCCAGTAAGAAAATTTTATTTATTTTTCATTATAAATATAATAAATAAATTGTAATTTTTAGTATACTCGAATCGACTGCTGCTGAATTTAGATATTTTCAAGAACTTTAAGAAAAATATCAGTAAATATTCAACTATTACTTTTTTTTAATAAGAAAAGACCATTGTTATTTGATAATACTATTTGAGGTTGAAACAATAATACTTTTTTGTGCTGTTATTTCAGATATTGAGGATTTACCTAAAACAAGTGTTCAATCAGTTCTAGACTGGAATAAATTAAATGCCAATATGTCCTATAGCTTCATGTTTCTTTTGGGTATGTTTATTAACCGTATATAACTTTACTAGTATCTGTTTATGTAATATGGTTCCTAATCCGCTATGACTAATGCTATTATGATACGTAATTTTCATAATACTGGCGTTAATATTAAGAATTATTGTCTAATATAAAATGGCATTGAAATTGTTTTAATTGCTTACGTTATATATGATTTTGTTTTCTTTCTAATCTGTATTGATATAATAAAGTGGAAGAGTTTGTTTATTTGTTTGAAAGAAGAAATTTTCAGACTGATAAAAACCAATTTTTAAACGAATTAGAACGTAACATTGACGCTCCTTTTCTCTTTGGGTTTGCTGGAAAAAAACTCTATTAGAGTTAAGCTCGCCCTTGTACATTTGATTACCTACCTATGTCATATTCTTATAACTGGTGTGTACAATAAAGAAGTCACAGACTAGGTTATTTTGTAAAGAAGACTTATTTTCCAAATAAACTCATGATGCATAACATTAGGTGATTTATCATGCAAATGTTTATAATATAAATAATGTTTACCAGGCTAAAGAAATAAATCAGAATCCATTATTGTATAACATAGCAGCTGGGTGTTCTGCTTCATACTGTTACTGTTTGCCAGTCGGGACACCTGGAAATCTAATTGTACACAGTGCAGTGAATATACCTACTAGAAAAATAGTAAGCTTAGAAGAATTTTTTTTTATTATCGCCTTACTGTACTTATACAATAATGTCGTTATATTTACTAATTGTTTTGTTTATTCCTTATATTGTATAATGCAAATAAAGTATACGTATTCATTTATTTACAGTCATCATTATGTCAGCCTACCTGTCCATTGCTGAACATAGGCCTCCCCCATAGATTGCTATAAGGAACGCTCCTCAGCCGCTTGTATCCACAGATTTTTTCTGCATTTGGGATCGTTACTCCTCTAGTTCATTCATTCATTTACAGTATTTACATGTAGGTGACAATTACTACTTTTAATCAGATGACTCGATAAATTATTTGTCATTCTAAATCATATAAAAATGTACTAAATTAATAATATCAAGATCTGAATATTCAAAAACACATATATAAGCTTTATTTAAATAACCTTGTTTACAAGCTCTTTAAAATCGTCGCATTTTATGATTCTAACGCCTGGTTCGAAATATTATCTGTTGAGAAGAACTCGTAAGAAACTCAACGCTTATGCTTTTTAAACTTTTTCGTGTGGATTAATATAGAAAACTGAGAACTTCAAATTATTTTATTGCGAAACGCTACAGAATAATTAATTTTAACGTCTAGTTTAGTTAATTTGCAGAGTTTTTGAAACACATTCTATGAAATTTATGTTTTGGCTGTTAATTAGACTGCATATACTTATTGATTTATATTGAGTGCATTATTTAAATGAAAACTTGTGTTTTTTGAATAAGTATATTTAAATACCTTTTTCACATTCAAACTGGTATTGAACCATCCATAACAACTATTATAATAATATGGATCGGAATATATTTTTGAGCTCCAGTTATATGGCCTGATTTGCACATTTTACCCAATTGGGTTAAGAAAATATAGCATTTTGATATATTATTAATACTATTATAACATATGGTATCTACTAATAATCAATATAAAATAATAGTATATTGATATTATTTCCTATGTAAAATATAAAAATAACTTTATACTTCTAACAGTAAAAAAATAATAGAATTGCGAGACATTTAATGTAATCTATAAGACCCATCCTAACCCAATTAAATATAAAATAAAGATATTACAAATATCCATTTGAGAAATCTCATTTAGGCAAAGTAGTCTGCCTACCACATATAGATAGATAGATAGATACTCTTTATTGTTTTCTTCAAAAGATTACAATAGTAAACTTATTATAAATATAAAAAATTACAAGAAATAATCACAATGAGAAAACAATGGGCGACCTTATCGCTAAGAGCGATCTCTTCCAGGCAACCTATTGGATGGAGAGGAGTAATTATGAACAATTTAGTGGGAGTCACAATGAAAAATTTTGTTAGTTCTAAATATGGGAGATGTGATACATATAATAATATAAATATTATCCCTACTCATTATATATATATACACACACACATATATATATATACATATATACATACTAACACATATACATACATATATACACATACGATAATGTATATACGATAGTCATTCAGTTAAAACAACTAAATTTTTATACATTATGCTTAATAACTAATTTCACAGTTGAATTAACAATAAAATCTACTATGGACAGAAATACGGTGTGTTGCCGGAGTAAGAATAATAAAATGTGTCACATATTATTTGCATCCCCAAGATGTTAATAGAAACGACTAAAGAAACACATTAGTATACACCGATATAAAATGTACATTTTATTTTGGATTTGGCCAAATGCCAGCATAGTAATAGTAGGCTGGTATCCTCCTCTTATGGGGAGGGTTCCGCGTCCAACGGTGGGATGTTAAGGGGTTATTACGTTATAGTTTTTTGTAATATCTTAGTTACAAATAACTTTAACTTATTTATAGGAAGAAAAACTTGCAGTGAGTTAGTAGACAATAACAATACTTTAGTTCTACAGTACAGTAGTTCTACAAAAAAAAACTTCAATTGTGGCAAAACTCGTTATTTTGATTTAAAAACTAAACTACTGAATCGATTTTGATAAAATTCCTATGGAATCAATTTAAATGTATTTCCTTTCAGAAAAAAGTAATAGTTTTCAAATCAGCTTATAACTGACGAAATTATAAGGTAACCAACATAAAAGAAATACCATAAAATTAGGAACTTCCTCCTTTTTTTGAAGTCCGTTGACAATGGAAGCGATTTTGGAAAACCATTTCTGTAATCCTATCTCTAAAATTTAATTCAATTTAATATCACTGTGAAATCTTTATGCTTATAACCTATGTATACAAAGCTATAGCAAACAAATAGTCTTCAATAAATATAAACATAAATTAAGTAGGAATATAAAGTATTTTATTGAATAGTTTGAAACAAAAATAACAATTTATCAATTTTATTTATTTTACTGCATTTTATTTATCCTTTAATTTTGTACTTTGACTGACACAGCTATAAACGTCTCATTTTTTTTATATTCTTCACATTTGGCTTGCTCCTTCCGTTGCTGTCTTTGTTAAATAGTATAGGTTTATAATAAAAAAAAAATTGGTGTAGAAATTTTTGAGAATATAAATTTATTGAACATATTATAAAATGTATACTCGTATATTTATGTAATAAAAAATTATATTTTTGTAATAAAAAAAAATAGGTAAAAACTTATGTCAAACCACTAAATTGATTATATTTAAAATATGTTTCTTTACAAATAAAGTTAATAACATTATTTTTGAGACCTGTGAGTATAAAATATACACATTTAATAATATGATGTCAAACTATTATTTCAATAAGATAATAAGAAACGACATAAAAACTGAAGTAATATCGTTAATTAATATAAATGTGGCATCATTTGTTAAAAATTTGTCAAGATTAAACTTTGCGGTAACGCCATCCCGTTCTTCCCGGTCACGGAGACGGGCTCTGCTCGGTGCTCAGTCGGGAAGTCGTCGACCAACAGACTGCAAGTTTCAGGAGTTCCCGTTCATTGCGTCAGTACAGCGGCTCGCCGCATCGACATCGCGCGTATAACCGTTTCCCCGACAAAAAATCGCGTACGCGTAACATTATTTTTGCGAATATATTTACTTTTTCTGTGCTTGTGACAATAATATAATGATCATGTAAATGAGTGTCTCGTGCTATTAACATAATCTACATGAAAAATGTCCGAAGTCGTTAAATATTCATGATAGAAACTCGTTGGTACCCGGGATCTGGCAGTGCTACGACTATCAACAGGTCAGTTTACATTTTGTCACGACATTAACAGATTTCATTGGTCTTATGAATTGTATTTTCTACAGTACTTTACAGAATGCACAATAAATTTATATGTACACATTTAAGAGAATATTTAAATAACTTTGAAATTATTTAATATTTCTTGGAGACTTTATTTCTTGGAATTTGTAATAATTGTGCTGAATTCATTGTTGAGTTTAAAACAAAGTTCTTTCTAACAAACACAATTTGGAAAACGTATGTTGAACACAACTTTAAAAGAGAAAAACAACCCAGTTGAAATACCGTTTTATTTTTAGAAGCACATGGGATACTATTAAGGTGATAACAAAAATTTAAAGAAAAAAGAACCTTGTCTGCGATGTATTAATGCATGATCTTGAAATATTTTAAGAGACAAACTTACATAGATTTGTACCGCATTACAAAATATTTGTTTAAAAATAACTGTAATCCAGATTACGCTCGGAAATCGGTAGCTATTTTGTTTTTTTTTTCAATGATAACATAATGAATGTATGTCTGTCTTAAAATATTTTTATAATAAATATTAAGATTTACTAATACAAGTTCTAAAGATAGAGCATAAATAATTTATGCAATTTCTAATACTGAATGCTATACTTATGCATAAATACAATTCAATAAGTTAGCTAATAGTAAGAGACAAATTTAAATACAATCCATCTATTTATTCAAAAGCAATTTTCTATTTGTAAATGTAGATATAGATCACAATGACAGTCAAAGCCTTTATACAGGATCTAGAACAGAACTGAAATTGTGTATTTAGATTCTAAATTGTTTATACAACGAGCAATTTAACAATCTGTCCCTTTTGTAGTCGCTTCGAGATTTGTATGCCTGTGAACGTGGGTCTGTTTACTATTAAAGAATAAAGGAAATGTCTTCTCCTAATATATAGTTAAATTCAAATTTCAGACAGTTCATTTCATTATATCAGTTAATTGCTATCCGCCTTCAAAGCTTAATTTTGTTGATATAATTTCCTCTACAAAGATCAAAGTGCAATACTTGTAGCTTGCTAAATGTATATAGAGGATATCAAAGTAAAATAAGGCAAACTGTTAACCCGGTAATAATCACTGTACTCTAAATGATGTCATTATAATAAATTATATATCATAAACATTATAATATCTATGTATAATAATATAATTAAAAAAATGATAATTATTTTTTTTAATAATAGGGATAGTGTACGATGCATGACAGTCTTATAGTCCATATTTTAATTCCCTCCATGTGACAATAGCGTGGGTATTTTCTATCGCTATTACTTTATGTCGATATTGGTTCCACTTCAGTGGATCCTTGGTGATGTTGGCATTTGGTCTTCTTATATAATGTCCTGTTCAACTTAATTTGCTCTAGAGAACTTTTGTGCTATTTAGATCTTGATATTTTATCTGATATATTGAAATCTACTAGGTTTTTGCTAACTACTTCGTACATGTTCATTTCAAAAGAAGGAAAATGAATTAAATAGACTAATTCTAGATTACGTATCAAGATAAACCTACAATTTTGAAATTAGACGTTCAGGAATACAACTATAAAAAGTGCATCTAACAGTACAGTAGTTTTTGCATAATGTTGGAATAAATCTGTGTGGTTCCTGCATAGAACAGGCCATCCCTTTCTACAACTATTAACAAAACCCCCCAAAGGGGAGGCTTATATTCAGCAGTGGACAGTTAAAGGCTGATATGATGATGATGATGGAATAAATACACAAATAGATAGATAGACAAAAATTCTAAAAAATATTGATTTAGTATGGATAGTTTTATTAAGACCTCATATTTTTTTTTAATATCCATATATAAATTATCTATATAAATATTTCTTTCTTTCATATACAGACTGTAACTAGTACAGTTTGATTATATTAATAAGATACTTATGAACTGTAAGATTATAGTATAATTAGTGATTGTAATAAATTGGGCTGATATTAAATCATCGAATCAAAATCGAAACTAATTCTATTAGATTTTGTTTCACACTTTAATTTCTTTAAACATTTTTACTAGTAATTTAAATTATTATCAGTTTCGATTGTCAGGGCTAAGAGGTTCGCTCAGTGAAATTGTTTTGTTTTTTGAAAACATTCATACTTACTACTTTTAATTACTTTAATTACTTACAAGACAATTAGTACTCATTTTTATCCTGTGTTCTTAACCAGCAGTATATAACATTTAAAATTATTGGCAGCTAAAAAAATTTAATGATGATGACTCGCCTATTGTTACAGTTTATCAGAGACCTAAATCTCGTTGAGAAGATTTACTGATCCTATCTTGGTAACGTGTAGTAACTTTTAGATCTTTACAATCAAATACACGGTCTATGTGCTATAGAGATTCCTGACAAAACTAAATATTATGTTACATATTTAATCTTTGTTACGATGTATAGAGAAAAATTCATACGCCATATTCATCTAAATAAATTAAATATTGGTCTTATTCAATCTATATTAGTTGAACCCAAATCATAGATTTTATAATATCTCTATCTCTGTAAATTATTGATACCCATTAATTATTCTCTTTTCGTGAGTAAGGAAAGTAGATAAAATCTTATCTGGGAAATCAGTTCAGGGCTGATATACCTGAAGAAGATAAAGCCGTTAAAAATTGAAACAAAAAAATACTGTACTAATAATTAAAAATATCTATTCACACGGACAATTTGACCTTTATCGTTTGATGGATTGAATTTTCATCTCTAACAGATTTTGTATGAGCATACATCCATTTTAATCCATCATATAATCTATGAAATGTGTTTATAAGTCTTGGATAAAATAAAATGCTGTATCTATGTAATATTAACATCTCAACTGCGAAATGTGTTTTTTATCGATAATAAGAACTATTCATAGTAAGTTTTAATTCACGATAAAATCAATTTAGAAAGTTATAGCCTTATTTCTACTATAGTATTCGTTTTGTGTATAGTCCTTAGATAATATAGATAGAGCATCGAGACTCAAAAATGTGTCAACTTTTTGTCAGCTAATTATCAAATTAGCTGACTCGTTTTGTTTTCTGTCAGTGTTTTATATACTTACGCATAAAATGTATCTTGTAAATGAGTGTTATAAAATGAGTGTTTACGCATTAAAAATATACAGAAATTATAAAACAAAATAAATATAGAAGTTATAAAGGAATCACTGATAACTATTTATTACGCAAAATTTTATGAAAAAGTTGACCCGTTTTTCTCAAAGCATTTCTATAGAGATACTTTATCTATATAATCTTAGGTAATTTGCATCTAATTTTAATTTTATTTTTAAACAGTATTTGGTTTTTCTGAGTACAATTTTTTTCATGTGCCTAAATAGTGGATATAAATTATAATTGATAAAATATAAAATTTTGTTTTTGTCTCACAATCTATCCCGGAAATTTAATTAGTAATAAAAATATTTAAATAATTACTTATATCACACGATTTTTAAAAACGTATTTGAGTTTATAGAGAAAGCAGATATAATTGATTTAACATTATATATTATATTGATGATTCTATTTTAAGAAAGCGATATAAAATGCAAATAGTTGTCAATAATTATTTTACTGAACTAGGTGTTATCTTGCGGAAGTGCATATCACTGGTTATTTGATTATATATATATCATCCAATTAGCAACTTAAAGATAGAATGTAGTTTGGAAAATGAGAACTCAAAGGCCGGCAGCACACCTGCAATGCCGCTGGTGTTGTGGGTGATCATGGGCGGCGGTAGTTACTTACCATCAGGTGAGCCGCATGCTCGTTTGCACCCTGTGTTGTAAAAAAAAAAGAACTGTGTGTATGAACTTTGATCAAAGCGAACTTTAGCCAAAACATAGTGGACAGAGCACCGATTCAATTTTGTATTATATTGTTAATTGTTACAAAATAAAAAAAAAATATTTTCAAAATGTTGTTTAGTATTTTTAAGTTTATCACATGAACCTAAGGCTCACTCCATGTTTTGAGAAACAAAGTGCAGTAATTTATACTTAAATAAATAAATATTCTTTGATGATAACACAACAGTTCCAAGTTGGATATTTTTAAAAAAGATAATATATATTTTTATATTACTCAAATGCTCCAATTTTAAAGAATTCTATGTTATTGAAATTAAGAGTTATAATACATTCAACCAACTTTATAATAGATGAGATTATTAATATGATCGATTTATCAGTACAGATAGTTGATGATTCCGTGCTTATAATTTTATTATCAAAATTGTAATAAATAATGAAGACATGAACACTAAAAAGTTATGAATAAAACATATATTCTATTATTGTCGAATACAATTATTGTCATGTCAATAAATGATAGGTACATAAATATGCGTAGTCTACTTCGAAAAGCTTGTTACATAGGTTCGATCATATCGTATCTGAACAATCCAAGAGTGGAATATAGATAACGGTAGTAGGTCACATCAGTAACATTTGCTACTGGGTATATCAGCTGATTCTATATGGGAAATTTGTATATTGTTTAATTTTAATAAATGCTTTTTTTATCGAGTTAGGTTCGGAAAAGAAATATAATTATTTTTAGGAATATCCAAATAGCACAGCTAGACGACAGTCAGAGATTATTGTGCTATATTTTTTTTTTTATTATAGAAACGTAAAATAGTAAGTCTTAATTTCTACTAAAAAATACCAATCTAAAGATAATCTTAGCATACTAATTCAATAGACAATAATATTTGCTCTCACAAAGTAGCGTTCATTTCTACTAAAATGTAACGTCCATTTTCTAGAGAAACACGTCATTTAGGACGCTCATTTCGATCAAATTCGTTCAACCGTATATGCATGATTGCGTAAAAAATGAACACCTATACTCTTTCACAAACTTTCTCATTTATAACATTAGTAAAAACGCATAATTACACTGTCCATAATGATTATTAACTGCAAATATTTTGCGAATTATTCACAAACACATGCGTTTAGCAGTAGTTAAAATGTCAAGACAGTAAACAGTGTGACTAATGTAGCGTTACACTATCACACATTTCAGTACCTACCTACGTTCATTTGGCTCCAGTCCATAATATTAGGGTGACAGTACTCGGTTACAACTATAATATCAAGCTAAGTTCATAACTCTATTAGTTTTACATTACATTACTCAGTTTTGACTGATTGATTGGCAATTTGACATGCTTCGGTTGGTGACACGACTTTTTTTATATTGCGAATGGCCGCTTTTATAATTTTCCATAGCATCGCCTGTTATTGTATGATTTTACCGTAACGATATAATTGAAGAACAAAATGTATTATATGAAGATACCTTTGATTTTCTGCTATAACTTGTATAACGTGAACATTTAATTACTCGGTTCTGATTGACTGGCTATTTGATTTACTTTGTTTAGTGATACTTTTTAAACTACTAATGCGCGCTTTTATAATTTACCGTAGCATCTAATGTTATTGTATTATTTTATCGTAACGATATAATTGAAGAACAAAATGTATGCTATTATACGAAGATACCTTTGATTTTCTGCTACTATATTGTGAACATTTAATTACTCAGTTTTAACTGGCTTTTTGGCTATTGACTGGCAGTACTACCAATACGTGTTATTATAATTTTATACTGTGACGATAAAATTGTAGAGAAAATTGTAACCTATTATTATATGAAGATACATTTGGTTTTCCAACAATATAAAATTTAATTTCCATCCACGCTGATAGGAAATTTATGAGCATTACTTATTATACTTTGAGAGTAAATCCGCTACTTTAATTTTCAGCGTTCTAGGAAATCTTTTTCCACCACCACCTATAGACATAAACAGTTTCACAGAAATCACGGGTTATAAAGTCTCTTGGTGCATTGCTATTCGTAGCTGTTCCTAGAAGGATTAAAGTGACTCCTCTTTCGTGTACGAGACTTCCCTTAAGGAGTGATCAATGAAGATCTCCATTAGAATAAATGAAATCAGATATAACTTATTTCTTTAGTACTCTTAAGTTTAGAGTTAACTAGTGTTTTCTATGTGCTTACTTAAAAAATATTTATCCAGTTCATTATAACCTCAATATCTTGAAAGTTAAAGCTAAAGTAATAGGCGAGTTCTCTTTTTAAAATCACTGTCAATCTTAGCAGGTGAAATTAAGATCAGTTGAAGTAACCCTTAAATAGTAAAAAAAATCTATTTACGAATTCATACCCATTATTGTATATGTTAGAAAATGGGGAGAATAATGACCTTAAAACCTCATCTAAGTTGAAACATGATTAAAGGATCCAATCAGGTATTTTTTTTTGTAACG
Source organism: Galleria mellonella (assembly GCF_026898425.1). Taxonomy (NCBI): domain Eukaryota; kingdom Metazoa; phylum Arthropoda; class Insecta; order Lepidoptera; family Pyralidae; genus Galleria; species Galleria mellonella. The sequence continues at coordinate 6,845,099 of NW_026441995.1, read as the reverse complement.
CAGGAGGGCAAACGAACATATGGCTCCTCTGATGGTAAGTGATCGCTGTCCATGAGCACCTGCAACACTGGAGGAATTGTAGGTGTATTGCCGGCCATTTAAAAGGAATAGGTACTTTTCTTGAAGGTTACGATGTCGTAATGGTATGGTGTGATTCTATCAGAATGCATAGAATTTTTTTTATTTTTTTATACAACTTAGAATGGCAAACAAGCTGACGGCTCATCTGATGGAAAGTGGTAACCGTCGCCTATAGACATGACTGTTATGCCCATGAACAGAACAGAGTATACTGTTTCGCTCATGATACCCCTCATGCGTTGAGTTGTAAAATGAGTTATGTGTAACTGGTTAATTTTATAATATATAATATATCTGTACACTACATGGAGAAAAATATGAAAAGATTTGTTTCCCTACATTAATTCGATCGAGACCTATACAAAAAAGTCATTCAAAACTTAACTTAAAATAGACCTAATAAAGCAGTTGAAAATTAATGGTGATGAAATTGTTGACAAAAGTAGTCAAGACATGTTTTTACATGGCTGCTGAAGAAAGATAATACTTTTCTAATGTACATATATACCTAAATTTATATGCCTTATTACATTCTCATTCGTGTGTAATAAACCATTAAATTTAGCTTAATTTTGAAAATGATATAAGAATTATCTGCTATAGGCCATTCAAAGTATATAATAGAAATAACAGCCGTAGATCTAAAAAATATAAATACAATTGTTTTTTTTTGGTATATTTGGCGCATCCACTTGTTTACGACAGCAGAGAAGTTCATTAGATGACTAACCTAGTTGGTGACATTTTAATCTTATTTACCACTAACTCCCCGATGATAATTATATAAATCTGAGGGACGGCGATAGTCTCGTCGCTAACTACGCTTTGATTCGCTCAATTTGCATTAGACGAGTATCTTTGGATTAATCACACTGACTAAAGTCGTCTGCTTGTAATTATTCTATTACGAAAATATTGTTGTAAATGTTTTTAAAAAATTTGATGTACTTAAAAAAGGATTTAATTATTTTTAAATAATTTATATTTATATATTAGAATTTAATTATGATCATTCATAATTATAATCGTAGATTTATTTGTTATGATTTGAAGTCGCAGTATTTTTTAAGTAGTGTCAAATAATATAAATTAATTAAATGAGTTATGCATTAATGTAAGGCATTTATCAACTGTTACTGTTCCCACCCTGTCCCCACCTTTTCTTGACATTAAATAAATAAAGAAAAAACACAGTTTGTGTCATTGCAAATAGTAGGATTTTGAAGACTCTTGAAGGTGGTTAATGACTGGGCGCCACTATTGACGTATATTTACAACATCTCAGTGCGCATAATAATACATACCGTGTAATAATTAAATATTATTATTTTTCAAAATTATATAAAATAAAAAAAACATAATTATTTATTTGACAATTTCTGCAGACAGGGTGAAAAGCTAGCCTAAACTAGATGATCTAAGCTGTATAAATAGATTGTCATTTGGATTGTAAATAGTACCGAGACAAGAATCCGCGGAATTTATTTTCACTTTATCGATTGTCTTTAAGAAAGTGTAAACTGAATATGTTCTAATTTTTAGTAACATTAATAGCCGCCAATCTGCCGTTTCATTTACCTTGTCATTGTTTATTGGTATTACTGTTTTATTTATATGAAACGGTTTTAGAGTATAGAATTGTATAGAAATTATTTTTTTTTTTTTTTTTTTTTTTTTTTTTTTTTTTTTTTTTTTTTTTTTATAGAACTTAGAATGGCAAACAAGCTGACGGCCCACCTGATGGAAAGTGGTAACCGCCGCCCATAGACACGAGCAGTACCATGGACATAACAGAGTATACTGTTTCGCCCATGATACCCCCCATGCGTTGCCATTCCTGAGGACTCAGGTGTTATTCCTCTGTACCCAGTAAATTCACGCCATATCCCACCCTTCAAACCGAAACACAGCCATGCAAACACAACTGCTTCACGGTTGAAACACGAATGGGACAGAGGTACCCAAGCAATCGACTTTTGTACAAAGTCTCCCTCTGGTATTTTTTTATGTAATCGGGATTGGTAAAACAGGCCGACTTAAACTGGCAACCATCATCTCAGAACATTAACGATATCATGACTATGATGTTTATGGTACCCCTCATATATTACCATTCCTTAAGACTAAAGTAGGTATCTACAGAGCTACTTAATGTATAAAAACCCATGCCACGACATTTTTTCACGCTAGTGTCTGATACGCTCGACCAATTTATACGAAATTTTGTAGATTAATGTGAAGGATTGTTAGTAATGCTAGCAATATAACCTACCAGGTCGACCTTTGCATGGTTGCCCCTGTAAACTACACCTATCCTCCGTCGCTGACACTTCCATAAAAAACTCCCGTTTCGGTCCCATATTAATTCTGCGACTAAATCAAATTACTTTTTTTTTCGCAGAGGAAAATATACATGTAGTCTAATATTTTTTTTTCATTAAAAAGACATGCCAAGATTGTTTACTAAAGTTTACTAAATATGCCAATTATAAAAAAGAAGATTGTACATACGCAGGAGAGTTTTACTAAATTGTTACCAATAAAGTGCTACATAATAATTGCAATTCAGAAACTAATCTAAACATTTTGAGATATCCAGCAGTTAAAATAGTAGGCGTCGAGTAGACGATACTATGACGCCAGGCATCTTGTCGCCTCCTCGTGTTCATCTCAACAAACAAACCTAATCTACTTAGTTCACTAATCGAAATGGTCATACGGAAGTAATTATCCTTTAAGGGTCTTTAAGGATAATTAATCCTACTTCTATTACTAACACTAATGTTTCTAAAGATGTATGGACAGATATTTGTTGCCTTCTTCATGCAAAAACTACGGAATAGATGTATTTAAATGAAATTTGGTATACATGTAAATTTATCCTAATTTAACATAGTAAATATAAAAGTGAGTTTATATATAAGAGATATCTCGCATCAAGCATCTCGCATGGCGGTTAATGGCCTAACCAATCATTATAAAATTTGGTATATACATACTACTTAGGATAGAGAACGACATGGCTATTTTTGTCCCAGTCAATCAACATATGCCGATCACGTGGGAAGTCACTGTACAAACTATAGACGTAGTGTAATGTACTTATCTACTTTAATAAAAAATAGTCTAAGTTATAACCAAATGTTAAAGACTAGTATGCTTATAAACTTACCTCAATTTGCTGCGTCCTCTAGATGGGGCAAATGGAGTACGTAAAAATGTTCTATTACGATCGGTCCCCTGTTATTCGTTTCAGCTCACTCTACATATTTCGGACGCTGCTTCCTTCTTTAAGAATCGTATGTTGCTACTTTTGTTTAGAGCTGTCACGTTTTTGCTTTCCTTGAGGGTTCCAATCAAATGCCTCTTTTTGAGTATGCTGTAAGTCTCTTTAGAGTGTGCCAGTCCACTTATATTAGAGACATAGTAATGCAATTTAAAAAGAATATTATTTCGAAATTTGCAATGAAACTTTCTCACGAAGCCTCAACGAAGTATTTCACAAATAGAAACCTCCTTAATTAACATGTTGAAAGAACTAATTCCCTATTTTTTTTTTGCTCAATGTACATTCACAAGAATAATATAAAACGTTTGTTAGTATAAACATGACCGAGCGTCAGGAACACTGAACAGATATACTTATATTTAGAAAACATTTACGTATTCGTAAATATTTTAACACACCTTTCAATTTCCTGTACCTGATATAATTTTGTATTGCAGAGATAGCAGTCAAATATTTTAATCAAATATCTACAAAAATTAATTTTAAATTGAGTCTAATTTTATAAATATATTATAATCTGAATATAATAAAACTTACTAGAATAATAACTATTAAAATTTGTGTATATAAAATCAATGATTAAGTCCAAATTTCTAAATAATCAAACATCTTTACACACTTTTACCTTTATATTAGGTAATAATAGGTAATAAAATTCCGAAATAAATAATGTAGTTTATTTATAATATGATACAATTAGGAAAACAAAAAGTATAGATTGATAGAAAATAACACATACATTTATTTATATTAAACTACCAATGATTATGTCAATCTACAATTTTGATATAGAAAATGGAATAAAGTATTTATTCAGTTACTGGGGAAATGGACACAGGTTAATGAAACAATATAATAAAAAAAAAAATATTACTACGCTTATTATCAGAATTTCTAAAGATAGAGATAGGCACTATAATAAAACTATTAAACACATTTTTTTTTTCACAGCATCATCTAGTTGGAAACGACGCAGAGCTTGTATTACACTTGACAAGGGATAGAAGTACTTTAACACTTTTTTAGATAAATAGGTGCAAGATATATATGTAAAATATATGCAAAATATATATATATATATATATAAAAACACTCAAATTTATTGTTCAAAATATAATACTCATGAATACAAATATTTGTATTATACGGGGCCGAACACGCGACAATTCGAAAATAACTTCAACCGCTACACCACCGATAACGTGCAATCGAGACGTATTACGAGTATATGGTATGTAACTGTAAGAGAATTATGATACTTAAGCTACGAGCACAATAAAAGAAGTATCAAACACACTCAAGAGTACTTTCTATTCGAAGCGATTATTTCTCTAGTCTATTGAAAATACAGGAGAACGGGGATTATATGCGATTATAGTTTTAGTGTGGGCATTAAAATGGAACGACGGCATACCTATTAGCATGAACTCATAAACGACTTATGACGTCACTGTACTAGAACGTAGACGTCTGAGAAATTACAGACCATTTCCATTTATTGTACGTATAAATTTATGGATAAATTTATTGTAATTATGTTTGTATTTAATTAATTATTTTCATTACAATTTCTGTATAAGTCTAATTGCGATTGTCAATCCGTCTGCTAAACGGCAAATACTGGCAAAGCCACCCTTATGGGGGAGGTCTGTGTTTAGCAGTAGACAGTAACAACTGGTATGATGATGATGATTACAATTTCACTACCATTGATTATAATTTAAAAGCACCTCTGAATTTTAGTTCGATGTTGTATATACATAAATTAACTTGTAATACATATTGAAATTAGCCTAACCCTATTAATCATCCAATTATGAACTCGAAATATTTAAAATTTATGGATTTAATCAATATTGAAACTTCTCTATGGCAATCAAACAAAATAAAGACACATAAAAAAAATATGGCGATATCATCTAATAAGTTCATTTAAAATATAAAATTTGAAAGAATCCATAGATATATTAAATTTAACACAATAATTGTAATTTTGAAATAATTGTAAAATAAAAAAAAAATGATGTATATAGTCTACATTAAAAGTTGATGACTACCTACACCTACAACTACAGATATTGAAAACCTGTAAAGTTGCATACATAAGAAGTTCAACAATGTTAAAGCCAGAATTGGATGAGTATTATATCAAATCAAAATTAATCAAATAAGTACAATGTATATATGCACATGTGCGTTGGAAAATGATAAGGGCCAATTTAGAAAAATCGCTATGTGGTCTTGGCATGGAATGGGCTACCTCTTTCTTTCCTTTGGGTGTCGTAAGCGAAACTTAGGTTGAGGAATTGGCAACAACTTCTTTCTCAAAATGTTACCAAAACCTAACTGCGGTTGTCAACATGCTTGCCAAGCGTGCCAACAATTGTCGTAGCCCTTCAATCTATGGGGAACGCCTTCATGTTTAGCATTGGGCAGATAAAGGCAGATATGTTGGTGATGATAAATTTAGAAAACGAACTGTTTTTGAATTAGCTTGGATTGGAGATTCTGAGTTGTGCCTCCAGATGTTCATATTGCGAGTATAGAAAATATCCCAAAAAATACCCAATATTGAGGATCAGGCGATTGGTGTGATAGTGTAACACATATTATTAATTGTTTGAAAATTTTAATGCATTCATCGATTTTTGACGCTTACTGTACAATCACTAACTTCCTGAAGATCAAATCATTTGAATGAATCTACTATCGAGATTATTAAGTGGAAATTTATGGTCGCCATCTTAATAAACCTCATCGACTATATGACGCCAGAGTGTGAACTACTCTGATTCTAGATGACTCTAACGATGGCCATACGAAGAAATGGGTTCGTGTTATAGGTTTTATTAGCTATCACACAACAGTTTTATCGGCCAACCAATAAACCTACCTAATCAATTATTATCCAAATGACATATTAACGTGATAACAGTGATTTGTATTAGTACGTACGGTGCGATAATTTATTATTACGCCTATTTTTATTACCTTTAGGATAGTTTTCCCTCGATAAAATTTATTTAAGATGTCTATGACTACCTGTTCATGTTTAAATCTACATTTTATTAGGAAAGACCAGCACCATAAGAGTATGTCTGTAGCCAGTAATGTGATAATAAATACATTTTAATATATGCACATATAACGAAGAATAACAATTTCAATCATAATAAATCATGAAATATTTTAATATTTTACCTAATTTAGAATACAGAATGTTTACAAAATAGATTTTTGTTGTTAACAGTCTTTTGCTTCGTAATAAAAAATACAATGTTAATTGTAATAAAATCAATTTGAAAGTAACTCGGGAGATTAATTACGAATTAGTGATTTAAAAATAATAAAATAAATCGCAAAAACAATTATGAATATTAAAATAACAAAGACTTATTTTGTTTACGAAACTTAATCTTTAAATCTTGTTAACAAAATTAGTTTTTCTGTTCTGATCATGTTAGTTCATAATTGATTTAGAATTTATAAAAAAATATTTGTGATATTTTTGCTAAACCTTAATGAGTTTAATACTTTCCTATTAAAAAAAAACAGTTTGCAACTCAAAGATTTGTTCTAAAATATTATATTACTTATCTATTTTATCTTATAATAATAATAATGAAATAAAATATGTATGTATTCATTATCTTCGTAATCACTATTACGAAGTAATTATCACTATGGGTCACTGCGACATACATGGCGAAACCATATTTTCATATTTTATCTTTTGTTGAATATACCAGAGGGACACTTTGTACAAAAGTCGATTGCTTGGGTACGTCTATCCCATTCGTGTTTCAACCGTGAAGGAGTTGTGTTTGCATGGCTGTGTTTCGGTTTGAAGAGGGATGGAGGGTGGGCATGAATTTACTGGGTACAGAGGAATAACATCTGAATCCTCAGGAATGGCAACGCATGGAGGGTATCATGGGCGAAATAGTATACTCTGTTATGTCCATGGTACTGCTTATGTCTATAGGCGACGGTTACCACTTTCCATCACGTGGGCCATCAGGTTGTTTGCCATTCTAAGTTGCATAAAAAAAAAAATTAAAAGTGTAAATAATTTGATTGTATAAACTCATTTGTAAATTTACGTGTGTCATAAATGTGTGGCTCAAATAAAAAGTTTATCTCTCTATCTATTAAAAGAGGAACATACATTCTTTAATATATTTTTCGATATCTGTTATTATTTATAATCTAAGTGTAAATATGTATAATAATCGTAAATTTAATAAAATTTATATTTTATATCATCTCAGTCGTTTACTGAGTTTATATAGCCGACTTTTATACTTATTTGTTAGAATATTCTTTTCTTCAGTGACATTGAGAAATTGCTAAAAATAAAAGTATTTGGAATGAAGTACCGTAGGAATTGAAATACAGTCAAAAGATAATAAATAATGGTCATGAGGCGAGCGTAACGCGGAGTTTGATATTCCCGACCACATCAAAATGTCGTATTGGCTGCTTTGGTAATCATAATAAATTTTACAAGACAAAGGGGAAAAATATTTTGGACCACATCGTTTTTTTGTGGATAGGAATTGTTGGTAACGAGAATGCTAGTCCTTATTACCTGGAATCTCTCTTCTCTAGTGTTTAATTTCTAGTGAAATCAGTATGATGGTTGTCGACCGGTTCTCTACTACTGTATATCGTTACCATAGAACGGGAGTACTATTCCATTCGTTCTTTAAATATTAAATAAATCCTCATGAATAAGCGTCTTTCAAAAGGAGGTCCATTCTTAATTTTTTTTCCATGTTTGTGTATGTCGCCAGTCCTAAACAGTATTTGAAAATTCTTGTCCTTAATAATTATACTCACATTAATTGTCATTGAAATAACTGGTTTTTTTAGTATATATAGTAAAAATGTAGGAAGTATATTCTTACAAAATTCTAATAATATTTTTTTTTTATTTCAGATTCATCAAATATGGAGACAGACAAAATGTCCACAGCGTCGTCTGTGGGAGCTGAAAGAAGGCCATTGATGCAAGCTCTAGTGATTGAAAGACGTATCTTATTTGGTTGTACAATTTTCGTTGGGCTCTGCACATTTGTATGGATAACGGCTGTTTGTACTGAAAAGTGGGTTCACATAGAAGGAGGAAAAGGTAAGTTTATCTATTTGTCTATAATATACATAAACAATATAAGTATTATTTACCCGCATTTAATGAAGTTGCGTGTATGGCCTGGATTTTTTTTTATACAACTTAGAATGCCAAACAAGCTGACGGCCCACTTGATGGAAAGTGGAAACCGTCGCCTATAGACATGAGCAGTACCATGGACATAACAGAGTATACTGTTTCGCTCATGATACCCCCCATGCGTTGCCATTCCTGAGGACTCAATTGTTATTCCTCTGTACTCTGTAAATTCACGCCATATCCCACCCTTCAAACCGAAACATAGCCATGCAAACACAACTGCTTTACGGTAGAAACACGAATGGGACAGTGGTACCCAAGGAAGCGACTTTTGTACAATGTCTCCCTCTGGTGAAATATATTATAATTATATAAAATATATTAATTGATTAGAACAAAAGTAACCTATATTTTTTCCCCAAATACAAAATCTATATTAAATTTAATGACTATTGATAGATCTATTTTCTAATATTATTTTATTAATATTATTGTTACATTTATTTTTTAATTTAACTATTGCATGCAAAAACTGTTCTGCAAAATTGTATTAAAAATGCCGGTTTGAGTTTAATATCACTTATAAATATAACAGGCCACCTTTACTTATATTACCTAATGCATGTGTGAAAAGAAAAATATCGTTTCTTGAAAAACAATTTAACATTTACTAGGTTCTATACAGTTGTTTATTCTAATTAACAAATAGAGCATTATTAATATTTTTTATATTATTTTATTAACACTTGTATGCGAAGTTAAACCAAGTGTCAAATCGAGAATCTTCACGTTTTGATGAAATATATACACTATAAAATATGTTGGCTGCATATTTTAATATCCAACAATAATTTATATAATTATTCGTTTACTGAAGTAGAAGTGGCTCTGTAGGTTAGACTAATTGTTTTAATTTATTATTTATTTTTTTATCATTATGTTTTATATAGATAAGTTAAGATTAATAATTAAAAATAAATTTCTAGCCAGAAAAAAAAAGAATATTTTATTCTTTAATTAAATAATAAAAGAGTTTAAAATATTACTTTCAAGTAAACGATACACAAAAGACAGAATTAGTATTGTTCTATTTCGGTCTCATTGTCTGTCTGTCCCAGTTTTTATCTGCCATTTAAATCTTTTGGCTGAGAGGCAGGCTTACGGGAAAATCGATGCTCTTTCACGCTCGCTCACTCTGTTTGATATCTACTGTTATCGATAACAATGCATTTTTGTTGAACAATAACATTATCAGTAGCAAACAAAATATTTTACGAGGAACCGTTGTATTAGGTTGTAATAAATAATGGATTAGGATGTAATAAATAAATAAAATATTTTATATATATGATACATCTGTACATGTAGACGTTTTTTGCCTTGTGTTGGTACAATGTCAGATTCCACATATTACCACAGTCTAAAGAACACATTTCAGTTGTCCAATAGACGTATCTACATAGGGCAATGAGTCCCGAATTGTTATAATATTCTTTCGGGATATGTCAAATGCGTTGAACAACTAGTTGTTCTTTACACTGTCACATCATTATGGATGTAAAGGGGTTTTATTACACTGTCATATATATAGGATCATATTTAACTTATCAAGCTAGTGATCACCATTTTATATTCATCTTAATAAGAAATCCCTTGTCACAATATTCGTTCACGCTAAGCTCCGGAATCGTTAAACCGATTTATATTAACACAGAATTTTTATAGTGTAACGAATATTTCTTATTACTGAGTATTGTCAAAAATATACCTTATGTCCTTGTTCTAAATGTTTATGTGATTCGTATTAAAAAAAAGTTATTCCATTTCGGAATGCATGAGGGTATAGAAATAGAGTTAACAGTCAATTACTTCTTTTCATTTATAAAGTAATAATAAAGATTTTGTTCCACGATAATATATAAAATCGAAACAATATCACGATCAATATTCCTTTATACATAAAAATAATCATCAAAATCAGTTAGGAATTGTTAACGATATTATGTGATATATCTACACATACAACGAAACATATTACCAAATTAATTACTCCATATTTTTTAAATTGATTAGGATTAGATCATTACTAAAAATATTAATTTATTGGCATTAGTTCTAACCTAAACAATAACAATTTGGTTTGAACTCAGATGAACACTTAAAAATATATTCTGGTCGTGTTAATTTTAGTCCTATTTTCTTCTAGCTTCAACTGAAACCGTTTCTGGAATAGCATACTACACACATCTTTTTAATTACAATCACGTGGTATGCGGGTGAACGCCCTAAGATCTATTTATATACATTACCGTATGTAGTGCTTGTATGTACACATTTAGATGCATCGAGTTATGTGTTTTGGATACCTGAAGCTTTGCCAGAAATCGGTCAACGTGACACTAAACTGTATTCTTAATTACTTTGTAGGTAATTTGTTTGATGTCAATGAGTCTGATCATCAGTTTTCGATCTGAATTTATTTACATCGGCGCACAAATTTATGCATCTCTTTATTGACAGATCCGGGTTTTGTAATCAATTTTCCGCACAAAATTATCGACATTTTGGGGTTAATATCTACCTTGAGATTCGAGGCATTTGTAAAGAAATCGACAATTTCGATTTAAAAAGTTTTTTATCTGAACGATCTATCTATTGAAATACCTGTCAATAATCTGCGGGTCTACCATGAAATTAATTTCCGAAATTTCCGACTCAATTTCGTATTTTTATTTATACCAAAATCCAATATGGGGTTTAACATTTCGTTCGTCATACATCCTATCATTAAAGTCCAAAGGAACAATATTTTAACATTTTTAATATTTCCAAACGGCATGTATTACTTGTATATATATATGTTAACATCAAATTTCTGTTTCGTTTGGCTCCGAAATTTCGGAAAACATCTCATGGTAGGCCCTCTGATGTGTTATTTTTTTTTTTTTATTTTTGTCTATTAGAAAATTTGATTATAGTTACATTAGAATCATAAGTCAAGTTACTTTGATGTAACTATAGATTAATAGTTAAATATTTTTTAGTTATTTGACCTCATAAACCTGATAAGGTATAAAAAAAATATTAAGAGCTATCCATACGTAACATTTTTCTTTGAAGGCACCGAATTTAATAATTCAATCTTTAAGGACGAATTTAAAAATCTGTATTCCAATTTACTTGTAATATATTTAAGTTAATAATTCAATTTAAGCTTCCATAAGAATTTATAATCAGAAATTACCTTTTGTTTTCTTTGTTAAAGAAAACAAAGGAATTCTTGATTATATCACAATTCACTAATTACTTACGCTTACGTAAACATTATTTCGAAATTACGTAACTACAACCCAAGTAGATTAAGCTCGGTGAAACATGACAGATAATTAAACTCGGCATCAACAGGTATTTTGGTATGGGATAACAATATTCTATCTCATTCTTTTTCATATTTGAAATCCTTACTAATATTATAAATATAAAAGTCAGCTTGTTGTTTATTTGTTTGTTACCTCATTTCACTTTAAGGGTTTGATCAACTGTTATAAAACTTGGTATACACATACTATTTGATTTCTCCCGTCTGATGGTAAACGGTTACTGCAGCCTCTGGACGTCTGCAATACTAGGAATGATAGTGCGTGTTATAGGCCCTGAAGAAACCATAATATACCCTTTTTTAAAACCCCCATACTGTAGTCTCTAGAGAAAACCTCAGCAGGATGTTAATTCCACAGCATGAGCGTTGAGTGTTTGTTATATTGCATATAATGTAATAATGTATATAAATAAATACATTTCAAATTCAAATTCAAATTCAAAAATCATTTATTCATGTAGGACATTTTAGCCGCTTATGAACGTCAAATTTTTACATTATAATTTTATATTTACCCTACCGTCCAGTTCGGTATATAGATCCAACTGAGAAGAACTGGCAAGAAACTCAATTGAATTACTTTTTTTTTTTAAAGCCAGTTTATTTACAATGTATATTTATATAGGTGTCTATGTCTAACATTAAATGAAAATTCAGTGCATGAACAACTATTGCCATGCACACTTGTCATTCAAGTAATCGTTTAGTGAGTAATAGGCTTTGCTCAGTAAATATGATTTAACAGATGTTTTGAATTTATTTAAGGGTAATTCCAACATATCCTTTGGTATCTTATTGTAAATTTTTATACCTATTCCCATAAAAGACCTATTAACTTTTTCTAAACGATACTTGGGGACAGCAAGTTTGTCTTTAAATCTAGTATTAATATTATGAATATTGCTGTTTTTTGGAAATAAGTCAAGATTTTTATGAACATATAGAATATTTGAATATATAAATTGAGAAGCAACGGTGAGAATATTTGCCTCTTTGAATTTCTCTCTTAATGAGTCACGACTCTTCATACAGTAGATCGCTCGAACGGCACGTTTTTGTAATATGAATATATTCTTAATATCTGCCGCTTTTCCCCATAGTAATATTCCATAAGAGAGTAAACTATGAAAATAACTAAAATAGACTAATCTAGCAGTATCAGTATCAGTGTACTGTCTAACTTTACGCACGGCAAAAGCTGCTGAACTTAGTTTCGCTGCAAGGCTTTGAATTTGTGCACCCCATTGTGTTTTATTATCTAGTGTGATTCCTAGAAAGACAGTAGATTCTATAAATTCGAGAGATTCGTCATTTAATTTAATATTGCAATTAGTATTAAAACTTTTAGATAGAGAGAAATTAACACATTTTGTTTTTTTAGCGTTTAACATAAGATTGTTAGTTGTAAACCAGTGCAGGAGACGCCGCAAAGCACTATTTACATCGTCATAATTATTAGTCATTCTATTAACTTTAAAAATCAATGAAGTATCGTCTGCAAACAATACTATGCCGCATCTATCCTGCATGGCATATGGGAGATCATTAATGTAAACTAGGAATAAAAATGGACCGAGAATAGATCCTTGAGGTACACCCATTTGCACAAGTGACCCGTCAGACGTAGCGTTGCTAATCTTCACTTTCTGTATTCTATCAGATAGATAAGATTTTATTAAATTTAAAGCATTGTCTTTGACGCCATAAAAAGCAAGTTTTTTTAGCAATGTATTATGATCAACGCAATCAAAAGCCTTAGAAAGGTCACAAAAAACACCTATCACATCCATTTTAGTTTCCCATGCAGCAAATACGTGTCTAAGCAACTCTGCACCTGCGTCTGTAGTTGAACGACCTTTGGAAAAACCGAATTGACTATTGTGGATTAAATTATTTAAATTGAAATAACTGACAAGTTGCATAAGGATTATTTTTTCAAAAATTTTACTGAGTGCTGGGAGTATGGATATAGGTCTATAATTTATTGGGTCACTCCTATCTCCAGATTTAAAAAGCGGTATGATTTTACTAATTTTCATTATGTTAGGAAATTTCCCTTCATCTATACATTTATTGAAATATTATATTTCTTTCTTCATCTATATATTTCTTTTATGTAGATAGATTCCATGATATCGTCGTCAATTCTAAACCAATTATATATTTTTTTTTCAATTTAATATTTCTAATCGATAAATTTTTGGATGACATTAGGTACTTATTTGAATTTGATACACAGATCAACTAATTATTATATATTAAGGATGTGTATAGGCAAATATTTGCTCTAATTCATAGAGCAAACTCGAGAGATACTATCCTAATTTATATTAGAAGTGTGTGAGTTTGCCAATAAGCTATTTAGAGGTGACAATTTTTAATTCTATGTTTGTATTGTGACTTCTTGATGGAATTTCTCTATATTGATTGTATAATATTATTCAAAATATTAAATTTGCACTTTATCCTATTGTCTTTATTAAAATGTTTTTTTTATTATTTATCCACGCGACGATTTCTAAACTTTGTCTTTCATCGTCACGGAAGTTGGTATACACGTATTATACTGAAGGATAGAATTAATTAAAATATTCGTTGTATAGTCGTCGTCGTATTAACATAGTCGAAGTCACGGGTAAAATCTATTTAGTAATATTTTATTTTTCTTAGGTGCTCCACTACCAGCCAGAGGTCGATATCTCATGTGGGGCAGTGCTGGAGTATGGGAAATATGCCGATATGTGTTCCATGCAAACATGACTGCTGCTCAAGAGAAGCATAATGGGACCACATTGAATAAGCCACCTGATGATATTACTGGTCTAGATGGAATATTTATTACAAGTAAGTTTGATATGTATCTAGAATTCTATATTTTATTATCATTTAAGTTCTTTTTTTATGCCACTTAGAATGGGAATCAAGCTGATGGCTCACCTGATGGAAAACGGTAACCGTCATCTATAGAAATGATATGTACTATAGACATAACAGAGTATACTGTTTCGCCCATGATACCCCCTATATGTTGCCATTCCTGAGGACTAAGGTGTTATTCCTCTGTACCCTGTAAATTCACTGCCATATCTCATCATTCCAACCGAAACACAACCAAGCAAATACAATTACTTCACGCCAGAAACGCGAATGAGCCAAAGGTACCCAAGTAAACGACTTTTGTATAAAGTCTCCTTCTGGTGAGTAAATCTTCTATCGACATACATACAGGACACACTTTTTACAATATTTTACTATGTATCGAAATCTGTAGCTCTGTGTAAAAGGTTTGAAACGAATAAGTACAAACATTTATGTATAATAAACAAATAAAAAAATTGAGATTTGGCTTTACAAAAATAAATCAGCAACAAATGGCGATTGTGACAAAATGTATATGCGAGCAACGTGACTTGTGTGAAAACATACATTTTTTTTCATATAGGAGCAGAAACTGGTACTATATATAACACTTTGGTGTAATATTTTTAGAGAACATTAATAGAAGACATTAATTTATTATCTGATTTTTATTCTATGTTGTGATTGTTGACTGATTTAGAACTTACGGCTGTGAGTAGACAAGGAAGCATTGATGTGCATAAATCTGAAAACTGTAACCTAAATGGTTACGAATATATAAAATATTCATTCCTAAATTTACCCTACAATGTTCCATTTAGAATCTTAGTTACCTAAAATAATGGGTATGCTAAATTACTTGACTACTAAGTTAAAGAAAGTTAATTCATCTCCTTGTTAGGTTCCTGGCTGGGTATTCAAAGGGAACAAAGAGTTCTCAATAGTCGTGGGTTTGACGAAAGTTCATCTTACCGTGTATTTATTTCCGTGGGAATTGCAAAACTTCGCACTGAGAGATGAGAAACAAAAGTTTTCAAGGTGAATGGTCTGACTAATGGAAAAAAATATACCAACTGTACTCATTATAAATACCGCAGACAACACGTTAATCTTCACATTCTTTACCAACCATAGCTCCCCAGAGTTGCTAATGAAGTAATAAATAACAAATGAGAGAAATGTCGAGTTACAACAGTTGACAGAATTGTATTTTGGATATTATTAAGCTGTTGTTATGGCGTTATTTTACTGTATAGAAATAGAACAAGCATTACTTCAGCTACTTTAAGTTAAAGTACAGCAAAGAAAGTAAAAATTTTTTAAACTGAATTTATTAATTTATACTGTTTTTCACAATAACTATGAGTTTAATGTCAGCTTTAATTTTATTAAATATTGTCCCATAAATCCTAAAATACATAAATCCTAAAAAGATATTATTTATAATAAAAATTAAATTCTACTGCTACTTCTTAGAAAGTAGGTTCCTAAATATTTATTAATATTTAATTCGTTATGAATTATGTATAGTAAAGGTATATTAAGGTAAATTAATATATTCATTTTGAAATTTCTATGAAATTGTAGTGTCTCTACATTGGGTTTTTATTATAAGCTTCGTGGACCACAAACACATACCAATAGAATGTGTTTTTGTTACGGATATGTTTGCAAACGTTCATTGAGTCTCGTTAGTATTATTTAATAAGAACAATCATTATCATCATCATGTCAGTCTTTAACTGTCCACTGCTGAGCATAAGCCTCCCTGATGGGTGATTTTGTCAGTAGTTAGTAAGAGCAAAAATTTAGTATAAATAAATTTGTGTTATATACAAATTAATTAAACAAAGCTGTAAAATATAGACTTATTTTGTGGTCGTCTGTACGCACTATATAGATATAGAATTCCAAATGAAATGATACGCTTAGCTGTGTAGGTAAGTGTGTAATCTAAGAAGATACAAATCAGAATACATCATAAATCCCTCAAGTGAATTACTGCGTCTATATTATCTCTGGAGAACACATGTGCTTGTTTTAGGAAAGATCGGGAATGTAGATAACCATTATAGGGTCACTAATGTTTCATACACCTATATCTTCTTCTAGTAATTATATCTGAAATGGATCTGAATCCTCCCATTAATAAACTTATACATATTATAAATGTGACAGTTTGTAGGGATAAATGGAACCATTTCAGGAAAAAACTATGGAACGAATTTGAATAAAATTTGGTATACGGGGGGGTTATATTATAGCTTAGTATATAAAATGATTAACTGATACAAGAGATTTCACAGGTTAAAGCTAGTATCTAATAAAGTTACAAGCAGTATATATCCTATTGTTTTATAGTAAAAAAATATTTGCTTATATTATAGTGGTAAACTGTGACAACAAGTCTATTTTATTTATCTGTCATAGATACAAAAAATATAACATGCTCCTAATAAATAAATATCTGATTCTGTCGATATTTTTGGTATACTTGTACCTATATCATATTTTCATTAGTCGACGACAGATCGTCTCTTTTTCCGCTGTACCTCCGCCCATATAATCATGATGCGTACAAATAGGATGAACATGTCAATAAAAATATATCACGGATATTATATTCGTGGTTAGTAATAGACAGGTATAAATATTTTATTAGATACATATAAATTAGTTAACGGCACACCACGTTTGTTTCTTTCACCCAAGTCTGTCAGTCTTTCTCAAAGAAGAAAATATTTAAACGCCAGAATATTCCAATTCGAATATACTTTTAAATGATGATAGACATCTTTTATAAGGCGACGCGTTCTAATATTTTATTAAACCTTATGAATAATGCATCCATCTTCTAAAATGGTGTCGAATGTTCTTAGAGTAGTAAGTACTAGGCGCAACTCTTTGTCAAGATAGCATTCTATAATTATCGTGTTTTAAAAATAAACGCTACATGTGAAATGTTTAGCAATTCACATTATTTTTCACACCGACTTTTAAGCGTGGTTTATTTTCCACAAGACGCCGTCTGTTTCAGCTCACTCGGTTAGTCCATTATCTCCCGCTGGTTTACTTTTCTATCACGGTGTTTTCTTAGTTAATAATGTTTAGTTTTTATTATAATTACGTATGTTGTATAAAACTATATATACGGAATATATTTTTATAGAGTATATTAAATAATATTATTATTAGCCGAAGGAAACATTACGTATGTACCGAAGGAGATTTACTCCTACACTAACCTATTATAATCAAATTGATTGTGTTTAATCTGTGAAAGGAGTCAAATGTCTCCTAAATAATAGTTATGAAATTGTGTGAAGCAAGAATATCTCTTGTTGATTATATACTATTAATTATATAAACCAGTGTATAAGAATTATAAAAATCTTAATGTGTATAAAAACTTATGATACTGGTCGTACTTATTCGTTATAATTGTCGTCATATCTGCCATTTACTGTTCACTGCTGAACACAGGCCTTTCCCTTGAAGACTTTTAATAGTAATTGCCACGCTCGGTAGACGTGTTGGCAACCGCAGTAAAACTTCTGTGTTTTAAGAGGTACGCTGCTGCCTATCCCAGGACCTGGACCAGGAGGATTAAATTCTCTTACTCGTCTCTTACGATACCCACGAGATTGGTAGGGATGGCCCGTTCTATACCGGGACCACACGGCCACTCGTAAATATAATCTATATAAACTTCCTACACCCTTTCATATTTTAGCTATCAAAATACTTGCTTTATTATAATAAACAAGAACATTATGAGAATTATACCTAGTGTGTTTACTGTATCAAATTTACAATTACTTATAATAAACATAAAATCATAGCTAGGTTTTTAAGCTTAATTTTAAATATATTATTCTTTTGCCTTTAAATATAAAAGTTTGTAAAGATATGGGAAAATTTAATTCAAAGATACTAAAGATAAAGTAGAGTCAAGGGTTTCTAGAATCAGCATACATGCATGACGAGTTATAAAAGTGCAAAATTATTCAGCTCTCTCTTTTTTTCTTAAAGGACAACGTAAAGATAAATAAATCTTCATCATCATATCAACCGTTATCCAACCCATGCTGTACATAGGCCTCCCCCATATATTGTCAAAAGGACCGGTCCCAAGCCACCTGCGTTCATTAATTCTCTGCAATGCATTTGACGATGTCACTTCATGTAATAGGGGATTGTCCTACACTGCGAACTATAAAATACTATAATTATTATTTATTAATTAAAAAAAAAAGATTAGATATTAAATAGACTGATCTAGGCATTATTAAATATGCCCACTAAGTATACAATAATATTTCTACACCATCAGCTTACACATATTGTTTGTGAGAATTGGCCAGCTCTATTTAGTTACAATTAGACTCGTTTAACAACTGTCACAAATGTCACAATAGTTTCAAAAAGTTACTATGTCAAAGCCAAAAAGAATTTTTATGGTTTTAAGTTAATATTAAATGTTACATGGGATTTTATGTGTCATTTTAAATATCTAATGTTTTTTAAACATTAAATATTACTTACTGAGGTTGCCAGAGAATGATAAGGTCAGGCCACCTATTGTTTACTGTATGTAAACTATTTTAGCTATTCTAATGTAAAATTTAGAAGAGAATAATAAATATTATTTATTTTTACAGTGACATATTTAGGCTATATAACATATACAGCCAAGTTTCATGAGCAGATCACCTTGTGTGATGTACATTATAACAAAACACTCACGCTAATATTTTCAATTTGTATAAAGCTTATAAAAATAGTAAGAGTTATATAGTTATAGCTAACTCAACAGATGTCGTTTAGTATTTTTTTTTTAGATAGATCAAACAATGATTTTTAGAATCTTTGTATGTTTGTCGGTTTGTTTGTTTATCTGTATTTTTGTACATGCTAATCTCAGAAACGACTTAACCGATTTGAATGTGGTTTCCACTAATAACTTGCAGTTTGCTCCACTTAATATTTAGTGTTTATTTCAATGAGTTCATAAACAAAAAAGTTATATCAGTCTAAAGAATCACGTGTAAAATGCTATAACATAACCGATCAGTTGAATTAGCTGAAACTTTATGAAAGTATTAGGTATGTAATTATCATTTAAGTATATAATACAATATAAGAGTCGATTCATGAAGAATTCCAATGGGAATTCCAATATGATAACTACATAGTTAAAAGCGGGTAACGCCGCGGGAAGCCGCTAATATGTCACGTAAACCTCGGTGCGACTAAGTAAACGACACTGTCATTCGCCCAATAAGAAATTTCTTCTAGCAAACCTTATTCCATGAATGAAACACATGTCTGTGTTTCAATTTGAAAGGATTATATATGGCTGTGAAATTACAAGTATATTATGGAATCGAAACACCATCATAGCGATGTCAGATAATTATTCATCCGGTCAATACATTGTTGTAGTTGTGCATATTTAAAACAGTTGGAAGATTTGAAAATTTGTCAAGATTTTTATTAATCAATCGCGTTTAAACCACTCATTGAATTTGAATGAATTTTAAAATACAGACCAATCATATGCTAGTTTAAGAAATACTTTATATTCTAATGCACGGGGGTAAAATTATTACATTTTGCTTAACTTACGAAACAATGCGTAAGATGTATTGTTAGAACACAGTGCGTCGTATCACAAATCGTTCTATATTGCTGCAAAAACAAACAGTTATTCCCTCACAATGTGTTTACTTATTATTACTACTGTCGGTCTGTCGCTATTTCCACACTCAACATTTCGCCACAAGTAGATACGACCCAGTTGAAATCCCATCTAGACAATGGAATTCTACGACAGAATTAATGGGTTCCGGGCTGGTGTGTTTCGTTTTTTATTCGTAAATGTAAATTGGTAATACGTTAACTAGAAACAAGGGCCGGCAATCGGTATTTGAAGGCTTGGTTAATTCAATTATGCAGGCACATCCCCTTTTTCTTATTTTGTAAATGATTACTTCAATTTCATAAACAGAATTAATTATTATTATTACATTGTTTTATATATTCGACGAGAAATATAATTTAAGATTGTGCCCCAAAAAAACCGACTACAGTTGTGACAAAACCAAATATTTTGATGTAAAAACAAAGCTATTAAACCGATTATGACAATTTTTTAGGTGATTAATCTGTAAGTATATTCTTTCAGATAAAAATAATAATAAGAAAGGTCAGTTTAGAACAGACGAAGTTAAGAGGTAACAAGCATAAAAATATGATCTCTTTCTTTTTGAAATCGGTTGAAAATATGCCAATGTGATAGGTTGACTAGAAGAGATCTCTTTTAGAGATAAGTAACATACACCTTTGCTTACTTTATTATTAATTGTTATTATTACTGTATGTTTTAGTGCAATAAAAATATGTATAACATTATCCGAACCAATTTTTAAACCTTAATATTATAATACATTTTACAATTGATTCCACTTCTATTTTTTATATATCTAAATCACCTCGATTCTCTTTCCTTTTTTCCTGTACTGTCATGGTTCGTCTAACCGATCTCAGTCTCATAAAATATTATTACGTAAGGAACAATATGTATATTTATACTATCTGTATAGTTTAGTTTCTTTTCAGTCACGATTAATCACTAAAAGACTTTAATCGGACCTAGAACGAAATGTGGCCGGCATAATAGTATAAGTCTAACCTTTGAATACAAACACAGACGAAAAATAAAATCAAACCGAAAATAAAATTCTAGACAAGAGAACCGATTTGTACAAGGGTGCCGCTGAAGGCGGGGTGATAACATTAGAAACACATATTCTATGCATTTATCTTTTCCACTAGCTTTGGCGGCCAAATGTTTGTAAAATATGGTATATTCTCGTTATAGAATATTAAATAACAGAATCTAAACTTGACAATATTTAATATTAGATTCACATATCGCGTAACATTCGTATGTTTTCAAGTTGTGTACATTCCTTTGAAAACGATTGAATTGTAAACTTTTCTCTTTTTAAAGTTGGCTAACAAATTAACAAATACAAATAATAGTGAAAATTATTATTATTAAATAAAAATAAAAACTTATATATATATATATATATATATATATATATATATATATATATATATATATATATATATATATATATATATATTTTAATAGTTTATTTATTATTTTTTGTTGTTTTAACTGCTAAATAAATCGACGAGATGCATATTTTTTTAAACGTTGAAAATGGATTATTATCCTCAACTGCGCCATCAGTGTACGCTGACGGAGTATCAGTGAGGGACAATAAGTGAGGCTTAGAATAAAGTCAGGTAAGTTGGTCTATTGTGACGCACTCACTAAGATTTAACTAAATGATATTAACGGTGAACCGTGGGGAGGTCAACTTGTCTTTACATCGTTAGCAATGGGTCTACTAAATTCCATTACTAGCAATTCCTTCCCCCATATGTGTTTGACGCATTATTTGCCATGAAGGACGACATTAGGCTACTCTTTATTCCAGTCATTTAATATTTTCCGAACACGTGGATGGAATTCTCATTTTTTTATTTAGTTTAATGTATAATTATCATTTATTAGAAGGATTGATGTGATTTAATAAATTTGTATCTTTAGATTTGTCTTAAATGTGGAAGAATTACATGTCTGTTGTCATATTTATAATAAATTAATGACTTAAATAGATTATTTATTTTACTTTAGAAATTATCGTGGGCCGTCAGATTGTTTGCCATTCTAAATTGTTTAAAAAAGATCATAAAATAAACAAGTTTGCTACGACTTTGAGACAAAATTTTGCTACAAGATATATTTATTTATTTATTAATCCGTCAACAATTTAATATGAAACTCAAAACTACATATATAAGAAGATAAAAAATAATACGTGTAAATATATAAGTTAATTATATGTAGCTATCACTTCTTAGTTAAACAGATATATAACTTAGTAATTATAACTTAGTATTTAGATATCTAGTGTAGTCCCGATATAGAATAGGCTACCCCTTCCGTTTACATGGTTGTCGTAAACCGCGACTAAGGGAAAACGAGGAATGGGTAGCAGCGTTCCTCTTAAAAGATCTCCAAAACCTAACCGCGGTTCCGAATCCGCCTGCCAAGCGTGGCAACTACTGACAAATCCCCCCTAGGGGGAAGCTTATGTTCAGCAGTAGACAGTTAAAAGCTGATATGGTGATGATTCAGATATAATTGTAACTTAGCTAAATATTTTACCTTATTAATATCTTTTAAATGGATATTTGGTTATATTCTAATGCTCTATTATTATAACATTATGGCGTAAGTTTATTAATAAATATTTTGTTGGTAATTTTCTTCCATCCCTACACCATGGGTCATGGAAATTCTTCACGGCTCGCGTCATATCGTAATATATTATTCATGAGACATAAAATAATAATGGGCGATGCTCTCTATATTCATTGACCTAAATCTATGTAATACGTCCTAAAATTTAATGAAATTGAAATAAATTTGACGACATTTTTTTTATAAGGTACTTATTGTAGCGCATTAGAACTTTAATCATTTAATATATTCCTTCTAATGTTTCTAATAAATGTTTTAATTCCGCACAAAAAAAAAATCTCCATTTTAAAGTGGCTCAAAAAATAATTTAAAGTTTTATGTTGTCAAGAAAAATAATTATTCTAATTGTAGTAATAAAGTAAGATCACTAAAATAATCTCATATCGATTGCAGAAATTGTAAAAATAGATTCAGCTGAAATGGAGAATTTCCTTCTTTCAGAGTCATAAACTTAAATAATATTTTAAACAATTTATTAAATGTACTTAGTTTATTTGATATTATGTGTCGTACCCAAAAAAACTACTATTTTTTTACACTATCGTATTCTTGTATTAAGTTATACCGACGTATAAATATTTTACAGTTACAAAAAAAAATGCATAACTAGTACTTTTCTTAAATATTGTATTATATTATATCAGTGTATTAGAAACTTGATGCAGGAAAATTCTCAATTTTCTTATTAGACACCAACTTTGTTTTAGCGTCACCGCAGGGTGTGTTGTAGTCTATGAAACATAGCTGTATAAACATAGGTAGGCAAGTATGTAACTATCAGACTATTTGAGGGTATTGACCTGAAGTTTATTTAACTGAACATGTCATGATGACCGTAGAAATTTCATTTATTTTATAGCTTGGAAGGCTATATTTCTAGCGTTGTCTTGGTATACTTACTAATTTATCTGTATATTATCAAAGTATAGACTATTTTTTAATAAATGGTATTATTATTTTCATACATCGTGGTAATGTTTTAGGGATTACTTGTTTTTTAATGTACTGTTTATACTACCAATATTCTTATGTTATGTAATTATTATGTACTTTTTATTTTAAAGACATTTTTTAATGTTTATTTAATTTACAATAATTTACGTCTTAAATTACAATATTTTAAATAAATTGAAAATAGCATAAAATTATAAGTCTATTAATAAATTTTAGAGTTCATATAAGTTCTATGTTGTTCTGTAATAAGTTCAGATTAGTTTTTTTATGTCATTTAAATCGTCGTCTATAATTTTGTCGGTAAAAAAGAGAGGAAGGAGAGGAACGGTAAATTCGGTATGTTTAATGTAACAATATTTTATAAAATATTATTTTTGTAAAATTTCCATAAGTTAACCACATTCTAACACTCATTATTTCGACGCTATCCCAACGTTTTTGCTATTAGAATAAGATTTTCATATATTGTCTCCCAAAATCTGTCACTCAAATGTTATGAGTAATAAATTATAGCTATGAATTCACATACCAACATTTTATTTCCACATTCGTAGCATAAAAAAGAACGTCTATCTTTAAATTGATTTATTTTATCTGTTTTATAATTTCCTGCCAACTCATAAAATCACTATTATTACACCCTAATTTATTCGTAGCTAATAATATGTTGTTTATATTTTATTAATAATAATTTGTTACAAATAGAATACTAGACATTTGAAGAAGATTATTACAATGAATTTGTAATCACAGATATAATAAAAAATAATTTGAGATATTATTCAAAGCAATGTGCGTAACAGATATGGAGATCGCTCTTGATCATCGCTTTTATGTCTATTTAATTATTAACATTAATAATTGACTTTACTAACTTTTTATGTAAAGGAACTCTAAGATAACCACATAATATTAAAGTGAGTTTGTTTTTACATCTTGCAGCTACAACGTCTCCACTAATTGCCATAATATTTGGCATACGTACTTGTAACATTTGGCATAAAAGGAAATTACAGAATTTTATCATATTGCGTAGTGCAATCCTATTCGTATTATACTTAATCTATGCACCACGGTTTGTAACCGCACAGACAATAACCCATTATTTTGTTACGTATATTCTGCCAATTTGAAATACATATTTACATATTCTTTAATGTTAACAGACTGTTAACTTTACTGTAGTTAACATTTTCGATTTAAATTACATTAAATAATTCCATGATCTTTACTGTTATACATTAGATATATTTATATCAATAACATATCAAAAAGATTACAAAAATGTCAACTGTTTCTTTGTGAAAATATTTATATTAATTTATAATAAATATTTATATTCATACATATTTATTTTGACGTACACGTATTTACATTCATATGTATTTATTTAGATATATGTCACCACGTCCAATAATTCATAGGAATCACAGTGATTGACTCCTATCACCAATCTGTTCTTTGGACAGCCATTCTCGGAAACTAACCTATTTTTTGGATGGTACAAACATTGTTTTTGCTGAAACCCACACAATAAGATTTATAGTCACCGATAAAAATAAAAATACCACATGCATCAGTTCTTTAAGTCACGACGGATCTAAATCAACGACGTCTGCCTCGCGTATCATGTAAATAAATAAACAATGACACACTATTGCAAGTTAACGTAACGAAAACAAGATTGACTGTGATATTATTAACTCTTATTGTTAATATTTATAGTAAATTTTCACGTACTTTGATAGGCAGATTGAGGTCATTCAGTTTTTAAAGAACTGTCTGCATCACGTATATTTGCCCGTATCTTTTGGCGTACTAGACTAAATTTTGAACAACTGTTGTCTTAAAAAAATAACAATTAAATTTTTACCCACATTTTTCAATTCAAAATTGCATTCCAAACTGGGCGACAAATTTATAAAAAAATACTATTCAAAATTGCTTATAATTAAGTTTATTAGAATATTTTTTACACACTAATGATTATATACTTCATAAACACATTAGGTATACAAAAAAATATTTATATTTGAATATTTAAATGCAAAGTCACTAGTTCATAAATAGGTTTTGCTTTGCTTACATACAACTTTTTTGCTATGCTAATAAAAGCTACAGCTTCAATTATCAACTGTTGTGCTATCAATTATAAAAAGAAATAAAATATTGAGAGATGACGCAAATGATTTCAGAATATAATATTTAAACAGATTTTTATTTATCTCTGAATACCCTTTGTGCATTACCAATTTCACTATATAAAAATTATCTATTATCAGTTGGCAATAACCACAAATAATTACAATACTTTTTTTTCTTGTTCAAGCTCATATATTTAGTTTTGTTACATTGCCAACAACATGTTTTATAAACAATGTATTTTGTCAGATTTTTATGAGTGACTACATTTCATAATATTATTACTAAATTTATTAAGAAAATAAAATATATGATATATCTATATGTGTAATGGGAATTTTATGAACTATGTTTTTCGTTTACAACATTTATTTCTACTTTATGCAAAAATCTTATTCAGGGTAAGTACAGTGCTTTACGTCAAAGCGTCTCGCTTCGCATATAGTAAGTTCTTTTAGACATCCCTTTTTAGTTTTAAAAATAATATTGAAATACGTTATTGTTTCTTTAAAATATAAAGAACTAGTAATAAAAAGACGGTAACGTAGTGATAAAACATGATTTTTTTAATTGTATTCCGGATTTTTTTAATAGTTGTCGAAAACATTACTGCATATTGAAGTCTAGTTTAATATTACAATGAAATTTTTAGTTTTGAGTATCAAAAGGTAAGAAAATGCCAAAATTACACATTTTACTCTCGATTATATTTCTTTTTATGCAAATAGGAATAGCAAACTAGCTGATGGGAATGATAATCTTTTTTTTTTATACCACTGAGGTGGCAAACAAGCATACGGCCCACCTGATGGTAAGCGGTTACCGTAGCCTATGAACGCCTGTAATACCAGAGGTATTACGTGCGCGTTGCCGACCCTGAAGAAACCTCTTTAGCCCCCTTTTGAAGAACCTCATGCTGTAGTCTCTTGGGAAAACCTCAGCAGGGAGCTCATTCCATAACCTGAGTGTTCGTGGGAGTAAGCATCTCTGAAACCGCGTCATTATCAAGTCATAAAATGAGCAATTTGTTTTCCCCTCTGTGGGGGAGGCGTTTTTTTAACAGTGGACAGTTATTGGTTGATATAAAAAGTCTGTAATTTAAGGAGTAACAAAATCACTCATGGAATATAATATGAATTTTTATAGTCATCTATTAAATTGTGAAATTTTATTGTCGACCGGTTACTGCCTCTGAATAGGCGATTGGGTCATAGATGAGAAATACTTAGGATTTGATGGGCTGCTATAATAAAATCTATCTGTGATATAGCTTTATGCTTTATATTTTCAACCGACTTCAAAACAAGAAGAACGTTTTCAATTCGAATATATTTATTCATTTTATGTTTGTTATATCAGAAGTCCAACATTTTTAAACCGATATGGAAAATTATTTTTTATCTAAAATGCTAAACTTTCAAATTGATCTCATAAGAATTTTATTAAAATCAGTTCAATAATTTGATAGAACTAAATATTCGTATATTGTATTATTTTCAGTTTAGAATATTGCTTACAAATCTACCCTACTTATTCTGACTTAACAATGTATTAACATCCCACTTTTGGGTACGAGTTTCAATCCCTAAATGAAAGATTCATAGGCCATATTACCATACTAGATAAAAACAGTGTATAGTTTTACTTCGAGTTATCCTTCCCTTGTATTTGTGTATTATGCTTTGTTTCCTTAGTTGGTTTTTACGATGTCTTTGGTATAAAAAAGTGATGAGACATTTTATCTTAATAAATATTAGAAACGGATATATAGATATATTTTAGGCTTTCCTCCACCCTTTTTTAGTTTTATTATTTTTCTTTTACGCTTTGACCAGACATAATTTTAGTTATTCCTCTTCATCCTAAAGTTTCCTAGGACAAATCACTATTTAGCGATAAGGCCGCCCATTGTTGCCTCTTTATCTTGCTTTTATGTAATTAAGTATACATTTTGCTTATGTACATATTCTTAATCTGTATCATTCTTTGAAGGGAACAATAAAGGGTTTTCATTCATTCATTTATAAAGAAATATTTATATTACCTTTACGATCACTTAAGTTTTTTTTTTTATTCAATACTACCTTTTTACCCGCTATTTCGTAAGTATGGATTTCAGATTTAGTAAAATCAATGAATTAGACCACTTCTAGATTGCCATTCGAGATAAAATATATACCAAATTTTAAGATAGATCTCCAGAAATACAACTGTGAAAACCGCATTCAATTTGGTGCAGTAGTTTTTGCATGATGCCAGAACAAACACATATTGTTTTATTGCTACTATTTAGACCACTCATATATTTTTTTCTTAAATATCTTCTATGTACAAATATCTTCTAAATACAATTTTGAATTAACTTTTGGTCATAATTTCATCCGCGTGATCGGGATATATTTACTGACAGGGTTAAAAAGCAACCTATGACCTTCTTCATCCCAAATAGTATCTATAAATTTCATAGTGATTCATTAAGCCGTTATGACGCTTAGAAATAACAAACTCACTTTCACATATACAAAATTTGTACGGATTTATCAAAACGTATTTTATAGCTTTGACTGCGCCAACTAATTTCTTTTGGCCTTCCTTCCTTTTCCGTTTATTTTTTCACTTTAACGCAATGTTACGATTTGCTACATAGATGTTAAAAGATTTCTCGGTCTAGAAGATTTTGTAAACAACCTATTAAGCCTTATTTATTGCGCAAACGAACGTTGCTAAACGTGTTTATCGGATTTTATATTACCCCTCGCAGCCATTTTCACGAATCCTATAACCCCGGATGCACCGGAAGTACTAACCGACACGGCCTCGAGTAACGTAATAAAGTGAAGTACAAAACTTCGGCTCATAGGCTTTATTTTCAAACATAAAAGAGGGTTGAGATATGAAGCTTTATCTAGGTCCTGTATTCATTTGTATTAAAGAAGTATTACGCAATCTATATTGAATGAAATTTAAAATACTTCTAGTAAGCACAAGTGTTTATTCTTTACACAGTTTTGTGAAACATCATCCTCAAGTGCTTTAAAAAAATACTGAGTTATTTATATTATGCATTCGTTGATCTTTGTAATATTCCTCACTTTAAGGATTTCGTTCTGCTTTTATTACTTTTTTCGGGGTTTATAATTAAAAATATTCTACCATATAAAATTTTAAGTAAGTTTTTAAAATAAAATTAATAGAAAATAATAACGGTTAACAAATAGCGATTCAATTTGTCGATGATAACTAATATTAAAATTATCATAACTATTTTATAATACACTTGTGATCAGGCCCAGATTTGCACGGGTACATACATATTTTTGAAAATAATATACAGCCTATGTTACTCGCTGATAATATAACTTTTTCTAGCTGAGAGAATTTTTAAAATTAATTCAGTAGTTGTTGAGTTTAGCCATTATAAATACAAAAACTTATACTTCCTCTTTATAATACATTGTATTGTAATTGTATTGTAAAAATCTTTATTGTACATAAGTCAGATTAAATACTAGTAAATGATTTAGTATACAATGGCGGACTTATCCCATAAAGGGATCTCTTACAGTCAACCTTTGAGAAGCTGAAAGAAAACTGTAGAATGTATAAGGGTAATAACCGTACAAATAAAGATAAACTAAATAATACCCAGTAAAAAAAAAAATTGAATATATAACACAATAAAAACAGCTCTATATACCTACATATGTAAATAATAAAAGTAAATTAATTATAATATAACATTAATAAATAAAAACTTATACACATACACATACATATATACACATATACACACATACATATACATATACATATATATATACACATATATACATACATACACATACATATATACACTCCTACATACACATACATGTATACATAATAAATACATATATTCACAATTGGCTCAATGAAGAGGGATTTTCAAAATAAAATTTTATGATACCTGCTTTAAAAGATTTCAGCGACTGTGCCATCTTTAAGTTATTAGGAAGTGAATTCCAGAGACGTGCAGCATGTACAGTAAATGACATGGCATAGCTTTGAGTATTAAAACAAGGCAAATCTATAATGAAGTCATTACTGCATCTCAGGCGAACATCAATTTCGCGAAATTTGAATCTTTCCTGAAGGTAATGTGGACATGTTGGATTAAAAAGGATATTGAAAAGAAGAGTAAGAACGTGGACATTTCTCCGTAGCCTGATAGGAAGCCATTTGAGTTGACTGCGATAACTAGATATGTGGTCATACTTTCGAAGGTTATAGATGTATCTAATACATTGATTTTGCAGTCGCTCAAGTTTATCAACAAGCTCCTGTGTGGGATCTAGGTAGGCAACATCAGCATAGTCTAGAAGAGGAAGAAGAAGAGATTGAGCCAGTAAAAGTCTAGTTCCTAAAGGGAGGAAGTTCTGCAGGCGCTTTAAGGAATGTAGTGATGCGTGGATTTTTCGACTTACTTCACCTATATGAGGACCCCATGACAGTGTCTGGTCTATAACAATTCCCAAATTTTTAACAGTAGTGGAATATGGGATTATTTTTCCGTCATAAATAACGTTGGGAACTGTTAAATACCGAAGTTTAGCAATAAAATGAGAACTACCCATAATGACCGCTTGAGATTTATCTGCGTTAACTAAAAGCCCAAAATCCTTCGTCCACTTAGCAATTACGTTCAAATCATTATTAATTACATCTACAGCATTAGTAAGGTTGTAGATGGGAGCAGCAGTATATAATTGCATGTCGTCTGCATACAAATGAAATGAAGAGAGGAGAGCAGACGTAATTCCGTTGATGAAAATTGAGAAAAGTACAGGCGAAAGAACTCCACCCTGAGGGACACCTGCATTAATCGCGCACCAGTCAGAACAACAGTCATCCACACGTACCAATTGGCGCCGGCCAGAAAGATATGATCGGAACCATGCCAGAGCCAATGATGAGAATCTAAATTTGGAGAGAATGCCGAGAAGTACATCAAAGTCCACAGTATTAAAAGCACTGGTAAAATCAAGTAGCACTAATATTAAAATATTCTTTTTGTCAATATTAAGTCGAATATCCTCAGTAATTTTTACCAGTGCAGTAACCGTGCTATGACCGGTACGAAAACCAGACTGATACTGACTCAAGAGATCATTACGATAAAGATATTTAGTAAGGCGTCGATGAACAAAATGTTCCAATACCTTTGAAAGTACGGGAAGGATTGAGATAGGTCGGTATTCCGAGAAAGTAGACGGATTGGATTTTTTAGGGAGAGGAATAACATGCGCTAGTTTCCAGGATGTGGGAAAAGTACCAGTAGAAAGAGAAAAGTTTATAACGACGGCTAATATATGTGCTATAAGATCCTTGATAGGATCCAACATATCCAGACTGATATTATCATTGCCCACTGCCTTAGATTTGATAGAATTCAAAATGTCTATTACCTCTTGTGATAATATAGCTCCCAACTCAAATAAGTCTGCATCGGAACATACACTACAACTACCGGCTATTTGTGCTAGTGTAGACTGTTTGGTTGCAGGATCATAGTAGATAGGTGAGGTACTAAAATGTTTGTTAATCGCATTCAAGTCCAGGTTACGACCTACTGTGTGTTGCTGTTTGCCCACACCCAAACCTTTCAAGAACTTCCACAGTTTATTCGGTGGACAGTTCTCAATTCCCGAATGAACATACTTCCGTCTAGCAGCCCTACATAGTTTGCTGCACTTGTTACGCAACTGCACGTATCTATCACGCTCTACCTCGGAGGGATGATGTCGCAAACGTATTTTAGCTCTATCCCTGAGTGCCATAATTTTTTTCAAGTCGTCTGTTAACCAGGGTGCAGGTAGATGTCTTACCCGAACTGGTCGAAGTGGGGCATGCTTATCATAGATTGTCAACAAAATTGAGTTGAACACTTCCACTTTGGAATCAATATCTGCCGCAGCCTCCACCGCAGCCCAATCCGCACCAGCGACATCGTTCCGAAGCGAAACGACATCAACAGTCTTATAGTTGCGCAACATCATAACCCTATATTTACGTTTTGGAGGTCTTAATTTATATGATGCGAAGACAAGGTCATGTGCTGAGAAAGCTGTTGCATTGAACTGTCCATATAATGAACACATTTCGGGTGAGGATGTAATAATATGATCTAGTCGCGAGGGAGGACCATTATGTGGATAGTGAGTGGGGCCAAGAGGAAGACAATGCAGGTCAAAAGATTGAAGAAGTGAGAGAAATTTATTTGAGCGATGATCATTTTTTATAATACAAGTATTGAAGTCACCCATTAAAATAAAATGCTCAAATCGTGGACAAAAGTCTGTCAATAAAGCTTCTAAAGAATTGAAGAAATTTACATGCAAAGATGGACTATAGTACACACCCAGCAAGATTTTAGTGTGATGCAGTGAAACTTCTAAGAATAAATGTTCAGGCGTCTGCGCGATTGACTGAGAATGTGATATTATATTGCATTCGATATCACCCCGTAAGTAGATCGCAACACCGCCGCCACCCACCATTCTAGAACTACTATTATTGGACACTAAATATGTCCTATCATTACGAAGCAGTCGAAAGCCAGGAAGAGGATAAAGAGTAGAAGGCAAAGACGGCTTCAGGAAAGATTCAGAGATTAGAATGGCGTGGATGTTCTTACACTTGAAAGTAGAAAGTAGGTCCATGTAATGAGCAGGTAAACTCTGAGCATTGATGTGTACTACATTAAAGTTCTTATGTAACGTCGCGAATGTTATATCTAAATTATCAGTTAGAGAAGGCATATCACTGATGTCCCACTCAGCACTAGAAAAAAGATCATTTGAAGATGACAATGAAAAATATTCTAAATCGGTATCATTATTTAATACATCTGACATTGAGCTGATATATATATATAAATAAAATAAATATAAAATATAATATATATAACATATTATTATAGTTAATTATATATTTAGGTATGTTTGTAAAATCCCAAATACATGGAGAGTATAAAGAAGTTTTCATCAATTATTTCACTATTTATTAATTTTATTGATTGTGTTTTGCGATTGTTCGAGTTCTCTTGAATTGTATTTTAAAGTAACTAATTCTAATAAGATTCAAGAAAGAGAGACAGAATTAATTTAGGTGTTGAATAAAAGGTGCTTAATATACTCTCTGAGAAAATTGGACATTTGCAAAATAGGGTTGCTTAACAAAGTCTGAGTAGATTGGATATTTGCGCAACGGGTATTATAAAATCTATAGGACCGCGTTTTCACCAAATATACATGGTGTATTTTTCATGTAAAGTATTCACCTTCACACCAAGTTTTTCATATATTATGTAACATGTATAAAATATATTTGCTTATTTTTAATGTCAGGAGAAGTGATTATATCAAAACGTACGTCGTAGAAAGTGACTTTCTTATTCAAAAATATTACAAGTCTACTATACTACGAGTATATATACTCGATTAAAAAGTTGTTTAAAGATAATATGATTTAATGTGATAATATTTGCATCTTAGCATATTCTTTTTTTGTACTTAATGCTATATTTTGAACCTTTTTGCTCTGTAGGTAATAATTAATAGTGAAAACTGTATTAGTTAATAATTATTTACTATGTTATATTTTATCTGTAAATGTTTATTTTTAATTATGGTAAATTAAGTTTAATTATATGTACATTTTATTTGCTCATTTTTTTTTCTCGTTTGTTGTTTATATTGTATTTTTTACATTGCACTGAATAAAATTTTTTTCTTTCTTCTTTCTTTCTTTCTTTCTTAAATTGTTATGTTTGTTTCCCAAATAAGAATAAAATAAATAAATAAAACAAAATTCCATTCCATTCACTGACTAACTACGATATCTCTGGAAACAAAAGGTTATAAAACTGAAAATTCACTGAAAAAGAAACATAAGAAAACGTGTTCCGCGTTAGTAATGGCGCAGTATATTTTTATTTTATTTTTTATTTAAAAGTTCTAAGATAAAACAGCTCTCTAGAGAAAAGGTAATAAGACACTATTACCCACGGCCATTAGATAGTAAAGAGCGGTTTAAATAGACCAGCAAAATGGTAATAAAATGTAGACTAAAACACTGACATACATTAGCTCAAAGACACGTGAAAATTGAGTTTTATACAGTTGAACTGAGACACTTTATTGTCGCGTTGGATCGATATCGCTCTCTATACTCTGTCTTTTCAAACGACTTTAAAAAAGAGGAGGTTCTTAATTCGATTATATATCAATTTACATATAAATCGATATAAACTATGAAGCTACATACTAAAATATGAAGCTACATTAGATATAAAATATTTATAACCTATTCAATATATTGACTCTCATTAACATACGATAAATAGCAATCAACTCACCCTATAAGAGATTGAGACATTCCAATAATTTACACGCAGAATAATTTCAAACCAAGTATATTATTAATATATTCGTTAAAGTTTCTCAAATGTAATTCTATCAAGCATGTCAATCATCGTAAAGATTTTTTAAGTCAAGGCGACAGTTTTATCTTTGCGCGTAGAAAGACAATGTCAGGTACTATCTTTAATCTGTGCCTTATATTTTTAAAATATTGCTATGATACTGATATAATGATATTGATATTTATTTAAATTTCGAATTCCTAAAGCTATTAAAATTAAAGAAAAAATATTTGCTACATTTCGCGCGCTTTTTCTGATAGATAATTAGAAATTATTTAGTGTTAGTACATCGAATACGAAAATGAGATTATTTAAAAGAAACAAGTATGCAATTTAAATAAGATACTTATATTAGTATAGAAAATACAACTCGAGCAAAATATTTCCTCAGTATTATTAACAATCTAGTATCTATAGAGTAGGTACTACGTGGAAGTATCAACACCAAGAATTTAATCTTGTCGACTACGCTGAGAAGAACAATAAATAGCTAGGTTTATGTACTGTATACTTATTTATATAGGTACTCGTTGTCGATTGTGTCAAATATAAACAGTATGTAGTATAGATGAAAGGTGAAAACTGGAACGTTTACAAACTTCAGACTGCGTTCGCTTCAAGTTTTATGTTTTCCTTTTTAATACAATAATATATTTTTTTTTATACCACTGAGGTGGCAAACAAGCATACGGCCCACCTGGCGGTAAGCGGTTACCGTAGCCTATGAACGCCTGCAATACCAGAGGTATTACGCGCTCGTTGCCAACCCTGAAGAAACCTCTTTACCCCCCTTTTGAAGAACCCCATGCTGTAGACTCTCGGGAAAACCTCGGCAGGGAGCTCATTCCATAACCTGAGTGTTCGTGTGGGAAAACATCTCTGAAACCGCGTTGTACGCGACCATTTAGGTTGTAGGGTATGAGGGTGAACTCCCTGTCGATGGCGATCCGTACGATGATAGAAAGTGGCCGTAGGCATCATATTGAATAATTCCTCTGAGCACAATCCGTTGTATAAGCGGTAGAACACGCAGAGTGAGGCAAAATTTCTCCTAAGACTTAAGGGTTGAATACTGAAATACTACATAAATGTGTACTGAACTATGTTGTTTCATTTGAGATTTCAAGAAATATGTAATTGGTAGATCGCACAGAGTTTTGTCAGTAAATAATAGATCTTAGATCTAGTCAATTGGGGATCCCTGTTATACACACTAATAAATACATAAATATAATAGGGGAAAATAAATGTACAGATATACGAGCTTAACTCTACAAGAGTTTTATTTCAGAACCGACAATTCCAGAATTTCCAGAACAGAAAAAATGAAAAGGAGCATCAATTTTAGCAGGCGAAGCGGTGTAGAATACTGTGAAAGTTTACAGAAAAAAATTGTTACAGAGACTTATTTTTCTTAATACTTACTTCTCATTTATAGAATTATAAAGAAAGTACTCTTCATTATAACCAATTTCATTTTGTTACAGAATGTACAAATTATCTTGCACAGCCACTAATGGAAAACGGGAAACCGGCTGATCCAGCATACGATGTAAATATCGCTAGTAAGTATTCCTATGAGTGGTTAATAGCGCGAAACTAATTTATATAAGCAATCTCACTGGTGATTAGCCCGTCGTAACCCGTAGCATAGTACTTACCAAGCAACGAGTGGATTAGTTCTGTACATAAACATGTACAGTACTAAAGTTTATGCAACTGCGATATAAATTCTACGCCCTCATTTCTCCCTAGAGGTGTTTTATAACTTTTGATAATTATCCGTGTATGAATCATCAAAATGGTTTCACACGCACGTACAATGAAAAAAAAAATGACTAAATGAGTTTATCGTGACTTTATGCCACTCCGACTAATAAAGGAATTTGACCAAAATTATTTTTTTATTCCAATATAAATTATTATTAATTCTTCGGCGATGGAAGATACTAATGGCAAACCTAATTAGTCCGAGCGATAATAATAGAGTCACCTTTTGCCACATTTTTTTTGATAGGTAAAAATGATATAGTAACCCCGCCTGCGCTAACGGGATACGCTGGCGGAGCACCAGTGAAGGGTGATAGATGAGAATGAAAACTGGCCAGTTAACCCATCATGATGAATTCATCAGGAATTAACCATGATAGTTTCCAGGGGGAACCGCGAGGAGGTCGACCTGGTTGGGTATATTGCTAGCAATGGGATTCTCAGTCTCCATTACTAACAATCCCATTCCCCCCCTTTTGCCACACTAAGCTCGATGAAATATGGGCATGTTGAATGTTACGTTCACCACAACGTAATAGACAGTATATGCTTCTATTTACCCCATTAGATATTATAGCTGTGAATATATTTTTATTTATGTCTTTGTGAATTCAATATATTACTATAACCTACCATATCAGCCGTTAATCGTCCACTGCTGAATATAGGCCTTTTCCATTACGAGAGTTTTGCCAGTAGTTCTCACGCTTGCCTGGCGAGTTGGCAACCGCAGTTAAATTCTGGCGATGTCTTAGGAAGGATACTGTTGCCCATCCCTTGTCAATTAGTCGGCTCTTACGACACCTACGGGAAAGGAAGGAGTAGCCTATTCTATACCGAGACCACACGGCGATATTTTACTACTTAGTTATTGTTACAGTATAAATTAATTATATTCACCGTTAATACATTGTTATAATATATCCTTTTGCCTGCAGATTATGTGCGAACGATGATCTCTTTCGGCATCATAAGCTTGTTCGTAATGGCTATGGGATGCGGGTTTTCCGTATATACGTTCCAAAACCCTCGCTATATGTTCAAGAGACTTGCAGCTGGCATACATTTTATAAGCAGTGAGTATTATTACAAATTTTTATTAAACTTTCAGTGTTTATTGTTTAGTTTGTTCAGGTCAAATAAAGAACGCTAAAATAAAATTAATTCTTAACATCTTATTGAATGGAAATTTTGCAAATACCTTTAGTTCCAGTAATAATCATTATCTTCCTACCCTTATCCCAATCATTTGGGGTCGGCGTAATATTGTTTTATCCATATTACAAAAAAAATTGGTTTTTAGTTTTACGGCCGGCCACCTACCTGACGTCAACCCTTCTTTAGTTCCAGTAATAATATAATATGCAATACTCAATAATGTAATATTTTCAAAATGATCGCCATCACAAGATGGTGAAGCACGTATTTCTTTTTTCAAAGCCAAATAATATGGGTGTCAAATGAAAGAACTTGAAGAGTAGGAAACGATAATAAATAAATAGTAACAGCACACTAAACTTAATATTCCCGTCGCTCCAATATGTCAGTATGTCCAATATGTCCAATATTTGAACCTTGAATTAATAATATAATTATAGTCCAAGCGGTCTCTAAACCCTATTTTGTAGTACTATAAACTAAATCTAGACATGGGTTGTTTTCAAAATAATTTAAAAACAATTAAATAATCAACATACTTGCGATTATATAAGGGGTTATTTTATTGTAAATTGATTTAGTTAAGTGAAGAAAAGGATTTTTGTAATATCGCGAATTTTTGTCGAACCAGTTTTGTTACCGTCTAATATTTAAACTAGTTTAAAAAGTTGATCGAATCAGAATTATGTAGAAAGTTGTAAATTTGTGTAACTATATATCGTATGTTAATGAAACCATGATAGGAAAAAATTATTTTATTGTAAAAAATATTACGTTGAAAAAAGTTCTTTTGCAGTTAAAACTGTCAAAATGTCAGCTGTCACCCGCACTACGCTACGTATAACAGAGTATAATTAGTAGCACCGTAACAAATAAATTTTACTGTTTCTGTTTTATAGTTATTAAAATAAAAATTAAATTTTCGAATAAACTTATAAAACAAAAGTTAACATGTTAGTTTTTCTTAAATAGATAAAGCATACACCCACGTTTGCTTAATATTTATAAAAGGTTTCCAGTCATGCCGTATCTAACAAACACATACGTACATCACATGCACAACAACATCTGTAATAATCCGATTAAGGTTTTTAGGGAAAGATAAAGAAAACAGAATTTTAACAACGTTTACTCAATCAGCTGGTTATACACAGTTACCTATCATTTCATAGATTTTGGCACAGGCTAGATGTAGTATGCTAACGAGATAATAGGATTAGTTTTACTTTTAAAAGTTATTTCAATCTGGATGCATTGTCTGACCTTCATCAGATAGAAGAAATAAATATTCTCGCCTCATGTTATTCAACACAAGCACTACATAATCTGTGTATCTAAATGTAAATGAATCGCGGCACTATATTTTTGAGTTTATTTTCATATAACTAACATTAATAAATTGAACTAAAGGAAAATTATGAAATATTACTATTAAATAACAATAATATTATTGAATTTCTTTATACAGGAATACTGCATAATATAACTATGTGTGTTGTGTAATGCTCTTTCGTTTTCGATGCCATAATAGAAATTAATTTTGCTTTATAAACTGATAAATAGTTACGTGTTTGATTAAATGTTTACAGAATATATTTATTAATAAAACTAGCTTCCACTCGCGACTTTCTCCACGAAAAATAAATAGTAGCCTATTTCCTTTTCCACCCAAAATAGTAAATATATTTTTTTAAGACTATTCATTGAACTGTTAAAGCGCTGTAAGATAACAAAAAAATAAACTCGATTTCAAATCTATAATATTAGTCAGAATATAACAGGGATGTACATTATTCATTCATACATTTTAGAACTCGTTTAATAAATTACTATAAGTAAAAGAAATATATCAATTATATCTTTTTTTAGCATCGTGTACATTCGTCGTGGTACAAGTAATGATGTCATCGGTGGATCATTTGAAGAAGAACGTAAAATTTGTGTACCCAGAGCGTGCCTATCACTAGTAAGTAATTACGTCATCCTTCTACATCCATATAGTTAAAATAATATATTTTAATGAAACATTCAACAATGGTACTTTATCACACATAAATATTTCAGATTTATACGTAGTCTTGTCATCATTTCTAACTTTGTTCATTCCTGTATATTAGCCTCTCATATTCTGTACTAAACAGACAAGTCCTGAACTACCTACATGTATACATTATTTGCGTACATTTAATGTTGTTAGTTCATCTAGTTGGAGAGTGTCTGGCATTGTTTTTGTCTGAATCCCTATTCCAGAATTAATTGGAAAACTTTGTTCTTATAAATCCAATGGTAGAATGTTGTAAATCTAAAAATAGAGAACTGTTTAAATCAAAGGGGTCAATTTTGAGGTACAATTCCCTGAATGTATTTCTAAATTTACAATTTTACTTTGAAAGTTTAGTAAAACTATTATATTGTATGGATATTGTTATATTATATATATGATATCAAATTAAAATTTTAATTTTAGAGATAGAGATAGTGCTTTGGTATCGACTCTAATGTATAATTGTATATTATTTTATAAATAAACTGCTAAAATCTATTTTAATAGAATTTAATGATTACGTAACAAATTAATATTAATATCTGCAAGCTGCCTAAGAGTTGGGTTAATTATTCCTTTGTTTACATTTCCTATTGAAACTGATCATAGTATTATATATCATAGGATTAATATTGTATACTTCAAATATGTATGTGTATATATATATATTTGTAAATTATGTATTTATTTATTATTGTTGTTTTTATTGCTGGTTTGCGCTACTACTGCCCACTCACTACATCGTATACGTACTACTGACAGGAAGAGATCATCTCATTTAGATATAAGTTCACCTTTGCTTACGTTATTACTAATTGTTATTGTATACGTTTTAGTGCAATAAAGAATATATTTAATATTCTATATTTTTTATCTCAATTCGTATTAATTGTAGCAAAAAATATCATCTTCATTATTTCACAGTTACCACATCAGTTTCTTCTTGGCATGGTTTGTTGTGCTGATCAATCTGTTTGCGGCGGCATCATTCTTATGGTATTCGCGAAAAAGGAAAGGGGACAAAGCAGCTACTGACGAATTGGCCATGGCCGATGAACCGACAATCATCGGCCGATGACGGCCCAAGCCGACCACCTCCAAACATCTCAAGTTACGGAGGATTTTCCTCAAGTCTTTACTGAACAGTGCTCAAATGACCAATAGCTATAACAATGTTCGCGTCTTCCATATATTGTATGCAGCAGGTATTTGGGGTTTAGACTGCCTTTGGGACTGAATTACTAATTCTGGTAAACCATTGATGTATTAAAAAGAAACAAGTACCGATTTTTGCTTGTAACATTCATTTGTATCTCATTACTATTATCACGTTGTATTAATTTTAATTATTAGTGTTTATCAATTTATTGGTGGTATTCTATACGCAAAAACATTAAATTACATTTATCGCATATTACATCGCTTGCTTTGCTTCGAATAGCAGCCTGCAGAAACTGAATGTTACAAGTAACTAATAAAATGTATTGAAAGAGCAACAGACTTTTACAATTTGAATGTATTGGAGTAAAACGGGACGAATACTACCATGTCAATTTATATTATGACCATTTTCATACTAAAATTTAATACAGCCCTGGTTTATTATTTTCATATCTTAATTTAATGAAAGGGGTAAGTATATTAAACTCTGACATTTGTAACCTGATTTAAATAATTTCTTTCATATAATTTTAAAAATAATTCTCAAATTTTCAATTTTAAAATTTAATTACTAAAATTCTTAAATTGGACTCAGTTTAACTTTAGTAGCATTGATGGGTTTAATTTATAATGTTTTAATTTTAGTAATAAAACAGATGTTATTGTTGATAATCTGATTGTTTTAGTAAAAAATATTCTATTACGCTACATAATAATTTTTCAAATACTAATTTATATTACATCATATTTAAATTGCTTGATTTCTTTTGATTTTAACTTGGTAATGATTGATGATGATGTACACCATGATGTTTCTCCAATACAATACAAAATGTTGCTTTTTAAAACATCACTGCGTTGTGATCATAATTATTCAGATGTTTAATGCCTTGTTAATCTTATAAGCGACAGAAAATATCTTTATTGCGACATTTTTTATTACTCGCTTTGAATGTTATGTGGAAAGTATTTAAACTTTATGAATCTATGAATTAGCTATAATTACAGTATAAATATTAAAAGCAGTAGTTCTATAGATAATCGAGTAAACGGACCAAGTATTGCGGTAATAATTTATCAGAGACGGTTCATTATTTTGTATACTTATAATTTTTCGAGATATATAATCATTAGAATGTATTTTAATCATTTTTAAATCATTTTAAATATGAACCTCTACACAAATATCTTATCGTATCAAACATGAAATCCTTTATAATGCAATTGCAAATAAGGTATCGATTCTCGGTATGATTAATTTAATTTTCGAAATTCTGAACTTATTTTATAAGTACAGATGAAATCAAACTATTTTTTTTTATCTCACTTTATTATTAGTTAGAAAAGTGGGTTTTGTTTTATGATCAAAGTTATTATGAACATCTGAACTACTGTTTCGAATAATTCTACTATATTTCAGTCTTATGGGATTAACGATGTCTGTAATTCTTGTAGTGTGATAGGAAAGGGAACTTCAAACGAGTCTGTTACTGTTTGTGTTGTAACCTGTTGTAACATTACAATCATACCATCATGGCACGTGTCAGATCTAGTCATACATTTATATGGGTTTTATTATAATGTAAGCTCGAGCTAGTTTCGTAATTGGTGAGAAATTTCTAACAGTTCCCCCACGTTCTTTTCACCAAAGAAATTTATAACATTGTTATTTTAATTTTAATATGCTGATTTAAATTTCATTGTACTCTTTTAGTTAAATAAAACATTACTTAATATGTATTTTGGAGAAAAAGTAAATATTGCCTTATTTTTACTATCTAGAAACTAGTAATGACTAGATCGTGGAGGGACTCTAAAATTAATTTTTAACTATATTACATTACATTTTTACTTAATTTATTCAAGACTTTATAATGTTATGTTATTAAATTTTTATTAAGGTTTATGTTAGAACTACCTTTAATAACTTAGTTTCCTAAATACTAGCTCACTAGCAAAGAATTAGTGTCTACGTATATAATAGAAAATATTATTAATTGTTTTCTGTCCTTTATTAAGTATTACAATTTTAAATCCATAATTACTATTTAAAAGTTGTTGCGGTCTTTTGAATTTATTTCATAATATATATGAATATCTCAGATATATTGTGATTTTCTTTATCATGGGTTTGGTAAGACAAAGACACAATTAGAATCAGAAATGTGATTGGAATGAACACCAATTTATTATAATTATTATATTATCTATTGTTATAATTAAAATAATAAGCTTTGCCGCCTACACCAATTGTTGTTACTAACATTTATCAGATTAGATATATGAACCTAAAACCAAAAATGACATTACACTTGTAAAATTCAAAATTATTTGTATTACAATAAAAAATGTATGAAATTCTAAGAAATATACGAGATATTCTGCAAATACTAAAGGTGACAGGGATGCATATTTTATCGGTGCATAATTTAAATTTGTCATATTTCTAATAGAAACTTAATAAAAATTAGAAATAATAATAAATATATATAGTAATATTTCTAAAGTACTCATATTTCCTTGAAAACTCATATATACATTAGGTATAGTAATTCTATTGTCATCAAAATAAAAAAGCTTACTTAAGTGGCCATTTTTTTTACTTTCATACAATAAATATACAATTCTAAATCTGATCACCGATATAACAGGTAACAAATAAAGTATCTAATATATAACAAAGGCAAACATTTTATACAAGAGGCTGTAAAAATGCATTTATAATTTTCAATTGCATTTTAGAAGACCTCTTCAAAGACACTTTGATTTTTATTTTCCTGAATACGGCCCTTAACATGCTGTACGAGTATATTGTAATTTAAAAATGAACGATATTCTAAACGAACTAAGTTATTTTCTAGATAAAATGAAGCAAAAACCACAATAACATGTAATAATATACCTATAAGTAGAAGACAGAAATATTCAGGGTTTGCTATTTTGTCCCGTGTAGCTTTTCAACAATTACGGGACTTAGAGCGGTGTTTATTCGAATTCCAGTTTAAATTTGCATAATCGTGTGTATTGATGTATGTTCTTCCTATTTATAACTGTTTTTTTTTTATGAATACATTTCTTAAAATTATAGTTCTGTAATCATTTATTATATTCCTGACCATATAATATTTCCTATACTTCCTTGGATACTGACTAAATTTTCTTATATATATAGATAAATGCTGATCAATGACAAGACAGCATTCGCTGGAGACTAGTTTTCCGTGATAGCTGTCTTGCATGTGCCAGTATTCTGTCATTTAAACATAGAACATTTTATATTTATCGTAAATCGAATGAAAGTACCAATGGCGTAACTTACTCATTAGTATACGGTAATTAGTTACTTGATATTATGTTAGAATACTGACAATTATTTAATAAATAGCATGAAATACGATTATATTAACCAAAACATTCAATAGAATAGTGAAAAGTATGATATTACTCACTATTAAATGAATCTATGATTACTAGGAAGAATCCAGAGGTAGAGTAAAAATTAGAAGAATAGATGTAATTAGAAAAGACCTAAGTTCTTGCAAAGTTTTTTTTTTGTATTTTATCAGCCGTTAACTGTCCATTGCTGAACATAGCCTCCACCATAAAGAGGGGTTTTGCCAGTAGTTGTCACCCTTGGCAGGTGGGTTGGCAACCGCAGTTTGGTTTGTATTCATGTTTTAAGAGGGACGCTGCTGCCCATCTGTCGACCATAAGCTTCCTTAGTCGCCTCTTACGAAAGGAAGGGGTGGTCTATTCTATGCCGGGACCTACACAGCTAATGAGAGTGAGGTGTATAATCATTCATAGGAAGTGGAAGAAATAAGTAAGGATACCTCATTATCAGATGGGTTTAACTGCGCAGGAGACAAACACAGTGCATAAGTATTAGTTAAAATATTCAATATCTC
This sequence comes from Galleria mellonella, assembly GCF_026898425.1. Lineage (NCBI taxonomy): Eukaryota > Metazoa > Arthropoda > Insecta > Lepidoptera > Pyralidae > Galleria > Galleria mellonella. The sequence continues at coordinate 6,800,376 of NW_026441995.1, read as the reverse complement.
ATCTCATTTGCATTTTAGATTTTACTCACTAAAAAAACATTATCTTAAAAACAAGGTTATCATTATTTTGATCTCATAACAACAGTAAACCCTATCGATTTCAGGAAGAATCATTAAAATAAATTTAGAATTGGTGAACATATCGTATAACATACGCTCAAAACAAAAAGAATGGCAAATTGTGAACGTATTTTTGAACTCGTTCAAATTAATTATTGTCATATGAAGACTCATTATCATTTTAATACTGCGCAACTAACTATGCATCTACTTTAATGATTCATACATCATACTCATTACTCACACCATCAGTAATGTTCAAATCTATTTTGGCGACAATAAAATCAAAGACAACAATGTTACGATCTCATCTAACAACAAACAAAAGAAAATAAATTTTAAATACATAACAGCTGCTACGAAACGCAACAAATCAATCAAACATTCATCTCGATTGCGGTAATGAAAGTCGGTATCGTAACCGAGTTGCAGATTTAACATTCAAGAACATAAAAAACAAATTCACTTTTTGACGGTGGTTATTTCTGTATACTCATTGTCGAATAGCTGGCAACTGCCCAGAATCGAGTGGTGACACTGCCAACGTCAACAAAGGTTAGTGTCCTAAAAAAAAACGTCGAAATAAAAGACCGAGGCGCGAAAGAATCAATCTGAAGGGCCCATTTTCTAGATAAAGATGTCCTTTGAGATTTGAGGAGACGCGGACCCTTTGTCATTAATTTAGTTCATATTGGATCATGAAGAATGACGATAAAAATGTTAAATCACAAATTCTTTTCGTGATATTATTTTACTATGATGTTTGTTCTATATTTTTCACACCTAGTTTCTTTTTCACTGAGCACAAAATAGTTGAGTAATCGTTTATTATTTCTGATGACCAGTAAAGTTGTTAGAATTTTTTTTATGTAGTATTAGTAATTTTCAGATGAAATAGACATATTTCTTATATGTTTATACGCTCATTTTTCAACATCTATAGTATTAAAAATATTTTTTTTTATTGAACATTATCTTAGGTTATATAACTATATAATATTATAAATGTAGTAATATGTTTAATAAAATATGTATCATAATGAATCAGTTAAAAGTCAATTTAGTTGGCAAAATGTTGACACATGTTGACACGTTTTTAACACTCACTGCTTTATTTATGTATATAACCTAAAGCTGTGACTTTGCAATTATATAAATTAGGATAAAAGCATTCCACTTTCCAATTTAAGCCATAATTCAACTGTTTACAATTTTTTCTTCAAAACCATTCAAACGTTATTAAGTTAAATATCTAAATATAAATAATTCACAAACTTTCCCATTTATAATATTAAATGACTTCTGAGTCAATTATCCAATTTCAGACATGTAAATAAATTATTAATTGATTATTTATTCATTCGAGTGTAAATAATTTAAATGTAGTGAACTATCAATAAGACTGGTACCTTAGAATAAAAAAAAAAGTATTTGGGAAATAGAGAGTGTAACAGAATCCAAATTCGCCTCTATTATAATTTAAATTCAGTAGTAAATAATCTCTGACTATACCTACTACTACATTTTGTTGTTACAAAAAATACTAAAAAATGTTGTCTATTATTCCATTAACAAACAGAAAACGAGACGGTTTTAAAAACATTATTTTTTTAGAAAAATATATCTATAAGCTACCAATTAGTATTTAACAATGACTAATATTTGAAATTTTGTAAAATATATATTAATTATTTTATTTATGCAATTTGACATAACAGATATGCTGACAACGTTCCTCATGTAAGTGGTAACTGTTGCCGTTACTATCGTATTGAACGGGTCTAATTAATAGCTATAGTAAAAATAAGAAAATGGTTTGATGTTAATTGGGTTTGGGCAATTAAAATAAAGGCTGTGTGAGCCTGGCATAGAATAGGCCACCCCTTCCTTTCCCGTGGGTGTCGTAAGAGGCGAATAAGGGAGGGCGAGAGATGGGCAGCAGCGTCCGTTTTAAAACACTTCCAAAACATAATTGCGGTTGCCAATTCGCCTGCCAAGTGGGGCAACTACTACCAAAATCCCCCAAGAGGGAGGCTTATGTTCAGCAGTAGACAGTTAGAGGCTGATATGTTGATGATGATATGAAAATAATAATTAATGAAACATTGAAAAGAGATTTGACTGTGAAAGAAAAAACGATGCCAAAGTGGAAGGATGCAAGTAGGACCGCAGTTACTATCTTTTATCTACGATGCAGGTAGAGAAAATGACCTATATTCGAAATCTTTTTTGTTTGAATTTCAAATTTGTATCTTTTAATTATATTTTTTTATGTTGCTCAAGAAATAAGTACACACAATATTTATTTACTATTACGCAGCTAATCATTCCGCCTATTTCTTTTTTAATGGGAAAATGGAATGGTACTCAGCCTTCGCTAGGTATACGCTGGCAGGATACGATTAAGATATGATAGACAAGCATGAAAGCAGGTCAATTGACCCATCGCATCGTGATTAAGTTTCCAAGGGCGACTGCGTGGAAGTCGACCTAATTGAGAATACAAATGGTAGCCCAGTGGTAAAAATTCGACCATAACATATATTGTAATAAATGAATTTTTCCTGGTTATGTTTGACATTTAGTAAGATTATAGACAAATAATATTAAAGACAAACAATATTATTCTCAATTTAACCCTAAGACTGTAATCTTTAATTTGACTACAGACTTAAGCAATAAACAAAAGAGTATATATGCATGTGTGTATCAAATACATGGTCACTAATACGTATTTGACGCACATAATGTGTAATGATTTTTTTATTAATTTATTGTATTTTTTTATGAATAATCTTAAAAAATATATTAATATTCTGTACTCCTTCTCTATAAGTATGTGAAATTTCTTACTGCTTCGTCCACGCAATATTCGTAAAAAGAGGTACAAACTTTTTGCTTCACGTATTAATATAAAGATTACTTGTAATTGCGCTGTAAGTCATAATTACTAACAATCTCTTTAAGATATCTTCAATATAAAAAAATGCATCTCATCAGCATCAATCAACATATCTGGGATTATAGCTGTCAACGTTTACTAAATTTTTTAAAATAGAAAAATAATAACCTCCTTGCTTGTCAAAAGATAACTGTAAAAAGAAAAAATGCAAGCGTTCAATACTTGTTTATTAGTTACTATGACAACCGTTCCGCTATTTTGCATGTTGTGGTGAACAGATAATGGAATAAAATAATTTCAGTTGTCAGATCAATAAAAGTCGGTGATTCAAGGAGATCACGCGATATGGCCGAGTCTAAGGTATGCCTAATGTAATCCACCCTACAATTTAATTAATGATCCTTACGTGACATGCGAAGTCATGCCACAGTTGACTGTCGCAGCACGATACCCTTGGGGCTTGGAGCTTTCTATAATTGTATGTTGCGGGGAGCTACCTATTATACTTTTGCTTTTATTTTTTTACCATCTCTACAAACTACATTTAAGGTTTTATCTTTATTACGATTAGAGTTATGCTGCATGATGTTCGTTGTCTATTTTCCCATAGTACTGAGTATCTTATATTAGAAACCATGCAATTGGTACGACTGTATTATTGAAAATGATTGTACTCATATGGTGGTCATATTATTTGTATACCTGTCTTTGCACAAAATGTCTTACAAAGTGGGCTGGGAAAACTAAATAATGTATATTTTTGGTGTAAGTATGTATGAAATACGATAGTAACACGATATATTCGCCGATTCGGAATTTGTACGGAACAGTATCACTATTTTCATTTATAATATGTTTATATTGTAGAAAACAGGTAGAAAGAAAGGTAAAAAGGATTTTAAATCGAGTACTGAAAGCAAGGATGATAATGAGGATCTCTCGAGCGATTCTGATGGTAAGTAATAAATATATTAAATGTATATATGTGATTTATTGTCATATATTGTTATTCAAAAATTAATAGATCAACATCACTACACCCCATTCACATTACACAATTGGTCAATATCCTCTTATAACGATTCTCTTCTTAGGATATGGATCAGATAAGGATGGACTATTTGCTATTACTGTTTATATAAGTATTTTTTTATTTGCTCGTACGCTTTACAAATTCTTTCTAACTTCATATCTATTATCGCATTGACTTCATTTTTCGAGATCTTTTCCGAGATTTAGAATGGCAAATTTATTAATTTCTTTTTTTTTTAATTCCACTATTCATTCTACAATAGTCTTACAGTTTCTTTCTATCTATTTATAAATCACACATGTTTATATTTAGTTTATTTAATAGAATAAATGAAAATAAGTACAGACATGTATACTGTAGATTGAGTGTATTCATTATATTATTATTACTAATGTTTAGTTTCAAATTTCGTATTTGAAAATTAACAAACAATTCATAAGTTGGCAGTCTTATGGTATGTGTCTCTTAACATAGTGAATCATAACTTCAAGACGCTATGACAGGCGCCACCAAGACGTCTATTTTTAGAGCTTACCCTACTTTCAAGATAATTAAAACGAATTAGGGATGCCACTTCCCTATTAGAGTGCGTTAAGTAGGAAATGTAATATTAGGTTAAGTAACATGCAGATAAAACTTGGTTGTATGATTCTTTGATAAAAAATAAGTAAGTCACCAGAGGGAGACTTTGTACAAAAGTCGTTTGCTTGGGTACCTCTGTCCCATTCGTGTTTCAACCGTGAAGCAGTTGTGTTTTCATGGCTGTGTTTCGGTTTGAAGGGTGGGATATAGCGTGAATTTACAGGGTACAGAGGAATAACACTTGAGTTCTCAGGAATGGCAACTCATGAAGGATATCAAAGAGCGAAATAGTATACTCTGTTATGTCCATGGTACTGCTCATGTCTATAGGCGACGGTTATCACTTTTCATTAGGTGGGCCATCAGCTTGTTTGGCATTCTAAGTTAAAAAGTTAAAAATCTAAAGTAAAAAAAAGTACTTAAATTAATTTAAAATGTAATTTATATTGAAAGTAAATGGAATTCTTGTCAATTTAACACTTTAAGTATAATACGAGCGGTTTAATACGAATAGTACACCTTAGTTCTTAGGAACGACAACGTCTGAAGAGTACGAAAAGCGTAACAGTCTCTTTTTGTAATGATACTCTGTGATGTTAACGGTTCTACTATTCATGTCTATAAGCTTACCACTTCATCAGATGGACCGTCAGTTTGTTTGGCATTTCAAATTCCTTAAAAATACTGTTTATCATTGTTACCGACAAAATGTATGTGCATAAAATAGAAAGAAATAATTATATGTACTCTGAAATTGTTGCTTCAATTGATTCTGTAAATTTTAATCTATTAGTGAGTGATCCAGAAGAAAAAGATCAAGAAGTAGCTGTAGGACATATAGGTCGTAGAGTCGGCACAGCGGCTGTGACGATCAACCGAGAAGAGTATATACAAGCCTACAGGGACCTTACATTCGACAGGAATCAACTGCAAATGAAAAATAATATTCTTCATCGGAGATTAGCGGAATATTACAGGTATTGATTATTTATTTTACTTGCACAATAAATAGGTATTAAATCATATAGGTTACAAAGTAATTTTTATAGTTGGTCCAGAATTTAAATATATCACATAACAATATATACAAAATATAAAGCAACCACTCTATTTGTATCTCTAAATTGTATTCTAAATTTAATGACAATAATTTGGGACATTAATGGCACTTGAGTACGAGTAACTCTTTTTCATATTTATAACTATTATTAATATATTAGTAAATATACACTATACAGATGCATATTTAGGTATGTAAAAAAAACTGATGTAAGTGCGCTTTGACATTGAATTGTTCGAAATATACTGTGTTATCGTATATCATATACAGTGAGTGTAGAAAGTATTCGTACACCTAGGGTTGTAATAAAAAAAATACGAATTTGATAGACTTTCTTTTATTTATCTAATTTAAATCAATACTATTAAATATTTTAACAATCCCGCACTTTGTTTATGATAATTTTTGTTTTTTAAAAACAAAATTATACAACATAAAAATATTTTTACGTTAACTAAGCAAATGATGACAAACAAAAAGTATTCGTACACTTATAAAATTTGTAAGTAAATGAATATTAAAAAAATATTAATACTTTGTTGGACCACCGTTAGCATTGATGATAGCTTGGAGTCTCTGCGGCATCGAATCAACTAGTTTGAAAATATAAGAAGACGGTATCAATGCCCATTCTTCGCGAAGTGCAACTTTTAGTGTTTCTTTACTCGAAATTGGTCGATTTCGAATTTTACTATCGAGATAATCCCACACATGCTCTATAATATTAATATCAGGTGATTAAAGAGGAATCTCTAGGTATTTTGGAGCGTTAAACAGGATCCATGTTTTAGTATTCCATGCTTTATGTTTAGGGTCATTATCTTGTAAAAATATCCAATTATTGTTAAAACCCATTTGAGCTGCACTAGAGAGAAGATTCTCTTTTAAAATATTAATATACGTTTTGTGATCCCTAATTCCATCAATAAATGCAAGTTTTCCCACCCCAAAAGCACTCATGCAACCCCATACAAATACTGACCCACCACCGTGTTTTACCGTTGGACATAAATTTTATTTCTTATATTCCATATTAGGTTTTCTCCATACCATATGATGTCCATCCGATTTGAAAATATTATATTTCGATTCATCTGAGTAAATAACAGTTTGCCAAAAATGTTTTTTTTTTCATTAATATATTTTTTTGCGAATTCTAATCTTTTTTTCTATTAATATCATTTACCCAATACTTTTTACGCGCAGTTCTTCCATGATAATCGTTACTACGTAATACGTTCCGAACGGTACTGACAGAAATATGGCAATCATTGATATTATTAATTTCTTGTAACACTCGAGGGGCACTAATTTTTGGATTTTTTTTTACACAATTTAAAATTTTCCGATCCAATCGAGGCGTGATTTTTGATGGACGCCCCACCTCTGGGTTTGTTTTTTAGTGTTTTAGTAATAGAAAACCGATCAATTATAGTCTGTACGGTTGAACGTGGTCTATTGACAAATTTTGCAATTTCACATAATGATTTGCATTGATTATGCAAATTAATAATTATTATTCTCTCCTCTTCACTCGTTTCTTTTGCTTTACGACCCATTTTTGTAACTAAACACGTCTATACTTGTCACGAGTGCAACTAAAACGTCTAATATCTATACCTACGTATTAAAAATGACCTTGGCATTGTAGGCATATGAAAAATTCGATTGAATAAATGATTTATACAGAATTTCATTTAAAAAAGAATGAATGTACGAATACTTTTTGTTTGTCATTATTTGCTTAGTTAACGTAAAAATATTTTTAAGTTGTATAATTTTTTTTTTAAAAAACAAAAATTATCATAAACAAAGTGCGGGAATGTTAAAATATTTAACAGTATTGATTTAAATTAAATAAATAGAGGAAAGTCTATCAAATTCGTATTTTTTTTATTATAACCCTAGGTGTACGAATACTTTTTACACTCACTGTATATATATATCATATCTATTCTTATAATAAATCTGTAGAGAGGTCAATTCTGTACATGAAATATATTTCCAAAATAACTATCAGGGGGTGATTAGTGATCGATACTGATGCCAAAAATGCAATCAGTAAAATTTTTGTCTGTCTGTCTGTATGTTCGTGATAGAAACAAAGACTACTCGACGGATTTTAACGAAACATGGTACAGTTCTTCTTCATATTCCTGGGCAGGTTATAGTATACTTTTCATCACGCTAAGATCAATAGGAGCAAAGCAGTGAAGGGAAATGTTGGGAAAACGGGAGAAGTTACACCATTTTTAAGATTCCGTCGCGTCTGCAGCCTTAATGGCCACTTTTTAAAATGTAAAAATGTCCACCCGTGCGACGCCGGGACGGGCCGCTAGTTATATAATAAATCATTAGTGGCTAAAATATAATATATTATAAATAGACAATTTAGATTCTACATTATATAGGTATTAACAAACGCACATATGTGATAAATTATTATGTTACAGAAGAGTAATGAGTATAAAACATTCACAAATAAATAATTTGTTGAAAAGACAACGTTAACCGTTATAGGTCACTACAATTTGTTTTTATTTTCCCGTCACTTCTAAGTAATCTATAGTAAAGAAGTACAAGCATAATAATCAACAACAACTTAAAAATAGCGACGTGAATCTCGCTCCGTAGAGCTGATTTTTTTGCAGATAGAGATGCTGAAAATTTTTTTCATGTTTACAGTTGAAGAGCCAATTTCACATTTCTCGCATCTGTTAATAATTTGAAAGCTTATCGAATTATGTTCTATATTCGTTTGATTTTTAATATATTGTCGTTTCTCAATATTGAATTGTATACGAATTAATAAAAGTATAAAATTGAATGAAAACGTAATGTTATCTACTATATTTTATTAGTCACGTACTTTTTATACAAGATATTTTATTTTATTTTAGTGCCTTAACGTCTCAATTATAAATATAAATATACCAAACATGTATATACATGTTTTCTATTTATCTCAATAAATGAAGTGTATCCCAATTTGGTATATAAAGTAATGCGTACAGATAGTTGAACGTGAAAGTTAGTTTGTGTATATTTTTGTGTAAACGTGTCTCCTTTTAACGGCTTATTATATCATTTGTAAGCACAATTAATATTTTAAATTGATAAATAAATATTTCCTAGTCATGAGAATAAATTTGGTAGCAACTAGAGAAGTTTGTTTTTTTTTTTTAATTTTGTACTTTTATTTCTTAGAAAAAGAAAACTGGAACATGTTTTGAAGCCATTAGAAGGTGCTGTGGACTTGGAAGATAAATATCAACAAAAATTATTTTCTTACGAAGAACTGAAAATGAAAGAAGAAAGGGAAATTGCTGATGTGAGATATTATAGTAAATTTCCTTCGCACTAGTAGGTATTTATGAAATATGATTATGTTTAGAGTTTTCTGTATAATATAATCATATTATAAATTTTATTATTATTATATTAAGCATTATATAAAAAAATTAATATTGTGGAGTATTTAATATTTTAATTAACATACTTGATACTCTATATAATGATTCGCGTGGAAACGCCACGGGAAACAAATAACAATTTTATTATAATAAAACGAAACAATAAGTACCCGCAAGTAAGGCTCGTATAATATATATACATATATCAAAATATATACATGTATTATTTGAGAGGAAGAAGGACATAGACTACTTTCATCTTTATTAATTATCAGATACTGGTCACACGTATAAAAACTAACCACCTTGTTCATAAAAACGTCAAATCTCTCAAACCTATTTTAGCTATTGAAATGTTTTGTTTCTTTCTTTTAAACCGAATTCCGAATTTGAGAGAAAATGACAAAACAAAGTGACAAAAGTATAATAGTTTTTTTTTTAATGGAATGGTAGCCGCACCTACGCTATCAGTATACGCTAGCGGGGCACGAGTGAGGGATAATAGGTGACAATGAAAACAGGTCAATTAGCCTATCATGACGAATTCCACTATAATTAACAACAATGGTTTCCAGGGAAATCGTGTGGAGGTCGAACTGATAGGGTGTATTGCTAACAATGGGCTAAAAATGGTCCCTATTACTAACAATCCCTTTCCCCCGCTCATGTGGATGGTTCCTCCTCCAACCACTAAAGTGTATAAGTTGAAGTAAATTTTTAGGTTTTAGTTTTTATGAATAAGGGGGTAAGTGTATAAACGAGTATTGTGTAAATTTAAGATGAAATAAATGGAATGAGAATATTTTCTGCTATAGATAAAGTCTAAAATGCGTGCAGTGGAAATACAGTACGAGGACAGATTGCGAATTGCGGAAAAGAAATTCGATGATCTTCAGCATTTGGAAAGGTCCACTGGTACTGGACTTATTTATTCAAAAAAAGGGAAGCCGATTACTGATAAGGTAGATCTGAGATATTTTAAAGTATGCAGCAGCTTATTTCTTGTAATTATATTTTTGTGTACATATTCTTATGTACACAAAAAACAGACGTGTCAGATATGTATGTATGTATGTATATTTTTATGTAACTGTATTTTTATTAAAAGAGATCAATAAAATATTTTCGTCCATTTAAACATAGTTATCACACTCGAAGTCCATCAAATAATTGTTTGTTTGAAAAAAAGATTTCTATATGGCATATGGATTTTTTTTTATTGTATGTGTATTTGTTACGGCATATTTATTAATAAGGTTAAGTACCTCGTAAGTTGTTGGTCTCGTATAAGTTAACAAAAATGAATAGACGTTTTTTGTGGAAAAGTTTTAAGCAATTAGTAGGTATTTTTCTATCATATTAGAAATTTTTGCCATTTTTTTAAATCACATCTAACATTTCATATTGGGATATCTTTATTTTTAATTATTTCTAACTTATTAATTATAAGCCTATAAGAAAGTTATTTATATAAATAATTATATTTTGTTATTTCTATACTAAAATCTCAACAAAGAAGTTACTCGATTTGATTGATGAGAATTGATGACACGTTCCATTAAAATGTTCTGAAGTTAAGTAATTAACAGTAGTACTTTTTAAAATTACTAATTTTATACATAGCTGTGTTTGTTTTCTCGTCAAAATTTTATCTTATTTCTTTTAAGAATCTATATTATTGTTTATCGTTTATTATAATAACATTATTTTCTAACTTGCATATTAAAGTTCTGAAATAAAAAGGGCATTTTTTCGGCTATATTTGGTGTTTAATAGATTAGTGCTATGATATTTATTTTATATTATCACTACTTATTAAAATTACCCAGGCACTTAGTCAACAGGTTATATATATATATATATATATATATATATATATCCAAAAAATTCACCCTTCGTCCTTCCTCAATTGTGTAATATCTGTGTTTGCTTAGTTTATTGTTACGAAGAGTATAATAAAAATGAATATAAAAAATTTATAAAATATAATTAAAATATGAAAATAATATTTTCCAATAATTATTGAGTGTCAGAAAAACTAGAAGCAGGCGAGATTGAATCCGCAACTTCTACATCACGCCGGAGCCAATGCTCTTACCAGTTGAGCTACTATTTCTTTGGATGTGGATTCGACTTCTTCCCGGTTTCAAGTTTTCAGTCACTCAATAATTTTTGGAATATGATTTAAATACTTTAGTATTTTTTTGTGTAAATTTCTAAATACCTAATAAAAATATTTTACAAAAAATTAAGTTGGAAATATTGCATTGTTATAATTTTGTATTAAAATAGTAGAAAGTTCTTATGATGTGATTTTGTCAGTCACCCCGTCTGTCTATCTCAGCACTATACTCTAACAAATATTAATAATATCAACTTGATTATAAATAAACTTTGCTATATTTCTAGATAAAAGTGCAGTATATATGTATTTAAAAACATCTTTATTTAATTCATGGTAGTTTGGAAAATATAATATGTCATCACAAATGTCACATTTTGTCCAGACAGTGGAACGGTTCTTGACCCTGCAAAGACGTAAAAGCGAACAATCCTCTGCTTTATGTCTCCGATATATCAGAGTGAGAAACGCTGTCGTAGAATTAGAAGCGATTGTGAGGAAATTGGAAATGCTCGGTCCGGGACTTTACGTCGCTCACTACGAACAACTCTCCATAGATCGTCAAAATTTTATGACCAAAATCGAAGGTGAGTGTCTAACTTTTCAAAACTAGTTTTTATTATCTACAACCATTTTGTACAATTAATTAGTTATATGTATATGAAAATACAATAGCTATTGTGTTTTTATTTGAAAATAACAACCAGAGTTAGTACTTGAAATTAATATAGGCCATAACAATCCTTAATACAGTAACAAAGTTTATTACTAAATCATGGATTATTAATGATCTGAAGATAATATCTCGTATACCTAGTTTAACTATAGTCTAAGATCAAGTTATTTTTGAGTTTATGATTGTTCTCGTTATAAGACGGAATTTTATTACTTTTCTATTTCTTAGTACTACACTATATCTAATATTATAAGTATATTTCAAGTTACTGATATAAATTATTCAAAATTTTGAAAAATCTCATATCCATTAGATGCTTACGCTTTACTTGTAATTTACTGTATACGGCACGATATCGTACAATTTTATAAATACAATAATATAGACCTTTTTGATATTTAAAAAAATACACAGTTCACGCAAATGACAAATACTAGCCATCTTATGTTATTTTTATTGTTTTAATAATTCCATCTCTTATAAATTGATTGAAAAAAAGTAAAATGTTTATATTATGTGTGTATTCTTTTTTTCTGATCACATATAAAGTATAATATGTTCTTTAAAAAAGTTTTTGAATCCATCTCCATTAATTTGCATAATTTTGTTCTCATATTGTATCGTAATGATAATATCGTACTATATGTACCATGATATGGTATTCGTAAATTATTAAAGCACCCCATTACATAAACAATATCGCTGCTGGCAAACCGTAATCCGCCCCATGAATAATTCCTATCTTTATTGAATTTCCTACACAAACAAGGATCTGACGTTTAATAACGATGTATTTATTTTCGTGGATTGTTTTAGGAGCAAAGTCAATAAACCCAATGTTACAATATTATTATTAGACGTATACCTACGAATGTTCGATGAAACACGACTTGTACAGTCGTTTATGGAGTTTTTATATTGCAGATATCTGCACCGTTATATTTTTTATATAAATCGATACCATCTAAATAAAGTACCAAGACATTTCACATCGTATTAGAATAACCTATAGGGCGACAAATCCCTATATATAAATATGTGGAAGTTACAAATATTTCTTTTCCTAATTGAAAAATCACATCATCATCAAATTAGCAAGAGTATTAATAATATCCACAGTATTACAGTATGTTGAAATACAATGTGTCAACCGTTACTTATTTATTTATTAATACATACATGGTGGATTTAATGCTAAAATCCTTCTCTCCACAGTCAACCTTAGGGAAGTGTCAGAATATTCGAATAGGGTACTGATAATAATTGCTATACATACATACTAAAATTTTTATATATAAACAAATATATACAGGTACATAGCAAATACACTTACACATATAAGATAAAAAAATTTGATATTAAACTAGTACGGTGAGAGAAAATAGATAGAAAATAACACAGGAACGTATGTTACGATCGTGAGTTTAAAAAACGTGCTAGAACTTGCTGCTTAAGTAGGTAATTAGAAGATTGCGGGTTGCGAAGAAGAGTAGAGGGTGCAAAGAGTTCTAAGATATCGGCATTGACAAACGGGAAGCCATTTGAGCTGAGACCGATGGAGAGAAATGTATTCTAATATACTGTAATATTATTATATTTAATTTTATTGCAGTATGTTGTTTATTTTATTTAATTATTTTAAATATTTATATATTTTATTTAAAATATTTTAATATTTGGTCTTACCACAACAATAATTTAATACGTAGTCTATTTAAATAAAATTTAACGAAACTCTAAATGATCAATTATTATTCAGTTAGCGTAATAATGTTTATTTATAAATTTCAAGACTAAAATCTATAAATTATTGTAATAAAATATATAATTATATTTTTTATAAGATAGACATAAACAGATGATGGACTCGGTTTTTAGTAAGATATTTAAACATGTATCGAATGCTAGTCTATTGCATGTTTAACTCTTGTGGCAAGAGGATTAGTTTTAATGGGCGATTCATACCACAGTCTAAATGCCAAAGACCCCAGGGTATTGTTTACAGTCGGACAAACTATATTCACTGCCTGTGATTTTATTGCCTGAGGCCTAAAACAAGTAATACACAGGCTTAGAGATTAGGAATTCTTCAAAAAGAGCTTATAGTAAGATTGGCAACCCGCACTCAACGCCTCGAGCGCTGTTACGTCCATAAAAATAAAATAGGACGTCGAAAATGTGTTTTTTTATCATCATTGTAGCATAAAATATAAAACTAAATAAATTACTGTTTTCCTTTCAGAGCGTGAAGACGAATTGATAAAGAATCGTGTAAAATGTACAGAGCATAATCAAATCTTGGCTCATATAAGGGAAAAAATGAATCACACGGATGAAGTAATTGATACCACTGAATGTGATCTCGGTGATGCCGAAATAGAGTTTCTAAGAGCTAGAGAAGACCTTGCACAAGTGAAGGTAATATTTCTTTTTTATATTTCGGATAAGTAGCTAATCATCGTCTTTTATTTTATATATATATATATATATATATATATATATATATATATATATATATATATATATATATATATATATATATATATATATATATATATATATTAGTTGTTATTTTTTTGCCTATTCCTATAATGAAGTACCGCTTTCGTGATTCACTGTTCATCCGATAGAGTGAGTGATAGAGAATGCTACTATTTTTTTTATGGATGATAGATATTGATATACACCGGCGGCACACCAGTGAAGGATGATAGGTGAAGATGAAGTACGAGTGACGAATTCAACAAAAATTGTTCACGATGGTTTCCAATGGGAACCACTTGGAAGTCAACCTAATAAGGCATATTGCTAGCAATGGGGCTGTCAAACTCCATTGCTAACAATCCCATTCCCCCTACTACTAGTATTAAGTCCGCCTCTTATTCCATATTTTATTTTTGCCCTTCTATTTCCAAAGGAAAAATAAATTGTTACTTCTGATTATCCTTACTAATCACATATTAGTAAGGATATTTAGAAGGTGAAAAATACATATAACTGCTAGTTGTAAGCATTATTATTATTAAAAAAAATTATAATGATAGCCAAATATGACAATTTATGATGAATTCATGAATAAATAAATGAAGTTAATAACTTTCCCCAAGGTGTTATTTAATATTATTTATTTGTGGCAATACCAACACAATATGCAATAAATAATAATAAAATTTTAATACAGTAATAGTGGATAGAACTAACTTTTCTTACACATAGATGTATAATATACTTTGTATTCTTAGATAGGCTATACATTGTGTATGCATTTGAAATTAGATATACAGGATCTCCCTTTAACAGATTTCATTTCACTTGATGGACACACGATATATCCTTTCCATTTACGTTGGGAAATGGATGAGGGTCCCAAAGTTGTCAGGGGACCGGTACTATGGCAATGTGTCAGATTGTTTCACTTCCTTAAATTAGGATCAATCGCTCAATGTATTTATTCAATATTAACGACCCACCACACCGTTTTATTTTTTATATAGGTAACCCATGTTACTCGCTAACAATGTATTAGCTTTATGTTTGTTATTTGACGCTCTAAAATGTACAATAAAGACGAAAGATTTATTTGTAATCGATAAACGCAAAAACTATTTTATTCATTTCAAACATTTTTCATCTATAGAAACCTACATTATCAGCGGCTATATTCTTTTCAAAAGTTCCATCTACCTATGTGAAGTCGGAGCAGTAATCAATAATACCTTTATATTTTTATATACGAGTACATATGTAGATATTAGAAGATGATTATAAATATAATTTATTACTGAAAAATAAATATAAAATAAAAAAGTATGTATGAAAACAAACACTTAGATACCACTTAGCAAAGTGCAGATAGTAATGCAAGTGCAGTTGTGTGTATGTTAACGTGATACTTATCAAATTCATTAATATGAAAGCAACTAAAAGTAACACATAGTTTTTTAGCACATTGTTATGAAGTACTTACTTTATTACAATGTGCGATATACTATTCTTTACACTCCACATATTATATGATGATTATAAATACTAGTAAAAATGAGAATCGATATATATTCTACAAACAATCAACGCTTAAATAAGGTAAACCTAATTCATTATTTGACCTTAGCGTTTATTACGCAGATACATTACTATTAAAAAAAACTTATAGCTTCCTTTAAAACTAAACACATCCCAAAAACAAAAATTGAAAAATAATCACAATTTTTTTACTCACTAGTATGTTTGCCAATAAACACTGCAATTCCTTGGAATTCTTTAAGAAATAATAAAATAAAAATACTCTTTTACCTATTGTATAGAGTCATCGCGACAGACTACGTTGGTCGCTGGAGGCAGAACGAATGAAAGCGGGTCTGCTAACGAGAAAGGACCTGTTGCGTGACTTCCAGAATGCCACAGACGAGGTATAGATCGTAATTTCGTATTATTACTGATATTACAAACTGTGTAATTTATTGGCGACGTGACTTTTGCTTTAATGCATGAGCTCTGGGGTTTAAACTTCTATTTAAATTGGCTCGGTTATATACTATATTCTTCGTAAATCTATTATAGTTATCACAAGGTATTCTTTGATGTCCATGGTCTTGTTCATGTCTATAGACGACGTTTACTGCTACACATCAGGTAGGCTGTCAGCTTTTTGCTATTCTGAGTTCCATAAAAAAGTCTATAATCTCGTTTCTCTTGATCTTAGCTTTAGAACCAGTAATTGAAGTAATTTTATATACTTTTTATGTCTTTATTATTGACAGTTACGTTCACCATAATGACAACAATTGTTAAACGCTCTTGATTAACTCATTCTGTGAATAATTATATTTCACTTTCTTGTTATATGTTAAATCCACTTGTCTCATGCATACACATGGGTTTAAGAGATTTTTTATATTTTTTATTTCATTTATAATAAATCGATGCGCATCCATTTTCGTTATACTATATTTTTATTTATCATTATTATTTTATCGATAATATGGGATTACAGTGGTACTCTAGTAAATAAGTATAGTAGATTGACGTTGTGACAACTTGGGGAACTATAAATGCCATAAGCAAACGTACATATTTTATACATTTTATTAGTCTGACATTGAAGTTGTAGATGTCCGCGTACCTATTTTCTAAGTGCATATTTTCATTAAATAAAAGGTGAGTATTTCTATTTCATGTGATAATGAAATGGAATATTTTGTAAAGAAAAAGATTATTATATTATATATATTTACATAACTAATATATATATATATATATATATATATATATATATATATATATATATATATATATATATATATATATATATATATATATATATATATATATATATATATATTTTATTATATATATTAAATAAACAGGATTAGGCCACTTTTTAAGTTTTTTTTTTATATTATTTTAAACTCGTGATTTTTTTATAATGTAAGATTAATTTATAAAAAAATATATTATATTCATAAAAAAAACTTTTAGTTACATATATATAAATTAAGTAATATATAATTTCTAATTATGTAAAATTTATCTTCTTTGTAATGTTAATTTTTTTTTGTAAACTTGGCAAAAACTTGCCAAGTTTTTCTTTCGGTGGTATGCTATGCGGTCACTAAAAGCCATAAACACTTGAAATACTAATGGTTATTAGTCACGTATTATGAACAATTTATAACAATATCATTACAGGTAGGACAGTTAAGACAGAAAAAAGAATTACTGGAAGCACAAATTACTAAAACAACTGATGAACTGAGAAAGGCACGAAGACGTATGCAACTACATCGAGGGACCAATCATGAAACTTACAATAATGATTCCTAATTTAAAAACATGTTTATTAAAATATTATTGCCATTGAAATGTTTAGAGATGTACATACTCTTGCTGTCATAGTGATCCTTATAAATATTAAAAATATGTTTTATAATATAATGAAAAAGGTTTTATTTAGTTAAAAAATTAAGATTATTATTAAATTTATTATCATCATCAGCTTTTAACTATCCACTGCTTAACCTAAGCCTCCTCCTAGGGGGTTTTGCCAGTAGTTGACAGACGGGTTGGCAACCGCAGTTAGGCTCTCTTAGGCTAGGCTTTGGTGATATTCTAAGAGGGGCGCTGCTACCCATCCTTAAGTTCCTTTACTTGCCTCTGCCCTTTGCCTATACCCATGGGAAAGGAAGGGCAGTATATTCTATACCAGGACCACATGGCAATTTACAATTTTTATTATATTAATAATAAATAATTATTATAATTTTAATTATACGAGAGTACTTCAACCATAACATATCTAGCAATACCTTCAATGAACACAGATTTAAAATTATTTAAAACCCTCAAATAGTGTAACATAATTTTATTCATGCAGGAGAAAACAGGCTTGTTAGTAATGGGAATAACCAGCCTAGCTGTTTGCAAAATACCCCATTAAGTCGACTTCCCGTAGTCGCTCTTGAAAATATCGTACTTAATTCCAGCTAAATTCAATTATAAAGGGCTAACTAACCTGCCTTTATATCCTCACGTATTCATTTACCCTTCCATTTTCAGACATTAAAAAAATTACATTCATGCAGTGTTTTACAATTATCCAACACATGTAAACTGGGGCTGTATATACATATTATAATTATATATTACTATATATAATTATATATATAATTATATATATAACTATATATAATATATATAAATATATTATTTTTGGATTAATTTTGTGCAATTTATTCACTTATTAGTACTTATTTGTTCATTTATTTAATTATTTTTGATCACATAATTTAACAACTTCTGATTGCTGTAGGATATGTTCCTTGATAATAGGTCCATGTTTCCAATCTGATGGATACCCAAATTGCCTGACGTCATCCCACCACTGTTGTTTTCCATCTACCCACACACAGTACATCACATTAGTACCCACTAGCACAGCGAAACAAACCCAGAAAGCACCTCGCCATTCTGTCAATGTTGACTGTAATAAAAGAAGAATGAGATTTTAGTAAAATATTTAAACCAAATTTTAAACAAAATAACGAAAAGACTATCTAATTGTATTTATGATTTTTTGTTTAAAATCTG
The DNA here is from genome assembly GCF_026898425.1 of Galleria mellonella. Classification (NCBI taxonomy): domain Eukaryota; kingdom Metazoa; phylum Arthropoda; class Insecta; order Lepidoptera; family Pyralidae; genus Galleria; species Galleria mellonella. The sequence continues at coordinate 6,781,442 of NW_026441995.1, read as the reverse complement.
GTTCAGTATTAAAAATTAAGTAACTATATGCCATCATTCTCAAGAAAGTAATTATTTCGGGAATACCCATCAATTTGTACCAGAGAGGTGTGATGCGAATATATCTTTGTGGATACTTACACCATTAAAACCATCCAATGGTGTAAGTATCCACAAAGATACATTTATAGATAATAATGATAGATATAGATAATAAATAGAGATAGATAAGAAGTTTAGAGGATGCCTACACTTGTTGCGACATAACTTAAATATAAACATAGTTATCTGCTTAGATTTCAATATTTCATTTTGTTATTACCAAACAGCTGTATTTACATAGCTGTGTTTTGTATTGAAGTGATGTATTTCTGTAAACTTACATGGTAGGTAGGTATGGAGATATAATATCTTGGTCCTTAAGAATTGCAACGCATGAGGGATACCTTGGGCATCATCATTCTATAATATTAATGATGCTTGTTTATTTTTATATTCTATTAAAAAAAATATATATTATGTGCGATACGTACATTAGGTGTCATCAATCCAATAAGGAATGGTATGGTGATACCAGCGCATGTAGAAATGGTGTTTAAAAAAGAAGTTAAAGTGCCTGCGTAGTTAGGAGCAAGGTCTAATGCATTCACCTGAAATATATTATTTTTTTACTTAGTCATATACATTACCAGAATAAATTGCAATGTAATTTTTAATTTAAATTAAAAAATTAAGTTTTCTAATTTATAGTTAAATTTCGTAAGTGCACAATATATTTTAGTCCTGCATTCGTATTGCCTACCCATAATTTAATATCCCGGAAGGGCCCAAAACTAGTCGAATATACTCAATAAAAATAAGCGTGAACCAACCTGGTTATTTTTTGAACTAATTTATTGTCCTCTTCTTCTTAAATTGAAGGAAGGTTCGATATAAGTCTCTATTGAAATAGTAATCAACAGTATTCTTTACTTGAATGGAAACGGTAAGAGGCTCGTTCTTTTGAAATCTCTTGTACTTGTGTGTCCATTCGAAGTTACTTGGCCATCAATTGATTTATTTTGTACCTTAATAGACCACTATTTGTTTACAAGTTAAGCAAGAAAAACTAACAAAGTGCCTGTCAGGCACGTAAATATTAGGTAACATAATTACGCAACGTTTTCTATTAGATAGAGTGAACATCTTTTCTTTCGACTAATCTCATAAAGGTTTCATGTACCTATAGTATTTTTAAAAACTTCTTCCTTTAATGTGAAAGATCTATCTAATCATAATTACTCAGATCTGTATATAATACTATTACATATGACGTGCTATAGGTAAAAAGTCGATCTCGTATTCTGTACATTATTCCATCAACCTTAGTTATCTTCATAGCGCTCGCATTTCAACCATACTTTTAAACCTTATCAAGTGACTATGATTGCCATATTTCTTTTAATATTATATAATTACAACATATTATAAACAATATAAACTGTCAATGTCACCGGAGGAAGACTTTGTACAAAAGTCGATTGCTTGGGTACCTCTGTCCCATTCGTGTTTCAACCGTGAAGCAGTTGTGTTTGCATGGCTGTGTTTTGGTTTGAAGGATGGGATATGGCGTGATTTTTTTGGGTACAGAGGAATAACACCTGAGTCCTCAGGGATGGCAACGCATGGGGGGTATCATGGGCGAAACAGTATACTCTGTTATGTCCATGGCACTGCTCATGTCTATAGGCAACGGTTACCACTTTCCATCAGCTGGGCCGTCAGCTTGTATGCCATTCTAAGTTGTATAAAAAAAAATTCTTACCTTCATACCACTAAAATAACCTGCCATGAGTGCCATAGACAACACGAAGTAGACCATAGCGGCAGTGCGATCACATCCTGCGTATGATGCTAATATAATGCAAATAGCTGGACCCGTAGCAGCTGTAAATTATTGTGAAATTAAACTAATGCTTTTTACCAGTACACTTTTTTAATAATCTAAACTAACCTAATCCTTTACCCAAGGAGAAAAATAGAACTCTATTATAATTTCCGACTAGCGTAAATCTATAATGCAAAGATCGCCATGGCATTATCCTGTTTGAATAAAACCTGTCTCAATGGAGGAAATGGGACTATTAGTAAAATATTTATAGTCATATATTTACTGAAATGCAGGCAAGTTGTACGCCGTTTTTTTTTTTTAAAAAAAATACAAGTAATAGGTAAGTGTATCCTAGCGAGGCACCAGTGAGAGAAGATATAATATTCAGTCAATTTCGATTAGAAATGTAATGCTGGCCATCACAGATATTTTAAGTTTTATTTTGACATAATATTTAAAATTAATAAATGTATCTTGTTTCACGTTTTCAATATTATACGGATTGTTTTAGAAACAATTCCTGTGCATCTACTGTTTGTATTTTAAATACTATAATTGATAAAAAATAAAAGTCAAGAAGTCGTGTTATTCTCACATATGCAGACTAAAACCGCTAAAGATGTGTGAGTTGCCTTAAAAAGGGCATAGTTTCTTTACCAACAATTCCTAATAAAGTTCCCTACAATAGAATGACGAAAGGTTTAATGACGTATGCGACTAACACTAAAGGCTGAAGAACCATTTGATAAACGCTTGCAAAACTCGAAAGCTTGAAATCTTTAAAATTGATAACGTCAGAAAACGACTGACTGATGCGATATTAGGAGTACAAACTTATAATATACGTACCTATTGTAGTATAAATAATCCTTCCAGTCTTAACGGAATGCCATCCTTTCTTAATGCCCAAATCACACATTAAACCAAATGGTACTGAGCTAATTAACATTGCAACATAAGGTAGAGCTGTCAGTGTACCAGTGGTAGCAATATTGAATTTCAATACGTCATTAGAGTATTTTGGCAGATCTGTGACCATTATATAGTAACCCCAGTCGTGGCCGACCTGTTTATGAATATTATTGAATGTTAATTAATGAATAAACGTAATTTAGAGAATAATATTAAGAATATCTGCTCGAATTGTTTGCTTATACCACTTGGTTGTTTCTTTTCTGTCCATTGACAATTTAAGTTATAAAGAATATTGATCCATATATACATTTGTTGACTGATAATTTAAGGAAATTATTACTAACAAATGTGTTTTTTTTTATTGTCGCGTTGTTGACCGATGTTTTTTATACGCATAGCATAGTATTAAATAGAAAAAACATATATTTTAAATAATCTTAAATCGCATCACCGTTTTATAAATAACTTCAAGATAGAAATATTTAAATTTAATAAGTAAATCTTCGAGTGTTAATATCTACAATATCAGCTATAAACATATAAAATTAATAATTAATGAACTAAGTTATTAAGTATAAATGTTTCAATTCAATACAATAAAAATAAAAATAAACTTACAGCGGCACACACAAGTGCCCAGACCGGTGCTGAGCGCAATATCGCCTTCCATGGGACTGGATCCTTCACATTTTGACTCTCAGCAATGGTCACCTTAGTATTCAAGTAGTTTAACTCTTTCTTCGAAATATATGGATGCGTATTTGGGGTACTGTAGCACAGAAAGCTCTGGAATAGTGGCAATTATATTATTTAACTACCCAATTTCAGAATAATAATAAACTAAGAAACTTATATATAAATTCATAAATCGTGCAATAGTTATATAATATAAAATTACTAGCTATATCTCGCAGTTCTTCTTTATAAGATATATCTATATGGATCAATTTGAGCAGGTACTAAACTTTATTCAAATACTTTCACCCCTTAAAGCCAGGTCAAATAACAAACTTTCACATTGTTTACATATATGTACGTACCTATATAACATTATAATATATTTTGTTATTCATTTAACTATACATTATTTGCGTCTTATACGTATGTATATCGTTCTTACAGCACTCATGCTCTTTAGCTGCCTGCTAACTACATACTTTGTCACTTTATTGGGTTGGCTATAAGAGATCTCTTTCAGAGATAAGTCCCCCCCCCCTGGCTCACAATATTTATAACTGTCTTATCTATGTAATTAACAAGTACAAGTAAAGAAGAAGTAAAGAATATATTAGATATATATTCTTTATTTCTTTTTTCCTTTATTATATATCTTTATTTACTATTATTTTAACATACTATACAAATTAGTATTTAGGCCCCCAATTAATCAGAAAAATTACAAAAAAAAAGATAAAATAAATCCCTTCTTTTATATATAATATTCTAATCCTAAATATTTATTTATGTTGCTGTTAACTCTATATAAATAGAAAAATAAATTAATTAAAAATAATATTTTAAGTAAAATGATGCAACACAAAATTAGACAGGCGTTTGGCATTTTATCAACATTTCTTGAAACATCAAACTATACAGAATTTTATTTTTACTTACCCACAATATAAACCATACAATTCCAAAACCGCCGAAAAAATAGAATACATAAGCCCAATCTCTACCATCAGCTAGCAAAATACCAGACATGAAAGAACCGAAAATATTTCCAATTTGGGCTCCACCGAAGACGAGAGCTACATGGATAGACCTTTCATGAGGAGGTATCCATCGAGCTAACATTAACATTAGACCCGGCATAGTTGGACCCTACAAAAAACCGGTCTGTTTAAAACCATTTTAAAAAAAGCATTTATAGCCTTAAGGCTTCATTATTAATTTCTCAGCATCACACATTTATATTGTTTGTGAAAATAAATCAAACAAACTCAAATATAATAGATTTATCCTGCCACCTTCCGCCTTCGTCATCAGACCAACTCTAATACACTATAACCTTAATAATATATTGGCACAGAATTTAGGTAAATATTTCAAACTTCAGTCTAATCAGACGTCAATAAGTAGATAAAAATGAGCAAAGTTAAGCTAAAATAAATTGAATAAAAGCTTGTAAAAATATCAAGCAACATTTTTAATTCCAATATTGCTGGTTCATTAAATTCACGTTGTGCAGTTATATATAAATATTCGTAATAATTCAGTTTTGGGATGTGAGAATGATTTCCTGTCAATGGTGGTGGTATATAAAGACATTATGTTAAACTATTCAGCCGAATACAATCCATTATATAAGTGGTAGAATACACAAAGGAAGGCAAAATCTCGCCTTAGACTTAGAGGCTTGAAACTGCTTGTCAGCATAGAATCGAAAACCTTTGAACCAATACAAACGGATCAAGCGGGTATCAATGCTGAGCCAGGCTTGCGGCTTATATAATAGTAGGTCTTTGTTCTTTGCTAAAATATCAATATTCAAAACCAAACAATACTTATTGTAACTATTACAATAATGTGCATTATATTTACCTTTTAAATCATATTTTATTAGTGTATAAAATTGAAATATATGAATATTTTTTTCTCTATATTGAATGAGAATTCCTCATAAAACCAATTTATAAAACTAACTTTTCTAAATTAGCTCATATCAGGGTATTCCGAGTGATGCCCCGAGCATTGAATGGTTTCTCACAATGCAGCGTATCCAATTTCCAGCACTAGGTAATACTAATATTTATTTTTTATTAATGTTATAATGAATTTGGTTTTTTTTTTTGTGACAGAAAATTTTAAATTATTACCTCTCCCATTCCTTGTAAAACTCGAAGCACAAACAGCCATGTTGCACCACCTATCTTCACCACTATGGGAGTCAGGAAAGTGAATAAAGCTGTACTCAATAATCCTACTCCTAGAATCCATTTACCTCCAAATCTCTCAGCTAAGTAACCACCAGGCACTTGAGTGACTGCGTATCCATAGTAAAAACCACTTAATATAAGACCCTGAGTTGACTGATCCCAATCAAAAATTGCGTACTGAAATAATAAAAAAGTCAATAACCTTTTTATTGTATTATCACCTAATTAATAAAATATATTTTTTTCATCAAGGAGTAAATAATAATTATATATATATATATATATATATATATATATATATATATATATATATATATATATATATATATATGGAATGTTTAGTTATGACGTAAAAATTCTAAGTATTTAACCTAAACTTCAGTATTTAAAGAACAATATTTAGTTATTTACTTATAATATTTACTTATTTATTAATTATTTATTTATTTAATCGATTATTTATATTGTTTGGAAACAATTGGCTTAAAATCAAAATTAGAACTAAAAAACTTTAGTAAATTAATTTAATTAATTTTAGTAAAATGCATAGGTAACATTATTAGCTTACCGGTTTTTCCGTAATAGTTGTCGTAACATTATTTATTATCTCGTCACTAGGACAAGCGTTTTCATCGATATAATCTTTAGAAGTTTGGTTAAATCGTACCATCTGAGTTATAGCTAAATTAAGACACACTCGCATTGTATACGCATTGCAGACTCCCAGCAACCCTATTATACTTAAAATATATCGTTGAGGAATGAAACAACCTATAAGTTAAAATGAAACATAAACATCATCTGTAATTGTAATATGTATATTACATTATATGTTAGTTTATACTTAATCAATAAATTTTAATGTAGTTATACATATTCGAAATTTAGTTCTTGCCACACATTCTTGCCAAACATAACAATACGTTTAGGTTTTATTTTTTTTATTTTTTTACAACTTAGAATGGCAAACAAGCTGACGGTCCGCCTGATGGAAAGTGGTAACCGTCGCTTATAAACATAAGCAGTATAAGCAATACCATGGACATAACACAGTATACTGTTTCGCCCATGATACCCCTCATGCGTTGCCATTCCTGAGAACTCAGGTGTTATTCCTCTGTACCCAGTAAATTCACGCCATACCCCACCCTTCAAACCGAAACACAGCCATGCAAACACAACTGCTTCACAATTGAAACTCTAATAGGACAGAGGTACCCAAGCAATCGACTTTTATACAAAATCTCCCTCAGGTTTAATTATTCAAAGAAACTGTCTTTTGAATATAATAGACTTAAACATAAACTTTAAAATCTTTAAATAGTAATGTTACCATGTTATCATTGAAATAGCAATATAATATACAGGTAATAGTAATGATACAGAATAAATATAAGTACGAGATAACTTCCCTGAGGCCTCTCATTGAGCATTACAATTTATCTGCACAGCATTTATTATGATAAGAAATATTCATTCGCTTACTTGGAAATATTTAAATCATTCTACTCTAAAGATAAAGATAATTAATGGTTTGTTAAATCTATGCGACTACAATATTAATGGCTATTGTAAAATGTTACTATAATAAAAATAAAATTCATTACGAAGTACTCGAGATAGTCACCCGATAATAGTTGTATCCTATTTCGTTCGTTATTAGAAAAAACCTACACTATTTTCGTCATATTAATTTGTGCATACCCGTAAATTTATCATAACATTTTTTCTTCTATTTTCTACTATATGATCCTTTTCCTTTTAAAGTGTATTGTAAGTATAAACATTCTGGATAATTTATAATCGTATTGACTTACTGTCAATATACTTTCAAATTTATTTATTTATTTATTATAAAAATAAATTAAGCAACTTTAATATTCTTTTGATACCGAAATATACTCATTGTATATTTTACAGGTCTTTACGACAATTTTATTTAGTCAAATTTAGTCAAAATAAATGAATACGGGTTAATACTTACATGATTGTAGAATTCTAAAGCATACATTATTATTGTTATTATTTATTTTTTCAGAAGTTACAGCTTTTTCTTCTTCGAGAAGTTTTTGTACTGGCGCAGGTGGTTCACCATTTTCCATTTTTATAATAACTTTAATGTTTTGAATACTGCGTTTTTGAATTTACTAATATTTGTCTGAAAAGTGATATGTTAATTTCATCTAAAACAAGTATAAGAATAAATTTGCATGCTCATTATTTTTAGTATAGATTATTATTAATAAACATACTAAATTGCAACTAATTTACTTGCCTTTTTCAGTTACGTAAGTGAAAAGTGCCGACTTCTATATATTAACTTCAATCGGAAAAAATAATAATATAATTTAAAATGAATAATAGAATAAGCAAAATGAAGCCATAAAAAATAATATTTTATTTTAAACCATGTATTAATACTGTAGAAAGAGGTTTAAAAACTGGAATAGTAAATTTTATTATTTTAATTACCCTCCAGTATAAGTAACCGAAATATTTTTTTTTTTTGTAAAATAAATATTTATAAATTGGTACTTACCTACCTTTAATACAAAGCTCATAGACTATTGCCGCTTCTTCCAAATTTTATAAATATTTAGTTTTCTTTTCCTTTTTCTAATTATTAGTGGATAATATTAGTACTAGTTTTCATATTAGTAGATCTTTAACTTCACTTTCTCGGTAATTATCATCACTATTTAATTTAGAATTGTGAGTTTAGACTATAACCTAATTCCTTGTAACTATTCTGAGTAAAATAAATAAATTATTTGCCAAACATAATAGTTACAAAATTTTGATCAAAAAAGAGATTTTGACTTAAAATTTATGCAGCAATTTTTTTCTAACCGACAAACAGTCTTTTCCTCTTTCAACTATAAATAAGTCTATAAATATAATGACATCATTTCACATGTAATATTTGCATAATATTTTTACTATTTAATTTGTCTTATTTGTTTAGAGATACAGATATTTTATTAACATTGAAATTATCGCATTTTGATTAAATATTTTCTTATACCATATATAAATTATCGTTTATCTAACCATTGCCTCTATATGCAAACAAGCAATTTTAGTTTATACAAGTTGATTTAAATCATATTTTAATAAAAAGAGCTGTAGTAATAACTAAAAATAACATCATATATAAAATTCCTTAAATCAAATGAAAATAATTAATCTAATAAGAAATTAATACATTTCGTAACATACAACTTAATTCAGAATAAATAGTACTGAAATTTAATTAACACTACAATATTAGTACATTTTGATTATTAACCCTATTAATGATTACATTATAAATCATCCTGTAGTGATACGCAAGCGAGTTGGTTAAACACAAATTTATTCATTGAAAGAATAAATAGAACAAATTATTACAAATTATTAGTGGCCAGTACGTGAACATAATATACTACACATCCTATATAGGTATTTATTTTTATATTAATGGCATTTGAATTATAATCTGAGTAATTTAAATAATTTCGAGAACGAATGATAAAAATTTATATGAAGTATTAATACATGACATGATTAGATCTTCGAGTAATTAGTAATTTAAAAATTAGGTTTAAATTTCCACTATGCATCATATTTAAAGTGATTCAGTAAAAATAAACTGGATAATATAAAAAAGTGGAAATGGTAAGATGGATCCGAAGACTCCTTCATAAAAAATAAATCAGTTTTGACAGCGGCCTTTTCCGTGTTACTTTGTTTGAGATTTATGATACATTAAATAAATATATATATAGATAATTTATCTATCATAAATGTCTCATACTACTTTGTCTTCTTTATACTGAAAGATAGTCGAACTCAGTTAAATTCTTTGATTTTCCGCTTTCTAAAGTAAGTGTTATCATTTGTATATATCGAGCTTCTTATACATTAATTTCTTTTTGCTAGAAACCAGTGCCCTGTATATACATACTCTGAAATTTTAGTTTTGTATCTCTCATTACTAGAGAAAGATAGACCTTTCTCTCTTCATTACTCGTCAAACAACTTTAAACGATTAAATTAGTTCAATATTCTAAATCACTGAAACCTAAGGAAAGTCACGTATTTTGCACTAATCGCAGAGGGATAAAGCCTCATATTCCATTTCATTTGAAAGTGTACGCTTTATTTACAAAAATGAGTAAAACTGTGGAGGAAGGATAATTGTGAACTTGTTGTGATGAAGTCTAGAAAAAGCAGTACTTTATAATGAAATTAAAACTAGATCTATCAACGTTCTGCTTTGAAATTCTATATTTAAAACACTGCCTGATGGAAATATTAACTCTTAGAGTTCATGAGTACTGTACTGTTTTTTATATAGGTGATCATATTTTTTTATATCATTACGGTTACAAACAAGCGCACGGCAAGTCTGATGATGGGCATTTATCACAGTGTATAATCATAAATCGTAAACCTACAATATCGTGAGATGACTATTTTTTTATAAAACTTAGAATGGCAAACAAGCTGACGGCCCACCTGATAGAAAGTAGTAACAGTCGCCTAAAGACATGAGCAGTAACATGGACATAACAGAGTATACTGTTTTGCCCATGATACCCCCATGCGTTGCTATTCCTGAGAACTCAGGTGTTATTATTTCTCCGTACCCAGTAAATTCACGCCATACCCCACCCTTCAAACCGAAACACAGCCATGCAAACACAACTGCTTTACGGTTGAAACACGAATGGGACAGAGGTACCCAAGGAATCGACTTTTGTACAAAGTCTCCCTCTGGTGACATGTGGGCATTGTCGACCCTTGATAAGCAGTAATTAGCTCTTTATGAAGAGCTCCATACCACAGTCTCTATTTTTTTATAAATTTCGTTAAAAATAAAATGATACCAATTTTTACGTGTCATATCTTATTATCTATATGAAGTACATACTTTGAGTAAGTGTGCATTGAATTTTATATCATGGCTAAATCAGCAGTATATCAGCAGGAAAACAATAAAATATTATTTACCCTCATCTCTAAATAGCATAAAACGTCGCTTTTCTCGTGTGTCTAATTCTCATCTTATTTCTTCTGTATCACATAACAGATCATGGCGCACTGTCTTTTAAAAACAAGGACAGTTATTATTACACAATATTGAGAAACCAACAATAATTAAATTTCAGTATATTTTATTATTTATTATATTTTTATTATATATTATTTAATAGTGAAATATTAAAATTAGTCCATGTTATTATAAAATATATAATAAGTATGTTATTATTAATAAATTAGGTAGGTGTTTCAAATGTCAACATGTCCCATGGATCAATATTAATCCTGCTTAATTAGGTTTCATGAAAATTTCCGCTTCATTACGTTTTATATTCTTAACCTTACCTTTTCCTGATGTTCGTTTTAAATTATAATATTATTTCTTTATCAAAATAGAAGACTCCTATTTTCATCATGTCTATCTATTTTATTTCAGTCAGTATGTTGTAATATCGTATACAAAAAGATGTCTCCTGCAAACACAGTAATATTATTTTGAAAATTGTGTGTTAAACACATGTAAAGCAGTAATTTATGACTGAAACAACAGAAACTGTTGTAGGAAAAAATAAAATAAAGTTATATTTCAGAAGAATTTTATTTTATTCTTTGCTATGGTATTTATACAATTTTTATATATATAAGTTGCATACTTATGGATTGAATTGATTATTTATCGAACAATAAGTATCATATAAATGGTTGTAAATAATAACAAATATCTACTTAGTTTTACCAATATTATTTATTCAATTTTAACCTGTTTAGATAAACAAATAGTCTCAAATGTGAGCTCCTTATTTATACATATTGAATATAATGGCAACTGCCAAAATTAAAAAAAAAATTAAAAATCTTTTTAAATAACTTAACAACTGATATGTCTTTTATTAAAGTAGATAGGTATAACTCGATACCCTCTCTCTCTTTCTATAATATTGCACATTCATTAGCACCTTAGCTCAAAGATGTCTGTACCCATAGAAAGAGAATGCCAGTATTATTGTAATCTATATCCATTCCGGTCATAAATTATGTAGTACTCATAAGTACCGGTAGGGTTTCCGATGATAAGAGCCTAACATTGTCATTATATAAAAGTAAAAAGGTCAGTTTGGGTAGCCGACAGGTACATTTTTATTATTTTGTAAATATGTAACTAAAATAATATTTAATATAAAACATAAGTAAATATAAATGTCAATATAACTTATTACTATATTCGCTATCTAATTATATTTAAATTCTAAGAACGAAAAGGATATAATAAATAACATAATCCTTTCGTTTCGTAATCATTCATTTCAAAGATCATTTTCATATTTGAATATAAGCTATTACTCATGTAATTATCTCCAATCTTACTTCTTACTAATAAATTTATAACTGGTTAATGCTTGTACGTGGAAAATAATTAAGAAAAAAATATCTGAGGGGTTTCAATAGGAGCAATAGAAGCTATGACCATATTTTTTAGAAATTTTATTTGTCTGTCTGTCTGTATGTTTGTTCCCACATCATGCAAAAAGTATTGTGCCAAATTGAATGCGGTTTTCACAGTTGTATTTCTGAAGGTCTATATTAAAACTGGTGTATGTACTATCTTGATACGTAATATAAATGTGGATTATTTCACTGGTTCTCCTACTTTTGAAATTTACGCATTCGAAATAGCAGACAAAAATCTAATTTATTATAAAAACATGACTAAGACTTTTATAATAAAAAAGGTTATAAATTAATAGAATTTAAAAATGTAAATGTACTTTAAATTGTTGGCATTCTTAAAATTTACAATAGAATACTTATTTTAAGATCTGTTACAATATTTGTATTATTGTATTATTATTATTTTTCAATATAATCTAAAAATGTCATCAAAATATTTGTTTCAAACTTTGTACTTTTACATTTATAATAAAATACATACATTAATTGTATTAAATTTCATTTAAACACATTTAAACTTATAATAGCATTATATGCACGAGAAATAGATTCTTACGTGAACACATTATTATTATTTTTTCTATTATTATTTATAAAATTAATGATAATTTGAAATAATTACCATTACAATAATATAAATGTTTTATGAGTATATACAAAAACTAGTAAACCTCCTTCGGATCAGCCAACCTAATGGATTCTGGTTGCTTCGGAATATTTTCCTTGATAAGAGGTCCATGCTTCCAACCAGGCGGGTATCCGAACTGTCTGACGTCATCCCACCACTGTTGCTTGCCATCTGCCCAGATGCAGTATACCACATTGGTGCCCACTAGTACAGCGAAACAAACCCAGAAAGCACCACGCCATTCTACTAGGGTTGACTGTAATAATAATATAATTTTTAAATTAGTTTAATATTTCTATATTTATTAAAAAATATCAAATATCCTATTAATATATAATTGTTATATACGATTTTGTATATGTTATTTGTCTATTAAACTAAATTCGTAATTGGATAGGAGCTAAGAAACTTTACTGTTTAAGAGGTTTATTCGAAGTTTTGCATGTTTTATGAATATAGTCTAATTGACTATATTCATAAAACATGCAAAACTCTCTCAAAAAAGGTCAACTGTCTGCTGTACTATTAAAGTGCATTGCAGATAACATTTTAAAGATAGATCCTTTACGGGGTAGACAGCTGATCATATATGTAATAATAATAATAGAAGCATATAAAAATATAGTTCTATCATGTTATTTTAGAATATAATAGAATTTATTTCATTTTCAACAGACATTCAATTCAGCCACTTAAAAACAGACTGGCATTTAAGTGAAATAATATTATGCTTAGTGTCGTAGCATGAGGTCATAACCGTAAGGGAAATAAATGGCTTTAAGGGTAATATGGTAGTTAAAACACGCAACTCTGCAATTATTCATTACGTATGTCCACAATATTATTTTTTATGTTTTATTTTCTTTTTAACTGATATTGTTTTGAGATGATACACATAGTTCAAAATATCTACGTAGTTATTTCATATAACCTAGTACAGCAAACAAGCTGATGGCCACTTAATAATAACTTAATATTGCATTTCACAAAAAGCCTACTTCAAATGTAGCTAAACCATCTATTTTGATTTAAAAATTAAATTGCTGAACCGATTTTGACATAATTTCTATGAAACCAATCTATATCTAAGTATATCGTTTCAGATAAACAAAAAAATTTCCAGATCGGTTTATAACTGACCGAGTTATTAAGTAACAAACAAAAAACAATACGACCGAATTGCAAGACTCTTTTTTGAAGTGGGTTAATCAGTGAAACATCGCCGAAACATCACAGAATATACTAAAATACATATATCCCATTTCTGAGTGTACCTTTTTACATCTTTTTATTATATTAATGTATTACTTAAAGGTAACTTTTTCATTATTTGTTTTTCTGAGCCCGCAATACAAAGCATTTTTTTTAAAATTGATGACTCACATTAGGTGTCATTAACCCTATAAGATAAGGTGTCACTATGCCAGCAAACGTAGAAGTGGTGTTAACGAGGGAAGTTAATGTGCCCGCGTAGTTAGGAGCCAAATCCAATGCGTTTACCTGAAAAAAAAATTATTTATGCTTCAATGTGATAAAGAACTTGTAATTTTTGTGTGTTTTACATAATTATATATATGATAATGATGCCTTTTGCATACAACGTTTTCTTGAGACACATTTAAAGTCGTTACTATGTTAAATTAAAGTGCATTTTACATTAGGTTTACATGTATACATATATATCTCTGCTTATATTGGACATGAGTAGCATTGTATAATATATCTAAAGCTTGTTTTATTTTTTATATAAGTAGATGTGATATTTCTAAAATCTCACAGATTTTTGAATGATTTTTAAGTGTTGATGTATTTAAGTTCGTAATATTTGTTCGTTACCTTATAGCGTCTTAACTAATCACTATTAAATTTAGTATACCATAGAAAACGTAAAACTTTTTATTCCGGTCAATAAACAGTCAGCTAGTTAATAATAGTTTAACTCATTTATTTCGACGTTACATGACTATTTTCGGACTAGATAGGAACCCTCATTATTTGCATTTTAATTTACCCGTAATATGACTTACGATAGTTGTTATTCGATATTTGAGGTCATCATTCTTACTTAGTGTAGTGGGAGGATTGCCGTAAATGTATTTACTTGGTAGAGTTTTGCTGTTTATGAACGTACGAAATCGCCAGTTGATCTTGAAAAAGGTTCTTAAATAGTGGACAGTATGATTGATAGAACCATCATTCTACCATGAATTTATACAGTATTTTTATTAGATAAATAAATTGTATTACTACTCTAAACCAAAATATATGAGTTTATTATTATTTATAGCAAAATAATCATCATCATCATGTCAGCCTTTAACTGTCCACTGCTGAACATAAGCCTCCCCCTTGGAGGGTTTTACCAGTAGTTGTCGTGCTTGGTAGATGGATTGACAAACGCAGTTAGGCTTTGGAGATGTTTTAAGAGGGACACTGCTGCCCATCCCTCGCTCTCCATTAGTCTCGCTCTCTCTTAGTAGTACGACACCCACGGGAAAGGAAAGGGTGGCCTGTTCTATGCCGGGACCATATGGCAAACAGCAAAATGAAATACATAAATTGAAGATTATGTAGAACTAAAAATTATGTGGAGCCTTCATATGATTTTTGGTTGTACATAATATTTGAGAATACTTACTTTCATACCGCTATAGAATCCTCCCATAAGTGCCATGGATAGCACGAAGTACACCATAGCAGCAGTGCGATCACATCCCGCGTACGATGCTAGGATAATGCAAATCGCTGGACCCGTAGCGGCTGTAAATAATTATTTGGATAGAATGAAAGATTTAACTTTAAAACAAATTAATGCTAGAAGTAATAATAAGATAAAACAAAAAATAGAATCATAACAAAAAATTATATTTATAAATCCTAGTAAAGGTTTATTTGAAAAAAAAAATTAATTGCAGACCAAAGTGAGTATTCTTTATTTCTTTCTTTATTGTACACTAGTTATAAGAATATGACAGAGGTAATCAAAAGTACAAAGGCGAGCTTAACTCTGATAGAGTTTTCTTCCAGCAAACCTAAAGTGGAAAGGAGCATCAATGTCAGCGGATACAGCAGTATACAATATTGTGACGATTTTTAAACATAAAATTAAATTAGTGTTTTATATTTTTCTTTTGTGCAGTATTTTATCTCAATTATAAAGAAACTTATATTTGTGTTTTGTTTACTTTAACTTATATTACAATATTTTGTATTCATTTTATATGTTTGTTACTTCATAACTCCGTCAGTTGTAAACCAATTTAGATTTATTTTCATCTAAAAGGATATACTTACAGATTTATACTATAGAAATTTTATTAAGAACAGTGTAGTAAGTAGTTTAGTTAAAAATAATAAAATAACTGGTTTTGCCACAAATGAAGTCGGTGTTTTATTGAACACAATCTTAATTACTAATAAAATACAATCTATGTTATTTGCTGATAACATAGCTTTCTATAGATAATACAAAACTTTTAAAGTCGGTTAAGTATTCTTTGAGTGTATCTATATAAACAAAACAATATATATATATATATATATATATATATATATATATATATATATATATATATATATATATATATATATAATATTGTTTTGTGTGGTAATTTGATTTGATTTTTCGTTTAATATTAATTTAGACAATTATCCTAATAATTATTCATTTTAATGATAATCTATTATAATTTATATTAGTATATAATTATTTACATTTGCTTAACATCTCTACCTGATAGCTGCATACTTTTACTACTAAAAGTACCTAACACTAAGCACGTACGACTAACCAGATTATCATTTGCATTTTATGAAGGTTAAAAGTGTCATTGATAAACATTGTTTTAAATGCATTGTAGAAACTTTAATATTATGTGTGTACGTATTCAAAATATTTTCGTAAATTTATATAATTTTTAAAAGGTTATTTTAGTAGAAATAAGTTTCTAATTTATTTTTACGCCTAATAAAAATTTTTTAATGGACTTCAATAGTCATAGGCTGCATTTTAAAAATCTAGAAATCGACCAATGAAATATCTATTGTTTTCAACTAATTGAAAAAAAAAGCGTAATCAATTGTATTTATTGTCTGTAAATATGTTACGCGACATTTTCGCCAATTGATAACGATTTTTATGATTATTTACCAAACACTTTCTTATTTGTCTCCTATTATTTTTATTATAATTGAAGTAGATTTGTAAACAAAATTTTAATGTGATGTATTATTTTCTTTATCGACTTCGATAAATAAATAATTTGCTACTATTTTCCTGTAGTTTTGAGAACAGTTTCATGACGTAGATGGGGTGATAACCTATTGGCCTTTTGTTCGTTGAATTTGTAATCGTGTGATAATGAACTCAATTTGAAATTATCACAAAAAACTAATGTACTAATTGACTATAAAATAGATGATTCCTGTAATTTCATTCGTGCATAACTCGTAATCTCCTTCTATCAGCATTTTTTATTATAAAAATTTTGTACTCGCATATGTCCAACTTTTGAGTTATGAGAGGCTTATATTTTTTGTGAACACACTCCTTTGGAAAAAATGTTTAGCTTTGCTAATTATTTTGATTTCAATCTATATAAATAACCTTTGTGCAAAATTTACTGTTACAAAATTTTTTGTACTAGATAAGCTTTAATATGGTAATAATTCGATTTAATATTGGAAAAAGGAAACTAGAAATATACCCACCTATTGTAGTGTGAATAATTCTACCAGTCTTGATTGTATGCCATCCTTTCTTGATGCAGACGTCACATACCAAGCCGAACAGGAATGAACAAACCCACATAGCAATATATGGCAGAGCCGTCAGTGTACCAGTGGTCGCAATGTTGTACTTGAGCACATCGTGGGAGTACTTTGGAAGATCCGTCACCATTGTGTAGTAGCCCCAATCATGACCGACCTGTGTATTTCAACAGTGTAGCATTAGTATACTTATTTTAATCTATGAACATTTAAACTTTAAATTAAAGTTTTTTTTTAATGTATTTTATGTTTACATTTTCATATTTTGTAAGATTTATATCTCTTCACGTATTTGAAGTTTTCTATACACATGTCTAGTTATAAGTTTATATTTAACATTAGTATAGAAAAGTTGGTAGGCTAAAAGGAAAAGGCTAAGCCAACTTTACTCAAAGGAAATGCGTTTAAAAGTTAAACTGTTTTCAAAAGCTTTTAAACTTATTTACTTCAGTTGGAAATGGAACCAACAAAGAAGCAAAAATGGCAATGATCGATAGAATCAATAGATAAAATATAATCTATGTAGTGAATATAATACATAATTTTTTTTTTACTAAACCTTTAAAAATAAACGGACGTTTGGATATTTGGTTCAATTGCAATCATCCTTAAATGACTTAACACATGTAAATAAATTTTGGCATATAAATATAATCCTAAAATACTCGTATAAGTCCGACCAAATGTAATTAAAAATTTGTATTTCTCGCTTGCTTGGACTAAATTGGAAACGCATTTAATTTAAACTGAGTGATGCAGGTTCAAATTCCGTCAGTCAAACCATCAGGAGGATACAAATTTTAACCTAGTATCTTAAATCATCATGTACTGGATTTATACTTAGGATATTTTAGTAAATAGAGACGTGGCATGTAATTAGAATTATAATGTTATACCTAAATATCCTCATTAGTTATGAGTCCTACGTGTGAACCGGCTTCGAGTTGACAATAAGATATCATTTTACTGCCGAGTCAAGGTTTTATAGGAGTATGCCGATCGTCGATATACAATTACATTTTATAACATACAATATAGTTACTAATATTGTTATAGATTTGTAATTATTACTTTTATTTATTCAACCGAAAGTAATTCAAACTATTTTTTTAACTAAGAATTGGTTAATATGCTATTTTTGTCTTTCTGGTGTTTTTGCCGATAAGCAGATTTGCTTATATATATATATTTTGTATTTTTGATTTTAAAAGGTGAAATATGGTAGTAATATTACTAAGTATAAAGATAAGGAAATTATAATCTTAGGTTTATTAAAGTATTTAGGATACCTAGGTTATACAAGAAGACTTATTTTGTAAGAGACTTGGGGATGCCATCACCTATAGACATAAGCAGCACCATGGTCATCACAGAATACTCTATAATACCTATAGTACTTCTAATTTGTTACCTTTCTCAAGTTCCCAAAGATTATGATAGTAGACTTCCGACATAGCAATTAAATATATTGATGTAGGAAACAAAGCTTGGTAGTAATACAGATCTCTTCTTACTTAATTCCTCTCAATCTGTCAGGAGATTAATCGTGGTCATCATCATCATCTCAGACATTATATATCCAATGCTGAACATAGGCCTTCCCCATAGACTGCCATAAGGAATGGTCCTGAGCCACTTGCATCCACTGAATCCCTGCAATGCATTAGAGGTCGTCACTCTATCTAGTGTTGTGGTAAAATCCAAGCAAATTCTCCACTGTACTAACTGATTGAACATCACTCATTCTTCACTAGTACCTAGTGTAAAATTTAAAATTTATATTATTTAAACATAATGGTTTCCACGTTCCACCAACTGTATTCAGTTATATAAAAAAGCTTACAGCAGCACACACGAGCGCCCACACCGGTGCTGATCGTAATATACTCTTCCAGGGCACCGGATCCTTCGCACTCTGGTTCTCGGCAGTTGTGACATTATTGTTCAGGTAAGTCAACTCTTTCTTCGAGATGTACGGATGAGTGTTTGGCGTACTGTAGCACAGAAGACTCTAGAATAGTAACAGAGGTGATGTGTTTATTATTTTTTATACTTTGTATAATTAGCAGTGATAATAAAAGCAATTAATTTGCGGTCTATAAAAAACTAAGTACGTAAGAGTTTTGTAAATTGTATCAGATCAACTAACTTATAAGGTAATAAAAATTTGGTAAAAATATCTAGGTCGCTCTAAAATGTTTTGACTTATTTATACTAGCGAAGGTACTTCTAATAATAATTTCTAATTGACGAATTGAAACAATATTTATAAGCAGCTTCCAAAAGCAATGAAAAAGAGGGTGTTCTCAATACGTCTGTATTTTTTATCTCTATATTACGTAATATCTTTTCGAATTCTAACCGATTTTGATAATTAATATTGTAATCAATTTTTTTTACTTATGGAATACTACTGCCACTGTCGTGCTTTCTGCCATTTTTAGATTTATTTTAGATTTTGGTATGTTCGACGAAATATTGCCCACATTTCGTCGTGTGTTATATTTACAAATGTTTTTTATACAATGTAACTTAATGGTAATAAACTGTATTGCTCAGAGATGACAAAACCTTTAAATTGCTAATCAAAGGTAAAGAAGTCACTGTTTCTATAGATAGGTTAAAACCCGCCTACATTTTAAACGATCACACTACACTTAACAACCAAGACACGAACAATCCTGTAGCTAGGACTACCCGTTCTGGACGTCGTGTCCGATTTCCAGATTTCTATCGCCCTTAACCAGGTCTCATGGGGGGGAGTGATGTAGGCTACCAACCTCTTTCAAACCTACATAGTTAGAGAAAAAGAAATAGTGACGTTCTTGACAATCTTCTTGTCTTAGCAATTTTACGGAACTATATTTTGTATCGCGACTTATTATATCTGGAATTATTTACTGTAAATATTATTAATTATACAATCTCGTACTAAATCTTTCTTTCTTTCACTCCTTCTGAATTTATATATATAAATATCATTAAGCCCACATTTCTACATCTCTACAAAACAAGAAATATCTCTGACTGCTCTAATAGTCTAATAATAATAATAATAGTCTTGAGTATCTATTTTATTTTCCTAAAATTATATGTCCCCCAAAATGGTTTCAAGTTTGTCCTTTCCATCCATCAATAATGTAATGAACATAACAAATAGCCATTACTTCGACTATTACAATAACATTACAAATATATAATGCATTGTACTTCATTATGTATTTCTATGTTGGCATAATTCATGGCTTGAATGAAGATATCTGTTAATAAAATGTACGTTGCTCTTAGTAACGTAAATTCTTCTTATCGATTCTTCGCTGAGGGTATCCTTGAACTATTTATACGTAGGTATGTACTTATAATTAAATAAAGTATACTTATTCTGTTGCTATTAAAAACAAATTTCGATAAATTATTTACGTAGTAAACGATGATCTTTTATCACCAAGTGTGGTACATTATATAAATAATAATACAATAAAACAACACAAAAATCTAAACATATGCCTATTATAAACTACAAAAAATCAGTAAATAATAAAAAAAAAAGAAAAACAAACAGCATACGAAACACTGGTCAATAAATATCTATCAATTATTATTTAAAAGTTTCAGCGAGCATTTAATTGTTATCTTAAATTGATCCAGTTGAATTGTTTGTTATTTAATCTATTTTTTATAAATAAAAAAAATATTCTTAGTTGAAATTATGTTTTATGATGTATGTATGTAAAAATATTATTTTCATATTAATACGAAAGGTTATTGACACTTAATGAAACTTTGAACTCATATTGATAATATGCCAAAAATACTTTTGCACGCACTTTTAATCGAAATGTGACAATTTATGAAAGAATATTCATAAGTGCTTTTTATGCATAATTTTAACTTTATTAATATGTACTTGGTTCAGCGAATTATATTTTTTTATGCGACTTAGAATGGTAAACAAGCTGATAGCCAACCTGATAGAATGTGGTAACGTCGCCTGTATACATGAGCAGTACCATGGACATAACAGAATAAACTGTTTCGCCCATGACACCCCCCCCCCCCATGTATTACATGTTGCCATGCAAACATATCTGTTTCACGGTAGAAACACGAGTGGGACAGAAGTACCCAAATAAACGACTTTTGTACAAAATCTCCCTCTGGCAAAAATATCTTTTTTATACATATTTAATTTACAATTATTTTATATGACTAGAAATAAATATAGAAAGTCCATGCGAGATCTGATTCCCAGCGATATTCCAGTATCTAATTCCTTGTAGAAAATTTTATAAATAAACCTATTAGTTTTTGCTGTGCATCAATAAAGTCGATCAGAAAATTGCCGATAGATAAGTAACTTGAGTGTTCTTTTCAAATATATATATATTAGATTTTTATATGTTTTTATGTAGAAAAACTAATAAATACAGGTGAACGTAACGAACGCATACCGATTAAACATAAAGTAAATCTTCTTTAAATAAAATTGTAAACAAAATCTATTATATAATATATAGTGCTATAATGTAAATTTATAACTTTACTTTTAAGAAAATAAGTGATAAATATATAATGACTTACCCACAGTATAAACCATAATATTCCAAATCCACCAAAGAAATAGAACACATAGGCCCAATCTCTTCCGTCCGCTAGCAGAATGCCAGACATGAAGGAACCGAAAATGTTCCCAATTTGAGCGCCACCAAATACAAGAGCTCCCTGGAATGATCTTTCGTGTGGAGGTACCCATCGCGCCAACATTATCATAAGAGCAGGCATTGTTGGACCCTGTTAAAATATCATCGATTTAGAAATTTGGATATTTTTTTTTATTGGATGAAAATGAAATGGTAACCCTGCCTGCGCTAACGGGATACGCTAGCGGGGCACTAGTGAAGGGTGATCGATGAGAATGAAAACAGGCCAGTTAGCCCATCATGATGAATTCATCTGGAATTAATCATAATATTTTCCAGGGGGAACCACGAGGAGGTCGACCTGGTTAGGTATATTGCTAGCAATGGGATTCTTAGTCTCCATTACTAACAATCCCTTTCCCCCCAGAAATTTGGATAGTACTATTTAAAGTTACATTATTAAAGAGTCAAACTTTGTAATATAATATCGGCGTGTTATAAAAAAAACCGTATCAAGTATAGGCAAATATTGCATTAAAAAATGCTCACTACATATCACAAACATAATAACTCATATTACGAACACAATACGAGTCATAATTGCTTACATTTATTCATATAGGAGCGATTAGGTATCATATACGTATAAAAAGATATACTGTATTCTAGAGTACCAGTATAGTATATATATTATAATGTAATACAGAAACTAGAGTTCACTCTTGAAAATACCATCAGAAAAGAAGTGACAACAGCGATAGCAATTTAATAATCAAGTTTGCACTTTAATAATCAAATTTGCATAATTGATTTTTGTATCTACTGAGTCTTTATTAGAATATCAACACTCCCATGATTATAATCGATTTAACAATGTTGTTTTATTAAATCTTTACTATAGTTATAACGTGAGGTAACTTTTTTATTTGTTAATAATTTCGTAAGTTTATATTTTAGCGTAATAACTACCGACCACACGATCAAATTACACGTAAATTAAACCGGTAGTATACTACAATATACTATAATATAATATATTAAAATATTTGTGTTTTTTGATTGTTATTTTTGGCACATTAATGGCTCAACCAATTGTTAACTAATTAATAAAGTTATTAAACGGAGAAAGATTATAGGATACCTATGTATACGGCTTGGTAATTTATGAATAAATTATGTCAGGCTCACACTCGCTTCGTAGTCGCTCATAACTAAGGATCACGAATTGATCCCGAAACTAGTCAAGCTTTCTCGATCTCATTACATATAAGTTAAGCCGATAGTTATTACATTAAAATAAATTACCTGTTTTCGTAAGTTATTTATAATGCTCTTTTGCAAAAGTAACTATTACTAAAGATTAAGGTGCATTTGATGCAAAGCAGTAACTATTTATTGACATAAATAACACAAATGACATCATCACACATTTTATTGCTTTAGATCGAAATAATATTATATGCACTATTGGTTCAGTACACAGATAAGAACCTGATAATTTAAATGGAACTTTAACTATTTACAAATTAAAAGTTTCGCCCATTTCTAAAACATAAATATTTACAAAAACGAGCATTTTCACGAAACGAGTATTGAAATCTGATCAAATAATAATTGAAAAAAAAAATTAAAGACGGGATCGATCTTTATCTTAAGTTTCATTAAAAACAAACATTCAAACAAACAAACTTTCATATTTTGTAATAGGAGTATAAGTAGAATAATAATACAATAAATTGTCCTAAATTTGTGGTTACTGACTATATTTTTTATTTTTATAACTATTTAAATCATGCATATAAAATTAATACTGATATTTACCTCCCCCATTCCTTGTAAAACTCGAAGTATGAACAGCCACGTGGCTCCGCCTACCCTAATCACTATGGGAGTGAGGAAAGTGAATAACGCCGTACTCAATAATCCTACTCCCAAGGTCCATTTACCTCCAAATTTCTCGGCTAAGTAACCACCGGGCACTTGAGTGGCTGCATATCCATAGTAAAAACCACTTAATATAAGACCCTGAGTTGACTGATCCCAATCGAAAATTGCGTACTGAAACAGAAAAAAATATAGAATAAACCTATGACAATTTAATTATTTTATTATATTTATCCTCTTAAACAGTTGTTTTGACTTCATCCAGATGTCCTTATCAGGGTCAGTAAGGTGCTTACGATGCAGCGTCTCACCTTGGACCAAGTTCCGGATGAAGTCAAAACAATTATCGGAAATATCGTAGTAAGTTCATTAAACATAAAAATTAAAAGATTTAAAAATATTAAATTTATCTATTGAAATAATAAAAATGTCTATACTTAAAGACCTCTAATTATTTAGTTTGATTTCTAGTTTTTGTTATATAAATTCATTAGCAAGCAAGATAAATATTATATTAAAAAACAATCACTGCTGAATTATTTTTTTAATGAACCAGTTCTTATGAATACGAGTCAAACTTTACTTAATAGATTTATTTAATAGATCATTAGCAGACGGACAATATCTTAGAAGTACGTTACACTAAGTCTATGGAAAGTACTATCTCATAATAGACCAAACAGATTAATAGAGAGATTACTGTTTTTATTTTTATTACCTAATTGCTATAAAGAAAGGTAATATCTTCGAATATTATAATTATATGTCAGTGTACTTGGTGCAACATTTCCATCCCATTTAATAAAGTCTATCAAATATTATAAGCTGCCTAAACATATTGATATTTTAATTAAATAAGGTGTAGATAACAATAGTACATATTAAATATGCTGTTGTCATATAACTTATACCGCCTTTAATATAATATTTTTCCACTTTTAATATTTAAAATGAAATAACTTCTATTCACAACACTTGTTCTTTTTGGACTTGGCGTAAAGACGGAGGATTGCTTTTCCCTTTTGTATCTTCTAAATTAGTAAACTGCTAGGATTAGGTAAGCATTTCTCTTAATAAAATATTTCATCATCATCATCAACATTATCATTATTGCCTTCCTTTGTCCTATTATTTAGGATCAGCGTAGGGCGTATATTGCTAAAATATTTGTTTCTGTTATATTTAGATTGATTTAATAGTAGTTAACACTTTAATTAAAGAATCATGTGAGTGGTGTTAATTGACCTTTATTGTGTTCTCTTAAAACAGAAAGCTTCCCATGACTGGTAATTAAAACGTTGTCATCATGTAAATATATGTCAGGGTCACAAATTGTAACTAGTAAAAGGAATAACGCCATTGAACTAAATTCATAGGTAGTTAAAATACCTATTAAAATATAACTACCTATTTCCTTTTATGTCATGTACAAAAATTGTATAATTGCTCATCTGCGTAAATTCAACATTAAGTTGTTCCCATAATGTGTACATCCTGTATAAATTTAAAGAATGTACTAGTAAATTAAATTTTTTTGGCATTCATGTGTACTTTGTAGATACGCAATAAAATTATTCGGATGCTGGAAACTGGAATAGTGCCTACAATTTATAACGAGTAATACAAATTTTAACATAATCGCAGCGTTATATTTATTCTATTTAGAATTAATAAATAGATTATTAGCTACTTTTTTATTGAATGTCGCAAGTGTGCATAAATATATAAAAATTAATGATTATAATTATTAGTCGTAAATATTATTGTTGGACCTTAGCTAATATCATTGCAATTTTTTTTTTAATTGAAATATATTAAATCGCACAATTATCATCTTTTTTTATATTACTTTGAATGGCAAACAAGCTGACGGTTGACCTGAAAGAAAGTGGTAACCGTCGCCTATAGACATAAGCAGTATATGGACATAAAAGAGTATACTGTATCGCCCATGATACCTTTCATGCGTTGTACTTCCTGAGAACTCAGGTATTATTCCTCTGTATCCGGTAAATTCACTGCCATATCTCACCCTACAAACCGAAACATAGCCATGCAAACACAGTTGCTTCACAGTTGAAACACGAATGAGACAGAGGTGCCCAAGCAAACGACTTTTGTACAAAGTCTTCCTCTTTATAACTATTATCAACTAGACGTTAACATTCGACTTTTTTATAACTATTACCTCACGAAACTGGTTTGAATTTACCAAAAAAAAAGTGTAATATATCAAGTTTTATTTAATTTTACAACTCGAATTAATTTCCATGTAACAATTTAATTACGTATTGAGTTAAACTATTAAGCCTAGAACAGAATATAAAATTAACATAAAATGTATCTCATAACTTACCGGTTTTTCAGCAACTATTGTCGTAACATTATTAATAACATCATCACTAGGGCAAGCATTTTCATCAACATGGGCTTTTGAAGTTTTATTCAATCGTACCATCTGAGTAATAGCTAAATTAAGACATACTCGCATTGTATACGCATTACAGACTCCAAGCAAACCCATAACACCTAATACATACCGCTGTGGAATGACACAACCTGAAATGAATAAAAGTAATGTAGAAATACGTTTTTTTGGTAACGTACGGGAATACTTCAATTTCTGATATTAATTAGCTCTTAGAGTGCTCCTTGAAATGGTCTGTCTATGTTATTCTAAAGTCAAAACATAGCCCTTATCGTAAGTGATTTTATGCGATCATTTTTGACACATTTTTTATTTATTAATTTCTTTCATTAACAAAATTAACCTTTAAGAGATATATTTTTTTATATTTAAATTAGTTTTATTGCAGGAATGATTATATAATGACTAATTTATTTATTTTATCCACAGGTATTGTAAAAAGCATGATGGAAAATCCTATTAATTAGTGAGCAATGTAATTATGACAAAGAAGAAGAATTAATGAGTGTTAATAATTACTATTTAATATACGTAAAGTTCTAATCAGTCATCTTTTCTTCGTTCAACTGGCGTTACAATACCCAAAGGATTCTTTCTGTCAAGATTGTTACGACTCGTTACTCTTGTGTATTACAATGTTACTAATATAACAATAAAATGGTCATTCAACTACAGTTGTGCGGAATAACAGTTCGCCCTGGAGGAAAACTAAAATAAATTTCTCGCATTAGTTACGCAACTTTTTTTTTTAATATTATATTAAGCATGCTTACTATCTTCAAGATACCTAATTTATGGTGCAGAACTACCTATCCTTATAATCTCTTAGATCTCCTTCATTCTACTATAATTATATGTATAATAGTATTGTATATTTATATATTTATGTATGTATATAATTGTGCTTATTTATATATGTTAAGCTTTACATTTATTATTTTTAATGCGCTACCTACCCATTTATTCTTCTACCCAAAGTTTGGAAGAGATTGTTTAGCAATACCACCTTTTGTACTACTCTATGCTTATTGAAAATCCTTCAATAAGTCCTGTGATATCAGTGCAACAAAGTGATAAATAAATAAGTAAAAAACAACAGCTTAATTCCCAAAGGACTAAAGGAAAATGAGAAGCAAATGTTAGGGATATTGTAACTATGCGATATACATATGTTATTACTAGTACTCGTAGGTATTTTGTTACCGTATTTTAACTTCAAAACTGTGCACTGAGATTTAACAGTTCCACAATTTAAAAAACGTACTATATAAAATCAATGTTAGTGCTTGACGCGATTCTGGTCTAATACTATTTGGACTGTAAATGTATCTTATTTTTAAATTATATCAATAGTATAAGTAAACATATTATTGTTGTATCGGCCGTTAACTAACCACTATTAAACGTAACCTTCCCCATAAATTTTGCCAGTAGTTGCCACGCTTGGCAGGGTTGGCAACCGCAGTTTGGCTTTTGGTGATGTTTTAAGAGGGACTCTGCTACCCATCCCTCCAGCAAAAATATTATAAAAATATGAAAAATACAATTCAATACAATAATTTACTTCTCTTTTCATTTAAGAGTTCCTCTTATCGGTGCAACTAATTCATGCATCTTCTTCCAGCCAGTTCTATCCCAGGCCATATCCTAAACCTCCCTATACGACATGACATCTAGTGTTTCTTTTAATAATTATTGTGCGATAATTATGCATCTTTATTAATAACAAAGATAGTTTTATGTGATTGCAAAAAGAGGAATTTCGCAATTCGGTTATATTTTTTTTTGTATATATTATACAATATCTTTACAATAAATTAATTAAAATTCCAAAACAAATTTTGTTAAATGAAATTTATTAATATTTAATATTATTTAAGAAGTGCTGTGTTAGACACGAATATGTACAAGAAAACTCAATCAACGATAACTGATAACTATGTAAAGAATATTTGCTTTGTTGTAAGATAGGTTAGTTATATTGCAAGTCAATGAACTCTTCTGTACGCCAGTGACGTAGAAGTTGCATCAAATACAATGCAAATCTAGAATACAGGTTCCAAGCATGGGAAGTCTAGTGTGGGAAGCTTTTGACCCACTTTTGTGTTCAATGAGTTTTGCTATGGGTGTTGTTATAATTGTATATTAAATTTGTCATATGTATAATATTGGATCTGATACGTCGTATAAAAGATGTTAATAGGATCATTTGGAAGATACGTTTAGATTTTTTACTAATTTCAATTAAATAGTATTTCATGATAATTTCAACAATACTTAATTATTAAATTCTCTCTTGAATCAGCCTATAGCTGAACTGGTCAACAGGGTAATAATATTAACGTGCATAAATAGTAACATATCCTATAAGGAATGAAATGTATTAAAACGTATTAAACAGCAATGCAAGAGTCAAATTCATATAACTCTTTCATTGTTGCATATAATATGCGTTATTACGTATATTCATATATGAGTCTTTTAATAACTTATTGCAATAATTGAAACACACAGAGAAATACGTTATTACTTTTGCCTGCCTGTATTATAATTAACAAAGTAGGAAAAATATGCACTCGTATAAGTCTTTTCATTATTGTGAATGTCCTTCTTTCATTGTGAATACAAAGTGTCGACATTGTACCTTTTATAAAAAAAATCATAAAGGTGTCATTTACTAGTACTTTTATGTGCATATTACATAGTATATTAATATATTATATAGTTATATATTAATTCTTTTTCATTCGATAGATAGTGTGTTGGAAGGAATATTAGGCATCTGGTAATTAGACCAGCTCCCCGATACACTGGCTTACTGTGTAGAAATGGATGGATAGAAATATTAGTTTTAGTCACATACATTATATACATTTAGTCAAAATTTAAATCGCTTTTTTCTAAAAACTTAAAATATATGCTAATGCGATTTTTATTATAGATATGCACTGTCTCTAACTCATAAATGTAATATAACGTACTGAAAAAGTGAAACTGACCGGCAAATGTTTTGCCCCTTATCGTCACCTACCGGGTCCAGAAACAACAATACTGGCTCCAAAAATTTCATACGGTTATTTAATTAACGGTTGGACGGTTCCGTAGATTTGCGTAACAAGAAATTTATAAAACCTATTAAGATTATATCATTCGTGGCAAAATATACAACTAATGAATATTAATTATGTTATTGGAATAAAAAAAAAATCTTTAAAATAAACAATGTAATAAACTAAAAAATGATAAATCTATTACCAGCATCATTTAAGGTAGAAATAGCGATGTTAACGACAGTCGTTAGCAAACTACGCGCTTATCTTGTTACAAGAAAGATTGGTCTTACTTTGTCCATCGGGTTTCTACCCGATAGATGAAGAGCTGCCACCAAACTAAATATTCTGTCAACGATCAAAATGCCCCAATAAAGAAAGCTTAGAAAATATTCCTTGGAAGCAGCATTTCTGGTAGTCACGACCCTCATGTTTGCCTGTCAGGTCGACCTCCCCGTGGTCCCCTCTGGAAATCATCGTGCTGAATTGCAGGTACATTCATCACGATTGGCTAACTGACCTGCTTTTTCATTCTCAGTTATCAATCTTCACTGGTGATCCGTCAGCATATACCATTAGCACAGGCGGGGTTACCATTCCATTTTCATCTATTAAAAAAAGACCCTCATGTTTGAGGAATCGACTAAGAAGAAGCAGAAATTTATTTTTGACATAAAAACGTGAAAAGTGTTACAATGACTTATTTGTTTCTTGTGTGATATTCCGTGATATTCATAATATTGTTTGTATTTATATATTACCATATGCATACCATACCATAATATATATTAGCATCCTGTTTTGCACATCCTAATCTCGAGCAGAGTAAACACTTTGTCTAGAATAAACTTGTGATTATTATTATTTTATCTAGAACTGTTGTGGCAACAATTGCTGTAATTGTAGAGATTGCAATACATGCTTGTTAAGCATAATAATATCTTACACAAGATTATATAAATAAGCGTGTTGTAGTTAAGTGATAGCAGATTGTAACTTATTGTTTCCACGGTATACTCGTATCTAATCGACTATCAATATTTTGGATCGTTCTCATTGAGTCGTTTTATTCATAAGTCACCATGTTAGGCAAGCAAATTGATTATAATGGAATAGAAGAGACGATTATAACAGGATCTTAGCGGAATTTGAAGGTAAGGAGGAGCATTACAATTTAGAAGATTGTAGAATAACAATTGTATCATACCGGTTTCTTGGCAAAATGTTTGGCCTAGTAACGGTGTTTTGTTATCATCACCGGAATAAGCTAACCACCAAGTCCGCAACTATACCAGTAAATGCCTAAGTGTTTATTTATAATGTGACTTATTTATTTATATTATATATAACAACTTTTGTGGTCTAGTGGCTAAACATACCGCTTTACCTTTGGACGGTCGCAACTTCGATCTCTGTATAATACAAACATGTATGTACTTGAGTATTTTTTTAGTAATAATCTGAGTGTTTCTATGTAAACTATATATTTATAATATTTAAATATGTCTATCAATCCTCTAGTACTCATACTACAAGATTTGTTTAGTTTGGGTCTAGGCATGGCATAAGCATCTGTGTCATCATCATCTTCCTACCCTTATCCCAATAATTATTTGGAGTCGGCGTAATATAGTTTTATCCATATTACAAAAGGATTTAGCTTATAGTTTTAGACCGGCCGCCTGCCTGACGTCAACCCTCTTTGGGAATAAGCATAGAATAAGCATCTGTGTAATACGAGTAATGCAGTGGTATTTATTACTATTGTTTATTTATTTCGTATAAATCATTAAACTGTCTACTTACATGATCTTAAAGTTCTAGTCAGTGCATTATCGACTCTCCTTGATTGTGGTGCTGTTTTTTGTCCGAGCAAATTGTGCGCCTGAGCAGGCGCTTCGCGATCCTCCATTTTTTTTAATTAAATGCAATAAATATTTATTGAACACGTTAATATCACTTCTTATTATCAGTCTGAAAAAAAAAGATATAATATTTATTAATTATTTATTCAGCAGTTTCCTCCAATTTGCCAGTACATGAACCGGTACACTACATTATGTGTGTTACGTTATATTACGCAAAATTTTTACCATTGTGTGATCCGGCTTTGTTGATTTTTTTTTTATTTTAATAGTATAATCTTACTTTGATTCTGCATCTACTTTTTTTTCAATGAAGTTGATAAGTTTTTGTGTATTGTACTGTTTTTTTTTTATTTTAATTTAAAATGCGTCATTAGATTGCAATTTATATTTTTTACAGTTTGAAGTTTGCGTACAGTTTGCATTGAAGTGATCATAATATAAAAACAAAACACTTCTTTATTCTTATCTTATCTGCATCAAGTTTAGCGCCAACGTTATTATAGAACACTCTTTTTGTAGTATATTGAAAATATATGTTATCATTACATTGAATTACACTGAGAAATGCAACCTGAGACTCTTCAAGTCGATGGTGAATAGGTATTTTCGGGGTAAGCGCTTCTTATCCTAGATGTTATCATCGCTAACTCTCAGGTAAGGTAATATCAAACGCAAACCTGTCTTATAATAAAATGAACTCTATAATATCAAAGAAATATAAAAAAGAAAATAATGAAAAACTAAATTAAAATAGTCATGCTGAGTGTATAATTTTTTGCGGACAATATCCTACCATTATCGACTTTTGTACTCTGTTAGTCTAATTAATAATTACCATTAAGTAATTAATTAATTAATGTAATTTTATGAAACCTATTTATCTATTAATTAATTTATTAGGAACATCATTGTTATAATTTGTCATATATGATACATTTGAATAAGCATAACGTTTAACATTACATGTGTCAGCATATCGAATTTTTTATTGTAAGTAACAGTAAGTAGAGATATTATAAACACTACTTAATGGAATTTAATTCAAATTTTATATGCTCATCACAATTATAATCTTAAGTGAATTATTTACAATTCTCTTTTGCATTTTGTAAAGAAAATTTAATCATCAGTATAACCACTTCAAATTAAGTGCAGCACCATTTACTACTATCAGAAAAATATCCATGAAAATGTTTCTGTATCAGATTAAGACACAAAACTTGAATTGTAAAACACATAATAATATACTCACATATTAAAACTATACTTAAAAATTATCAGGCACTAATTACTGTAACGCACTCCACTAACCCACATTTTATAAATGTATAAAAAACAATCACACATGCAAACTATCGTTGCCAATCACAGACTGGCATGCGCACGAGTTTACTTACTCATTTATAAGTATCTATCAATTTTATTGTATGTATATGCGTCCGAACAAAATGCGTGTTTCCAACAGAGCGGATAAATGGCGAATATTGTCATCTGGTGTATATGTTACCCACGCTGGTTACATAGGTACCAAAACCACGAGGTAGTTAGCCTTGAATCGTATAAAGGCCACTACACACTCGAGTGATTTGCCATATTACAAAGTACATGATACCACTTTAATTATAGTATTGTTTATTATTTAAAAAAAAAAATATTTATGTAGTAAATTAGTTTGTAAAGTATTCGAGCTATTTGCTTTTATATGTTATTCTTTTAATAAAAGTGAATCTAGACTATTCTACAGTGTTTCTACTTGAACAGTTTCTATTCCGTAACATTACGATAATACATTTCACTAAAAATAACTTTCTTATATCTTATCTAAATATTATATCTTATATCTATAAACATTGATTGATAAAGATCTACTTGTACTAACATTAGTTTTCCATTTTATATTGAACTGTATAAGATAGTGGTAGATAGATAATGGATACTCGAGTGCACATTTTTTATATTTTTACCAAATTATACAATCTTTAGTAAATTGCTTAATCACAATGTTTGCAGAGTAGATATCGAATCGGTTAATTAATTATATTTAAAAAAACTATATATAGTTATATGAGGCATATATGAGGAGGCAAATTATATATGAGGTTAGAATTAAAATATTGATTTTGTAGAGTGATTTTGTATTTTGTCGTATATAACACGATATTATTGTCGACACTAAATATCTTTATACAAAACTTGTTTATTATATTTTGTTTTTAGATAAAATTGCATCATGATATATCATATTATTGTAAATTAGAATAATCTCTAATAAAAACTGGATTAAAATTTAAAAACCTTTTTCTCTTGAGAAAAGCTCTTTTTCTTTAAAATATTTCTAGATTTAAAAATATTATGTAAGTTAAGTCTGTCTCTACCTTTACAACTGTTGAAGTATTGATACCAGTTATATGGTTTAATGCTATTACAAAAGTTGCGCCCGCGCTAAGCTTCGAAGTGGTTCTGACGAAGCGCATATTATAATTTTAAAATTCTTTTATCCTTACTTGGCAAGTAAGTAATAAATTAAGTTTAAATGTAACATCTAAACTAAGCCAAAGCGGAACACATGTTTCGATTTTGAATATGATTTATGTTTAGCTTTATCATTAATATTCCTATGGAACAGGCATGGTAATATTATTAATATTTATTACAAATAACATAATGGACATAAATAGTATCACAGACATTTAAAAAATCACAATAATGTGCATAATACACATGGGGCGTTGCTATTTTAGATAACTCCATGTACTGTAACTTCACTGCTATTATCCATCCTTTAAAATCCATGCATATATATGATCAACTGTCTACCCCGTAAAGGATCTATCTTTAACTTAGCGAATTTTTATTTAAAAATACGTAATCTTGTTTTATTAAATATTTTTTATCTATAAATATTGCATACACGCTCACAGTGTACTGGTGTTCCCCATCACACATCATAAAGACCGCAATGATAAAATGATGTTAAAAATAGCATAATATTACGATTTTGTAGCTAAAAATAACATCAACAATAATTAACTAAATCGTTATGTAAATCGTTAATATAAATACTCATGACCTACATTGAGAGAGCATTTATAAGACGAACTGCACAAATGAATGAATCGAGTAACTATCTGATAACAATAGTATATTTACTTATGGAGAAAAGTGACCGTTTATGTGAATTCTGGGAACTATGCTTTCTTCCGAGTGATGTATAGTGCTTTGTTGTGATACAACATTCATCATCATTATCATATCAACTTTTAACTGTCCACTGCTAAACATAAGGCTCTCGCAAGGCGGGTTTTGCCAGTAGTTGCCATACTTAGCAGGCAGATTGGCAACCGTAGTTAGGCTTTGGAAATGTTTTAAGAGAGACGCTGCTGCCCATCCCTCGCCCTCTCTTAGTCGCCTCTTACAGCAGAAAGTAAGGGACCTATTCTATGCCGGAACCACACGGGAAACATATAACATTAGTAATTTTTTTATAAGTACGGAATTACACTTATGCATCGCTATTCCTCAGGACTGAAACATTATACCCATCTATTGTTACTGTCATGTACACTATTATGACTATTCAAGCCATATTAACGAAATACAAGTACAGCTGAAGTTCGAAAAATACAGAGGTGCCTAAGTTATGCCTAAGTAGATTATTTTTGTTCAAAGTCCTCCTTCGTTTTGTTCTAATTTGACTATAAAGAATTTATAAACAACTAGCTTCTACCCGCAACTTTGTCGCGTGATCGGGATATATTTACTGGCCGAGATAAAAAGTAGCCTCTATCCTACTCCGTCCCGTATAGTACGTATATAACAAATTTCATAGTAATTGATTAAAGCGTTTAGGTACTATAAGGTAACAAACAATGTCACTTTCACATTTATAATATAATAAGGATTGATTTATTAATTTCATGATTTATATTAAAGTCGTAACAACTATTTACATTCCCAGTATTTTCAAATATATAATTTAATTTATCGGATAATACATTATTATTAATATCGGAAACATTTTCTCTGATTATCTACATTTTTAATTCTCGGTGACTTTTTAAGTTTAAACTACAGCAAACAGTGACCCAAGCAGGCTATTGCATGTCTAACTTAGCTAATGATTGATGCCGAAACTAAGAAATATGTAATTACAAAGAACTGATAAAAATATGAACTAATAATAATAAATTGGATGGTTAAAAAGCCGCTTTATTAAAATTATAACACAATCCATTTCATATAAATTGCCTAGTTTTGCAAGCATCTCAAGATTTTAACGCACTTAATGTAGTTTTATCAGCGGATGATACGGAATAAATAACATTAGAATTTGTATAAAGGGGGTCTTTAACTCCTGATCCCAAATCTATTGCACAGGAAATAGTAACATTATGGTGAATAAGTAATTTACTAGTAAAATATTTAATTTTCATATAAACTGAGGTAAATCAATGCTTACATCGTTTATCTTTTTATATGTCTATGCGGAGGACCTTTAAAACAAATATACTATATTTTTAGCCATATCTAATATAGATAAACAGATAGTCTATCTATCTAGGAAATAAACTATAACAATAAACAAAAACTTAATAAGATAAGTAAATAGTGAATACCATGTTTAACCGATTACAGTGACCAACCAATTTACATACAACATGTATGCGTCAAAACAGAATACAAATGTCTTGGACTGAGACCTTCGTTGCTTTGGTCAGTTATATAGTACATGTATTAATTATATAGATATCACATTTAAATTTATAAACGCGAAAACGTAATCCATAAAACGGCCAATCAACTCTACGCTCTACTTCGTTAAGCGTCTTTGTAGTATGAATTGAGTTGTGACCTTAAAAACAATTCGATGTATGTAACGTACAATTCTATGAATAGTAATTATATAAACATTAGCTACTGTAATCAACAATAACCACGTTAACTAGACATATTCTATTAATACTTACAATGGCAAACACGTTGACAGTTCACGAGATGGAAGGTAGTAAGCAATGCCATAGGCCATCTATTGTTGCCTCTTTGCTTCTTGTAATTAAGATTATTACCAGAAGGAAACTACAAAAGTCGATTGCTTGGGTACCTCTGTCCCATTCGTGTTTCAACCATTTGTATTTGCATGGCTGCGTTTGGGTTTGAAAGGTGGGATATAGCGGGAATTTACTGAGTACAGAGGAATAATACATGAGTCCTCAAGAATGGCAACGCATGGGGGGTATCATGGGCGAAACAGTATACTCTATTATGTCCATGGTACTGCTATGTTTATAGGCGACGGTTACCACTTTCCATCAGGTGGGCCGTCAGCTTCTTTGGCATGTAAGTTGTATAAAAAAAGATATTTTTTTGTGTACATATTGTTTTCTTATGGAATCTGTATCATTATTTTAGGAGAACATTATAGAGTTTTTCATTCAATCATTCGTCGCCTATAGATGTTCACAGCATCATGGATGTCACAGAATATACTGTAATGACCATAGCACTCCTCATACGTTGCCATTCCTAAGAACTATGGTGCTATTCATCTGTACCGTGTAATTTCACCTTCATATCCCACCCTTCAAATGGAAACTCATCCATGCGAACACAGTTATTTAACAGCAGAAATATGGGTACAATATATTTATTATTTTTTATTTCAATATTTATTTAAATTTCAGTGCACAATTATATAAATAAGTATACATATGGTGGACTTAACACCAAATGGCGTTCTCTACCCGTCAACCAGAAAATTAAATGGGTAATGCATTTACTATTAAAATGTGTACAAATTTACGTAGAATATCGAAAATAAATGCAACTACTAATTAAATTAAATATTGTCACGACCATATATACTTGTATATATATATATATATACGAGTATATATATAGTTATCCATGAAGACTAGATTCTATTTTTGGTTAGGCTATCAATAAGCTATAACAATAACCCAATATCTCTTATTACTTACTGGACACGGGTGTCTTCTCATTGAAATAGGGTATTAGGCTACTATTACCGCGCTGGCCAGACGGCTTGATATGGGATTTTATTTCGAAATTTTCTTCTGTTGGACTAGTATTATGTTTTTTGTACCTTAATCGCTTATTATATCCTAGATATGACCACGATGGTACTAAATTTCATTCAAGTCTGTTTAGTCGTTTAAACATGATTGAGTAAGAAACATTCGAATATCTTTACAATTTTTTTAATATTAATAGGATTAGGTTATATGTTAATAAAAAGTAGAATTTAAGAACCTTATTTATGTCCATACCACCATCATATCAGCCGTTATCTGCTCATTGCTGAAAAGCCTCCCCCATAAACTGTCATACGGAACGGACCATTTCTTATGGCAGTTTACTATTAAGGGAATTCTGCCAAAAGTTGCCATGCGGGTTGGCAACCGTAGTTGATAATGTTTTAAGAGAAACGCTACTGCTCACTCTTCGACCATTAATTTTCCTTAGTTGCCTCTTAACCACGGGAAAGAAAGGGGTGGTCCATTCTATACCGGAACCACACGTTTTTTTTTAATTGTTAAAAGTGTCACGTGTTTAAATAAATTTAATTTATTTCAAGTCTTTTCTTATTTAAGCGTGACTGAATCACATGTACAATGTATATACCTATATAACAAGTTCTGGATCTTAAGACACGTCATTGCATCTCGAGCTGTGTTATGATAATGATAAAATTGATTGATAGCTTTATAAGACGTCTAGACGTGATTTAAAAAAACGAATGACAAGTAAATAAAAACATAGCAATATTCTGTGGACTTTTTACATTTTTAGAAGACATCAAAATTATATTATTATTTTTGTTAGTGGTATTTTTTTATATTTTTTATCGTACAGTAAAAACTAAGCAGTATAAAAATAAAAATCGCTCTTAAAATATGTCCACAATTAAATTATTAAGTAAATTAAATAATAATAATAATACTATACATATTATAACAAAAAAAATTAAATAATGAATTCTTCTATTTTGCAATGACTTTTTCAACAATATTTAAAACATTCATAACATGAAATGATTAATTGTTGCTGAAATATATAATCTGCGCTGTCTTTAAATTTGTGTATAAAACCGTAAAAACTGTGAAACAAAGTGAACGTCCGTTATTCCAACTCGCCTTGCTGGTTTTTTTAATAAGCCATTCAATATAGTCGCTTAACAAATAAAAACGACTCGAATCGTATAATTTGCCCTTTATAATCTCCTTTAAAGGGCTTAACAATGGATTTGTTTCATTATGTTACAAAACCATGGTCAAATACATTATGGTGCTCTACTATGCAATTACGAAATATTTCCCATGTTGCTTCCTCCACACGGCAATGATGTCATATCAGGCGTTGATCTGCGTATTTAATCAACTGTTAAATTCTCTCTGTACAATGTTTCGTCTCCTGTTGTTATATCTACATTATTCAGATCAATGTCACCGCCTATTATAAGCAATATTAAATTGTATGACACATTAATTAATCAAGAGTTCAAAAGTGTTAATTAATATTATCATCAGCATTTTTAGCCGTACGTTGTCCTTTCAATGTCAGATCTAATATTATAAATGTGAAAGTTTTAAGACCTCCATGATACAGTGGTCGGGATGGTTTTTTTGAAAATGCGGTCGTGGATTCAATTCTTCAATTCTTCAATTCAAATTGATTCAAGGCCAACTTAAGAGACGAACTTTACTGTTTGGCTCCAGTCTAAGTATTTTGGGTCGGGCTTCTTAAAACAGAGTATTCTAGCTTGAAGAGCAGGCGATAGTGTTACACATCTAATTGTAAAAATGTTTAAATGTCGGGAGACGGTATCGTGATTTCATGGTATTTATAAACCCTATAAATAGATAGTGTGTTTAGTTTTGACTGATACCAAAACATTTGTGTGTCTATTTAAATTTGAACCAAGGAACTCTCCGGTGGTAAAAAACACAAATACCAAATCCAACCGAGTAATTATAATAGCTCGCTTCTTGGTGTGTTGAATATGAGAAACATATATACGGTCGAATTGAGAAACTTCCTCCTTTTTTTGAAGTCTGTTAAAAATGCCCGGCGTAGTATCCTGTATAATGGCCGATCGAATGGTCAGATTTCTTTAGAAAACACGAACACGTTATTTCAAAGCGGCTCTATAAAGGAGGAAGTTCTGAACGTAACCTACGTGAAATTTCGTCAATTCCCAAACGAATTTCGAAAAATATTTAGCAATTAGTAGGGTTTGCTCTAATTTTTTCAAATTTTTTTTGGAAGTATATATGAAATGGTAACACCACCTATGCTATCAATATACACTGACTGAGTGAGAATGAAGTCAGATGAGTTGGCTCTTCGTAACCAAGTAACCACAATAATTTCAAGAGGGGTCCGCGTGGAGGTCGACCTAGTCGAGCCACTAAACTTCTTTTAATAACAATACCATCGTCCCTTGCGAGTTGATTCCATAATAATTTTGTTACGATTATATTATTTTTTTACGAAATAGAGCTTACTTGTTATAACCGCTTGACGATTTAGTAGACGATATCGTGTAATAATTTATTATAATTTATTGTGTCAATGTGTAATAACATAATCATTAACTTATTATCGGAAACACAAGGCTAAGCTATAAATTAGTATTCTTAACACAAGGAAATAAGGTGGCAACCGACAACTATTTGTATGTACGTGTGCAAATTTGAATAGGCATTAGATTCGTATATTATAATATAGTTATTTTAATGTTTCGGGCAAAATTAATATTTCATCAGTAAAGTTCTAACAGTACATAAATTGACATTTGACACTTTACAGGAGAGCAAATAATCTTGATAAAATCTGTTGTATTTTTTTTTTAACAATAAGGTTCATTATATAACAATTGTTTTCTGATTAGCCAATCTACACTATTATCAGAAATCGAATCAAATCAAAATATTAAATGTGTGAAAAAAATTACTTACGCATTATTAGAACTTTTCTGACGATTTACTGTATTTTATAATTAATGCTCATGTATTCAATATATTTTGCCACTGTGGACATTTGCCTTGCTGACGCCCTCCCAGCTCGGGATACGCATTTAGATACAGTAGTCACTCTTTATTACTCTAAAAATGGCATCATTTACCGTAAAATAATTTTTATCATTTTATTCGTGAAGTTTATAACCTCCTACAAATTTATTTTAACTGTTAGAGTATCACTATCAATTTGAGAAAATATTGTAAAAAAAACAATAATAGCTAAAATAAGTTTAAACGTTTGATATTTTATAGCTAAAGAAATTGGACAAGTAATTCTCATAATTACACTCATTACCTGGTCTTCAATATAGAATAGGATATTATAAGAAACCACGCGTCCAATATCTAGAAGTATTACCCAAAATATCCAGTCTTAAGCCGAGAAAAGTTCATTTTCCAAATTGGCCTTAACGAGAATTGAATTTATATAAATGGGTCCTTCTTCATTTGTACAAAGTAAAACGCCCACTACTACGCCACGAGGTCACCAAGTATACTGTATTAGATTTCTTATAGTAATAAAGTTTTGTTGACCAAACCTCGTCATTTGTTTTTGTCATTGTTATTTTATGCTCGAGGATATCGCAAGCTGCAAAATGTATTAATTCGTAGCTTGCGATACCCGATATCTAATAATAGTATAATATTAATCCACCCTCTATTAATATAGAGTATAATAACAATTCCTATTACAGAATTTATGTAAATAATAGTCGCTTTCGAATTACGGAGTTAGCCAAAGCCAACTAGTTAACATAAATATTATGTAGTTAGCTAACCCCGTTAAGCATACAGCAAATACATGCGCGCCTGAAGCATGGTACGAAGGTGTGAACTCGAACTGCCCTATCGGTAAAGAAAATACATAGATAAACTATTTTTTTTTTATTATATAGGGAGGAAACGAGCATGCGACTCGCCTGATGGTAAGTGATTACCGCCGCACATAAGCACCCGCAACATCAGATTATTATCTCCAAAATTATATTCTTATATGCTCTGTCACTTAACTCAGAATTTTTTGCTGCATTTTTCCTTCGAGACTCGCACGTGACAGCCCTGCTGTTTCTTACGTCCATTTCATAACGTCCAACTGTAGTATATGAGTCTCTCCCCATAAAAAAGTATATTGTCTACTATCACGGTACCAAGAAACTTGGTATAAGGTAAAGGTCATTTCATGTTTTCTTTCTCTTCTACTAGTATGCTGTTCTCGGTTTCATTAGTCCATTTTTACGATATTCTACAGATAGAAAATAATGGTGACATATTGTATTTTTACTCCATCAGCTTCGTTTTTTATATAAATATGTAGCCAATTTAGCAAGAATGTATCTCCAACAATATATATTATATAAAAATATGTATTACCTTGTAGAAAAATATTTTTGTTAACTCAATATACGAGTATATAGATATATGTAGATATCTTCAACATTACATTAAAGTTTATCAGAATATTTATCAAAAATTCAAAATACTATTCGAGATCTGTTATGTATAAAGAGATTAAGATATCAGTTAAATAGGTACTCTTAACGATAAGATGAAACATCAAAAGGAAATATAGTATTGATGTACTCGTATATTATTTTAATGAATTTGATTAACCACAAAATGCTTGCAAATCCAGTGGTATAATTCACCC
This sequence comes from Galleria mellonella, assembly GCF_026898425.1. Classification (NCBI taxonomy): domain Eukaryota; kingdom Metazoa; phylum Arthropoda; class Insecta; order Lepidoptera; family Pyralidae; genus Galleria; species Galleria mellonella. The sequence goes on along the minus strand of NW_026441995.1, from coordinate 6,739,368 downwards.
TTTACTCATTTCGGGATAAAGAAAATAATTTTGAGACAATAAAATAACATTAGTTTTATTTACATAGGTATATTATATTTAATACAATTATACAATCACATCAACTGTATACACGAAATATACTCGAAATACAAAAAATCACATATTGTGATTGTCCCAAACAATTGTGACCAAAGGATGATGATGATCAAAATTTACATAATGTCAATACACATTATTTACATGCATCAACTATTAAGAAAATAGCATATCTTACTAATTTTCTAAAATTAATGCAAACGTAGAGAATATAATTTAATTTTGTCTTTGCGATGTTTACTACATCTATTTAAAATGACATAAGTACAACATATTTAATTTAACTTTTTAGTAATCAAATTAAGTGAAAGAAGTTTTTTTTTTTTTTACTTAATCGCAAAACTAAATATATAAGCAATTATCTTTTTTACGTTTCTTCTTAAAAATGTAATACAGTTAGGGTATTTTAATTATATACCACGTATGTAATGTATCATATATTACATATGATAATCGCATGATACCATGATATTTAAATGTTGTATATAATTAGATAACGCTTATAATATTTATTGCTAGAGTGGCTAGTTAGCAGTTAATTTGAATAGCAGTTAATAGTAACTATTTTCTTTATTTCACGTAGTTTAATTATTATCTTATTAAGAAAAGTTATTTTAAATTAAAAACTAACTTGAATAGAATATTTCACTCTGTATTTAATAATAAAAAAATCTGTTATAAAATGAAAAAAAAAAACTATTTCAAAACTTTTGTAAATTTCCATAAATGATGTTTATAAAAGTATCTAACCGGTTTCGACTCTAAAGGATTTTGAAAAGATTTATTGCTATAATACTACTGATATACTACTAATATTGCATATTATTCACGACTACTAATAAGTACTAATTTTATTACCCATAAATTCCTTTGAAATGTCATAAAAGCGAAACCAGTTACACGTTTATTGTCAATTATAACGTATGTGGAAAAGTTTAAGTGTTTATTGCTTAGATTGAAAATAATATTAAAATGAAATACTGTTCTTAAGATGTACAAAAAATACAATGGATTTAGAATGTTAAATGTTATTGAAAAGAATATAAAATAATTTAATGTTTCACTAAATTACAATAATCAACACTGTCTATTTATTATATGATTAATTTTATTATTCTAAAGTGTTTCTAGTATATACATACAATCTGTATATATGTACGTATATACATATACATACATTTATACATATATGTGTGTTGTACTAAATCTAAAAAAATATGAACTATATTTTATTATTATAATCACAGAAACTGTAGCCATTTAGAATGATCTAATTGTAGATAAAAATGTAAGACCAGTGTAAATACGGTAAACTGGTCTACATTCTACAATAAATATTAATTTATAAGAAAAGTTATAGTTAAATGGCACTTCTTAACTACTTAATTTACCCTGTCTGATTCCGACATTATTATATTCTGCAAAAATAATAGTTTTTAAACTAAATATCTTAATTTTATAAAAAAAAAGATTCTACAATTCTTCACAGAAAATAAAAATGCTTATAAAAATTCAAATGAAAATTTTTCAAGTGTACTTACTTTTTTTTTATTTCAAAAGTAATAAGTAGATTTTCAGTGTACATTTTAAAAGTAATTACAAATTTTATCGCATCTTGTTGTTGAATCTGTTAAAATGTAACCTAGTTTTAATATAAAAATAATGACCAAAATATTTTCAAACAGGTACCTGTTATGTATAATAAGAATCTCGAAAAAAATTAAGTGCATGCTAGTCTTTTCATATTTTTACGTTTCTTTTATTAACAATGACTCAAAATTTTATTAAGGTGGCAAACTTCAAAGATTTAACCTATTTTAGAATATGAAAACATAAATGTTCAATAGACTTACAGATATATCTCTGTATTATAAATTTTCTTATGATAAAAAAAAAAACTAGAATAATACTTGAAATTAATTACTTGTTTTGTACTTAAAAATTCTGTTGACTATACCCTAAAGTGGTAATCAAAGGCATCTCAATTATTGACTTTATAGTGAAGATAAAATTCGATATATTCATATTCCGCTGAACATATACAAATCCAACGTAGAAGGTGACTATGTACTTTTTATCAGTGTCTATTTACTGAACCAATACGAATCTATCGAGTCTATTATAATAAAAATGTTTTTAATTTAGGATTATGTAATGAGTGCATTATGTATTAAAAATAATAAATTATCCATTTTCATTTACTATGAAATATACAGTGAAATTTCGATTATCCAAACATCTATTATCCGAATATTCAATTATCCGGACAAGACAGGACGAATCTGATCCCATACAATTGTTACAACTGAAGAGCATCAGGGTTCGTTTGATTCATTACGTTAAATAATAATAACTAATTATTTCCAAACAAAATTTTAAATTACATAGGTATTATGTAATCCATTATCTTTATAGCTCGTAATTTTTTATAATAAAAAAATAATAATATTTAATTACTGTTTGATTAGACTTTTAAATCGATTATCCAGATTTTCGATTAATCGAAATACCCCTAATCTTATATAATTCGGATAATCGAGATTCTACTGTGGATATAAAACCCGAATCCATTTCATACATTAATAGATTAATTTATATAGTTCTAAAAAATTTAAAATACACAATCATACACTAAAAACAACACTAAATATTGCAATATACGATTAAATTTCAAACCAACCAGTGACGTTTATAATCAAAAGTTCGAACATACTTTTTTTTATTTTTAAAATCATCTAGCGACGGAGTTTCATAGTTAGTACTATATATATAACTCCACTCATATCTTGTTTTACGGTAAGTACTAATTTATTCTATATTATTTAGATTTGAGTTTATACTTTAAGTAAATTTTGTATGGGAATATGAGTCTTAGGTTTTATATATCAATGCTATTAATTCCTTTGTTATTATTAAATATTACTGTTATACACATACAATAAATTAGTTTAACAAAAATAAAAAATAAAATTAGTATCGTCGCCCTTTCAGTAATAGAAGTGTAGGTATTCTTTTGCCTTTATTACAAATCTATGTATGAAGTTAACTTCAAAGTAAGAACTTTTAATGTTCCAAATACATAACTCAGTGAACGATTATCTATTTTTATTTAACTCGATGTAGATTTTTCTTTTATAGCCTTCTTACTTTTTTCCTTATCTAAATCTGCAGTTTTCAGTGGTCCATGTTTCCATTCCGATGGATACCCATACTGTCTCACATCATCCCACCATTGCTGTTTACCATCTGCCCAGAAGATGTACACCACATTGGTTCCAACTAATACAGCAAAACATACCCAGAATGCCACTCGCCATTGTGCTAATGTTGACTGAAAAAAATATATTTCAAGTAAGAATTATAAGTAAAAAAATATATATATAGTAATAGGACGCTAGTCAAGATAATTACAACTTTAATACATGAGTACTAAAGTCAAAAACTAAAAATAACAACATGCAGTCAATTTAATTATTGAAAAAAGTCAAATTATTCCTAAATTTATAAATATATTCATAAGGTCGGTAGAAGATAAAGTACATATTTCAATATTTATTACCTAAGGAATCAGGTAATAAATATCCTATTAATATAATAAATGCGAAAATTTTAATGACGAATGGATGGATGGTTGGATAGATGTTTCTTACTTTTTCACGCAAAAACTACTAAGTGGATTTGAATAAAATTTGGTACAGGGGTAGATTACATCTTAGTATATAGGAGACTTTACGAGTACACACTAATTCTTGCGATTGAGCCGCAGGATACATATAGCAGCTAATATAATTTATAAAGAGGATTTGTGTACATTAAACACGGAAGTAGTTTCTCACTGTTTTACCGTTGTTTGAACTTTTATAATATAATAGTTATAATGTTAAAATATATTTTAAACAACCGCAGATAGAGAACACACAAACAGGTCCTATACTATATCTGTGGCTGATTGTCATTGAAGTGCTTTATCGATCGATACTCGTTCAACTTAACTCTGTAGACATAAAGTTACACTTAAGGGACATTGAAGTAAACCACGATCAAATCTCAAAGACATTAGCTTTAGACGAAGTTCACAAAGTTTACGACGGCTTTGTGCGGGCGCTTGACAATGAGTCCTTGTTTATCAATACAAGGCTATTAATGTTTAGAGTAAACTTGGAAGATTTTATTCTATAAGATTTCATATTTCAAGAAATTTCAGTTTCCAAATAAAAAATAATAATCGTGTTATACGAATATAATATCCCAGATACTCAAATTGAGAATTCCGGTGCATTTATCAGTATAAACGAGTAAATAAGAGTAATTCGTAAATACCCTGTAATAATTTGTTTCGTAGATATACATTAATATTATAAAGAGGAAAGATGTGATTATTTATTTATTTATATTTTGTTTATTTATTTGTAACGGGTAAACTAAAAATCAATCAATTTTATTTTATTTTTTTAATTATAGCAAGCTACATTATCAGAAAGTAACATAGGCTGCATATTATTTTCAAAAATTCTATCTACCCGGGCCGAATTGCTAGCATTATATATATTACTTGTTTATATTTTTATTCATATTTTACTTCGTAACAGTGTTATGATCCACAAAAAAACGGTAGCTTTAATCACCACAAAATTAAAAAGAAACCAACACTGAAATAAACTCAATTGCAAAAAAATGTGAAAATTGTTGAAAATTGTGAAAATAGAATAGGCCACGTAATTGCATAAAAAAATTGTAAAAAAAAAACAATCGAATGGAGAACGTTCTTTTAAAAGTCGTTTAAAAAGCAAAAAACTCGGAAAATGGAATCGTTACGAGCTCATTAGGACAGCTGTTTGCAAACGAGGAGACGTTGAAGTTTTATACTTTGACCTCGAATAATTTTCAATTTTCTGTAAATTATTCAGAGCAAGTGGGCATCAGGCTCATTATTGTGTTTTATAAAAAAAATCGGTTTTCTTTGCTTATTGTTTCTTTCAACTCTTCACAACCTTTACTATTCTTATAAATATAAAAGTGTGAGTTTGTTTGTTACCTCTTAGCGCCTTAACTAATCATTATGTTTGGTATACATATAGAAGTAAAATGGCATATGGTCCTTTTTGACCTGGTCAATGAACATATCACGGTCACGCGAATGAAGTCGTGGGTAAAAGTTGGTTTATTATAAACTAATAAAGTTGTTGAGATGCTAAGAAGTAAAAAACAAACAAACTTATTTTCACATTTAATATTTGCAACGATTTTAATGTTAACTTGGTGTAAGCAGAGGTGATAAAAATTATACAATTTTTTTCTTCTAATAAAGGGCAAGGAATTTAGCATAATCTATTTTCTATTACTGAACTGAAAATATCCAAAACTTATATGTAGTAAATTAATAAAAATTAGGTTTTTGTATAGTAAACTTAAGTAATGTAATATTAAATAATTAATTTATTATAGAAAAGGAATATTATTTTTTTAATTAAAATTTAGTTATCAATATGTCAATTATTTAAATAAGCTAATGGTAAATATAGGTAATAGTAATAATAAATACAGGTAAAAATACTAAAAAATATTGGTCAGAAAACTTTATACAATTAATTTATTCTAATAACCAAAAGAATTTTCAAAAATATATACTAATACATAAAAATGAAAATACCGGATTTGACCTTCTTTGATCTATTGAGATTAAATAGATCGTATGTAATCTGGATAAGGAGTCAGGAACATCCGGAACGGAAATTGATGAATGAGTAAATGGATTTATTCATAATGAAAAAATACTCTACGTGAAGGAATAAGGAAACATATCGTCATTCATATACCCGTTATATGCGGACTAAACTAAAAAGGAAAGAATATAAAGAACATTTACTGAGTAAAAAGAAAACAAACTGTATATTTTCCTAAGAGATACTTTATACATATATATACTCGAATACATAGAATAGAATTTCGACATTCGTTTTTATCCTTACATTTATAGATATTTATTTTTATTAAACACAAAACAATAAAAAAAGCTGATGGCAAGCCTGATGGAAAGTGGTAATGATAATGGTAGTGATGATGATATGTACAGCAGCGTGGATAGAATAACATACACTATAATGGCCCATGGTACCTCTTATGGATTACTACTCTAGAGAACTAAGACGTTAATTATACATATCCAATAATTTCACTGCCATATTCCACCTTCCCAACCGAAACACAGTTATACAAATATTACTTAGCAGCAGAAATATGATAGGAACAGAGGTATTCGAACAGATGATTTTAGTACAAAGTCTCCCTCTGGTAAAATACACCTATACACATATATGAACAAAATAGCAAGTGACTAAAATATAAGTAACTTTTGAAAAGTTCAACGGAAACTTCTAAATTCAATTTCAAAATGTCCTTAAGTGATATACGTATCTGAAAGGATAAAACTTTAAAGTGCTCTCCGTAGGGATTACCTAACAGATAAATTTTACTTGCAAGTAGTTTTTATTTAAATATATAAAGTATTCTATAGTCCTATACTTACATCAGGTGTCAAGAGACCTATTAGATATGGAGTGATAATTCCAGATATTGTAGATGTCCCATTGATCATAGCAGTTAGTGACCCGGCGTAGTTAGGAGCCAAATCTAAAGCATTTACCTGAAATAAGATAAATATATTGTATTTCAGAAACATGTTACCAACTCTTCCACATAGATAGTGCCAAATACAAGATAAATATATTAAATGTGACATTAGCTATGTTTATCTTGCCATTTTAAAAGCTCGACCAATTTTCATGAAATTTGGCAGATATATAGTATATGATATATCAAATACTATACTACACTATACTATAGTATGCTATGCTATACTATATTATACTATACACATTGTATCAGATGTAGGCTACTTTTTATCCTAATCTTATGGATGAAATCCCAAACAGTTAATATAACAAATAAATAGTTATTGTTCTATAACAGTTTCAATTACATAAAAATAATTTTTATTTTAGCAACGTAAATAATTTTTTATTGATAATATATAATACTTTTTTTTATTTTTTTACAACACTGGGGGCAAACGAGCATGCGGCTCACCTGATGGTAAGTGACTACCGCCGCCCATGGTCACCCACAACACCTACTGGTTGACAGACACCTACTAAACAACAATTATACTTTTACCATTAGAACAGTACCATTTACTATTGCTCAATATGTATTTCAATACATATTTATGGTTTCAACCCTAAGTTTTAAACTAATATTATACTAATAACAAGATATCGGTTACTAATACAATCACATACCTTCATGCCACTATAGAAACCACCCATAAGCGCCATAGATGCAATAAAATAGGCGACGGCTGCAAACCGATCACAACCGGAATACGAAGCCAATATGATACAAATTGCAGGACCGGTAGCAGCTGAAAACAATAAATGTGATATTAGAAACCCATAAAACCAATACAATGTAGCCATATTGCACAAAAACTAGTATTAGATGGCAAACAATATTTGACTTATTTAAGTAACAAACTAGCTTATGGTTGACACAATCGAGGATCTGATTTGTATTTCTAAATAATATACACTAAACAGTATATCTAGTGTTAAAGATAATTAACGGTGATTTTGTTAAAAAAAAACAATAACTGATCGAAATATAGTTTAAAATAGGCTAGGTTGGACTGAATCTGAATAAGTAAGAATTTTAATCAAATCTAAATTTTATATAATGCTAGCTGACCCTGTAGACGTTGTTTTACCACTTATTGCGAAATATCAAAATCGCGATTAAAAGACAGGGGTTGATCGTAAAACGATGAAAATTTAAAGTTGTGTGTATTTTTCAATGCTAAATCATAATAAAATAAAAATGGAAAAATTTGTCAAAAAGTAAAAAAAAAAATTTGGGGAGGGTCACCCTTATCATTGAGGGGTATGAAAAATAGATGTTGTCGATTCTCAGACCTACCCGATGTGCACACCAAATTTCATAAAAATCGGTAAAGCCGTTTCAGAGAAGTTTGGTAACAAACACCGTGACACGAGAATTTTATATATAAGATATGCCGTGTGGTCCCAATATAGAATAGACTACCCCTTCCTTTCCTATGGGTTTTGTAAGAGATAACTAATGAAATTTAATGGTCAAGGGATGGGCAGCAGCGTCCCTCCTAAAACATTGCCAAAGCCTAACTATGGTTGCCAACCCACCCATCAAGCGTGGCAACTACTGGCAAAGCCTCCTTTTTTGGAAAAGCCTATTTTCAGCAGTGGACAGTCGACGTCTGATATGATGATCCACCTTATTCCTATTTGATTATGGTCATGTTATAGCAACTTATAATTGAATTTAGTCGCCAAAAGTTGACAAAGATTAAATTTATTTTTAAATTTAAAAAAAAAACTATTTTTATTTTTAAAAGAAACGTCGTTACACGTATGAATATTAATTTTTAGATCTATTACTCTTTCGTCGTATTCAAGTGATAGATCATAAAGTAAATACAAACTTTAGTTTTTTTGTTCTTTCAAATGGTACAATACTTGTTCTATTAACATCTGACATAACTTAAGCATGTTAAAAGCCATATTCTTTAGTTTAACATCGGTAAAATTCAAATCTATGGTCTTTAGTGCTCTAGAACATTATGTTACGAAATTCCTGATAAATTAATAATAGTGAAATTAATATTGAAACAATATATAAATTGCCATACCTATAGTAGTGTGAATTATTCTGCCAACCCTTATCGAGTGCCAGCCTCTTGTCACACAAATATCACAGACCCAGCCAAAGATGAAGGAGCTAATCCACATAGCTAGATATGGTATGGCAGTAAGTGTACCCGTAGTTGCAATATTGAATTTGAGAACATCTGTCATATATTTAGGAAGATCTGTCACCATTGTATAGTAGCCCCAATCGTGACCCACCTGAAAAGGTATATAAATAAATAATAAATAATAATAGTAATAAACCTTTTTACTTGGCAGTAAATACAATAAAAATAGAGAATTTAGAAAGAGTGTGCTCTAAAAAAGGAGGTATTTCTATTAAAACTGTCTCATTATATACCCTTTTAAAAGTTATTTATTGGTAATTTTATTTATTAGTTTATATTTTAAATTCAAATCTCATCATATCTTTTTGTTTGGAGGTAATATTTAGCTCATAAAAATGTGTTTTGTTTTCTGATATAATATTAGATATCATTCAGAATTGTTACCTAAATCAGGATATCAAACTCAACTTGTATAATCTCTTCAAAGCTTTTAGAAAATACAGTAGCATTAATTTTTTAAAACTTCATTTAATTAGATAAAATTAAGTTCAGATTATTGTTAACAATCATATTTTATTTTTATAAAAAAAAAATATTTTAAAATGTTAACTAAGCAATAGACATGACCTCATTAAGCTACGTTAATTGCAATTAGTGAACATTCATGTCTTTAGAAAACTCTCGCTCTGGTAAATGTTACTAAATTTATTTAAAGAAAAGGCATCTGGTACACAAATGGTATAACATTTTGCAAACTTTAAAGACATTCACCAGACGTAGTGGGCACGTTACTTTGCATAATGAGGTTCCGGGTTCAAACCTGTTCGAGCCAATTTAAAAACGAAATTTTGGACGATGAAGATCTAGAAACTTAACAAAGTTTGTTTGTTCTTTCTTTTATTGTGCGTGATATTCTATATTATCTATTAATAATTGGAATAAACACAGTTACATTTTAGAATTAACAGTACAATTATATTAAGTAAACTTACAGCTGCAAATAGCAGAGCCCAAACTGGAACAGATCTTACGATAGCTTTCCAGGGCACAGGATCCCTAACACTTTTTGTGTCTGCGCTGGTCACCGTTTCATTTAAATATTTCAATTCTTCTTCTGAAATGTAGGGATGAGTATTGGGCGTACTATAACATAAGATGCTCTGAAAAAATGGTACAAAATAACAGCAATACTGATTTTAATTGAACATATTAATTAAATCCAATATTTATAAATATGGCAGAATTTGGACTACAAAACTGTCTCCCTCCATTAAAACATCCGATATTTAGCGGTTACATTAATATGTGATTACCGCGTGGTCTCGGTATAGAATGGGCCACCCTTTCTTTCCTGTGGGTATAGGATAAGAGACGACTAAGGGAACTTACTGATCGAGAGATGGACAGCAGTGTCCTTCTTAAAACACCACCAGAGCTTTGCTATGGTTGCCAACCTGCCTGCCAAGTGTGGCAACTTCTGGCAAAACTCCCCAATAGAGAGAGATCTATGTTCAGCAATGAACAGTTAACGGCTGATATGTGTAACATGTGATGTGTTTTTGTACAATTTTGTGATTGTAGTACCAGAGAGAGACTTTGTACAAAAGTCGTTTGCTTGGGTACCTCTGTCCCATTCGTGTTTCAACTGTAAAGCAGTTGTGTTCGCATGGCTGTGTTTCGGTTTGAAGGGTGGGATATGGCGTGAATTTACAGGGTACAGAGGATTAACACCTGAGTCCTCAGGAATGGCAATGCATGGGGAGTATCATGGGCGAAATAGTATACACTGTTATGTCCATGGCACTGTTCATGCCTATAGGCGACGGTTACCACTTTCCATCAGGTGGGCCGTCAGCTTGTTTGCCATTCTAAGTTGTATAAAAAAAAAAGTTAGTCAGTTATATAAATTAGCATTAGGGTAATAAAATAAATCATTTTATCTATTTATAGTACCTACGGTAATTAATTTACAATATTGATGAATTTATCCAATACATACCCAAGCCAAAAACCACAAGATACCGAAACAGCCGAAGAAATAAAACACATTAGCCCAATCTCCGTCTCCAGCCATAAGGAAACCTGACATAAAGGATCCGAATATATTTCCAATTTGTGCTCCACCGAACACCAAAGCACCCTGCCTTGAACGTTCGTGGGGAGGAACCCAACGAGCTAACACTATCATCAAGGCAGGCATTGTTGGACCCTGAAATAGAAAATAATTTGAAAAAAAAAAGTAATTACATAGAATATTTTAATAACAATTAAAGATACGCGGTCTAATCTTCAGTATAAGTAGTTGCTGGGTCCCACAAACATAATACGTGTTTTTTTTTTCTAAAATAATTATTATCTATGTGTATTTAATTTAGGTTCATTTTTATTTTTGCTGAGTTACTTTCTTTGATCTTACTATGATGCATCAGTGTCCATGGTGTTTTTCTTGCCTACTCACGATGATTGCCACTTGCCCTTAGAGCAGTAAGATTGTTATCCATGTTGTATAAAACATCTTAAAGTCAATTAACAAAGTATCCCCTTAATATAATAAATACGAAAGTTTGTGCTAATGTTTGTTACTATTTCAAGCAAAAACTTCTAAATAGCTTAGCACATAAAATACTTTAGATACTTATTCACGTAAGTGAAGCCGCGGGATACAGCTAGTAATTACTATATTTGTTTCTACTATGAAACAGTTATTGTATTATTATGTATCAGTCTGAAGAAATAAACAGTGTTTTTTTTTTTTGACAAAAGGATTAGTGGAAAATATAACAAAAGACGAGATAATTCATAAAGTGGCTTTAAAGAATATTTTAAAATAAAACGCAGAAGTGTTTAGAAGTAGATTTTGCTTTGCAACGAGCAAATATTTGACAAAATAATGAAATAAATACGAGAAATATTATCATTATAAAAGAGAATTTTTAAAATATCGCTTGACATCTACATAAAAAATGCAGACGAATTGAAAACCTCCTCTTTTGGAAGTCATTTAAAATGTTTGGCAGCTTGCAACATTTATACACTGGAATGAATCTGGGTCATCGCACTCATCATTTAGTGGCTATTGAGATAAGGGCAAGTATAACAACTTGAAATGTAAGAAATTTGTCATTGACATCCTTAATGAGTGTAAGTATTTATTCAATTATGAGTTTATCATCAATATCTATTGGCACTATTTGCATTTTGAATAATAGATATCGATTTTTTTTAAGCTTTATAATTTGTTTTATATATTAAAATATTTTCATTATGATTTTAAATATAAATTAAATATTTTATTATATTGATTTATTAAATTTATTTATTCTATCAGAGTAATAATAATAATAACCTTGTACACTTCACACAGCGACATCTAGTCTCAAACTAAGCAAAGCTTGTACTATGGGCATTACATAACTGATAGAAATGTTTACATACTTTTTTTGTAAATACATATATATTAAATGATATAAACGAACAAGTTATATAATTTATATATATGGTAATTAAAAACCTATTATAAAAAAACTCTTATAAATTACAATTTAGGATATAATTCAAGTGCTGTAACACATCATTACAGAAGCATATACATTATTAATATTTGAAAATAATATTAAGTATAATAATGAAAACTGAAAACTTTACCAAGAAATTACGAAAGATGCGCTTCTATAAAGAGGTATTCTTATATAAATCGACATTATGCACGCATTTAAATATATTCAAATTTTATAAATAGTTAATATTTAAAATATCTTATTTAATTGAAAATAGTTTAAAAAAATATGAAAGAAAATGAATCAATATCAATATGTCCAGATCTATAATCCCTAATTGGGGTAGTCAGAAGCATATGTCAAATATTATCGTTGTGATGAACGTAACACTGAATATGCCCATATTTCCCAGAGCATAATTAAATCAAACGTGACAAGTGAGCCTACCATCGTCACTCACGGAATCTCATTTGTATATATATGTATTATTATGTGTATGTGTGTGTATTATTCGTACACCAGAGGGAGACTTTGTACAAAAGTCGTTTACTTGGGTTCCTCTGTCTCATTTATGTTTCAACCGTGAAGTGTGTTTGCATGACTGTGTTTCGATTTGATATGGCATGAATTTAAAAGGTATAGAGGAATAACACCTGAATCCTCAGGAATGGCAATACATAGGGGGGTATCATGAGCGAAGCAGTATACTCTGTTATGTCTATGGTACTACTCATATCTATAGGTGACGATTATCACTTTCCATCAGGTGGGTCGTCAGCTTGTATGCCATTCTAAGTTGTATAAATAAAAATTAAAGTAACTAATTAAATTTAATCGCACCAATTATTTCTCAATACATTATCAACTCATTTCTAAACAGAAAAACAATATTTTCCTTTCTTTTTAGAAACCGCCCTCAGAGAAAATTAAAACAATAGAATCCTTATTCAACTCACCTCCCCCATTCCCTGTAGTACTCGAAGTATAAACAGCCATGTAGCTCCGCCGGCTTTCACTACAATTGGCGTGAGTAGTGTAAATATAGCTGTGCTCAATAGCCCGATGCCCAGTGTCCATTTGCCACCATATCTTTCGGCTAAGTATCCTCCCGGGACGTGGGTAATGGCGTATCCGTAATAGAATCCACTGAGGATAAGCCCTTGAGTCGATTCGGACCAATCGAATATTGCGTACTGGAAATGATTAATAAATAACGTTATTTTCTCTATTGTTTATCGATATTAATTGAAACTTAATACTCGCTATTATAAGAGATGTTGTAATGAGTATGAAGTTATATGAATCATGTCAAAGTATTGCAAATTATAAACTCAAATTAAATTGTTCTAACAGATTTATAATCTCAGGTCAGATTTATCAAAATTAAAATGGTAATTATCCTGAATAAAAAAATATTTAAAAAATATTAAGATTGTTTCATAAAAAAAATATTTTTTTTAAAACTAAACTACTGAATCAATTTTGATAAAAATTTTATGGGACTAATCTGTAAGTCTATCCCTTCAGATAATAGAAAAAAATCCTAAATCGGTTTAAAACTGATGGAGTTTTATGGTAAAAAACAATTCACCAGAGGGAGACTTTGTACAAAAGTCGTTTGCTTGGGCACCTCTGTCCCATTCATGTTTCTACCGTGAAGCAGTTGTGTTTACATGGCTGTATTTCGGTTTGAAGGGTGGGATATGGCAGTGAATTTACAGGGTACAGAGGAATAACACCTGCGTTCTCAGGAATGGCAACGCACGGGGGGGGGGGGGTATTATGGGCGAAAAAGTATACTCTGTTATGTTCATAGTACTGTTCATGGGCCGTCAGCTCGTTCGCCATTGTAAGTCACATAAAAAAAAACAAAAATATAACCTCCTTCTTTTTGAATTCGGTTGAAAAGAGGAAATAAAAATAAAATTTAAATTAAGAGTCCTTTATAAGTATGAAAAGTTGTTATACTTTTCATACTTATAAAGGGATATTAATATTTGTCACTGAATAAAGTTCGATGACCTATTGGTGGCAGTTTAAAATGTGTGGTAATTTTCGGCAAACAGACAGTGCATAATAAATTTATTCATAAATAATAAAAATAAAAAAATTCGTATGCAAATTAATACGTCAAATTTCAATTAATACTTAATTTTGAATGTACATATTCAGTTCAACAGTTCGAAATCAAAGTTTAATTTATATCTCATTTCCTCTGAATGAAAGCTATTAACTGAATTGGGTGCCAAAGGAAAATTTACTTACAATTTCTGAGTTACGGCCAACAAACAATCGACGCCAATCATTGGTTACTAATTAATAGAAGTTTCCAAGGTTTTATTTGCTATTGTTAGCTCGATTTATCGCAATGTCCAATTATTATATTAAAATATAATATTAATAAGAAATAGACAGCGCACCAGCATCAAGATAGCCAAAATTGGCCAGATGAGTCATCATTATCATCATCAGCATATAATTAATAAAATTGATTTTTACGTACGTAGGCACGTAAAACTTTACCAAAAGTAGAATAAGATTGATACGAGTCATGCAAACGACATTAGAATAAAGAAGGTAAAATACAATAAACTTATAACATTATTATTATGACAAAATAAAATAAATATTTTTATGAAATTATTCCGAAATAAATACAAAATAATGATAAGTTAATTGCGTAACATTTTTTTTATTAAATTTCATTTCTGAGAGTTCTATTTATTCTTATGTGATTCTAATGTTTTTACTACCTATCATAATATAATGTGGCATTAAAAACAAACTAATATGTTTTCCTCCATTGTTGATAGCTTTCAATAAAAAAAAATTACAATTACTCACCAGTTTTGAACTGACTGTTCCATTCAGGATTTCGCTATCATCAGGACAAGCATCTGGGTCGTAATGTGACTCCACATCTTTGGTATTGTTGACCATCTGCGTGACAGCCAGATTGAGACACACGCGCATAGTGTATGCGTTGCAAACAGCCAGTAGACCCATGATGCCCAGGACGTACCGCTGAGGGATTATAAACACTGAGCGGAGAAAATGTTTCCATGTAGTATTATTTTATTATTGAAATCAAATAAATAGGGCGTGCAACGCCATCTAGTACCAAACTAAGCAGATACTCGCACTACGGATAATAAATTAACTGATACATCAGATATACGTAAATGCGTGTTTTCGTACATACATATATGTATAATTAACGTCCAAATAAATAAAAAGGACATACTCATGACTTATAATCTTCATATTGTACGGAAATCGAACCCACGATCATCTTAAGGGTATCATTATATCATTGTGTTAAATTATGTCTTTATGCTACCTCTTCGCATAGTATCCCAAATAGATAAATAAATACAAGAGTATTTTTCTTACATACAACATGTGTGTAAGGAAAGTCCATCAAATTTCATATTTCACAATCAGTCAGTCAGTCAGTAACTTAAATTCTCTTGTGAACAAAAATACTGTATAGAAGTGGGATAATAATGTAAGCTCTACCAAATTTTATATAAATTTAGCTAGTTCAAACACACATTTACAATTATAATAAAGTACCTTTTAAGTAGAAATATAATCATGTTTGCCTGAAACTGTTTTAGTTACACATTTCGAATTCATTAGATATGGTAACGACTGATTAAAATGCCTTCCAACATTGAATAGGATTTACGTATTGTTTTTCTACAGACGTTTTTACTACAATTTGTAAGAGATATATTTTTTTAAATATCGCTTAAAAAAACTATACATAATCAACCTTTTTATGTGATAAAATTCTTATTGATAGGAGTGTTATAATTTAAAATATTTGAATTTAGAACGGCTTTTTTGGGTTGTTATTAGTCATTAGAAAATTTGTTACGCAATGAGCAAAATTTTGCTTCGCAAACAAAAGCAGACATTTCACTCTTGACAAAATTAATACAGGCGAATTAAGATGCTCCTCCTTTTAGAAGTGGGTAAAAAATTAATTATTACTTACATTTTGATATTGTGTGTCGCCATCTTGGCGGTAACATTTCACTGACGTTATCCAAGCAAACAGCTCAACAAATATGAGTTTAATATCTGGAAACAAAGAGGTAATCTGTTACTTACAATCTACTTATGACATAAAGATGAATTATAGGTATTGTTTACTCGCTCAGGTGTAAGATAAATATTGAAATGATAAAAACATGCCTCTATTATCTTACTAAGTGAACGTCAAATATAGATGAGCTGTATAGAATATGTTATGGTGTATCATTTAAATCATTGGTAATTTTATATTATACATATTATTTTATACTGTAAGATACTTCAGTAGTTCTGCAGGTTTTTCACGTGATATAACTTCTATTCCTATGTATTAAACTAATATTAACTGGCTAATAGACTCCTATCGTACCTATCAAAACATGGTCATGACAAAAGCAATCGCTATAGAATTTGATATATACGTAACGTTTAAAATGGAGAAGAATATAGGCTACTGCTTTTAGTGATAATAATACAGGCAATAACAATTTTTTTTATACAACTTAGAATGGCAAACAAGCTGACGGCCCACCTGATGGAAAGTGGTAACCGTCGCCTATAGACATGAGCAGTACCATGGACATAACAGAGTATACTGTTTCGCCCATGATACCCACCATACGTTGCCATTCCTGAGGACTCAGGTGTTATTCCTCTGTACCCAGTAAATTCACGCCATATCCCATCCTTCAAACCGAAACTCAGCCATGCAAACACAACTGCTTCACGGTTGAAACACGAATGGGACAGAGGTACCCAAGCAATTGACTTTTGTACAAAGTCTCCCTCTGGTAAATAAATAATAAATAGATAAAAAGTATTTTACCTTCACCTCACGCATACGAAGTAAGAATAAAGAGTAATTAAGTAATATTTATGATTAAATTTGGTTTCCTGCTCATATATTTACAACACATCTTTAATAACCCCTTACAATAAAGGTAACAAATGCTATTGAACTATCACGTACATGCCATTAAATCCCGTTCTGTGAATTATCTTTCAAAATGGCAAAAACCAGATGGCATTTATGTAGTTACTACACTTATATTCAAATGTTAGTTGTAATTGACTGATTAGATTTACTCGACATAAATCAATTGAATCGAATCATTAAAAAAATGACCTATGATGATGATAACAACGTTAATAATGCAACTAAATAAAATTGTAAGATGTTATTAAAATACATATTTATTTATTAATTTTATGTTAACTGACTACTAATTATTTTATTTAAGAATAAATATCTATTAATGTGTAAATTTATACTATATAAATATATACTATAAAACTATATATATATAACTATAAAATTATAGTTTAAATTAATATTATATTTAACTTACTATCATAGTAATAAAAAATTGAAAAAAAAAAATAGTTCGACTATAAAATTTTATCGAAATATCAATTTCATTTTAAATCTGCCAAAATTTGCATCAAACAGTTGAAAAAATGCCCATAAACTCGACATTTGACTAGCCTTCATTTCTATGCTGTCTGATGCAGCCACTAGAAAAAAAATAAACTGAAAAGATTTGTTATTTTGGAATTGAAAACGCGAAATATTTTTCGTTTGCGCCAATTTCACGGGTCTGTTATTCAGCCAGTCTGAACGAAATTGCATCTCTTTTTTATGGAATATGTATGTCCTTTTAACATATTTCGCGCTCTGTTATTCAAATTATAAGAAATAATATTGCACGTTTTTACTAAAGAATCTTATTTTTCAATACATATACAATATTTTTAATAATGAGATTAAATTGTTAATTTCATTAAAGATCGGGTAATCAGCCCATAAGTGGAGTAGTGTTATTATTTTAAATACATGGATATAGAATGTTAAGTTCCACCCACCTGAGCTAATGGTTTACGCAAGCGGAGTACCAGTGAGAGATCATATGTGAAGGGGAAGTCAAGTCAATTGGCCTATAGTGACGAATGCATCAGAATCAACCACGATTGATTGTAAGGGTCATTATTTTTAAGTGTATGCATTGCTACCTCCTTATTCATAAAGATGTCGAACATCTCATACACAAAATTTTCAATTTGAAAGAAAGTGACAAAGAATTATAATAATTAAAGTAGATTTGTCGAAGATTTTAGTTGTTATAAGAAATTATTGTTTATAAAATCAGTGTTTCATGCGCAGCACTTTCAATTGGTCGTTAGCGCTAGAGAAGTCAATTGTGATAGCTTTGTATTTTATTCATTAGCCACTAGAAGTTTCCAAAATTATAATAAGCTAAAATATAAGATTGAGTTAAGTATTTAATTTACACTAACATTATATTTATATATCATAGTAATTTAAATTATAGTACAATTCTTTTAACATTATTCTTCCACCTTGAAACAGAAGATTAGCTACTGTTTAGTATTACAAGTATCTGTTATGCAGTATAATAAGTAATATTTTCCGAAGTATTAGAAAATATAGTTGGCAGCTATCCAAGGTCTCTAACGATCTTTTCAAGATAAGATGAAACTATACTCGTATACTTATCCTACCTAATGATCGAATAGGTATTTTAACAAAGCTTTGATATGAACTATAAAAGCATACCAAATCCTTTAGAACTTTTCATTATTAATCATTTTATTAAAATCACACCTTATTCCTTTGTACAATAAACAAAGGCAGTTCCGTTCATTTTGTCCAAGTATACTACATACTACTTCTCTCTGTTCACTTAAGAGTTTCCTCTTGTCGGTATAACTAATTTATGCATTTTCTTCCAGCTAGCTCTATTCCAGGCCATATCTTTGGCCTCCCTATCCCTATATATACATACTTCCAAATTCATAAATTTCACCCACTTTCATCAATTCTGGAGAGTCTTCATTTGATCTCTTCTCATCATTCCTTCAATTTTAGATTAAAACATGTAGATAAGAAATTGCAATTTTCTGTAACTCCTCGAGATCAGAAATATCCTTTTTTTAGATCTATATACGAGGGACGCATACTAATTTACGCGAACAAATAGAGAAATTTAGAAAAACTGGTGATGTCAAACGTAAACTTTTTTGTAAGTAATATTGAATATATTTTATTTAATATAAGATATAATTTATGACGATGGTAAGTTTCACACTGAATTTAAATATATTAAAAGAATGTGAGCAAAACAGCAACAATCAACAAATGCCGGTGACTATCTCTTGAGAGATGGTAATCGTAAACATTTGTGAAAACAGTTGTGTTATATCGGACATGTTATGCTCTCGACGTCGTCTGCACGGCAAATGTTTATATTTAAAAAAAAATATCATTTTGCCTTAGCAATAATTATCCTATATATTGAACCTGGTAGTAAGTTACAACTATATCAAATCTCGTTAAAATTCAATCAGTAGATTTTATATAATACATGCTCATACAAAGTCTTGACATAAAAAATAAAGAATGATATTATTTTGTGTATATTAGATACTCTTAGAGTAACTTTCAATTAACTTCAAATAGTAAACATACAAGAACTAAGTTTTTATGACTATGTCATTAACGACATTCTTCGACAATTTAAGCCTGTGTTGGTTTTGTACAAATTTTCTTATTTTCAGCTAAATGTAGCTTAATATCTAAAATCGTGTCGCGTTATGTCCAAAAAACAAAAATTATCAAGTATACATACTAATTAGTGAATTTATGTTTATTTTTGCAGTATTGTAATAAAGTTAGTAAGTAACTTAGAAGCATCGAACTATTTAAGTGTTGAATAATATGACAACGGTAAGCAACTTTAATCAAATAATTCTAAAGTGTATGAATACTTTATTTCAACTTTATGAATTCATTGTCATGTTACCAATAATACCAATATCTGTGTTCCAGTCACGTTTCTGCCGTGACGCAACTATGATTAAATGCCTCTGCTCCGATTTAAACAGTTGTATATGGCAATTAAAATGCACTGTATGGAGACATATCCTCATAACCCTCACGAATATCATAGCATCCTCACGAATATCATTCCATCAAGTACGCTATCAACTTGCTTATCATTCTTAGTAACATAAATAAGCTTGTCTTTGTACATTTTATTAGCTTTATTATTGGTGTGTACAATAAAGCATAAATAAATAAATTTATTTATATTATTATATAATAAGGAAAAATATTCATATTAATTTTACAAATATATTGTACTCAGGTTTCTATGGAAATGTTCACACGTGCCGCTATTAATGTATATTCATACCATAAGCACTTAAATATAAATGACATGATTATGTAGTTAGTAAATGTTACATCTGCATAATATAACAAATTGTATATTTCTGGAGGGAAAGGATATATTGTGCGTTCCCTTTAATTACAAAATTATTATATTAGTATTCTATTCTAGATTTAAACTTCTATCAGATATATCTTTCCTTCTTTCTTTTATATAAATTCAAATGTTTTATAATAAATTGCATCAGTACAAAGTTGAGGCGAGTAGCTAGTTATAAATTATTAAGATTTATTTCTATGCAATATTACTTGGAATCTAGCACTGCAGCAACTTCACTTGATTATTAATTTATACATTTGCCCCTATAATTAAGCACTTAATTATAATTTTAAAACATTTCTATTATTCATTATTAAAGAAAATAATTAATTAAAAATGTAATACCTTACAAAAATAATACAATTTCTGTCAGTAGTTAACTTATGGAAATTAATAAAAGCATTAACTTAATTTTTACAACTTTCTTAGTAATAAATAGAATCAATATTAAATGAAATTTATGTATTTAATTAAATAAAATTTTAAAAATATGAAGCTTTTTAATTATGCGAACAATTACAATTTTTAATTATGCAATAATATTTCATCTGACTTTTGTAATTATGTAAATGACTTCCTGCGTTTATGTAATCTATTGTTTTCTAAAAGATGTTAATTAACATTTCGCAGAAGTGTAAAATTAACATAACTTTTTTAATTTCGATTTCTTGCAATAGATTCTGAAAATATATTGATGTCAATGAATTTATTCTTTTTCCTTTTCATAGGTTTCTCGGTAAGTCTTCAGTAATGAAAAACACCGTTGACAAAATCAATTAATCTGAGTGACGGCGGTAGACTCTCCTCCAGCTGTGTTGGATTATTATATCAGTAATAAGTAAGTAAACATATACACAAAAAATATAACTAATTAACTTGCAAGATTCCTTCCGTAATTTAATAATCTGTAAATAGTATTAAAATTGAAAACTTATGTATTGGTATCGATTGATTAAAAATGTGGGGTAGACGCCCTGTAGTGTCAACTATTGTCTTCTTTAGGTACAAAAGGCTCTACAATGAATCAAACAGCAACTGGTAGAGATGTAAACAACACATTAAAAACAGAAAAAAAAATGTTTTTCTACTATGACGACAATACTTAATTTAAGCCTATTTTAATTCGTAACACGACCGAGGAAGCCACCTCGCTTCTGGTTATGACTAGCAATGACTTCTTCGACCTTTTTCCCGTTCAATGAGGAAAGTATAGATTTATCGAGTGAAGCTATATACTAAGCATATGGATAGTATTGTCACGTTACTGGTGTTGTTATACATATCAGTTTAGTTGCAAATAGGAAGCGGAAAAAATTTTAAGTTTCCTACATTATCACGTATGAGATTCTATGAACTTGTCTATACCAAATAATATGTGATAATGAATACTTAGAAGTACCACGTGATAAGTGCGAGTGAAAACTATATAGAAATATATGACTTAGCAAAATCTTACACATGTTCATCATATCTAGATATAAAGATTTTCATTGGTCTTTAATCTATTTATCAACATATGTATATCAACACTTATATGTTTCAAATGATGATAGATGGGCTCAAATATAATCATGACAATTTATATTCTTACATTAAGTTTATGATAATGCTTGTGAAAACAGTTTTGTCTGTTTTATTCGTTTATTTGATTTCCACGCAGATGTACACCTGGAGAATAAGCAAGCTGAAGTAGCAATGAGCTGGTCACAGCACTTGAAGAAACTACGATCAAGGGGGGAAAAAAGTCCTTGAGAGGCGACCGTGCACGGGCAAACGCAGTGGGTAACGACCGAAAAAAACATGAGAGGGGCCTCCCACTAGATGGAGTGACGACCTAAAGTGCATTGTCGAGAGTCAGTGGATGTAAGTGGTTTAGGAACGTTCTCGGCAGTCTATGAGGGAGGCTTATAATTAGCAGTGGACGGATAATGACTTAGATGCTGATGATGATACACCTGATTATTTTATGCTAAATTAATTTCAAATAAAAAGTTCATATTTGCATATAAATTTTGTTTGGTAATAGAAACGCCATCATCATCTATATAAAATCGACTCTAACATACATTAAATTTTTATAAATTCAAATCGCACTTGACCGGTTTATTTTTTGTCAGTATATTGTATTTTTAACAGTTGAGCAGTGTTGTGTTTATTCTGCCTTTTCATTGAGTCGAAGGTGGCGAGATAATTTTTTTGCAGCTCTTCATAAATACTTGGTATATTTTTTTTTTCCCATATGTGTAATAAAACTAGTTAGCACTTTGGTTCTATTTAACATCCTGTTCGACACGACACTACACTTCATGTTCATATCAAAATGACTAGTCATAATAATATGTTAATAATAATAATTATCCACTAATTTATTACTAGTAATAATTTGTTGACAACAACCTTCGTGGTGCAATGACAAGCTGATTTATGTAAACTTAGATGCATTCGATTCTCAGTTGAGCGAAGATATTTTAGGTATTGTTTCGTTGCCTAGTTTCAAAAAAATCTCAAAATAGCCTAGCTTAAAGATCCGACAAATCATATCAAAGCGAGTATAGTTGCATGTTTCTTATTAAGTTTTCTTGTTTTATATTATTAGTATTAAATAAATAATAATATCAGCTTAAAGAATCGAGATCTAATAGAGAAGAAATATTCTCATATGGAATATATACGTATAAGCTAACTCAGTTTAGAGTTATATTTGTTAGATAATGCTATCTTGTAATACATATGTTTCAGGGAATCAATAAATGCACTCCGTGGAAGCCCGTGTTTAGCTCTGGATAGTGATGGCTAGAATGATGCTAATGATACATACACATGATACAAAATACCCATAAATATTAACTAAATTGAAAACTAAACAAAAATAAAATTTTTTATAGGTCTTTAAATTTATCAGATGGTTTTATTAAATAAAGCACATGTTGACATGTTATTATCATTACACGATTGTATAAAAAAGGAGCGTATTGAGGTTGTAGTCCTTGAAGTTCTGGTATCACAGTTTCTTTACGGTTCGTGGCGATCAAACAGCCAGATATATTTTACGCCATTTCCTCATACTCCTTTAATGAATAAATTATAGTATTTCTCACCTTATCACTAGCGTTTTAGTATATATCATGTCAAAAGTGTAACATATATAATGTTACAGTATTTTATTAATTTTAAATAAAAAAACAAATTGTTGACCATTTAAATCCTTTTCAACCGACTTCAAAAAAAGGAGGTTCTCAGTTCAGTTGCTTTTTTTTAATTTAATATATATATATATATATATATATATATATATATATATATATATATATATATATATATATATATATATATATATATATATATATATATAACTAAAAAATCTTAAACTGTTTTATTACACTCTGGCGAATCTTTCTCTTATTTTGTAGAATTTTAGAAAGTCCTTTCATATTTAATGCCCATTTTATAAAATAATACAATTAAAAAATTCAAGTTTCTAACCACAAAGTTTTGTTTATGTTGATAAGTCAGTTACTCAATCAGAATAATTACCTATTTATAACTACATATTTAGGTATTACATTAAATACTTTTTAAAATTATTCTTAACATGGACTCCTGTAATTTTTAAAGATTTTCAGAATAACAAACAAGATGATCAATACTGTAACGCTAATGTTTCATAAGCGACTTCTTTTTATAAAATTCTTGTTTGACAGTAGCATTATATAGATTTATAATACTACTGTAAAACAAATTCTTTACAGTACATTATAGTATTGAATAGATACTCTTTTTTTAGATATAAATTTTAGTTACAATATAGTATTACTTATTATAAAATACTTGTACCACTACTTGTACTATCAATATCACAATGGTATACCTACATGATTGACACGGGTCATTACATGCATAGTGTGTTTAAGAAACAATAGTTACAGATCGATATTGATATAATTATAATTAATTATTATTAAATAACTAACAAAAATTAAGAATATTGCATACTAATAAAATCTCATCAACAGCGTACTTATAAATTTAATACTGCCTGTCGCACGCAAAACAAAGTCTGGTTAATTTTTTATTGTAAAATCCAGATTGACGTATGAGTATATTTGTCCAGAATATTAGTCTAGTTTCAACGCACAACGATCCAAATGAGAGGCTAAGTGCGGAAAACAGAGTCTTTCTTAGTCTAGTTTCGGGATCATTTAGGATCCTTAAACATATAATCTTTATATAACTGTATCTAAGAAAATGCTTCATTTTACTTGATACTTTTATACCTTTTGTAATTCACCTAATACAAGACTTTTTTCGTGATATTAATTTTTTTTATTTATTTTATGGAAGGAATTTTTGCAGATTATGTTAAGTTTATTTACGAAAGAGTTTATTTCTGTTATCTTTCGACTGATTTTTTTCAAGCTTTTCTTATTTTTCTCTAATTTTCACATTTTCACTCTTTACT
Organism: Galleria mellonella; assembly: GCF_026898425.1. NCBI lineage: Eukaryota > Metazoa > Arthropoda > Insecta > Lepidoptera > Pyralidae > Galleria > Galleria mellonella. Next base: position 6,714,219 of record NW_026441995.1, on the reverse strand, counting down.
TAGGTAACAGTATTTTTTCTGTTATGACTATTTTTGTCTTCTTCCAACAACAAATGACATTTAATATTCATCTGCTTGCATCATTACGTTGTGACCAATGTTTGTATATATAACACTATTATTTGATACATTCGTCAATGCACTGTAATATATACAAACTAGTCTCCCGGAATTTTATACCACATATTTCAAAATATTGACTTACATACTAATTTATTCAAATTGATATTTCCTTAAGATCTCTATCTAGATAGTCTCTATTTACAGTAATATATTTGAAGGCTGCCTCTAAATAAATCATAGGATTTACAGATATATGTCTATAATATTATGTTGATCAACTTGATTCAAAGACTTGACCCAGTCGATAAGTACTTAGTGGATCAATTAAATTCAAATTGGGCATTTATTCATAAAAATGTAAAATCGCGTGTTAATCGCACGTTGCCATTTAGACACAAATCATGTAATTTTATTTCTCGGTTAATATTGACTATATTATTCCTTATTTTGCTGACTATATATTTTTTATACCACTGAGGTGACAAATAAGCATACGGCCCACCTGATGGTAAGTGGTTACCGTCACCTATGAACACCTGCAATACCAGAGGTATTACGCGTGCGTTGCCGACCCTGAAGAAACCTCTTTACCCCCCTTTTGAAGAACCTCATACTGTAGTCTGATTGATTTATTGATATAAATATACGAGTAGTAAACACAATTATATTACATTAGTCGTACATAAGTTACATAAAGAAATTAAAATAATATTAACCATTCGTAAACCTAAGAATCTACACAGGGTATAAAAATATTATAAAAACAAAAGTTTTGTACATAAAACATTCAAAAACGACAAACACATTTTTAAGCCTCTCATAGAAACTTAGAAGGGGGACGCACCGTGTTAATATTAGAGGGTTAAATTTTTTTCGTTCATTAACACTCCCTGGAATCCCCTGAAGAGAGAAGGTAAAGGAATACTACCGGATAAGAAAGGGGTTCGATTCAGTTTTTGTCGTCATTTTCGGTTACAGCGACCCAAGTAATATAGAAATACACATCCTTCTCCGCTTAGCGTGTAAAATGAAATTTCAGTCCCCATGGGAGTAATTGTAAAGAGATGGTGAGGGAAAATGGGCAACTGATATATTTTTTTTAAAAAAAAGAAAACCTTTGATTACGTAATGTAAAACCCTCTGATTCTTTTTTTGTGAGTCTGTATATCTTTAACTCATAATACCTATAAATTATTGTTATTACTATGCGACATATCACCTTCATCCATTCATGTTTTTATTTATCATCAACATATCACATACTCGGATTCAAATAAAATTATAAACACTATTCAAAAAATAAGACAAAGTATGCTACATTCTGATCGATCACAAGTGAGACTAAATAATGCCAAAGCACCAGTGGCAAACGGAATCAAACTAGTTGGCCCATCGAGACAATTCACTAAGAATTTACCATTTACCAATTACCATTTACCAATGGTCTTGGCAGAATATATTGTAAGCAATGGGGATTAATACAAAATTCTCTAATATCCTTCCCCACTCCTCCCCCTCCCCCACATCCCCGTGCCCTTTAACACAATTACATGAACTGTGATAATATGTTTTAAATAACTTATTCAATTTGAAAAAAATATGTTCGCAAATAGGTAACAATTAACATTTTGTGCGTTAAGCATCTTACGTCTAACTTTGATAAAAGTTAATGAATCACTATTAATTTCATGATTCGTAAATACTGTAATCGAAATGTCGCAATCAATTTCGTATTTGAGAATTCAATTATTAAAGAAATAATATCAATGATTTACTGCTGAACAATATAAAAACGTCAATGTCGACACGTGTTATGTATGAAATATTAACTATTTCCCGCAGCTTTGCCCACCTAAATCAATATATAAAAAAACCTATTTAATGTCATGTCTAAAAAAGAAGTCAATTATCACTCTCCATCAATGGACCATTAAAAAATCTTGATTCCATTAATAATGACATCTTATTTGCTTTGAATTTACGATTAAGTTACTTTGCTACATTAAATTAAATTAAATAATTACTACAATAAATTGACTTTGAATTGACTTTATACTTCATGCAAAGAAATAATTGTGTTTATTTTTATAATAAAATATATATCAGTTTCACCATGCCAACACAATGTAACTATGATTCCTATTGATTTCTGAAGCCTATAATTATAGCCTCTATGTCATTATAACCATGCAATTTCCTATTTCCCATTATATGGGGTAACCATAGCGTATTCTCCTTTATCTTTGCTCAATAACAATATATATCCTACAATAGTGTCATGTTATTTATGTATGTAAACGGAGATCGTTACTAAATTTTATAACTATATCAGAAACTATTTTTTTTTAATTCGGGGTTAATGTGTAATGAAAGGATTTGTGACATGGTATGACATTTTCATCTATGATATATATAAACAATAACATGGATAAAAATTTGTATTAACTTGTTTAAAACATTATGATTGCATTTATTTTAATTTCATCTTGTCATTAATAAATCTTTGTTCTTGAAAATAGAATATTGACTTAATTAACTTAAATATTTTGAAGCGACTGTTTAACTTTATGACCATTTATTTACCTTACTTATCAAAATATCAACAGATATGGCAACATTTACTAATTCATATACACTCAATACAATAGTTTCAATTTGCAATTCTATTATGTTATGTCTACAGTTTATTGTGTGGTTGGTATAAGATCTAAAATTTTTCTTTTATATCACTATATTATAGAAATTTGATATTAAAATGAAAAAAATATATACTTGGACTCACTATAGATCCATATCGGAATCTTTGAGGACAGCTGGCTGGCTTCAAATCCTATTTATTGCTACCTATGTTACTGCTTCTATTAAATATTTCCTATGGACTTGATTTTCGATTCTAGAAATTCTAGCTGCATCACATATGAGAGATACATAGATTGATCCGAACTTGAACCACATTATTTATAAGAACCATTAGCCACCTTATTATAAAACTAAAGTAAATATTGCTCAGTTTCCTGCATTTGAAAATCACTTTATTAGAGTTCAGCAAATTTGTAGAATTTAATTCCAAATCTCGTATAAATTAAAACTAGTAAATTACAAAATTAATTCATATAATACGAGACAGATAAAAATGTCATGTAAGGATTGCCTCTCTACTAATCAAGGTTACTGTGATATCATAATAAAAATATAAAAAAATACAAATACAGTACTATTATATTATTTACGTTGTACAAAATAAATCAGGAATAACGTTTTATATAAAATTTTTGCCAATTTGTTTTTATTATTTTATTGTATCTAGATACGACGAAAGTAATTTAATAGAGAAACTGTTAACCTCGAAAACAATTACGAATTTTATAATAATAAAAACGTTCGAAGAATGTAAAGGACATGCGAATTTAATATGTTAAAGATACATTCACTTTTAGCATTAAAATTTTATACAGGATAATTAAATACGCGTATTAAATTAAATTAAAAAAATTACTCACTATTAGGTGACGGTGACGTCCTAATTGTTTTTGCCTGTCACTATTTTTTATATTTTTTTATAAACTTCTTTATCACTAAACTAAAAAATACAAGTAATTCGACTCGCACGCGGGTGACTGTCGAGCCGCGAACGGTCGACTATCGATGCATGAACTGCGCGCGCACAATCTGACATCGTCCCGCTAAGGATGATTACAAATAGTTATAATAGAAGATAAATAGTATAGGATGAATAGTATTTCATTTTTACTATTATATATTATTAGGAATGTGAAAATAGGTTTGTTTGTTACTTAACGGGCTCATTGTTTAACAAATCGTTACGAATTTTGATATACACATAGTATCTTGGACAGAGAAGGACATAGACAGGTTACTTTTATCACGGTCACGCGATCAAAGTAGTCAACTCGCTTTACAATTGCTTTTTTGCATTTTTTTTAATAATAAAACGCTATTATTGTAGCAATTTTAGTAATAGTTCTTACTTGATACTTTTGATTAATTATACATAAATGTTAAGTATATGAACTCATTAAGATGTTAAAATCTCAATGAAATTATCTCAGAACTACTTCTGAATTTCTAAATAAAGAAATAAAATCGTTCAATTAATTAATAGACTAATGGAATATTATATATTGTTGACATGGTTAGGGCAGCTATTAATTTGTTTACATTTTCATTAAATTCTATGGAAACTATTTTATCATAATAAAATTAACTTTATTTATTTGACTATTATAGATACAATATATTCCAATTCTCATTAGCAATATAACTATTGTCTAAAAAATATTGCGTAAGGAATAAGATAAAATAATAAGGAAATGATATGCCTTCTGTCTATGTTGCAGCATTATAGTTTTTTTACATTATTATTATTTAATTGATGCATGAAAGAATAAAGAAATAGATAAATAAGTAAAGTAATAATAGTATATAAAAAGCAAATAAACACTCATTCATTTTGACATATCTAAAACTATAAAGATCACAAAGATACAGTCAATCATCATTCATATCAGCTATTAGCAACAGCGTTAACTAACCACTGGATAACATAGGCCTACGCTCTAAGGGGGATTTTGCCAGTAGTTGCTACGCGTAGCAGACGGGTTAGCAACCGCAGTTAGGCTTTTGGTGATGTTTTAACAGAAACGCTGCAGTCCATCCCTCAATCATTAAAATCCCTTATTCGCCTCTTACAACACCCACGTGAAACGATGGGGTTTTTTTTTTGATGGGTGAAAATGGTATGCTAACCCCGCCTGCGCTAACAGGATACGCTGGCGGAGCACCAGTGAAGGGTGATAGATGAGAATGAAAACAGGCCAGTTAGCCTATCATGATTAATTTTTCAGGAATTAACCATGATAGTTTCCAGGGAGAACCGCGAGAAGGTCGACCTGGTTGGGTATATTGCTAGCAATGGGATCCTCAGTCTCCATTACTAACAATCCCTTTCTCCCCCGAAACGATGGGGTGGTTCATTCTATGCCGGGACTACAAGGCAAAAAGATAAAGATATGCACATTGTTTATCATTATACCATCGCATTCGCTAAGAAAAAAGGCTGAAATTCTTCCAATATAATAATAATAAATTATTATTATGTATTTTTGTGAAATTTAAAAAATAATAATTATTTTAAATGTAATATTTTCTATGTCATTAAATAATATTTTTAATCTAAACGAGTCGGAACGTCTCGAAATTCTTATAAGCTCGGTCAGGGTCAATTCGAGTGCAACACGCTCCATTGGCGACTGACATAATGAGTTAGGCAATTCATAAAAAGAATCGCAAACGTTCCTTTATACATAAATGCTAACAAGAGATTTTTGCACTATTCGTATAGTGCTGGTTTCAGTTCTTGGTCCGATCTCGGTCTGGTACAATGTTATTAAAAAAACAATGTGTACTCATTACTATACTACAGTCCAGTCCAGTTCCATTCCAGTCTCGATCAATCTCAAAATGTTTCTACTTTACCTGACCGAGGGGAGATTGAGAACGAATCGAGATCGGAATTAAAGTATGAATCTAGCCTAAAGCAGTTCAATCCGGTTCCATAACAAAAGAATGAATCGTAAAATATGTATTTCGTTATCATCTAGTATAATCCAGTACTCGAATGTGAAGTAATGTCCTACTCACATCGTATTTTTTTATTATTTTATTGTGTATCTTGTATTGTATATCTATTATTTTATTCCATTTCTAATTTATTACGATTAACTACTTTTCATCAGGTGTGCTATCGCATTGTTTGCCATCCTTAGTTTTTTTTCTTTATAGTGGCAAACAAGTACAGGGCCGTTTAAAACAGCAGTAAACGGTATTACTGTAGTCTATAGACACCTATAACATTAAGGATTTTACTTGCTAACTCTTAAGAAACCTTAATACGTCCTTTTTGAAGTAAAAAATGTACCAAATTACAATAATCATAAGACTCACGCAGACGATAAACATATTGTCCGACGACAAAATTTTGCATTGCGTAAGTTGTTTACTTACACGACACGTGTGCATTGTAACATGCATTTTAGGCGATTTATTAAGACAGGATAAGTGTAGACCGAACATTAACTCTTGTCAGATTTAAAACCTTGGAAAAATAAAACTATATAAATGCATAAAAAGAAAATTTATCCAATGAAAATCTACCTCATACATGAACTAAATCGTCTTTCGTAAGCCTATTTTAACTATTGTTTTTGTTACTATATTTTAAACTAACTGTATCTTGCAACATTGCTCGTGGTCATATCGAGATGAATAACCTTCCTCAAGAGGGGGGCAAGGGATTGTTAATAATGGAGACTGAGAATCCTATTGCTAGCAATATACCCAACCAGGTCGACCTCCTTGTGGTTCTCCCTGGAAACTATCATGGTTAATTCCTGATGAATTCATCATGATGGGCTAACTAGCCTGTTTTCATTCTCATCTATCACCCTTCAGTAGTGCTCCGCCAGCGAATCCCGTTAGCGCAGGCGGAGTTACCATACCATTTTCACCCATCAAAAAAAACCTTCCTCAAGAAAGGAGCGCTCAATGCAAAAAGAATTTTTCAAATCCGACTGGTAGTTCTAGAGATTAGCACGATAAACAAAGTTTTTCGCTTCATTATATTAATTTAAATTAAAAAGTTTTGGTTTTTCCTTGAGACTACAGTATAGGGTTTTTAAAAAGGGGCATATTAAAAATTCGTCAGGGTCGACGACACTCGCGTGACACCCCTAGTGTTGCAGGCGTCCATAGACTACAGAAACTGTTTACCATCAAACGAGCTGTATACTTCTTTGCTACGTTCGTGATATAAAAAAAATTGAATAAGAAAAAAAATATTGCTAATTATACATTTTGAAATAACGCTAAATCCATCTTTGCAAGTGAGAACCCTTGTTATGAATTATGCTTCTGATTCGAAGAAACATTTCGACAATTTTTTTACTTACACTCAAAATCTAATATAAGTGTTCTTACTTACATGTATAAGTGTACTTACTATGAAATATGAATTTCACACAAAGTGCGGATTATTTTCAATATCAATAGAACTACGCAGAGCGGTTTGAAGTAAATTAGACTCGGTAGTATGAATGGTATATTCAATCAGATGCATATATTACGGACAGATATCTATTTACTATGTGTAGATAACTCAGAATCTGAATAATAATGTTTAGAATTGCGTACAAACTGCTATGTATGCATCGTCACAGACTATGATACTAGGCATCGTTAATCATAATGGGTATACTAACTCAAAACCTATTACTAACTACGTATTACTTTATAATTAAATAGGTATATAGAATACCTATAATATCATTAATATATTATATTTATGTGTATGTACATATATTATCACCATAATATATATGTATTTTGTATATATTTATAATATTATTTCTTACTATTAAAAGGCCCCGCGATTGATCACGTTCTCACCTGACGGAAAGCGATGATGTGATTTATAATGGGCCAACGAATATCCTATTCATATTTGCCTTAAATTAGTGCCGATTGTATTTGGATGGAAAAACATAAGCTAGGAGAGAAATCCACTCCTTGGCCGTACGCATGATAAAGGAAAACGCGAAGTGCTTTATACGTATAAATGGTATATCTACGACGCAAAGGTGGAGATTATCGCCTCATCTGGTCGTCTGATGTCGAAAAGGTGAAAGAAGAATCAGGTCATGTAGTTCTTAAGCCCACTCTCCTAAATGTATCCTGTAGATAACAGCGAGTTGTGCAGTTTGCAACGGTGTTCTAGATTTTGCTATTTATTTTTATAATTATTATTATGCCAATTATAAAAAAAAATCGTAATATATATTCGCAACCAAACGCTTCTCTTTTTGGGAAATGCATGAACATAATTTGGTTTTTAGTTTAATCTAAATTATGCAACATCATTATTTATAAAAAGTAAAATTACTTACATAGTAAAAATTTTATAATATATCGGCGTGTCATTTACCTTAAATTAAGAAATTAAATAAAATTTTTATTTATTTAAACATGATATTTTATGTAAATTCAGAATAAGTCTAAAAAATATATCAACATACCATTTTTTAATAGTATTCATAAAACTGCTATTACTAGATACAGATCAAATTTACCTACCATTAAGGCATAAAAATTTAAATAAAAAAATTTCATGCCATATAGAATTAGATTCCGAATTTAAAAATTATCAATGGATCAACTGGTAAACTGCTTTTGAATACCTAAAGCTGTTTATAAACGATACGGTTTATAAAACTGATCAGTTAATCTGATATCTCCGCTTATTAGTTAGACTGATGTCCTAACTAATCCCTATTGACATGCTAATTAACAATAATCAGCTCCACCGATCGTGTGCCAAATCGTGTCATTAGTAGACAGTATAATACGATAAACATACATTATTATCCATGTATATTATTTACAAACACATTCGACACATACGTTACTTCACCATCATATGCATTAATAAAATAAAATACCTCTACATTTTATATTCTGAAACTAAACAAAGCTTACATTGAAATGGGGTTTGATTTTCAACTCGAATTATAAAGATAGTGTGTTTTAATTTATTCTAATTTCTTGTAAATATTACAATATGTATAATGTACCTAACATTATATATACAATAGTAGTGACCACAAGCAACAAACAACAATTCTTAATCTATGATTATATATACCACTCGAAATAAAGTACGTTATAATTCCCAACTCGTATAAGATTAGACGTAGGCCTCCACTTGGAAAGGATAATCCCTACAATAAAAACGGATATTGTGCAAAAAGCCATATTAGTGGGTAATAATAACAAAAACTATATAACAAAGTAAATGTTTTTTTTTTTTTTGTATATATTTTTTATTCTCAATCATTTGTAACAGGCGAGTGATCGTGCTTTGGATAGACAACTTTTTTTTCTGTATCTAGAACTCGTTTTGTAAAAGGCCCATGCTTCCAGTTTGGCGGATATCCGTGCTTATCCACATCATCCCACCATTGCTGTTCACCGGAACCCCAAATAAGATATACGATATTAGTCACAACTAATACAGCGAATACCGTCCAAAATGCAATGCGCCATTGCTCGATAGTTTGCTGAAAAACATTTGAAATATATTAATAAATACAATATAGAATATTTCGTACATTTTCAAGCTAAAGGATGGCACAACTCATATCAATTATAGAAATTTTGAAAATATCGATTCTTAAATTGAAGTACTTAAGAATCGAATATAGGATCTTATGTACCCATAGTAAAGTGCTTAACACATCGTCACAAGTCCAATCATAATTATGGATTAATCAATAATTACTCTGTTGTTCTATTCCAGTAGGGGAGACCGAGGAAAACTGAACCAAAGGTAAGTTGAAACAATACAAATTTCTGGAAATCTAAAAGCACTAGCAAGTTGGTAACTTTGCTAATTTTATCCTCCTGCCACCCGCTCGGGTGCTCAGTATTCGTTCATGCACCATGATCGACGTTTACACCGCTATTAAATATCAGGTGAAAAAAATACATAAAAGTAAGTTTTCATCATAATAATATCTTTATCAAAATTTTTATTAATTAACTGTTTTAGCCTAAGTGTATTATGTTATTTGCCAGCTTATGAATCTAAGATTTAAACTGCAATAAAGATTTTGCATGACTGTGTAGTGTAACAAAGTTATATCAGCTCAAACCTAATGGCAGCCGACTTCTGTACCCTGGGAGAGTTGAAACAGCCTGTTTCAACTCACCTCGTTTGCATTTTGTTATGCATTGGTATTTTGTTTTGGTCATGCGACCAGCTTTAACAAAACTAACGTAGAATTGTTTTTTAAAAACTATACATCTGTGCTTGATAAACACCACTTGGACGCAAAGGACATCTGGAATGGTGAAGAATCTGGAATAACAACTGTCCAAAAATCAGATCGAGTCATTTCCAAACGAGGTTAAAAACAGGTCAGTGCCATGACCTCGACAAAAAGAGGCACTTTGGTCACCATCGCATTAGCTTGTAATGCAATAGGAAATTGCATTCCACCAATGTTTATAATCCCACGCAAGCGTTTTAATGATCATTGTATTCGTGATGGGCCATCTGGATCTATTGGAGTAGCCAACGGATCTGGATGGATCCAAGAAGATGATTTTTATTTATTTCTTGAACATTTTAAAAATTAAGTCCGGTCATTCTAAAGATATTGTAGTTCCGTTATTGCTGGACAACCATGCCTCACATACTGCTGTAAAGAACATTAATTTCTGTAAGGAAAATGGAATTGTTTTGTTAACATTTCCACCATATTGTACTCACAAACTTCAGCCCATGGATCGAGCTATCTTTGGCCCTATGAAAAAAGCTGTCAACAGGACATGTGATAACTGGATGCGCTCACACCCAGAAAAAGTTAATACAATATATAATATTTCAGGGATTGTAGAAATAAGCTAAATGAACAATGGATCCAGTGTATGGAGTGTAAGGCATGGGCACACCTGGAATGCACTGAAAGCAAAATATCTTATGTGTGCCATAACTATTTGTTTGACTAAGATTATTTTATTTTATTTTTTTTTTTTTCTATAAATTTCAGTGTATAATTATTTGCTATTTTTTTGTTTCTAAGATCTCAATATTGTAACTATGAGACTGATAGTACAAATTAAGAATAATTGTAACTTTAATATAACATTTACTTACAAATCTGTGTCTCTTAATAATGGATTGCTTCCAGATAATAATTGTTTCAACTCTCCTAGACCAGTGTTTCAATTTATCTCAGTAAGAGGGGAGTTGATACAAACTCACTAGTTGTCTTTAAGTCAACTTTTTATGGGTAAAAAAGAAATAGTAGCAGTTTTTGTCCTAAACATTTATTAGTTAGTTAAACAAGGTTTAATTTAGTATAATACAAGTTAATTTCTATCGCTTAATTAAAAAGTTATGGGTCTCAATATAAAAAATGGTTCAACTCTCCTCGGTCTCCCCTAATACATGTATTTTCAGACAATATAAAAAGCCTGAATTGTTCTTTTAAACATAAAAAAAAGAAATGTACGTAATTGTACAATGAAAAAATTCAATAAAAGATCGTTAGCACTGTAATGTTAATAAAAAAAAACAGAAGAAAGGTTGTTAAAAAATAGTTCTACAAACGCCTTTTACGTTTAAACGCCTATTATATTAACACGGTAGTATAATAGTCTTTTAATATTTTTGCATCATGTTTTCTGGTAGGCGCTTGATATATTATATTACTCGTATGTAGGGTCAAAATTAGGAAACTGTCTAATTAAAAATCTGTATTCTTGTACTGGCAATCACTTACAAACATTCGATTGGTAGTAAAGTTTTATGAGCCTCTCATGATACAGGTATCAACATTACATTTTTATAGATACATTAAATTAGTATTATATTATTAATTAAATAATAGATAAGCCATATCGTAGGATAAAACATAAATGCAATTCAGTATTTACCGAAAATATGAACATTGTGTCTAGACGATATATTTTTTAGTCATGTTCTACAACAGATGTTAACCAGTTAGAAATAAGTGCATAATTTGGTTGAATTTTTATATTTATATAGTTTTTTATTTGATAATGGATGATTAAGTCAATTAACAAATCATCGTGATGAATTCGCCAAAAACTAATTAAGATAGTTCCATATTGTTTGTAACAGAGCTAATTTCTAACAATATTCTCCCCTTCCTAGGCATAAATCTTGAAATATTTGTGTATTTGTGTATTTAATTGATTACATTCACCTACAGACGTCATAGGGTTAAATATATTTAATTTATTTAATGTATTTTTTTAAATAAAAAAATAAATCATATTTATATTATCAATATAAGTAAGTACAGTTTCTCGTGACACAAGATAAACACACATAAAATTATAAAACTCATTCTTATCTTACAAGTACAACGTTTCAAGCCATTAAAATAATCCAAACTAATAATTACTACTTATAATTGTGCCAGTGATAAATTTTTTTACTTAAATAATATAACTATTATTATAAAACCTAGCGTCTAATTAGTCTGCTATAGGAAAGAATACCTACGAAAGTAGAGAAAATAAATTGTAATAAAAAGAATACTTAAAAAAGTAAAAGTTTTTATTTCTCATCCGACTTTCAAAAGAATAAGGTTTATCATTCCACGATATTTTAGTATATACGTATATTATTTGATACCCTCGTCTTTATAGTCCAGTGTTGATCTCAAACTAATTATGTCAACATTCAAACCGATTAAAATTCATTACAAATCCGACATAGAAGAAATTTATATTAAAAAAGATTTAACTAAGATTTATGCAAAGTACCTGTTGCCCAAGGCTTTGCATACGTAGTATCGTGTCTCTCCTTTAAATTCTAATTAAATAAATATTATTATTATTATTATAAATGCAAATTTTCAAAAATACATCTTTAGCGATAATAAAAACCTGTGTTCCGCATTTCAGCATTCTGAACTTAATAGTTTCGGCTACGCTTTGATAAAATCAGTCATGACAAACAATTGTGTAAGTTGCCGCAATATAAAAAATACATAAAAATACAAACATATTAAGTATCTCTATCTTCGATATTGGTTTTAATCTGCAATTTTGTGTTTAGTTTGTATTACTATTACAATATCTCCTGCTGCATCTTTTCCAATACGATTTTGTTAATAGATACTAATTTTTTTTGTATCAATTCGTGACTATAGAAATTCATTTCCGTGCCTACACATTTTTCGGCTGACTTATTTAATGAGATTAGTACTTTGAAAGTAGTTTGCTCATCCATTAACACTAAAGTTCTAAGGCCAAAGTCCTTCCGTCCGTCCGTCACCTCTTTAAGTCACAAAAAATATATTACGAGTACTTTTTGTTAAACGTTTTACGCGTTGCAAAATTACAAAGAAATAAACAAAAAGTTCTAACCCACTATCATACACATTAAGATTAGGAAGGATTGTCAGAAAATAATATAAGTAAAATATCTTTTATGTGTTTACTTACGTCGGGCGTCAACAAGCCAACAAGATAAGGTGTTATTATCCCAGAGATAGCTGCTATGCCATTCACAAAGGCGGAACACGTGCCTGCATAGTTTGGAGCGATATCCATAGCATTGATTTTGACACTACTGTAGAATCCTCCCATAAAAGCCATGGAAGCGATGAACAAAATGACTGCCTCCAATCGATTACAACCTGAGTACGAGGCCAGAATAATAAAAACGGCCGGCACGGAAGACGCTGCAAAAAAACGTCCTTAGCTATGATGGAGTTAAAGGAAAAGTATTCAGTCGCCTGTATTGTTCTTTGAAACATTTTTTCCTGCAAAGCCTTTTGCGTGTGCAGTATTGACAATAATTACTATAAGGAATTTTAAAAAAGTAACAATTTTCCTTATATTTAGCAAAAACATCATGTATTATTAATTGATCTATTTTCAAATCATTATTTAGTGATTACTACGAATTTCAATAAGCAAATTTAACAATTAAAATAATCAGCTGTAGTAATACTCATAGACAACTATTCTGAAGGAAGTTTTTATTACATTTCGGGAAAAAACTCGACATTCAAACTCATGTCACTAACTTTAGTGATTTTGTCACTGTGATTAACGAAAAATACTAATTATTAATAGTGTAATAATTGTTCAGAATTGAAAAAGATATCACATAATCTACTTCCATAAAAGTACTGTATTAACAACCTCCAAAATTTTAGTCTCCTAAAATATCTCATGTTTCAAATAGTTTCAGTAGTATGATAAAAGAAGAATAATCATGTAAAAACTTATCAATCTCTATTTCATTCATTCGGTATCCAGATTAACCCAAACATTATCTATCTTTATAAATCTACAATTTATATTATTTACTATCTTCATTTCTTTTTAACTAACTCGTACCCTCAAGATTTTATAACTTCTCATTCAGATAGGATAAAATTTTGATAGATAAATGTGAATAATTCCAAAAATGCAAAACTAACTTATTTAGAAATAATACTTACATAATGTAGTATAAATCTTTCTACCATTACCAATACTGTGCCATTTTTTTCTGATACATAGATCGCATATACTTGCAAATATAAATGAACACACATACATAGCTATGTATGGAAGAGCTGACATCAGACCTGTCTCTTTTATATTAAATTTGAGCACATCTGAAAAGTATTTAGGTAAGTCTGTTATCATTGTAAAATACCCCCAGTCGTGGCCAACCTGAAATATATATTGAGAATATTAGTAAAATAAAAAAGGCAGTATAATAATAATAAGAGTCATATAATTACACCTGATCCTTAAACATGTGTTATTAAAGATCAAACAATAAAAGTCTAGAAGTGCATACTAGATTTTCAAGATTTGTTCAAATTTAAAGAAGGTCATTGCTTAAATTGACTCGAGCAACAAGCAAATTCGAGTATTCAATTCAATGTAATATTAACATTAATTATATATAGAGAGTAAGGTGACCTACTGATCAATTGATATGACAAAAGAGATCGTGGTCTTTAATAAATGAAAATGGAATAGTAACCCTTGCGTTTTGTGGTTTAAATTTCTAGAGTACCAGTAAGAGATCATAGATGAGGACGAAGTCAAGTCAGATGGCATCGTGACGTTTTCCCCAGAATTCATAAAAAATCATGATACTTTTTACAAGGAACTGTGTTAAGAGTTAACCAATGGCACCAGTAGCCCCCTTTACTGACAATGCAATTCTCCGAAAGTGATTGATGATAGAATGTTGTACTGATAGTAAAATTATTTGAGTACGTATTCAAATGTAAAGGAAGAGACTTTTGCAGTAGAACAATTTTAATTCAATACTTACAGCAGCCAATATAAGTACCCATAAAGGTGCAGACCTTAAAATAGCCTTGAAAGGTACAGGATTCAACTTCTTATGAAGCCCAGAAGCAGTAACGTTTGCATTCAAATACTCCCTTTCATCATCAGATATGAAAGGATGAGTATTTGGAGTATTGTAGCATAAAATAATCTGAAATGTATTTGCACAAATATTCATATATTTACACAACAACATTTGTCTTGATGGGTATACAAAAGAGAAACCAAATGTTAAATTCATGAAGACTGAATAACTTTATCTTACAATTGAAATTTTACTAAATCTATTTCCTATTAATAATACGACTGCTGGTTACATCTTGTATTATAAATTTGAAAGTGTACAAACATGTTTGAGTGATTATTATCTAAAAATGGTTAAAGGTAATTCATGCGAAATAAAGAAAGTTGTTCAGTTTCTTGAACACTGAGATTCAATTTGGTAAATTTAGACTACCAACACTGTGTAAAAACATAGTAAATTATCTAATAAATAATGAAAATAGATTTCTCTTACCCAAAACAGAAACCATAAGATTCCTAATGTGCCGAAAACATAAAAAACATTAGCCCAATCACCGCCATTTGCTAGAAGATGTCCTGAAATATAAGGGCCGAATATGTTTCCTATTTGTGCGCCGCCGAATATCATGGCACCGAACCTTGATCTTTCTGATGGAGGAACCCATCGGGCTAGCAGTAAAACGAATCCAGGAGTGACTGTACCCTACAAGATAATAATTGTAATTAATAATAACAAAAATATGATGCACATACATACAATACTCGGTATGATGTTTGGAATATTTGATAATACGAGTATATATCGATTAGAATGCGAATGCAAAAGATTTGAAAATTTTGTTCTATAGAAAAAATGAGAATCCTGATCCAATATTAGTAAGAATCTAACACCAGAGTAAAACCTATCAAGTACGTTAGCCCTATGTGTATTTGCCCAAAAAAATATCTATCGGAGAATACAGAGACAATATAGTTAAAAATACATCTTTAAATTCTTTAATATTTAGTACTTTTTCTTTTTTATAAGTAAGGGTAATAATGTCTTTTGCTAATTGGTGTCAGTCTTATTATTAATTATTCTTTTTTATGTCTTTCTCAATAATATATATCTCTGATAAATGTATTCACGATTTCTATAATATTATTGTTTTGTTATAATTAATTGTATTCATTAAAATAATTTAATAACAATCTACATACAAAAAATATATTGACTGTGTAAT
The DNA here is from genome assembly GCF_026898425.1 of Galleria mellonella. Classification (NCBI taxonomy): domain Eukaryota; kingdom Metazoa; phylum Arthropoda; class Insecta; order Lepidoptera; family Pyralidae; genus Galleria; species Galleria mellonella. The sequence goes on along the minus strand of NW_026441995.1, from coordinate 6,697,996 downwards.
TTATCAATATAGACTAATTTAAAAGTATCTAAATAAATATAGATTCTTTTATGACACAATTATCCACTAAAAAAGAATTTTCTAATATTTCCACCGCAGTAAGAGATAGATAAATATAAACGATAAACAACATATTAATATAAAATTATATTATAAAAACAAAATATTTTTGTCTGTATGAACTTCTAAAAATACTTAACCGCTTATATAATCTTTAGAAAGCTGCATTATCAATGAGTAACATGGGTTGTATTTTATTAAATAAAAATTGTGAAGTCGGGACGATTTGCACATTGAAACTAATACTATTTTACCTCTCCAGCACCTTCAATAACCCTAATGATGAATAGGCCTGTTGCCCCACCAATGCCAACAGCGCATGGTGTGAGGATAGTTGCCAACGAAGTACACAGCAAACCTACTCCAACAGTCCATTTGCCTCCAAACTTCTCTGCTAGAATACCACCAGGCAAATGAGTAAGTACGTAACCATAGTAGAAAGCGCTGAGTAGAAATCCTTGCGTAGCTTCACTCCAATCGTAGCGTTCTCGACCCTGTAATTTATTTCATATTTGTATAGATTAATCTATTATCTACATGTTTCTTCTTTTAAATATTATCTGCAGTATCATCTATTGCATTTGAGGAATTGTATCTGTAATCATATCAGCCGTTAAATATCCACTGCCTCACCCACAAAGGGGATTATTCCAGTAATTGTCATGCTTGCAAGCAAGTTGGCAACCGCAGTTTGACTTTTAGTGATTTATGAGGAACGCTGCTGCCCATCCCTCGACCATTAAGTCCCCTTAGTCGCCTCTTACACTCACTGGAAAGGAATGGATGGCCCATTCTATACCGGGACCACATGGCAATGTATAATGGTAACGAGAAACTCAGAAAGATTTTTGTTAACCCATGAATTATTATCGATGTGAGAATAATTTATGGGGCATCTCATTAACGCATTCACCCAAAATTGACAGGGTATAGATACGACAAATTTCTTTGCTACTTGTCTAAAGGGAATATTTATAAATTAATAATTAAACATTTACAGACATTTTATTCACACGCTCGCTTTGATATCAAAGAGTAAAATGCGTGCAACTTCTTCAGTATGACCAAGATACATAGTAGCTTATAACCTTTTATGTGTGTGCCAAATATTATGATGATTTATTAAGCCACTATTGCGCAACAAACAAACAAATAAATAAACTTTCTTTCATATATATAATATTAATAAGCATTCGTATGTTGTTTCATGAAAGTTAAACACAAAATTAATATAGAAATAATGTAAGTTTTACTCATAATTTTATAGAGAATTTTGATTATTAATTATATTAAGACTACTACTATAAATACGACAATACTTGTTTGTCTGTCTGTTATCTTTTAACGCCTAAACTATCTAACCAATTTTGATAAAGTTTATTATTAAGATGGATTAAGTCTTGGAAAATTACTTAGTAAAAATACTTATAAAAAATAATATATTATAAGAAATACATAGGTTACATTTTCAAGAAATGAAATAAAAGATGGAAATTCATGCGGGAAATCAATTATAACTCAAGTAAAGGAAATAAAATGTAATTCTACTCGAAGTCGTGGGCATTAGGTAGTCTATGTAAATTTATACCTAAATCTTACCGCATAAACCATTGTGGTATTGCTAGTTGCACTATTATCGCTTACTGATACATCAGGGCACGTTTCACCAATTATATGTTCAGATGGCGGTGTATGTAATACCATTTGTGTTATTGTCATACTAAGGCATACTCGCATTGTAAAGGAATTTGCGAGAGCAAATAATCCCATAATACCCAAAACATATCGCTGTGGTATAAATAAAACTGCAAACAAAATAGAAACAGTAACCAAATTTAATTAGATAAATAATATTTAACAATGTTATATCCGTAATTTGTTTTGTGATGCCAAAAGTTTCGTACGTCATGCCGTTCTAATAAACATTATATCATTACGGAATCGTTGCCAAAGTTTAATACTCGTAATAAACAAATAATTTAAATACTACATTTTAAATTATTATTGCACCAAATTATACTTCGTTCTCTTCATGTAAAGAACACACACCCAATCTGGCAACGTTGCAGACTTCTTTAACTATTAGAATATTGAAAGTTTTGAAAATTCACTTAAGTGGAGCAACGTCTACATTTTTTTATGTTGCCCCGCTTCTTGAACACAAAAATAGATAATTTCTTTATCTATAAACTTCTCCTTTTTAAATTTACGGTATGTGGGTCCAACTTACACTTGACCGGTTTTGTTTGTTAATGTATAATTTGATACCATCATATTCTTATAAATCTATTTTGTTATTGGATGAAAATGGAATGGTAACCCCGCCTGCGCTAACGGGATACGCTGGCGGGGCACCAGTGAATGGTGATCGATGAGGATGAAAACAGGCCAGTTAACCAATCATGATGAATTCATCTGTAATTAATTATGATAGTTTCCAGGGGGAACCGCGAGGAGGTCAACCTGGTTGGGTATATTGCTAGCAATGGGATTCTCAGTCTCTATTACTAACAATCCCTTTCCTCCCTTATAAATCTATTGATATTTCAATACTGGACACTATGACATACATTAGTATTATTTATTATGTCTTTAATGGCATTACAATGTTGAACAAAATATATAAATGTTTATATAAATAAGAAATATTTAAAAAAATCTTACCTCTATTTAATATAAGTTTCCAACCTCTAAGCGTCATCGTATATTTCCATTTACTTTCACTTCTAAATGTTTATAACATCACTTTGACCTTAAAATTCACAAATAAAACAATTCAATGTCACTAAATTACTTTATATAAGTGAAATATATAAATATTTTAAGAAATAAGTATGACATCTGTGTCGCGTTTCGTACATGTGCTTATCATTGACAGATCTGATAGTGTTCTTAAATAAATATATTATTACAAAGATAACAATTACGAAATACTCTTCTTTGTATCCTTGGAATTAAGAGTATTAGATAATTTAAATACGAGTACTTTGAAAGAAACAAAAACAAATCTAATCGAAAGTAACCTTTTCGAGAAAAAAAAAATCTAAATAAAAAATATTATATATTTTAGTTCCTGATTGTCAATTGATTGTCAAAACGTTAGAATTTGTTTTTCCAAATTAGTACAGGATTTTCAAAATCAACACCACAGTTACAGATTTAAATAAATCGTAGCCACTTATATTATTGTAATGCACCTTAACTTTTCAGCTAAAATTCGATTTGGAGTTCGAGAATGAAATATAAATAAGATTGTATTCCACAAAAAACGACATCAATTGTGGTAAAACAATTATTTTAATTGAAAAACTAAACTACCAAACTGATTTTAAAAAAATATTATGAGACTAATCTGTAAGTAATTCCTTTTAGATAAAAAAATAATAATTTTCCAAATCGTTTGAGAGCTGACGGAATTATGAGGTAACAAATATCAAAAAAAAATATAACCGAATTGGGAACCTTCTTCTTTTTGATGTCAGTTTATAAAGGTTAGAAAGATTACATAAATTCAAATATGAGATGATAAGTAATTTTTTAAGTATTTCGTGTGCAAGTGGATTTGCACTATATACTATCTATAAATGACTTTTTAACATTATAAAACATATCCAGATGGAATTATGATAATTTTAGACAAATACTTTATTTAAACTAAGCACGTAGTTGTTTTCTAGACAAGTGGCAAATGAATCTAAAGGAGAAAATGAATGATTCCAATGACATATCTCTCGATATATTCATATGCTATTTGACTAAGAATTGCGTTTGATTAAAGATAAATGGATATAGAATTTTTTATTTTACATTATATATCATCATCATCATATTAAATTATCATCATATTTTAAATATAATTTGGTTAATTTATTGGTTAAATATTTTTTATATTTTATTTTATACATCGTGAATATAAGATAGACTCTAGGTCGAAAGTGTACTATGCTTGTAATAAAATAATTCTTATAAACTACGTAGGAAAACATATATAAAGATCTGTACCTCTTTCTAGATTATTATTTAATGTTAATGTTTATGGAATAGATATCTGAGAGCTAATATTTTTCTACACTCACATGGAAATTATAATAAAATTAACAAGAGTATTTATTTTTATATTCATTGAATAAAAAATAAGTAAAATACTTTATTTTTATTTTATTTACTTCGTAATGAAATGCAAGGTACATTTCACGTCATCTTATTGGCAAATATAGGTATGGCAGTGTAGGTCCTGGCATAGAATGGACCACCCCTTCCTTTCCCGTGGGTATCGTAAGAGGCGACTAAGGAAGCTTATGGTAGAAGGATGGGCAGCAGTGTCCCTGTCTAAACATATGTAAAAGCCTAACTGCGGTTGCCAACCCGCCTGCTAAGCGTGGCAACTACTGGCAAAACTCCCCTTATGGGGAAGGCTAATGTTCAGCAGTGGATAGTTAACGGCTAAAATAATTGTTTTACGATTTAGTTCTACTAGTAGAACAAAATGGACTAAAAGTAGTCCCTAGTTCTATTAGTAAAAGAAAACGAAGAGACTATATTAACTGACCAGGTACTAACTATCATTTATGACTTTATTGTTAAAAGTTTCATAAGTACATATACTCGTATGTTAACTGTAAAACTTACTTTTCATTTACGATTTCCCCTATTTTATTTAAGAATAAATTTTAACCAATTCATATATTTATGTACCCGTTTTATTAAAAATATACATTTTCTCACTCAGTAAAAATACAGATTATTATTCCTTATGGTTTACACGTAAATATGTAACAGGAAACGAACACTGTTCTTTATGAAGATGTATATTGTCAAAAGGTTAATTACCACGCTTCCTAAAATATGCGATTCCGTCGCGACTGGTGACGCGACTGTATTGGCTTTTGTCAACGCGTCAAAATATGCGTTCAACAACAAAAATATAAATTTCCAAGACAAAATATGAAACATTCTAAGAGTTAGAATTTAGCCGTAATTTTTACAAATAAATAAAAATATCGAATTTATTTGTTGACTTTTGGCGCATTAACGGCGCATGCACTGTGTTAATTAAAAAATTGTTAATTAAAAAGTCCATTACCTCTTGGAATAAATGATACCAGCGAGTGATGCTCTATAAATACCTTATTTATCATGATATACAAGTCATTATTATGCAAAACTTTTGTAAACATATATAGTTTACAATAAGACGCACTTGTTAACAACATGAAATGTTTTTGTTACAATTACAATGCTTTATAAAAACAATAAGATTCAGCCTATATAAATGTTATGTTACTAAGCTGTTTTAAACCTAATATTAACTAAATATACAAAAAGATTTTTTTCTTTCAGAAATTATTTTCTTTACACCGCAAAGTATTTAAAATAAAAAAAAATAATAGCCAGAATTCTTTATTTAAGTCCATTACTTTAAAGGGGACATGAAAAAATAACATTCTTGAAAAAGAAATTTTCTTTGGAAATTTTATTTTTTCTTAAATTAATTATTAATAAAAATATTATTTAAATATCATTTATGTATGAATAAAAATAAGTAAAAAAAATTGAAATAATATTTTTTTCAGATACAAAAACAATCAGTACAATGATTTTCTATGACTTTTTAAAAAAGATTTTTCTCCACAAAGTTATGCTGCTCAGCTTTCAAATTTAAGTAGTGTAAGGTGACGGTACGACAAATTTCAACGTGTACAGGTTGTAAATGACGAGTTTCGTGAAGGCCGTCCTATAATAGCGATTAATGAGGAAACCGTGACCATAATGAAGTGGTTAATTGAAGGAAACCGATGTATACCTGTGAGATGATTCGGGGACATCTGAAAATCGGTATGAATCAGGATCTAACAATTTTGCATACAGAATTAAGAATTAAGAAACTTTTTTGTCAGTACATTTCTCAAGAACTAACCCGGAACAAAAACGGGTTCATGTTAAATAATATTCAAAGATGTCGCTAATATTAACATGAATGTTCAACAGTTGCTAACATCGTCACAGTAGACAAAATCTGTATTTATTGCTTTGAACCAGAAAAACAAACCACAAACATGTGAATGGGTATTTGAAACTGAGAACAGACATACAAAATAGAGGTAGTCGAGCAACGTGTATAAAAAATGATAGCGTTGTTTTTTCCCCGTACGGGTCTCGTCTGCACAATTCTACTTGAGGCTCAATGGAGTGTTAATACTGAGTGGTATACCAGAGAGACGACAGAGAAGCAGCGTCTTCTTGCACAGCTAATAAAACAAAGACATTTTTATCCTCCGTAAAAGTCGAGATCATAACTCTTCCTTTCTCGCTTTCAATCAGCACGTGAAAAATATATTCTCGGAAGACCGGCCCTAATATTTTGAATAATGATTCGATCGAATAAAAAAAATATTTAAAATGTAAAGAAAAAGATTTTAAAAAACAGTAAATAAAATATTTTGATTTTGTATATTTTTTTAAACTTATACACTTAAGTAAGTACTATATAAAAATATTAATTAAGTCTTACGCCACCTACCCAATTCTATCTTCTTTTAAGCAAAGATTGTCTGTAAAAAATTGCCCTAGAGATAAGATTGCACTATTTTCCTTTATGTATATTTTTTATCTGTACTTGATGTAGGAATACATAGGTATTTCAATTGTATTTTCTAATTGTCATTGTATATTTTTATGTTTTTGATACGATAAAGAGTTTAATACGTAATTAGTAACTTACGACGCAGCGTCTTTTTTTTTTTTTTACAACACAGGGGGCAAACGAGCATGCGGCTCACCTGATGGTAAGTGACTACCGCCGCCCATGGTCACCCACAACACCTACGGCATTGCAGGTGTGCTGCCGGCCTTTTAAAAAGGAATATGCTCTTTTCTTGAAGGTTATGTTGTCGTATCGGTTCGGAAATACTGCTGCTGGAAGTTGATTCCAAAGAGTGGTTGTGCGTGGAAGAAAGTGCCTTGAAAAACGCACGGTGGAGGACCGCCACTCGTCCAGATGGTTGGGATGAAATTTTAGTTTATGGCGGGTTGTACGATGGTGAAAATCTGCAGCAGGTATCAATCCGAACAATTCTTCAGAGCACTCCCCATGATAAATTCACCTCGTACTACCGGCTGCAGATTGTAGAGCCCGTGATAACATGGATGTGAGCGAGGACTGGAGCAAGGGTTTCGGTGGTGGCAGTAGACGATGGTTTTGTCGGAGATAAGTGATTGTATCTTTAGTCATTATCATATATAAGTTCATAAATTATGCAAAACTTTCTCATGCCTTACATACGCCAGCGGAGGAGAAAAAAAATTTTAAATAGAACTCTATATTATGCCATGATTTTAAGTGACTAAGTATTATACCTACTAAACATTCAAATGTTTTGACAAATATAATCCGATTGCGGGTTCGTTCGTTAAAGAGATAAATCTGCAATTAAAATATTAATACAAATTTTACATTTTGAACATAAGTGAAAAATGAAGGACTTTTTAGTTGTGCTTTTTTATTGAAAAATATATAATTGATGTAAATGGTATATAACAAAAAAACAGTTGCATACAATTCTTTTTAATAATTTTGTAATTATTCATCAAACATAATGTATATAGGTATCATTTTACTTACAATAATTTATTTTCGGGACTTACTTTACTCATTTCAGATCTATAATGGGCATGGCAAAAATAATATAATACGATCTATGTTGAAACGTTGACAATAATAAAAAAAAAAAACAGGTGGCTAAGTAATTATATATAGACCAGAAATTTAAAAAAAAAATTAATTATCTCTTTAATTTCTTAATTATTCCTGATAATTGTAATATTATGTCTAATGTTACCTGTATAGATATATTATTATGTCCAATTTAAGGTCTGAATTTATAGAAAAACTGAAGATTTTAAAAATATTTTTTAATAAATAATTGGTACATTTGGTAAAATATAAATAACTCTATTTAAATATATATATATATACATATAGCTTAACAAAAGAAATATTTGAATTTACAAAAATTCCTTCTTACTTATAGTTTATTATATACAAGAATAGAGGTATTTTCACTCAACTATTTTGGACCAGCCAGTCAACTCTTAACTCATTACATAATTAATAGATACAAAACATTCACACAAACATACAAGTCATTAAATCATTAACTTTTAGATATGTACAAGTTGAAACATTTGAACAACAACCCTCTTATTCATAAAAACGCCTAACGTCTAACCAATTAATTTCAGCTACAAAAATATTTTATCTCTTTCTTTTCAGATAAATTTTATAGATTCAGATAAATTAATTGTTAAAATGAGTTTGTATGATGTTTTAGTTTTTATTAATAAGACGTTGCATTCATAGGCACCACTTAGATTTAATGCAGTCTCATTTCATAAATTAATCTCACAAATAAGTACCTAAATTAAAGTCTAACGTAGCATTATAAATCAATTTTTCTCTTTAACTTCTTCATTTGCTTGTTCTTTATCAACAGACCTCAATGCCAACGGGCCGTGCTTCCAATTCTTTGGGTATCCATGTTTTTTAACGTCGTCCCACCATTGCTGTTCCCCTTGAGCAAAGATGACGTACACAATATTTGTGATCACTAGTACTCCGAGACAAACCCAAAACGCAACACGCCATTGGGCAAGAGTGGACTGTGAACAAAAGTATAATTAAATTTAGTAACAAAATATTATTAGAAATTAGTACAGCATTTTCAAAATGTAACTGCCATAGATACAGATTTAAATAGACATCGCAGCTATATTATATATTTTAATTTGGAGTTCTGGAATTAAATTTAAATAAGATTGTGTTCCATAAAAATAAACAATTATGGCAAAATCAATTATTTTGATTTAAAACTGAAGTAGTTTACTGCTGCACTGATTTTGATTATATTTTTATGGGGCCAATCTGTATATCTTTTCAGATATTTTTTTAAGTCGGTTAATAACTTATAAAGTCATGAAGTAACAAACATAAAAAACACAAACGCATTGATAACCTCTCCTCCTCTTTTTAAGCCGACTGTAAATATTTTTGATGAAAGTTAAATTGTATTTAGAATATTAAATGATGATTGAAGTATTAAATTGAATTTTATAAGAAGAAAGAATTATAAGACCAGTATTAGAAACAAAGCATCGTCAATCCAATTGCAAATTTTGTAAAATATCTTGTTTCTTATTACTAAAAATTCGATTCTACTAATTCTGTCTTAAGATATTTTGATACAAATTCAAGATAGTTTTGAGTGCAAACTAAAACCATCCGAAAGTGTAACTAATATATTGCTTGAGATACCGGCAAGATAAAGCATTACCCAATACTGTAATATCAAAGATAAAAGAGACACCAAGTGATATTATAATGGACTTTAACGAAGCAACACCTATCTCAATTACACACTATTTTAATTCATCATACGACACTAATTTTTTTTAAATATTTTTTCAATATTAAAATTTAAATATTATTTAAATATTATATATAATAAATACTATAATATAATATGGTTCGTTATATCTTAACATGAATTGTTTAATTATAAATATAGTATTATATTTACCTCCCACGTTTCAACTAGGTTGTACTAGCCAATTTAAGTTCCAAGACTTTATAAATTAATCAGAAGAATTATATTTAAAAATATTAATAATTTAAAAAGCAAGATTTGCAAACTAAGGCCATTATTTATATTCATTTTCATTTATTTAGAGTCGAAGCAGTACATCTTTTATTTTCACAAATCTCTATTAACTGTCATACCTGGACTCCCTTATCTATTATGTATATCATATTTTACACAGTCCTTTTAATATTTCTTGGATCGACCCCTTCCTTTACATCTAACCACTTTTATAAATAAATGGCTTTAATTCTTCTCTCAAATCAAATCTCTTATTATTAGCTTTTTATATATATATATAACCGTGTGGTCCCGGCACTGAATAGGCCACCTCTCCCGTGGGTGTCGTAAGAAGCAACTAAGGGAGGGCGAAGGATGAGCAGCAACGTCCCTCTTAAAAGATCTCTAAAGCCTAACTGCGGTTGCCAATCCACCTGCCAAGCGTGGCGACTATTGGCAAAAGCCCCCAAGGGGGAGGCTTATATTTAGCAGTGGACAGTTAAAGGCTGATATGATGATGATGATGATAAATATATATCAATTTTTAAACTTACATCTGGTGTCAGTAAGCCGATGAGATACGGTGATACAATGCCTGAAATAGCAGCGATACCATTGACCATAGCTGTAGTGGAACCTACATAGTTGGGACTGATGTCTAGGGGATTAATCTTCATACCACTGTAGTAAGCGCCCATAAGAGACATGGCAACCACGAACCAGAATACGGCAAGAGTAGTGTCACATCCGGAGTAGGAAGCCAAGATAATACATATACCAGGGCCGGTGGCAGCTTAAACAGAAAATTAACATATATAAATATCCTAAGCTTATTTTGAATATATTTTATTGTAATCAGAATTGTTTAAAAAACATATTTAAGTAAGAAAAGAAACAAAACACGAATTTAAAGTTTTCTAAATTGCAAGTAATAGAATATATTATTAAATGTACCAAATTAAAGAGCGTTTTTCTTTTATATAATAAATACCACATAATAACACTAAATACCTGATCCTCAGGCTAGGATACCCTATTATGATCCTTTGCTCCCAGGTATTCGTTGCCTTGTTACAGGCAACGAATACCTGGGAGCAAAGGATATCTAGAAGATCCAAATCCAATTCAATTAGAAAAAAATTCTGAATTAGTCTAAACGAAATCGAATCGAACCTAGAACCTTATTTACTCAAAGTAACATACACACCACCGCACCACAGAGATCATCATTTAATATTTGCGTTATACACTATCATAATCAACCTTTATAATTAAAATACGAATATACAAAATCAGTTGCTGCCTAGCATTGCAACTACTGGCAAAATCCCCCAATAGAGGAAGCTTATGTTCACCAGTAGACAGTTAAGGGCCGATATGATGAAACTTAGTTTCTAGGCGGCAGAAACATGAGTCGAATAGAAGTATCTAAACAGGCAACTTTGATATAGATAAAATCCTCGAGTCTAAAAAATCTTTATACATACAGTTTTATACATATCTACTTACCAATACTTGTATAGATTTTTCTTGCATTTTTAATATTGTGATATCCTCTTTTAACGCAGAAGTCACATATGAGTCCAAAGAAAAACGAAGATACCCACATAGCTACGTAAGGAATAGCTGAGAGTATTCCTGTAGATTTTATGTTGAATTTCAACACATCTGTCATGTATTTTGGTAAATCTGTAACCATTGTGAAGTAGCCCCAGTCGTGACCGATCTAGTAAACAAGTGAAGGCTTTAAGCTAAATTGTTAATTAAAGTATTTGCTGGTTGTGTGGGATCAGGTGATAAGAAACATTAATCAGTAAGTGCCAGCGAGCTTTGAATAGTTGAACTCGACTTTGAGAATACTTCATTATTGTACTGTATTCTGCTTAAAGCAATAAAAAAGATTAAAAAAGATAGGAAAAGCTATCTTTTTATATATTTTAATAAGAAGAATAAATAAACAGTTATTGAATATTTTTATGTAACTTAGAATGGCACACAAGCCGTCATCTTATGGTAAGTTATAAATTGTCTCATTATCATAACAATATTCATTTGACTCAATATATTATAAATTCCGTTCTTATTAATCCTTCTTATTATGATATTTCTGTATTATTAAATTAATATTTCAGTAAAAAATAGCAATTCGGAGTATACCCCCATTATACTTACGCCAGCTATAATTAGAGCCCATAATGGCACAGATCGAAGCAACGCCTTCCATGGAATAGGGTCCATTTTTTGCGCATTAATATGCTTCAGTGAATCTACGTTTTCGTTTAAGAATTTCTTTTCGCTGTCTGATATAAAAGGGTGGGTATTTGGTGTACTATAACACAACACGGTCTAAAACAAAATACAATAATTTAAATACAAATAATTATTTAGAAATAGGTTGTTATAAAAAATAAAGTTAATAGTTTTGCAGGATAAATAAATATAATACTATATGGACTAAATAAATATAAAAAAAAAACGAATTACTTTCAACGATAACATGTAAATATTTCGTAAATGTTTAATATGAGTACTATACATTTAAGTAGTACGTAAATTTACAAAATATTACGCACAGAGTCAAAGCCGTATCCCAACTAAATAAGTACTTAATAATACGGTGAATGGAGTCTACGTCATGCATAATTAGGTTATGTTAAATATTATTGTGACGTTGCGACAAGATAGAACAACGTTCTATGGTGTAATATTTATCTTATCGCGATCTTTCTTTAAAATTTTAAAACTTTTATTGTAAGAAAAAAATTGATTCTTCGTAAAATATAATTCAACATATAATTTTAATAAATATATATTTAATAATTATACTAGCTTTTTGCTCGCTACTTCGTATGCGTAGATTTCAAAGGTAGGAAATATAATGACGTAGACCACTTGTAAATGGCGAATCAACATCGAATATTATGAATTTCGGTTATAAACATCGCCAATGGTTCGAACCTCGTCGATTTTACTTTAATTGCTATTTGAATGAGACTAGAAATCAGTCACGATGGCCTAACAGAGTACGTTAAAAGGCGTTATTCAGATTACCGTCTTGGTTGTGAAGACAGTGTCATGCATCTGAAATCTTGTGGATAGATCTGGGCTAGAGAAGTATTAGAGGAGTAATCTTTATTATATTATAGCCGTGTGGTCCCGGGATAGAATAGATCGCCCCTTCTTTTTCCGTGAGTGTCGTAAGAGCTGACTAAAGGAGAGTGAAGGATAGGCAGCAGCATCCCTCTTAAAACATCTCTAAAAGCCTAACTGCGGTTTCCAAACTGCTTGCCAAGCGACGCAACTACTGACAAAACTCTCCTTATGGACAAGGCTTATGTTCACCAGTGGACAGTTAACAGAAATAATAATCTTTGTTATATGTCATCGGGATCATCGATGATATCTCTTAGGTGAGTTTAAAACATTACTTCCGAGTATATATTGCGGTATTGAAATAAATGTTCTTCAAATATTCGATGATTCTTCTTTCATGAATTTTAGATAGTATGTGGAACTTTTAAGTTCTTTTTTAATTTATATTTAATTAAATGTATACCTGAGAAAGAAGTTAATGATAAACCAATATATTAGTAATAATCCTGCAGTAGCAGTTACATCAGGTAAATTTTAGTAACTACACTTAATAAATTGAGGTACTTACCCAAAGAACAAACCATAGCAGTCCAATCCCCCCAAATAAGTAAAATACATTTTCCCAACTTCCATTATGCATGACCAGTCCAGAGAAGTAGGAACCTGCTATATTTCCTATCTGAGCTCCTCCAAATACAATAGCACCGAAACGAGCACGCTCCGCTTTTGGAGCCCATCGTGACAATACAGCCATTAGACCTGGCATAGTTGGACCCTAAAAAAAAAACAAGTTTCAATAATTATTTACAGAATTTATTATATTATTAAGAATTTACAATTAAAATAAATTTCTTAAGAGGAAGTACAAAAATAGAACTTATATCGAAGGGGATTCCCGTTATTGAAAAAAAAAATAAGATTGAAAAATTCTATTAAAAGTTAATTAAAACATTTGTTTCTGTTATTTGATTGATATTTTGCCTTGTGTTCTTAGTATTTGTTGCTAATTAAAAAAAATGCGAAATATTTTTATTGCGATATTCTTAACTGTAGTATTTTTTATTATAAGCCGAATATATATATATATATATATATATATATATATATATATATATATATATATATATATATATAAACAACATCTTATGTGAAAAAAATATATAAATCATTTAAAAAGGCTCATTCTAACGTAATTTCATAAATATAAACTTAATTGAACAAGATTTTTTTATATTTACATTAGTGTGTTTATACGAAGTTCACGTGAGCGAACATATGAACTCCGTTTCTGTGAACAAACACAAAATTTTGGATACCACTAGTTGAAAAAAAAAAGCTTTATACCTTTCACCGAGAGTTCAATTGTCTGTTACCCCTTAGCACTTTAATGGCTAAATTAATCATCATGAAATTTTGTATACTACTTGTATATACTATTTTAGATGGGGAAAAACATGTAGGTTACTTTTTGTTCCTGTCTATCATTACCTATTACCTCGGTCACGTACTGGTTATAGTATAAAGTTAATTCATCATCGTCACGTCGTATCTATGATAATATCTAAACAAAGAATAGTGTGAATGAACTACGTATCATCTACTGGTACAACGAAATAAAAAAAAAGTGATTAGCTATTATATATTTTTAAGCAACTTCAAACCATGTGATTCTGGCATAGAAATGCAATCCGCCTGCTAAGCGGGACAACTACAGGCAAAACTCCCCAAGGGGAGGTTTATTTTCAACCGTGGACACTTAATGGCTGATATGAGAAAGCAACTTCAAAAACGAGAAAAATCTTAACTCATTTGTACTTTTGTGTACAACCGTGTAAGAACCTATTTTAATAATTATTTTTATAATTAGTACTGTTTTTTTTTTAGTTCTATATTAATTCCTTAATATTTCGTTCACAATTGAAGTCGTTGTTATTTGCGGAGCAATTACAAATTCTTAATATTGTGTTTCGATAAAATATAAAAAATATATACGTAGTCTGCTTATTCTGTAAAATAAATTTATTTTTAAATTTAGCTTGAATTTCAGTTTTATGCCGTTTTTCAATTAATTAAAATGTTCAAACAAGATAATAGTAGCTGACCTTCACATACCCACAATAATTTTTGCATGAAAACGTGATAAAATTCTATGTTGTTAATTTAAATTATATTTGTGTTACAAAATAAAATCTATGAAATATGTATTTAAGTCAACTTTATCGGGTCAAAAGTACTTTTGTCCAATTAACCAACAGATAGGTAAAAAAATAACTACTCTTTCTCTATCTGCTTTTCAACTATTAGTAATTTTGACTACAGCATATAGAAAAGATAAGCATAGGTATGTACATACATTACAAAGTACCTATATTAGATTAGCAACTTCCCACCTTGGGGGCCCCTTAACTATTTTGGCCTGTTTAAGGGTATGTGACAACAACAAGGCATTACTTTTTACATTTATATACTATAAAAATTCTTAATATTGGTCATATAAATTCGAAAATATAATATTAAATTCCTAATATCCTTACTTTGTACACTTCAGAATTTAAGTAAATAGATCTCTTTGTGTTTGGTTTTATTGAACTAAAAATATTTATTAAGAAATAAAGTATTATCATGAAATAGAAGTCCTTCACTTTAGTTATAAAATATTTATGACTATATTTCTTTCTTCTTAATACATTTTATCGAATATACCAGTTATTAATTACAGTAGAATAGAAATCATATTTAATAAAACAGGTTTATTTACAAATTCATAAGATATCACGTTTTTATAGTTACAGCTAGGTTTAGTATTATCCTCTGATGTAAAGTACCCCTAAGAAACTAAGCAGTTTTTTGCAAATTCAATTTTGATTGAGTACAGACCAGTCCCTCAGAATGATTTTATTAATTTTAAAATTACCACTTACCTCTCCTAATCCTTCTATAACTCTCAATATAAATAAAGCAGTAGCACCTCCTACTTTGACTGTAACAGGCGTGATTATGGTGCAAACTGCAGTCGATAGGAGACCAAGACCTAATACCCACTTCCCTCCGAAACGTTCTGCCAGCATACCTCCAGGTAAATGAGTCAAAACATAGCCATAGTAAAAAGATCCAAGAATCAGTCCCTGTGTTGCCTCACTCCATTCGAAATATACAGTCTGAAAGATAATGGATTTATAGTTATTATAGTTTATATGAATTTTTGAACGATTATCAATAGTAGAAGATTCTGAAGTCATCAATATCGCGGTTAAGTCGCCAATTTCGAGAATTCGTTTATTTATTTATTTATTTAGAAGAATGTAGTTTTTCTTTGCGAAGCAAAAGAAAAGTTACTTTTAGATGAGTAATGATAATGTTAAACAACTAAGAAATTATTTTTATTATAGTTCGCGTGATTTCGGTGTAGAATAAGCCACCTCTAGGCAACTAAAGGAATTTAGTAGTAAAGAGATGGACAGCAACCTTAAACCATCTCAGAAAACTTAACTGTGGTTGCCAACCCCCCTGCCAAGCGTAGCAACTATTGACAAAACTCCCCTTATGGGGAAGGCTTATGTTCAGTAATGGACAGTTAACGGCTGAAATGATTATTTTTAAGATATAGATATAGACATGTAGATACTTGACTCCGAGTCTAAGAAACTTCTTGTCGTTTTATTTGCGAAGCAAATGTTTTCATCAAATCAAATATAAAGAAAGGAGTCCAGAATTTTCATAAATAAATAATATAAACTTCGTTTAAAGCTATTTGCCTTTATAATTATTTTATACTTTTTACACTAATTATAAAAAGTAGACCTATAAGTAAAAAAAACTGAAAATTACTTAATTTAATATGTATGTATTACAACATTGTGGTATACCAACGACATGAGAAGATTTAGGTATGAAATAATAACAAAGAAATATTACTTAGAAAGATACACAATGTTTTATTGCAGCCTTATCTGAAACTTCAAGAAGCATGTTTAAAGTAGGACTTAACATAATTATTATATTTGCAGATCGCCTTTTCATAAACATACCTAATTAATGACAAAGGTATGGCAGGCAAGAGTAGGTATACCATACTTTTTATCTACTACAAAATATCCTTACTAATATTATAAATACGATAATGAGTTTGTTTATTTGTTTGTTAACTCCTGGCGCTTTAATGACGTACGTACATACGTACATAAATAAATAAATAAATAGTACATAAGTACACACATACGTACGAGAATACACAAAATAACATATCGTCATAATAATGGAGTTTGATATATTTGTAAAAAAATGAATGACTTTACAAAGATATTTTTAAATTCAATAATTTTTGATCTCGTTTTGTAAACAACTAAATCTGACTCATAGAAAGTACTCGCGTATACTTGTATATATGAATAACATGATTATTACAAATTATACCATACCATACCTAAGGCATTGTAATACTTCTTTTCAAACAAATGACAATAACAAATATTAAAAATAAATAAAACTGTATTAATAGAAATAATGACAAATAGATAAAAGTACTTAGATAAAAATGCCATAATATTAAAAAATTGGCGGACTTTTCGAAAAGGTTAATTGTAATAATATAATGATGATGACTTTCATTACAAAAATTTACTTATAATTATCATGTTATCAACATTTTACTTCTAGACTTTAATAGCTATATTAACAAAAAATAACGCGTCAGCCATCAATTGGTGGGCTGTTTTATGGAACATTTTTTAACCCTCAACATTCTATCTAGATGTTAATGATCTATAGTGGTTACCTATCTAATTAGTTCTAGGTAAGATTAAGTCAACAAAATTAAAATACACACGACCACAATAAATAAATTTTGTAAGAGCAATAAGGCGGCCTTATTGCTGAAACAATCTTTTTAAAGCCACCTTAGAGTAATGTGATGAGTGATGGACCACGTGACCTAATTTCGTCTTCACTCTCTCTCGTCTCTTGTCTTTTACTAATACACTACCAACGTAAACCACGGACATAAGTGGGATTACTATTTCACATCATCCATTATAAAAACAGGTGTCAGCTTGTTTGTCCTTACAAATTATATATAATTGTATATTATTTAAAAAATGCACTACTTACATCATCTGCCCTGTAGTAAGAGTAGCTTTTAGTAAAATTTCTCGTAATAGTTTTATCTGGACACGCATATGGATCGTAATGTTCCTCGCCTTCTACAGCGGCTGTCTTCTTCACCATCTGTGTGATGGCCAGATTGAGGCAAACTCTCATCGTGTAAGCATTGGCTACAGCAAACAATGCCATTATAGCCATCACATACCGCTGGGGTATTAAGAATACTAAAATAAAAAAAATTAATAAAATAAAATATAAACGTAAAAAGAAATAGAATTTAACAACAAAATAACTTATATATGATTAAAAAATTAAATTGAGAAATAAAAAGGGCAAAATATTATCATTTATTATTATATTTATAAGTATATTAATTTTTAGATAAAATAATAATATTTTTCATGCAATTATTAGAATTTATCTTATAATATATACAGATTGTAATAATATATACAGATAAATATAAATTTAAAATCACCTTTTGTGAAAGAGTCTACTAAATATGTTGTTTGCTATTACACAACAAATTATTACAAATAGATTTTAATATAAAATCGTTCATCTCTTATTGTAGCTTATTTACCATTCTGAGAAAATACCATTAAAAATTTTCTATATGTAATAATAAAATAAGCATAGAAAAGCTTAAAAGCGAATTTACATAGTACTTACATTTGGACAGTGCGAGTCTCCATCCTGTCAACATATTGGCGGTTTAACCTTTAAATAAAATACAATTTAATATTGTAATAACTCCACAAAAAAAAACAATTTCTGATTGTCACAAAAATCACGAAATTGCAAAAATAATCATTAACATCGGTTCAGAATTAATGAAAATACGTTCACATAAAAAAATAAAGGTTGAATAGTTTTTTTTTTTTATTTCACGTCGCTGAACAAATTTAAACACCATCCGTCTGACACAGTATTCGTTTTCAAAGTGATAACAAATGCTTCACCCCGTACCTACTCTTAAATGACTAGTCGATTCAGTGGTTAATAAGGAAAATTGTGTCGCACGTAATTTTCATTGAAATCTCACTACCGCGTTGTCTACAAGGCCATTCAAATAAACATTGGAATACTATAAATTGGTGATTGTTACTATATAAAAAAAAGAATTGGTTTCTTTTATTTAACTGAGCAGATCCTTATATATATATATATATATATATATATATATATATATATATATATATATATATATATATATATATATATATAAGCATATTACTAATATCTATTATATATGACATTATGATGTTCGTTTAAAAATGTATTATAAAAGAAATTTATTATTTATCACGCTTAAATCAATAAATATACGACCACACAGTACCATAAGGATAAAGTTATATATTTTCCTAATACGTATGAGCAAAGCCACATGTTACATCTTATATCCTGTAAGGCTCAAACTACTGCATCCGGAATATTTTACTGAATAAAAATCAGCCCTAGATAAGTTCGGTTTCAGAGCAAACTGGATTGTTAGTAATGAGGTTAAATAATCTAATTTCTAGCAACATAACCTGCAAGTATATCACTAATAAGAAGATAAGCGTAAACCAACGTGATTATTTCGTAATGAACACATGTAAGACCAACTGATCTTTCTTCATGACTTTCATGACTTCATCCTCACCTACATTCATTTTTGTACCAATAGTACTAATAGGGTGTGTGTGTGTAGTAGTGATCATTTTCATCACATAAAAAAAGTCCAAACTCAATTCTTTGTACAAAGCTTTGAATTTTTCCTACGTCTACCACATAAAATTTTGAGTGTTCTGGGATCAAGTTTTATTTGAATATCTTAAAAAATGCCTCGTTTTTTACGATTCCGATACATTCCTTTAGCGCGAGTAGGCCTTCCCACTAGTCTTCCTCTTTTTATATCGAATGCTATATGAAGCTGATTAACTTAACACACAATGTTAAATAATAAATTACCTCCGGCTACATTCGTCGACTAATACATCAGTTTAAAGAGAAAATTATAATAAGATTATGTAGGTACTTAAGAAAAATTATGAAATCGTAGAAACTGTTACTGACGTGACGGATAGTTACAAATTGCATACCGTTTTATAGTTCTTTTTATTTTATATTCTGTATTTCACTTTTCTAAAAAATGTCTTAGAAACATGTGGTATCAGAAAAATTTGTAACGTAACATTACGCCCATTTTAGAAATTTTAAATCTATCTATTTATTCATTTATATGCTTTTGTATATTCAATTTTAAAATAGATATATTAAATAAGTAGGTTATAATAAAAATGTATATAGGCAAAAAATTTTTCCTTAAAGGGATTTCTTCCAGTCAACCTTCAGAACCCGAAAGGAGAAAGAGATTTATATATAAATCATAACATGTATGGTGTAAAAATAATACTCTGATTAATAATATATAAGTAGCTTTTAAATAAGTGCAAAAAAGGGACATTATTAAGCAAGCAAGTCTTAATAACTGCTGCGTCGGAGTCACAATGCCCTACTAAATGATCTGCTTCCCTTATGGCCCGCTGCGTTGTCATCCGTAAAGTGCATTAACGATGAAGCCCTAATGGTCGTGCTCTCAAAGCGGGTGGTCTTTAGTGGGGTCTTAACACCTCCTGTCAAATTGGACCCACGCAGCGCTATTGACACCGCCAAGTCCAAGTTTCCGTAAAGAGCCTTGACGACGCAGCCCTGATGACTATGTATTAAGAGCAGCAGATGCCCAATAGATTCCTAATCGCCGTAATTCCTCGCCTACCAGACCGACAGCAGTTCATAGGCATGCACCGCGGAGCGTCATGTTGCTATTATACTGGCAGCCACAAATTGCACACCTTTTTTATATCTCTTATAATTTTGTATTCAATATTTCACTCTTCTAACAAATGTCTTTGAAACAACTATCCAATAATATAATATTTATAATAATTTCTTTACAATATTTTTTTTAATTACATTTAAAAAGGCAACTCGTGATTTACAGATTTACATTGTAATATATATTTTTAGTACTCATTA
Organism: Galleria mellonella; assembly: GCF_026898425.1. Classification (NCBI taxonomy): domain Eukaryota; kingdom Metazoa; phylum Arthropoda; class Insecta; order Lepidoptera; family Pyralidae; genus Galleria; species Galleria mellonella. The sequence goes on along the minus strand of NW_026441995.1, from coordinate 6,677,084 downwards.
AAGAGTTTTATATTATCGTGAAGCAGTATATTATGCAAAGAAAAGATGCAATATTTTCTTGCGTATAAGCTACCACATTACGTCATTAATTCTGCATATTCTTTCTTATTTCTTATTTATTTACTTTCTTATTCCATTTAATATGGTTTACCCTGTTGGTACTAAATTATTTTTATAATAACTGAAGCGCCGATAGACTGAAGTGTGATTAGAGAGAAGAGTGGACAGTGTAGTGACAAAAATTGAAATGAGAAATATGCGTTAGTCGTACCATTTGCAGAAGATACATAGATGTTAGAAGGACTACGAAAAATATTAATCGAGCACAAATAAATGGAGATGTCGGTAGAGGCTGCCCTAAATGGTAATATGTTGACCAAATAGACGACGTGCTGAAGAATGGATAAATTAAAAGTACCCGTAACCGGCGAGCGTGTATGAAAAGATTGATGAATAATAATAGAGATATTAATTTATTTAACGAAAAATACATATGTGTTACACAAAATACATATTTAGAATACTTATTTATTTTCAAAAAATGTTTCTGACCTCCATGCTAGGAAAGTCCTGTGTTAAGAAAGTCAGGCTCTTGTACGTTTATTATATATTTATTTTTCTAATGTATGTTTACAGAATTTTCAAAAAACAAAAACTAGAAAATTAAAGGTTTAATTGCAAAGGAAATAACAATAATACTAATATGAAATAATAAATTTACTGCCCTTACTTATGTATAATATATGAATTAAGATAGCTTGGTTCATATATTATACACGTGGATACATAGGTATCTAGGATTACATGTACTATTAGCATTTAAAAGAAATAAGACGTAAGTATATTTGGCGTGAAGTCATTTGAATGTGGTGAGTAGAGGAGTTGTGTAATGGCAGAAAGTAACTTAATTCATATATACCACTTAAAAAGCATAAATATTGTGATGCATTTATGCTAATGTATTATAATTATTATCAACAAGTGTCATCGTTATTATCTATATGCTGTTAGGTATTCTGTTTCATCATACACATAATTTAAATTAAGTAGGTATTATTTTTCACGTATTTTACAATTGTAGTTAAGATAATTTATGTGAAACTTCTAATTAAATTGGTTATAGATAAATTAATGTAAAGAAAGCAAAAGAGAACTATTTATATTTTATATCGGAGTATTTGGCATTCCATTGTTTCTGCCTACCCTCATGGGAAACAGGCGTCATAGATATGTATGTATGTATATATCCGTAAAGCGCCGAATTTTATTTGTAGAACAAAAACTGCTTGTTGTGAAATTAATCTTAATTATCTACTAATTGATATGCCATTCACATTATCGATTTAAATAATTTAAATCAAATTAGAAAATCTGAATGTTGTGTTCATTTATTTTAAAATAATAATAAACGACTAGTAATTCTTCAAAAATGTATTGAAATATGAAGATAGGTTGAGAAAAGCAATGTAGTAATTCTATGATAGAAAGACTTTATTTGGCAGACAAGCCGAATTGTTCATTGATAGAAATTTCTTTGTACTATACAAATCTCTTTAAGCATGTAATTGATTTTAGGCGGGTAAAGATTTTTCTTTCATAAAGTTTTCTCGATGTCTCGAGAATTTCCGCAAAAAATGCTCTAATAAGATTATTAGAGCAAATTTTGCGGATCTAATCTAAATGGGATGAAAACTGATACATATAATGTAAAGTAAATAGTACAATAACCCACACTTAGTGATAACAATCGTAAAACTGACTAACACTCACCAAAGGAATACCGTTGAAGTATGAAAATATGTACCTTTCATACGAAATTATTCAGTAAGTGCACAGTGCGTAACGGTTCAAAATTAGTTACATATTTCTACTAACTGTATTTTTGGTGAAACCATTGTATAACGTACGTACAAAAAATACATTTCAATTTGAAACTTCTTTTTGTAAGTCGCTTGAAGATACACTAACTGTATACGTTTGAATTGCATGCCTGAATTTGCAAAAGACCTGAAATATTATCTACACGAAACATTCGAAGTGTAAATCCAACTAATATTAGTCCGATTTTCTTTTTATTCTGACCAGTTGGAATAACTGTCTTCTTTGTATATATTTTCCTTGGTATTATACTGGCAAAAAATCGTAAACATCTAGATTTTCTTTAGTCTTATCATACTAGTTAACCGTGAAATTATGAATATTTTACCTTAACAATTTTCCTTCCATTTACAGAATGGTTACAAAACAATACAAAGAAATATAACAATTATAGCAAATGCCACATTATTATTATACTTGGTTACATTGTTCTCTTGTGACTATGTTACATATGCATCGACAATTGTAAAACAATGTAAAATTATTTTCAGAAAAAAATATACTAATATCGCATTATACTCTCTTAACAGCACAGGTAAATTTCTTGGCCGTTCTTCTCAAGTGAAACTGTATTCTGAATGAGCCGTAGAATCATAAAAATTGAACTATTTAAAAGTGCTATAAATTAAAAATATTATTATTACTATAAAAACTATAAGACTCTTTCCACAATAGTACTATTATAAAAATAGCAATAAATATCAACTAAAAAAATCTATACATACTATTTGCATATGTCATGCATATCTACTAAAAACCAAGCAAGTCACATGAAAACGAAATAAAAATATTTAATATCGTTTTGATGCAGTAAAACTAAAAATTTTTTTTTTCCTATAGAAACATAGATTAGAAAATTGCTAAAATAAATTAGAACCTCCCAAACTAATACAAGTCAATTGGGCTTTTGGATATATTTCGTTGTTATTAACACATTAATCTCTTTGATTCACACACACATTTCAGATTGCCCATTCTATTAACCATTGTATTTTTTTTAATTCTGCGCAAATTGTTCTACTATTATTATTCTACCATCCGTGTGGTCCCGGCATAGAATAGGCCTCCCCTTTCATTCCCGTGGGTGTTATAAGAGGCGACTAAGAGAAGGCGAAGGATGGGCAGCAGCGTCCCTTTTAAAACATCTCTAAAGCCTAGCAACTACTGGCAAAATCCCCCAAGGCTTATTTTTAGCAGTGGTCCATTAAGGGTTGATATGATGATAATGATGATAATGAAATATTCTACCAGAGGAAGACTGTAAGAAGTCGTATGAGTACCTCTACTCCACTCGTATTTCTCATGAAGCAGCCGTGCTTGCATGGTTGTGTTACAATTTGAAAGGTGAAAAATCGCATGGAAATTACAGGACGTGACACGGAAACATAACATCATAATCCTATGACAACGGTCTGACTTAACTTGAAATCACAAAAAAGATTTTTTCTAATAAAATTAACTAAATCAAAAAACTAAATCAAACAAGTGCGTCCTGCACACTACTAAATCTAAAGACATAAAGTAACAAAATACAAATTCACTTACAAAAGTAAATTTTGTAATATAGAATATCGTTTTGTTAAAGATAACACACTAAGTACAATTTATTACTTGATAATATTAAATTATAAAACAAACTAGGTACAATATAAACATTGTTAAATCTCATTACAAATTACTTACTATGACATTTAATTAGTTCATATTAGAATAAACTACTAAAAATTTTACAATTTAGTTTTTTTTTTATTCGGTGTAAGTTAATTAAAATTGATACAAACTAATTACCTGCGTTTGTAAATTTAACTACGAAATGTTATTGTAAATATAATTACTTAATTTGCCATGTAGTCCCAGCATAGAATAGGCCACCCCTTCCTTTCTCGTGAGTATCGAAGGAGGTGACTAAGAAACGACGAGGGATGGGCAGCATCGTCCCTCTCAATACATCTCTAAAGCCTAACTGTGGTTGCCAATCCGCACTCTCAAGCGTGGCAGCTACTGGCAAAACCCCCCAAGGGAGAGGTTTATGTTCAGCAGTGAACGATTAAGGGCTGATATGATGATGATGATAATTATTTTAATTCACCACTACTGCCTTCAAACGTTTTCTTTTACTTAATAGTTTACTAGTAGAGAATGTCATACCGAATTAAATTCGCCACGTGTACAAATTTCATAGTTAATAAATAAATAAATTGAATTTTTTATGGTACTTCCAAAAGAAAGAGGACCTCATTTTATTTTCTTTTGTGGATATGTTACTACAACTAAATTTTCTTGACATTGACAGTTCATTTGACATTTCGACATATTTGGTAGTGTAGCGGTTTAAAATACCGCCTCATCTCCATATAATCCCGGGTTCGATCGCCACAGAATACAAATATTTTTATTCGTGAATATATATACCTATTTGACTTGAGCAACGTCCCTTTTAAAACTAACTGCAGTTGCCAATCCGTTTGCCAAACGTGGCAACTACTGGCAAACCGCTCTCAAGGGAGAGGCTTATTTTTAACAGTAGACAGTTAAAGGCTGATATGATAATGACGAATAAATACAGTAAATACTTAATTTAGGTTATGATGACGCTGTATAATTTATTCATTTATTTGTATAAAAAATACGTTATTCACGTTACACTTTATCAAATAAACCCAAGTCATTGTAGAATGGAGTGTATCTTTTGAAATAATTTCAAGCAACATTTAATATGTTAATTAAAGAAACCAAATATATTTTTGTGTTAAATATTTATAAAGATGACAATGCCTACTTGCGTAACACAAAACATATCGGTGTACATTTACATTTATATTATTGAAATTCTAACAAATACTGAACAAAAGAGAGACGGCACACCTTTAAATTGTAAAACATCGCTAAATAATAAATTACAAATGCAATGGCTGAAATTTTATCAGTTAATTACTATTCAACTACTCAACAAACGAAGATTATATATTTCGGATAACTTAGGTATATAATTAACTAGAAGGGGACCATTCAAAAATTGTCTGCAAGGGTATCTTTATGCCACCCTACCGTCAAGTACCAGCGCGTACATGACTTTGTTTCAATTTGGAGGGTGGATATGAAATTACAGGGTACACAGGTATAAATTTAATCCTCAAAAATATCAAAGGCAAATATTTTCAGTGCAGTACTGATATTTAGATATTGACTTTCTCTGGATATTAATAACGAAAAAAAATCATCACCCATTTCGGTATCGCCCATACCGGTCAGATATATTCATTCCAATGGTGTTCTTCATTTCGATATTATATTACTTAGTAAAAATATAGTATTTTTACTATATTATTATATTTATCTAAGATATTGCTATATATTACCATGGGCGTTTTATCTAATATCCATGGTAATGTTCCTGTATTTCGTTTTCAACAATAGATTTTAGCATAATGAATAGCCATAAAAATAGAAAACAAATGTGGCCGAAATAGCTTGACGAATTATCTATACTCTGTCCAAAAATACGTATACAAAAGGAATTTCTTATGGCGCAATTTCGTCCGTCTGTCTTTCTGTTCTTCTATTAGCCAACGGCATATTTCAACATATTAAAAACTATTAAAATGAAAATTAGCTTTATTTAGAAAATTAATTTCTTTGATAAAGGATCGTGCTACTTATAAGTAGTAACACTTAGTAGTAGAAAGGACAGGCTGTATTTAATACGAAAATGGAGTGGAACGCAAATAAGGTAAACATAAAAACGAACATGGAAGTATTATTTCCCGGCTTTGCAGCAATAGACTGATACATAATAGTATTTTATATTAGCTTTAATAAGTAACTTTTAGATAGTTTGAGTACAATAAGTATTTATTTTCGTAGGGATCTCTATATTTTTGAAAGTAATATATAGCCAGCATTACTCGCTGGTAATTTAGCTTTCTATAAGTGAAAGAATTTTTGAAATCGGTTGAGTAGTTTTTATCTTTTATCTACAAAAAAAAAACATACATACCATACACAAATTAAATCTCCTTACTACACACATTACATTATCCTTACTAGTATCATAAGTATAGAAGTAATTTTGTTTGGTTTTTTGATACCTCTTAATGCTTTAACGACTTAATCAATCACTTTTAATTTCGTATGTGTGTACTATAGGGGATAGACAATGACATAGACTGCTTTTTATCCAGGTCAGTGACTTATTCCAGTCAAACGGACGAAGTCACAGGTAAAATGTTGTTTTTGTTTTTCTATTTATTCTTAATTATATTTTCTGTTATTCCCGTCTACGGTCGACTGATAGATAACGCTATATAGTATTCAGTCTACTATTTACACTAGGTATGTTAGATGTATTAAAGGTTATTAAATAAAATCTGATTATAAATAAGTAGGTTTAAAAAGATTTAAGGGCATTTGTTAATGTCAATTTCGTACATAGATAGTGTCTCGCATAGTGTTATATGAGATAGGAGATCACTATATTACCATTCTTATCAGAAAAGTTGACATAACGACATCGTAGACATTGACGACAAAGTAGAAATGCCGACAATCCTGGCCATATATTATTATAAATAAATATGTGATCTCATAAGTTTAAGACCTACTATAAGTTTTCTGGTGATCATATGGTTGTATGCATTTCCTTTGTGCGCAATAAAGAGTTTACTATTATTATTTTTGTAGTGGTAAGTATCTTGGCAAGTTTTTTTTTTTTTGTAAGTTAAAAACGGAAAGCCAATTTGAATTTAGATTAGTTTTTATCTCTATAGCCTATAGAGATAAAAACTAATCTAATTCAAAATAGAAATGAAAAATTCCGTAAACATTAATATACTTATTGCCCCACCAATAGTGCCTCTCGATTGAATGTGATGTTATTTCTTTAATATAAAAGTTTTCTATATTAGCTCATTATTGAAGAGACTGTAGTCAGTTTATGTATAGATTTTTTCTTACTTGGCCGTAAAAGTATAAAATATAAGAAGCATAACACCATAATCCTCAGGCATGAAAGGTATTTTTTTTATAGGTGAAAATGGAATGGTAACCCCGCCTGCGCTAACGGGATACGCTGGTGGAGCACCAGTGAAGGGTGATCAATGAGAATGAAAACAGGCCAGTTAGCCCATCACGATGAATTCATCAGGAATTAATCATGATAGTTTCCAGGGAGAACCGCGAGGAGGTTGACCTAGTTGGATATATTGCTAGCAATGGGATTTTCAGTCTCCATTACTAACAATTCCTGAAATAATATTCATATGTATAAGCGACCATTACTATTTATTTCTTTATACCTTCATTATTTTATTTGTTAATATTATTTAGTTTAGAACAGTTTCAAATATTTTGTATTATTTAAACAACAATATTAGGTACATACGAATAAGAGTTGAGGAGGATCAGAAAGATACAATTATTAATACTATATACCTATCCAGTATCAAATGTTTATCTTTAGGACTCGTTTACAAAGAAAATTTAAAGCATTATTTTAATTAGATAAATTAATACTAATAATAAAATGCACTACAAGATGCACTAGAAGCGTTCTTTTTATCTTTTTAATAAACTAACAAAAATGTTAACAAAAAATATATTTTTTATAATTGCAATAATATAAAAAAATCTAAAAGAACACATTATAAACAGTCAGGTACAGAATAGTTTTAATAAAAACTGTATTCTATAATATTAATAAAGTAATATTATCAAAAAAAGTCGAAAATATTTAATTTCATACAATAATGTAAAATATTATATTTTTTAACTTTATTATGATTCCTAATTTATTCGAACATATCTAACTTTAACTTTTATTAATCTAATTTGACAGAATGAAATAATATATTTAAAATACACACCTGTATATATTTTATTATTTTGATATTAAACTCCCGTAACAACTGTAGCGTTTCTCAAAAATAATAAGCAGACACTACTGAAAATCGCATGGCTCATTGTACACGTGAACATTTATCACTATTTGATTGACGTTATTATCACTGATCGTTTCTCCTTCAGTTATGTTTACAACATATGGAGTTTATATTTCGCATATTAACTACGGATGGTGACAACTCAGTCGGACAAGGCTTCACTGCGGTCTGAGGATCCTAAGAGTGAATCTCAATCTAAAGTCGGAAGTTTTACATTTAATATTTGGAATATGTATATAAATAAAAATCAATAGCCGAGCGTGATTTCAGAATGTCTGCATCTATCTGGCTAATTCTTCTTATTGTGTCATATAAAATATATATATATATAAAATATATATATATATATATATATATATATATATATATATATATATATATATATATACCATTTATATGTATGATCGTCATAACATGTTTAAGATGTATAAACTTATTATGTATAATGATTCATATTATGTATAATGATGATTCGCCGTGTGTGCCCCGGCATAGAATGGGCCGTCCCTTCCTTTCCCGTGGGTGTCGCAAGTGGCGACTAAGGGAGGGCGATAGATGGGCCACAGCGTCCCTCTTAAAACATCTCTAAAAGCCTAACTGCAGTTGCCAACTCACCTGCCAAGCGTGGCAACTACTGGCAAAACTCCCCTAATGGGGAAGGCTTACGTCCAGCAGTGGACCGTTAAAAGCAGATATGATGACGATGATGATGATGTTTCTTATTGTGTTACCGCCTTACTACTGCCGTTACAGCTGAAATAATAATAATAAATGTAAATGATACCGTATCGTAATCTATGGAAATACAATGGAAAACTACAACTCGACGTAACAATATCAAATATTCTCATCTATAAGTGCCAATTGAATAAATATTACTACCAACTGACGTCTTTTTGAACTGACTTCAAAAAGAAGGCGATTCTCAATTTGGTTGTATTTTTTGTTTGTTACCTCATACATTTGTATAGCAGATTGTGTTGAGATGAACTCTATATAATGCCTACGGCCACCTTTCACCATCTCACCGCTCGCCATTAGTAGTTATTGGAAGTAAACTTAATAATAAGCATTTTTGAATATTTTTTTATAAATCTACCGCCCAGTTTGGAATGCAATTTCAACTGAGAAGAAGGGGCAAGAAATACTGTTATTGTTTTATTTTCAAATACATCTTAAGTTTACAAGAAGAAAATTTTAATGAATAAAATGACTATCTACGATAATAATAATAATACAATAATACGTGTACGAAATTAAAAGTTTTTTTTTATACAACTTAGAATGGCAAACAAGCCGACGGTCCACCTGATGAAAAGTGGTAACCGTCGCCTATAAACATGAACAGTACCATAACAGAGTATACTGTTTCGCCCATGATACCCACCATGCGTTGCCTTTCCTGAGGACTCAAGTCTTATTCCTCTGTACCCAGTAAATTCACGCCATATCCCACCCTTCAAACCGAAACACAGCCACGCAAACAACTGCTTCACGATTGAAACACGAATGGGACAGAGGTACCCAAGCAATCGACTTTTGTACAAACTCTCCCTCTGGTAAAAGTAAACAAAATATATAATAGTAATTTTATAAGTTATTTAAAAATCACAAATAAGTATTATAACAATATGTACAGTCACTAGGTTTATACTACTAACAGATAAGTATAAATAATTGAAATTTTACAATTTAGATGTGTTTTTATTTTATATTTTAATATTAAATTCTTACTTCTCAAATTCTGAAATTTTCAAAAAAAAATCATAAAGCAGACAATTTTAAATGTAACTTTTGTAGGAGAATGTGTATCCTGTTTTTTCAATTGACTTCAAAAGGAAGGAGGTATTTTTTATGTTTTTTAACTTATGACTCTGTCAGTTCTAAACCGATGTGAAAAATTCTTTTATTTTCTGAAAGTTTCTTACAAATTACATATTAGATCCACAGAAATATTATTAAAATCGGTTCAATTGAAGACGACAATTAAAATCGGTTTTTTGTTTTTGTAGGATACAATGTTAAATTATTTTACATTAATGCTACGAAGTTCCATTATCATCCGATATTTTCCTCTTCTTTTGGATATTTTTAATGCTGAGTGTATCCGCGCTAACGTGCCAGAGCTTTTTCGTGTTAATCCAAAAACTCTCAGATCAGGAAATGGGCAAATGCGTTTACCGGAACGGATTGCGAATCAGGCATAACAATTACAATCGCGCGATAGCGGCGGCAAATCATTAGATAGGGTTTATCTTCCTCAAACTTTATAAAACAATAAAATTGCTCTATCATAACAACTTGTGATATTAAGCACTTAAAGCTAGATATAAGATATAAAGTACCCGTGTGGTGTTTACGTCTATAGGTTACGGTTAGCGTTTTTTATTAGTTGAGTCGTTAGCTGTTATATGTCATTTTGTCATATAAAAATATAAATAAATAAAGTACCCTATTATATTAGCCAGAATAAAAGACTTGTTCCACTTGTCCTTACCAACATTCTCCCCTGGGAGTAATAAAATAGATGTGTATACTATATAGATTATCAAATTTATTGCTACTGCGTTTAGCCATTGATACACTTGTATATCAAATATACAAATATATTTTCATAATTTATTTGGGATTACAAAATAATATAAATATTAATTAGATAATAACATACAAGTAGAAAGCTATTGCTAAGTTACACTTTTTCTATATGCTAATTAATTATAGTTACACACAACTTAATACGCACCCAGTGGACGAACAAAACTAGACTGTATAATTTATATATATAGGAATTTTAAAGGAATTTTATGAACGTATTATGTTGTTGAACTTATTTATTATATTGTTGTTGTAGGTTTGACTTTTGTGACTTCATCCGGAAGTCTTTTTTCTCACATCTTCTCGTCTTGTAAATGTCTCGTAAATAACACAGTATATAATATTTTGCCAGATAAAATACTACTAATGTACCTGCTGTATATTACACCTTTGGTAACATCATGCGGTTGTATCAGTAGCTCTATTGTAAGTATGGGTCTATTGATATTTAATAATATTTTTATGTACCATTGTCATTACTTTATATTATAAACACAATTTTTTATGAGACAAATAAAAAACAAGAAGCTCACCTGTTGCTAAGTGGTTACCGCAACTCAATAGTGATAGCAAAATTAGAGAAATTACTGATAAATTCAGCCTTTGCCTTAGCCAGAAAAAAATTGTGTACACTAATATAATTTTTTTATTGATTACATTAATATTTCTTTTTTGTTTTCTTAAAACTATTTGTGTTATTTTATTTCAATTTCGTTTAAACTTAACAAATGTAGATCAATTATAATTAATCTTTTTTTTTCATAGCATCTACACCTCGCCATAGTTTTATCTTTTCACTTTATGTTTTCTTATCATTTGATAAATAAATAATAAATGTATCTGTATAAAGCAGCCTGTGTGTTAAAGTAGAATATAACCTACCCTCATAGCAAAATCCATTTATATTTGTTTAGTAACAAACATCCATCTATCTAATCAACCATCCTTACAAATTTTCGCATTTATATCATTTATACAATACATATAGGCATCAGGGGTGTCCTTCTCTAGAAATCTGCTCGATTCTAGAATAAAGGCGTACGAGTATCCGGCCTTCCTATGCGCTGTAGCGTCCCAGTCCTTTCTGCAACTGCACTGTCCCTCATAAATCCTTATTTCTCTCATTTACCAATTTTCTTTACGTATTTCCAACGTTCCCTTCCTTTTTTCCTCAATCTTTCCTCCATACTGTAGGTGGTGGAAACCACTAACAAATGCATTCCCAAAGAGAATTGACGTCAAACGGGCGGCTGGTCGTAATACTATAAGCCAAATTATTTTATAATATAAATAATAACATATTACGCCGACCTTAAAAAATAATTGGGATAAGGGTAGGAAAATGATGATACAATATTTATAGGACTAGCTTCTATCCGCGACTTTGTCCGTGTGACCAGGATATGTTCACAGTTTTTGTAGCGATAGGCAAAAAGTTTTTAAAGCGATATAAGGAGCGTAGCGTAGCAACAACTGAGCGACTTACCTCCGCAACTTGATGTGACATGTGACCAACTGAGTGATGAGTCTATGTAAAGGCCAAGATCTTTAATACAAGTTTTTAATATATATATATAGATATAGTATTTGTATACCAAGTGTCATAGTAATTGGTTAAGCCCTTAAGACGTAAATATGACTGATGTCTAACTCACTTTCAGATTTATAATATTAGTAAGGATTACTCAATGTTACATTATGATTTCTATTCATTTCCCAAAAATTATATACAATACAAATATTTGATATTTTAAATCCAATACTAACAAAAGAGATAAATAACACAGTTTACCTATGGGATTTGGAATGAGTTTACTGTCTGTATGTCTGTATCTACGATATATCAACCATAATGATAAATAAAGAATTTTATTACTGTCTCAAAGTTCATATCATTAAGCATATAATGTTTCAAACGCACGTGACCATGGATACTTATTAGCCTAAAATCCCGCTACTGAATTCTGCACGTGTAAATTTTTTAATGATAGTTTACATGAAAGATGAGCGAAAGTATAATACAATACACCTGGCTTGCCTGCTATCAGTTACCTACAATCGAGCGAAAATATAACATAATGCACTTAGGTTGCTTACTCTTAGTTAGAGTCGACCAGGTTATCAGGTAGCAACTATTACTTACGGCCACTTTTTTTTACAGACAATCCTATATTATCATATTGAAAAAAGAATCAACTTCCATTTAGTGTAGGTTTTATCAAAAAGAATCAATTTCCTATAACTACAGCACCGTCATTTAGAATAAAAGTTTACAAGCTGACTATCCTTATTTGGAGCCACTTGTCATAGACAATCACATCTTATCATATATATAGAAAATAAATAAACTTCCGTTAATGTAAATCCTATAAATAGAGTGATGAATTTATCAAATTTTGTGACCTTGAAAGCAGGCAACGTGAATTGTGTTATATGTTTGTTCATTTTTCATTTAAACCAAGTTTTATTAAAACATTAATACATGCAGAATTCAGCAGTGAGATCTTAAGCTATATTACGAAAACAAAATCACGTTACTACATCTATCATTGTGTGACATAATCACGCTACTAGATCTAACGAAACGATTAGACAATCTTATTTTCCAAATACTTATAGATAATAACGCGTCTATGACGAGTCTATTTTATAGAGATGCTGCGGTATAGAAACCTATTTGCTGTTTTTTTTTATCAACTTATTTTATAAGAGTAAATTTTAAATGTTTTTAGATATCGATGTTCGACGCTCAATTACGCTGATGTATATGAATAAAATTTAATACTCAGGTTGACCACAATTATTATCCTATTTCAAGTGGTCCAACTTACGAGATTCACGTAATTTTCAATAATACTTTATTTAACTACTTTTTCGTTAATAAATTTGTTACATTATCAATTTTTTTTATATTAAAAGATTATGAGAACAGCTAAATACTGTGTAGACGATGTTTATGTAAATTTAGTAAATAATATTGGCAAATAATATTAATTTTAGTAAATAATATTAGATAATATTGGCATATACATAAGTGAAAAAGTCAATGGAAAGGAAGATATGCCCTTTATCGGGTGCGCCTGAATCTTTTGAGTCATACTGTATTGTAATTATTTAAGTTAACTTCAAATTTAAGGATATACGACTAGTTACGAGCTCAATAGGAGCCCTTATAGATGAGCGCGATTCACATGTGTCGTGAGAAGCACAGACATAAATAATTAAAATATAATCGAATTTTACATGATAGTTATTATTACAGTTAAATAAATATCTACTTGTCAAATATCATTCCAATAAAAATCTTCAACGTTATAATAAAAAAATTGTTGTCAACTGGACCTACGTTAACGTTTACTTGCCATTTATTTGTTTTCTATAAAATACGGGGTATTTCATCTTAGATTGACATCTACAACGTAGAGAGATCAAAGATAAAGAAATACAAGTAGGCTAAACCTCGAGAGTGCATGAGATTAGATCTTCAATAGTTGGCATATCTCAAGATTAGTGACGTATTAAATACAATAGTACGTCATTGATCTTCAGGGTGACTTCTGACGCAATTGAGTTGAGAACAAATTTAAATAGCATCGAATAAATGTCAAGTGAAACGAATATGTATCGAATCAAATTTACATCAAAAGACGTCAAATGGTAAGGTAACGTTGATTTCGAGGCTATTCGATGTGATTTCGATTTGATGCCAATTCGACTACGTTAAAAGTCATCTCGTTATTTATTCTAATTATATCTGTAAATGAAGATTAGGTCATAACGCGAAATTTAATCGTTTGTATTTGATGATGATTTTTCGAAATACTATAATACTAAAATACTTAAAGTACTTACGTAATTATAAGTCGCCGACTGATATGCAGGTCCGGGTGTAAAGATGAATTCCTAGTAGAACTCTCTGACTTATACAAATTCTTGTTTGGGTTATATTAAAAGAAAATAATATCACTTTGCAGTCAAGTTATGTGAGGATTTCACATATAATGGTAGTCAAAACAATCTTAACACCAGGATATGCCACCCTCACACGTATAGTAATAATAGTATAATAATATTGTTTAATCTAGATAAATACTTGTCGAATCAAAAAGTTCAAATATACATTAACCACTTTTTTATACCACGAAGGCAGTTAACAATGTCTTATGGTAAACGGTTATTGTATTCTATGGGCGCCTGCAACAGGAGGGGCGTCACATACTTGTTGCCAACCCTGATGATATCTTAATATAACCTTTTTTAAAAACCCTATACTGTAGTCTCGAGAAAAAATCAAAAATGTTCTTCTTAAAGTAAAAAAGTTGAAGTTAAAAGTCATATAAAATAATTATTACTATTTCGTACTCCAAATGGTAGGACATATTAGTCATATTTCCTAGAAACACGGTGCAAATATTGATTTGAACTCATATTGTCTTATCAATAACCTGGTTGTTTACATAAGAAATAATGTCATAACTAGCTCTGTTTACACCTATATTTGTACGGCATAACCTGTTAATATTGTTTACTTTACCATATAGGGCCCAATATAGCTATCTATTATACTGTGTTAGTGTATTGTCGTGTATTTATTTACCTGTACAGCTGCGCCCGCAATTTTATATTAATTACGTGGCTTTCGCTTAAATATGACTTGACGGTGTATCTGATAAAAAATGGTTACTATCGCCTATAAACAAAAAGTTTGCTGTTTGGTCTCGGCATACAATAGGCCACACCTTCCTTTCTCGGGTGCGCTAGAGGCAACTAAGCGAACTTAATGGTCGAGAGATGGGCAGTAGCGTCTCTCTTAAAAGACCGCTAAATCCTAAATGCGGTTGCTAATGCGCCTGCCAAGCGTAGCAACTATTGGCAAAATCCTCCCATTTGGGGAGACCTATGTTGTACCTATGTTTAACGATGTTCAGTAAACGGCTTATATAATGATGATTATAGACAAGAAAAAGACTATAAACATCGGAGAACACAACTTATGTGTCCATAGCATCACGCGCTACCATTCCTGAGAAATCAGGTTTTATGAGCTCGTACTCTGTAATTTTAGTGAAATTACTGTAGTTCAATCTGATTGGTAATTCAGACTGAAACATAACCAAGCACACGCAGTTATTTTATTCTTAAATATTCGAAGGACAGTGAAAATGTCGACAGTTAACGTTTACCACAATAACAATAATTGACAAATGTTTCTGTTTACTCCATTATTTTTATTTCCAGTCTATTCCAATACTTTTTTTTTACCTCAAATATAAAATGAGGTTATTTATTTTAGTTTTCAATGTTAATTCGTTTCCCAGCTGAATTAATCCACCTTTCTTATTTTTTTATTTCTATGAAACAGAAGGTAAACGAATGCGGCTCACCTTATGGTAAGTGACTACTGTCGCCCATGAGTAACACCGGAAAAGTTGCAGGTGTGCTGCCGGTCTTTATTTTATGCCTTTATATATTTTCTATAGATATTTTGTTAAGAAATTATATGCAAGTGCATAGAATTACAAAAGTATGTGGAAATTAAATATAAAAATTATCACCATTATCCTTAACAGGAAAAAAAACACAATGATATTATGATAATAAGGTTTCTTGTTCGATTAATACTAGTTTACAATAAGATTACTTTACCATTTCCTTACGAAATAATGTAATAATACGTGTATGTTCACAATGTACAATATGTAAGTTTTTCTTAGAGTTAAATTCTGAAACAGTCCGCCGGGCCGCCGGCCACAAGGGCACTTCATGTAACGCTGGTAAGAGTAAAGAGGGAATAATCGAGAGCCAGCCAATGGATAGCTTATTTAGCATCCAATTATGGGTTAACACTTCACACATTTGAAACACGGCATCACTCATTTTGTGCTTCGTCATTACTACTATCATATTTTTACGCAATCTTATTCTAAATTAGATGTTGAATTAATTTACTTGCATCAATGCATCGTGTCTTATACTATTAATCAGTAAGTTACAGAATAGTTGAATAAAAACCCTGATAGTATCAATGACAGCCCCAATCGTTTCGAATATAATGTAACATATTGATAACATACAGATATTTCAGTTATAATTTGTTTCAAGAATAGACATATGAATGACAATTGTAAAATAATATCTAAATTTTAAATAACAATGTCAATAAGATTGCGGTACAGTCAAGCAACATACCTATATAAAGTACAGTTTATGAAATAAATATTTGTCACTTTTAAATTCAATACAAAAAATAATGGTAAAAATTAGACACGCGATGATAATAACATAATCATATTTAAGGGAGGGCAAGAAAGGTCTGGTGCCCACCCCAGAATGTGAGTGGTGCTTTTAAGTTAAAAAATATGACTGAAACTACATATGCACCTTTTTCTTAAATATGCGAATAGATAATAGCGCGTGTCCATTGTACAAATAGAAACAAGTATATAAAACTATTTTTAATACTTAAATTTTTATTAGACTTAGTCTACACTAAGTTTCTATAGACATTTACATGAATAAATTTTCTGAAAATAAAAATAAATATATGAAATAAAATTTATTTAGAAAAGTATTCGAATCAAGAGACGAATTATAATATAATATGTAACAAAATTTTGTTATTATGTTATCAGTATGTACATTACTTAGAGAAACGATTGAAATATATACATACAATAAGTTTTTTTATGATACAACACACAAATGAAGACTACAAAAATACTAAAATGTAGTAACTAAAACATACAGGCTATAAATAAGTATAATACTTTAGGCAGTGTTCAATGCTTTATAAAAGACAATATTTAATCATTCGGTTTCCTAAATCTGTTTCACATTAAGCCCTTTTCATACAGCGAGTGACGATAATGATTCGATAAATTTATACAATAATATGTTTATTTTTTCAAAAAAATAAATTAACTAATTTTAAATAAATCAACATCGAATCGAATGTCAATGTAAGAAAATAGTAACTAAAACCTTTTACCCAATGTTATTATCCTTTCTCCTGTACAAAATTGGGCTTAGTTGCGCAATTAAATCTCTAATAAATAATTCCAGGAAATTTGAAATATTTGCACCTATTAATTTCTTTACTACTATTTTAAAAATGTTATTCTTTATGTAAAATGATGTTATAGTGTCGTTTGGAAACAAACATTCCTCGTTTCTAATATACTATGCACCCACATTTATAGCATTATTGATGAAACAATTAGAGCCAAATATATAAATTCTTGAAAATATACAAAATACAAAAGGACTGGAAGTCCAATATAAGTCAATAATAATAAGTCAATTAAAGAAATTATTGCGTATGAATATTGACAATTATAAATAAAACATAGAGAGCGAAAAGAATTAAAGGAAAGAAGAGCTGTGTAAAAGATGTTATGCATATAATAAAAGTGAGCTCGAGTATGATGACTGATTATTGGAAAAAGAAATTGTAAGCCAAAAAACAGATATTAATGAATAAAATTACGATAATTGTCACGCATTGAGAATTGTATTTAGACTAGAATAGTACTTGTGAAATCTTTATTTTTACAAGTATCTAATGTAATCATAAAAACCATAACATAATAATTGGAATATATATATATATATATATAACATAATATAATACTAGAATAGAATAAATGTTTATGTTCTCTGTAACAACTATTGCAATAACATTGTCTGCAGTGGAAAGGTTTTTACGTTTTAAAACTAAAATGAAAAGAAACTACATAATAATAGAAATACTCATATATATACTCGAAGTAAATCGATGGGTGTTCGCATTGAGTATTATTTTGCCTACGTTTTCTTCAGGTACGTTTTACAAAATAAAATTATAGATTATCTACAAATAAATTAAACAATAGGCTAATATGAAAAGCATTTCACTTTTCGATGACAAAGATACTCTTTATCGAGGTTACCTAAACATGATTTTTTGTACTAAAACCCATAATTCCAGTATAATCTTAATTGTCAATGTGAATGATTTAAATTATAGTATTTGTCGTTATTATCTTTAGAACAAATAACGAATTATTGGATTAAAAAGATAATTTATTTATAAATTTTTTATCGAACTATGCAAAAAGAAAAACTTTAATAACGCTTTTACAACACATAATGTGCGTATATTAGAGAGAAATGCCATTACGAAAGTAAAGAGAGAATGAGATTTCTTTGTGCAACTTTACATTAAACAACTTCAATTCAGATAATTAATACGTTATTGCGAACGAACCACTGAGCAAACTTATATAACTACAATATAAAAATAAATGTGCGACAATTTCGTAAAGGTGTTTACACATTTTCCATTGTTATGAATTTGTATATAGCTACTTACAGAAACTTTTACAATATATCTACAAATTAATTTGTGTTTGATTTGTATAAAATTATCATTTACATCATTCGATTCTCGATTAGCGTTCTCCTTGACGAAAAAAACTGTTCATTACATCATAATCATTATGATCATCACCAATATCGCTTTATTAAAATTAATTATGTACATTTTAAAAGGAAATACACGATTCATTACTAGTATCAATCATAACATTGCATATGGGGGAGACAGTCACATCGTCCTATATGGTATCAGTATTAAAATAAATATTCCTAACTTTACATTGTTTTAAATATTTACTAGCATATATTTATAAAATAATATATAAACCTACACAGACTTCATGATTAACTATATAAGTCCCGAGCAGAAGTATAATACTTGGAGTATAAGAAAAAAATTAAAAACTTTTTTTTTTATATTATCGCTATACTAAACTAAACTCTGAGTAAAAAATAAAACAAGTACTCTTATTTTTCAAACCAAACGTCTAAATTCAACAAATACAATTTCTTACTAGTAATTTGTAAAATTACAAGATGGGATTTCTCTAATATCAAAAAACCTTTCATATGTTATAATCTAAGTAAGATTAACTAAAGTATGTTTACTTGCAAAATTTAGTAAATCCACGATACCTGGTCTAGAAACTCCCGACAACAAGTGTAGTTAATATTTTTTACCGCAATAATCCTTACTTCAATACTTTATATTTCAATTTAACATAATCATATATATAAGTACTACATTTCTGCTCGGTGAAATGCCAAATAAAAAATTTATAAAAGTGATGCTTATTAGATTAGACTGAATTCGTTTATATATGCTGTGAAAGTAATAGATGAAAATATCAAATATATCCTTTAACATGCTATTTACATTATTTAGTAATATACTAAATTGTGTATATTTTGACAACATTACGGAAACAAATTAATAACACCGCCGATTTACTACAACTGGACATTTTATTAAAGCAGATAAACGTAGAAACAGCTATCAGATACCTATAAAATTTAATTTGATAAAGGTAATTTAAAATTAATATACATACACAATATATACGGCAAGCTAAAAACAAAAGAACAATATAGTCTTTATTGATTTTTAATCACAGAATAAAAAAAAATAAATGTCAAAATGAGTATAAAATTTTTATAATATTAGGATATTAAACATAGAGTTTTCTTTAAGATACGTCTCATGAAAAATGAATGACTAAATTGGTTTGAGGTTGTTTCTAACTTTGTTTCCGTAAATTCACGCAGGTTAGAACATAGTCACACATAAACACGGCTCACTTAAGATCAACAGTGTAATTTACAAAGTATTTACAATATTTAGTCACGTTCGCGAGTAACAATTATCCGTCGATTTAGTACAAATGCAATTTTTTTTAATTCAGTTTCATTTAGAATCATTTCTCACATTTTAGTAACGATCAGTTTGAGTATCGATTTAAGTCCCTAAATAAAATCGAACACATAGAATTCGGATACGAGTAGAAACCTTACTAAAATATTTATAAGATAGTAAAACTATATCAACAAAATAAACACGTCTTTAAAATTATAATTTTGACACATTTTATATAGAAAAATATGAAACGAAAGTCTCTAAAGATTAATTAGAAACGTATTGCAGGTAATTAAAATAAGTCGAATACTAAAGTCGAATTGAGTAGCAAAATAGGTGTTTTGTTGAAGATAACGTCTTTTTAAAGAAGTGTCTTTGGATGGACTTATACGATAAAACTCTTAATGGCATATCTGTCTAGTTTTTAATCTGTCTCTAAGTATTCTATTGTTAATTATAAAAAATCTAAATAAATTAGATCAAATTTGACTTATCAGTATTTTCGACATGATACTCGACTTAATATTGATACAAGTTACCCATTTTAATGCACAAGATTTGTTGACAAAAATTTAGAAAAATAAAATAAAATCGAAATAACAACTATTAAAAATAATTTACGTAATATTCCTTTAGGGACGACAATAAAAAATTTATACACTACGAGTATCGCACATTCTTTATTGCCACTTAAAATATTTACTAAAATAAATAATAAAATATTTTCGACTGACTTTATGCCGCATTACCCGAATTTTCGATGTTGGGCAAATGGTATGTGATGGCACAAAGAACCTCTGTACAGAGTATAAACTTTTAGCCTGTTATCAATTTGGAAAGTTATCTGTCGAATGGAAACATTATTAAAATTAACAGTACTGTGGGCTATGAAATCAGTCTAAGGAGCGCTGCATCCCACAGATTATTCGGATTGTTCATATTTTTGTGATGCCAAATACCTTTTAGATAAAACACAGATATGGGTTAAAATAGATGTAGCGACTTCATATACTTTTCGTGTCAATTTTTATTTAAAGGAAGCTCAAATGTCTATAAGATCTCAACTACATTTTGTTATATTCTTTGACAATAAATACCAATAATTTCATTACTGTAATAGTGGTACTTTCAAAATTGAATGCGGATTATAACAATGCCATAATAAGTAGAAAAACGTTACAGTAATTACTTTCTTTGTTTCTATATAAGACATTTCTATCTTTATTTATATCTGTGGGCTAAAACTTTCACTCTGTGCATTAGACCACGTTACATTTATATACTTTACTCACATAAGTACATTACTTAACTTATCGTAAATTAATTAAACGATCGATGGATTATAATGATAAGTTACAAGAGTGCTTACATTTGCAAAAAATTACATGTATTTTCAAAAGAAAATTTATTATAATTTTATTACACAAAATACTTACCTATGTAAATAGAACTTACAGAGTAAATCTCGCAAGTGTAATTTTTGTAAAAATAAACACTCCTAAGTTACTTAAACTTAGCGTTAATCTGATCGTTCAATTAATGTACTTACGATACTTATGTAATCTACTAATATGAGTACAAGTCAGAAATGTAAAGGCGGACTTATGTAGGTCTTGTGTCCTGTGTGGCAATGGGGCGCTAGGCGGCGGCTCGGCGCGGGCGGCGGCGGGCGGGCGGCGCAGGGGGCGCGGAGGGCGCGGGGCAGGGACGCGGCGGCGGCGGGGGCGCCCGGGCCGCGCGCCGTCATACCCCGTCCAACTGCCGCACGCGCACGTCCTGTGACGCACACATGTCCGGCGCGAACGGCAAACACGTAAAGTACGCACACGCCGTGCACTCGTACGCCGGCGCAGCGTAGAACAAAGCCACCAGCGTGCAGATCATTCCCACCGCTGACACTAAACATACCCCTAATATCCAGCACCTCCTCCGCCGCTCATATCTCTCGTCCTCCTCGTCTCTTTTCTTCCTCTCATCAGATATGAAAGGCAACACGGCGTATGAGATTAGAAACCCGAAAATAAAACCGAAAACCTGCGCGAAATTGTCGATCCAAGGCAGGAAACCTGCCAAGAATAGCGCTAATGCTATCAAGAGCATTTTCATGAGCGCGCGCTGCGGGTGTTTCAACTTGTGCCGTGCTGCTATTACTTCTACTATCAAACACGCTAGAAGACCAAAATGTGATCCAGCTGGGCCCACCTGTAATATAAAATAAAATTCAATAATTATTTTTCCGTCGTAACAGATTACATACATATATTTAATATTAAATTTTTATGATTGATACAAAATTCAATCTAACATTAATATAGAGTAACATTTTTATGTTACTAATGTCATAAATATGAAACCTTATAAATATGTATTTGATACTAAATCATAATTCTAATTGCAATGTTTGTGTAAAGGACTCCAACTCAGCATATATCGCAGTTTCATATCTGAAGCTACGACGCTGATTTTCAATAGGCCCTAAATACGTGACTCTCGGACACATGTGTGCACAAAATGTTGTGTATAATTATATTAGTATATAGATATAATACATAAGATAATGATAAATATGGGATAGATAAAATTATGAAAATGGGTAAGTAATATAGAATAGAATGAAAATAATCTCAACAATGCCCAACACGGAGAAAGATATAAGAAGTGACCTGTAGTGAGCAGAGGTATTGCTCATTCGATAGCCTTTGGTGACGCACGCGTCACTACTGGCATCAATACTCCGTTGTGTAGCGCTGCCTTGTTGCACGGAGTCAGCGGATACGCAAACACGTCGGACACGAAGAAAAGTAGAGAACAACTTGGGCACGAGGTTCTCGTTCGTCGCCTTAGTTTCGCGCGCTTTTTAACGGCCGTCCGTTCGCGTACATGGCACGCGCTGCCACCTCGTCGCGTCGCGAGTGCAGTGAGTGCATGTGAACAGTTACAAGTGACAATTGTGTATCTTGTGAACTCTAGTGCATCGGACTAACAAAATGTTAGGGTGGTGTACTGCGCCATAAGCGCAGCGCACCAGCTCCAGGAGCCGGTGCCAGAGACCAGCACTCTCCTCCCCGGCGACCCGCGCCGCCTTCGACACCCCGGCCAAGTATCGGCAACAGGTACACAAGTCACTCCGGTGACTACATTCCATTGTTACATTAACAATAGGCACACACCCCCCCCCCCCGCCGTACTCGGCGGGGCGGTTAACTGTACACAAAGCGGCCGGGTAACCGTCGCCCGGCCGGTGACTAATCCTTGTATAAAGGGCGACTCATACCTGGACAGGTCCCAACAGGCCCTTATATACGCGGCTTGTAGCGGCTTATTTTTTGTGTCCACTTTTATAGTAGCGCATTGTCCGTATTATAAATTTAAATTATTTGAGGTAGTGGCACCCGACTTAAGAGTCGGGTGCATTGCTAATTTATAAGAGGAGTGTTTCCTGGGACAACATGTCGCTGTCCCAGGATGACATTCCACAATTCGTGGCCTTTTTAAAGGCCAAATGTCCTGGCCTCTTAAAGGCATTTTTCGATGAGCGCAGGGGCGCACATGTGATACATGACGACGCCCCTGCTCGCCGGCTATAGATTCAGGAGGCCAACGACGAGCTGTCCTCAAACCCACCTTCCCCCGGGGACCACCTAGTGACAGTACCCCAAACCGATGTCCCCTCAATTGCTCCCAACCGCCCCTCCTCTGAAACGGAAATGGAGCTAGATTCCCAACGTCGTCGCCGAAACAGGCGACTCCTCCGACACTGCCTCCTCCTCGGAAGAGGAATTTCAAATTGTGGGTGCCAAGCGCACCAAACGCGCGAAGCGGGCGCGCGATCTTCCCCCGCCTAAAACCCAACGGGCCAACGATGGCGCACCCGTTCCGGCTAACGCCGATAAAACCGACCGCGATCACGCGGGGAAAGTGAGGCCTCCTCCTCCTATAATCATCCAGGACAAGACAGCCTGGAACAGGGTGTCAAATATTTAAGGAAAAGCGCATATCCTTTACCCATGCAAGGGTAACCTCACTAGGAATCAGAGTAGTGGTTCCCACATCGGCGGATCATCGCCAGTTAACTTCCTTCCTCAGGACAAACAGTGTGGGTTACCACACTTATGCCCTCGAGGAGGAGAAACGACTGCGCGTAGTAATACGCGGCGTCCCTGAGGAGCTGGACTGCCAGGACATCCTCGCAGATATCCGCTCACAAAACTACCCCGTCCACGAGGTACACATGATGTACCGCAGCAGGTCCAAAACGCCACTAGACATGGTACTAGTGGTACTAGATCTCTCCCCAGAGGGGAAATCTATCTTCAACATCCGAAGTGTCTGCCTGATCTCAGGCCTATCAGTAGAACCGCCAAATAAGCGGACTTACCCCGGGCAGTGCCACCGCTGCCAAAATTATGGGCAATTTTTAAACTGCTACGCGCGCGAATGTTGCGTCAAGTGCCTGGGAGACCACGGCACCAAGCAATGCACTCGCGTGAGTGGCACCTAACCCCACCTTATGTGTACTCTGTGGCACACAGGGCCACACAGCTAACTACCGCGGATGTCCCCGCGCTCCCCGTCCCGGCCAAAACAAGGCCTCCGCAAAAGCCACAAATCACACACCCCGCGCAGCACGCCCCGCGCCCCCTACTATCCCGCAGCCCTCAGCTGCACCACCTCCCCCGCCAAAAAATGCTTGGGTGCGACCTCCGGTCGTCAAGGCGACCCCCTCACCCACCATGCCATCTGCAACCGCTCCCACGCTTGCCAAGATTGTGGCATCGCCCGCTCCTCCGCGCCCCGCCCCGCAAACTGGAACGAACATATTCAAGCTTCGCAGCCGACTTCGCACTGGTAGCGAAACTCGCCAGCTCCATCGACGCTGGCGAGATTACGGCCCTGGCCTCCAAATTAAGGTCAGTCAACGACCCACAAGAAAGACTCGCAGCCGTCTGCGAGCACATCGGCGATATATATATATATATATATATATATATATATATATATATATATATATATATATATATATATATATATATACCTCGGTCCGTTAAGTTAGCGTTTTTCAACGCTAACGGACTACAAGGGCAAAGAGACGAAGTCCGTGAGTTATATAACCGTATATATATATATATATATATATATATATATATATATATATATTTGCGGTCCAAGAATCGCAAATTACAATATCGTACGCAATGACCGCATCAGTCGCGGCGGCGGTACGTTAATTTATTACCGAAGGTCCCTTCAGTGCATTCCGATCGACACGCCTCCGCTCGTAAACATGGAAGCCTCGATGTGCCTCCTCGCGATGACAGACCACCGACCGATCTATATAGCATCGGCATATCTCTCTCCCTCCAAAAAGCTACTCCGGGCCGACCTCCAAGCTCTCATGGACCTGGGGGATTCGGTAATTATTGCCGGAGATCTAAATTGCAAGCACAGCCTTTGGAGCTGTGCTTATCCGTAAAACGGTCTCACCCTGGAACGCCTTTCGCTCTCCATGGGTTTCGACCTCCTTCCCCAGTGCACTTCACGCACTATCCGGCAAACACTGCTCATCAGCCCTCCATCCTCGACATGGCCCTACTAAAGAACGTAGCCTTAAGGCTGAGTTCTATGGAGGTCCATGCCGAACTCATCTCCGACCACCGCCCCGTCACATTCTCGCTAGGCCCACCTGCAGACGGGGCGCCTCAATTTAAAACGGTCACGGACTGGAGCCGGCTCGAGAAAGTCCTCGAGTCGACTAACTCTCCGGTACTGGACCGCATCCCGGACGTAGTCGAATCTATCGAGGAGACGACTACAGCCATTGACGCGCTAACAGAGCACCTGCAGTCGGCAGTCAAGGACTGCTCCTCGGGAGGTTCCGGATACGGGCGACCGTAGATGGAACCTGCCTGATGATGTATTGTCTGCTGCGCCAAAATGCAGCCACACGAGCGTATGACCGCTATCCCTCAGAAGAGAACCGAACCCGCCTGCGAGATTTACAGCGCGAAGTAAAGAGTTTTTTTTTTTTTTTTTTTTTACGAGACAGATGGGATAAGTTCACCAAAGAACTCACCCCCTGCCATACCGCGTACTGACGAGTAGCCAAAACCCTCAAAACAGACCAGTGTTACTCCGACCTTCCGCCCTTAGTCCGAACAAACAACAGTCCGGCCTTATTTGATGAAGAAAAGGCTGAATGCCTAGCAGACAGCCTAGAGGCCCAATGCATGCCGAAGTACCCTTCCGGTGCCCGATGATCATCTAGAGAAGGTAGAATCCGAGGTGGAGTGAATCCGTCGATCCCTCCAGTAGAGTCACTCCCCCCCGTTACACTGGATGAGGTGCGAACACTCATCAAAGGAACCCCCAACCGAAAGGCACCCGGTGCCGACGGTATCTCTAACAGACTCCTTAAGAGTATGCCAGAAACCATTCTGCTACTTCTAGTAGCGATCTTCAATGCGGCAATTACCAATGCCATCTTTCCAGATGCTTGGAAAGAAGCCGATGTCGTAAAACCTGGGAAAGATAAGTCCCATTCCCACCAGTTTTCGCCCCATCAGTCTCCTAAAAGCTCGCTGGGGAAGCTGTATGAACAATCGACTTTAATACTCGCACGCCTGAAAGACTGGCTACAGTCCAAAATCCTGATCGATGAGCAGTTCGGCTTTAGAGCCAAGCACTCAGCTGTTCATCAAGTACATCGTGTAGTAGAACACGTCCTCAACGCCCGACACCTGAAATCCATTTGGGTCACATGTGCCCTGTTTCTCGACGTAGCGAACCTTTGACAAAGTCTGGCACAGCAATTGATTTTCAAACTGCACAAGATGGGAGTGCCAGACAGGCTCGTGCACATCATACGAGCCTTCTTGTCCAATAGGTCATATCGCTATCGCGTCAATGGAATCCGTTCCAGCGATACGACCGATTTGAATCCGGCGTCCCTCAAGGCGCTGTCCTCTCCCCACCTCTTCTCGTTGTACACCAACGACATCCCGCGTCAGCCCCGAGTGCAAATCGCCCTCTTTGCTGATGATACAGCCCTATAAATGTGGACAGCATTGTCGGCCGCCTGTGCAGCCAACAGGCTTCAACGGGCGGTGGACGAGCTGGCCTAAAGCGGTTCAGAAAATGGCGCATCGAAGTCAACCCAGATAAAAGCGCCGCCGTGCTTTTCACGGCCAAAACGAAAACCATCCCTTCCCGCCTCTATTCAGTTTTTGGCAAGAAATTCCCCTGGACGAACGAAGCCAAATACCTAGGCGTGACACTAGATTCTTGAGTTATATATCTATCTATAACGCGTCCGAGGCCTGGCCAATTTTATACTGGGACGCCTCCATCCCTTTATATATACAAGCGCAGCCAATTGTCGCTTAACGCAAAGCTGACGCTCTATAAAGCATGTATAAGACCGGTGATGACGTACGATATGTCGTCTTCGCCCATGCCTTCCTGATATTACTTCACCCCCTTCAGGTGGTGCAAAATAAATTTCTGCGACGGGCCACGGGCGCCCCGAGGAAAGTGCGCAACGTGGATCTACACCGCGACCTCAAAATACCCACTATAAGGCAATTTATGAAGCAAGCGTCTCGACGCTACTTTGCCTCAGTTGAGTCCCATTCAAATCCGCTCATAGTAAGAGCGGTCAAATATAAACCCCCATAGAGAACGTCGCTCCAAAACGTCGTCGCCCGAGGCACGCACTCTTGGACCCCGATGATCCAACTACGACGGCAACCGCGTCTCCCTCCCTACCTACCGCGGAACCCGCGACAAGAGCCCCTACCAACACACCCACACCTCGCACACACCGCCCCCGCCGGCGGGGGACGAAGAACCCTCGCGACACACGGTCCGCGCGCGATCGGTTTGCGCCCGAGCGCATAACATACCGCGTCGCAATCTCAAATTTTGACGTACCGACCCTTCGCCGTCCCTCGACGGGGGCACAATTATGGTGGCCTAAGCCGAGGCCGAGCCACTCTGGCGCCCTTAGGCGCACACACACACCGCAGTCCATAAGAAAGAGTCGACACTATGTCGCTCCGCTCTCGCGGGCTTGGAGTGCCATCAGCTCTCGATGCATTCGCGTCCGGGTGAAGATGTAAAGGCCACACACGGCCAACAGCAAACACATTCAGAAAAAAAAAAAAAAAAAATGAGCAGAGGTATCTATACCTATACCTGATAGTCATCATACATCGGTCAGACGAATATGTTGTAGCCGGTAAAAGCTAGTTGTTATAATAGTATTTGTATCTACAATAATATCATTTTATATTTAGATTGGACAGATTTAAATAAAATTTAATACAAATATCTGTGCACACATTTGTTACCACATTCTGTTCTAATATATAAAATATGTTTCATCCTCATTCACATACAAACTACGACATATAATCTGTTCAAATATTTATATCTCTCCGAATTAGCTATGTACCTGATTATAAACAAAAATATTACCTCCGCTCTATATGGTTCAAAAATAGCCGAGGCCATATTCCCAGCGAAACCACTGCCCAGGTAGATCAACGCTATTCTAACAGGACCAGCCATTTTTTCTAAATCTCTCATGAAGAGCCACTGTAGTGCCAGCGTCATGGCTAAATGCAGGAGACCGGCGTGGACGAAGAGTGACGTCAGTGCACGGTACAGCTGGTCTGGACGACGTCTCCGCATGAACGGAAACATGCCACATACATCGTCAAGACAAGATACCTGAAAATAAAAAATAAATAAATAAATACTACAGAATACATTACAGAGAGTCATCTAGTCCCGAAGTTAGCAAAGCATGCACTATGGATTTTTTTTAATGAGGGATAAAGGAATGCTAGCCCCGCCAGCGCTATCGATATACGCTGGTGCTCACCAGTGAGATATAATAGTGATGAATTTAATAAGAATTAACCACAATGATTTTCAGAAGGAACTACGTACAGGTCGAAATGAAATGGAGCTTCTAGATTTCCCTTACTAATAATCCCTTTCTCCCAACTATAGATACTAGACAACTAATAGACATATTTATATACTTTTCTTTTGTAAATACATACATGTTACACACAGTAATACAAACATACATCCGAACCAATATAAACAGAAATATATATATATATATATATATATATATATATATATATATATATATATATATATATATATATATATACCTACTCATGAATACAAATTTTTATATTAAACCCGCGACCCTCGGAAGATGACGCAGTATGTTAAACTGCTACACCACCAGGATAAGTCAGAACATATGTAAATTATTTTAAGCACCTTATGGAAGATAAATATTAAAAAAATATATTCTATAACATTTCATTAATGACATCCCATTACTGGATACGGAGTACGCGTCTTTTCTCATAAAGGAAACGTGCCTACTAATAGCCAAGCGGTTTGATATATTATTTAGTTTTGAATTTTAAATATTTAGTTAAGAAGATACTTTTACAAAAATACAGTATGAAAATACTTTTTAAAAAATACAGTATATTCGGACAATCAAAATTTATTACATCAAACCCAAACATAACTAGCGGTACTATTGCTTCTCTTTCACGAGTGTCTACCCCGCATCGTAGATAAAGAATACACGGAAAAGTGATCATTATAAAAAAAAAGAAAATTTCCGCAAACATCACAGAATGCGACCAAACAAAGCATTTGACCTCTGAAATAGGCTAAGTAACTTCATAAATAGCTTTTTTATGCTTTTATATCATTCTTAACTTCCTCTATTTTAGCGTTAATTCTTTCTACTTTTGCTTTCCATTCATTTTTATCACGTTGTAAACTATCTTCATCTATCTTCTGAATATTAAATTATTATTAATTTTTAATATTTTGAAATGTTTAATCTGGCAGTTGTAAATCTTAAATTGGTAACTAATTAATCATTTATTTAGAAATCTTCACAAAATATTCTGAAAATTTAAACACGATAATTGTATTATTTATTTAACGAAGTACAACAATAAATTGCCTTAATATATCACACAATGGAAGATATCTCTAGGGTTGACAGTTAGAGGATCCTATTAGCATTACGTGGCATTTTCCACATACATGTACTAATTAATAAAAAAATTAATATTCATTAATATAAATATTTATGTAATTTAGGAATCGAACCCGCAACTATTGACAGTTACGGAAATGTTAAAGCGACACACATATTTATGTATAAACATGTTACTTATTTTTTTTTTCCCTATAGTTACATTTTTTTTTTTGGTTTGGTAAGCTCAGTTATTAATCGCTATTTGATACGGGTGCCTGCTCTATTGGACAAATAGATTGGATATATATATATATATATATATATATATATATATATATATATATATATATACATACATACATATCTGTCACGTCTGTCTCCCATTAGGGTAGGCAGAAACAATGGAATGTATATATAAATATATATATATATATATATATATATATATTTGGGAATAGAGTGTAAATTAGGTTTCGTTACATACTTCATTCCCAAACTAGTATTATAAACGTAAGCCAGAGGTCAGCCAGACTTGAGACAATGAGATTCGAAATGAATATGTTGTATATAATATGTGACTATAGTATAGATCCCGATAGATGGACAAAGGTCTCCTCTACAGAGAAACGGCGTCATCGAGACCGACCCAAAAAGTTGTGCATAAGGGCTATATATATTTCTAATTGTTATATATTAATATATGACGTGTTTGCCTATAAAAAATTGTTACACTTAGTTCTAAGCTCCATAATTGTATATATATTTACATTATTTTGTGGAAACAATTGTTGGTAAACCTAAATAAATAAATAAATAAATAAAATCTATCCACCCCGTACGCATTCATCTGGCAATGTAATGTAGTTGCGGAGTAGTTGAATAATAAATAAAATTTAGGTCGGCCAAAGAATTGTAGGGAGAATATGATTCGTCACAGGAAACGGCGTATTTTTAGAGGTATAATAAAGAGAGTTCTTATGTGGTTTAAACTCACCTAATTGAGTTTCATTACTATAATACTAATGAACAGAAATAGTAATTAAATATTATCGGCAAATATTAAATTAATTATAAAATAATTCTACAATCTTAAATGGTTTCATGTAATTATATACAGGTGGGTAACACATTTTGGAACACATATTGTCATAGTTAGTAACAGCGTATCTACATCGTAGTAGTTTAAAGAAACGCCCTTGATCAAATCCTGAAATTACGCACTAAATATCCCTAAATATAACCGTCTCTCTCTTTTGGTGTCCAAAATTGTTCATAGTGTAATATAAGATGTAATATATATAGATTTAAGTTGTAATTTATTAAAAGCTATCAGGCAATTCTTATATCAATTTAAATCAATGGCTGGTGTTTTTTTTTTTTTTTTTTGCAAAATCAACCCGTAACAACGTTTAAGAGGAATTAGTTCAAGGTGGTACAGAGCAGTTAGTTTTAGAAGAAGACAAAAGGGAATTTTGCCCAACAATGTGTTAATAATAGAATAAATAAAAATAACTGGAAAAAAAATTTTGACAAACGTACCTGTGAACACAAGGAGGCCTCTTCATGAAAGTAACCCTTAACAAAATCGCAGTGTTCCCTAGTAGTTATGACGCATTTCCCATGAATGCCTATACAGCACGGGTGGCCGATGACCTCACAAGCCATGTGTTCGGCGGCGTGGCCCGCACGCCCTGCCGCTGCCGACCCGTCCAACACGGACTTACGGCATATCGGCCATTTTGTTATGTCATCGGGCCACTCGTGGGGCGCTATTGAACGCGGCGCTTCACAAAATCTAGAAAAAAGAAAATCATTATAAATCTCAAGTAACATCACTGTAAACCTTACAATACAAATGCTAAAGTCATTTAATATTACTACTAGAGATAGTTAAATAAATAACAATATTTAGTTATTAGTAATGTAATATTATATAATTAAATTATTAAAACATATAATGTTAATATTATTTAATGACTTTTGTGTTTTTTCATCACAATTGTCCGACTAGCCTGGTTTCACTTTCATCTATCATCACTCACTTTTTCTGCTAGTTTATTGCGATAGCACAGGCGGGGTCACTATTTCATTTTCAACCAAAGAAAAACAAGGCGACTTTCACAAGTCTCTGGTAATTGTATTTTAGGTATAGGATTATTATTGTTTTTTATTAATAATAATTGTTCTTTGGCAATTGGTGTATATATATATATATATTATTATGAAAAACAGATAACGTAGAAAAAGCGCAATTAAATTGAAGTAGGGTTTGATGTTGACAGGAAAATGCTTGTACAAATTAAATTAAGCAGCGACTTGTATAATTAAATTAGACCCATACATTAAATGTATAAACGTTCAAATCATAATTTTATACGATTTAAAATACTTCTAAATAATTAATCTATTTCATAGAAATTTATTTTGATTAATATAGAAAGCATATTCTCATTACAAATGACTATGTTTTCACAGAACTCGTTACAATTTTTTATGTTTCGATATGTGGATGATAAATACGTTTACTTTCAATATATTTTATTGTAAATAAAATTCATCACAATTAATAAATTTTTGAAAACACATACATAAAAAATATAATAATTTTTTGTTTCTTTATCTCGCAATGCTGATTTATAGTTTATATTTTTATATATTATATACGTATTTTATATAAATATATCTTTCTTTAATAACAATAAAGAGTTTTCATTCATTGATATCAACTGATAATTTTCTCCTTTAAGTTAATGAAAATTATAGTTCTTACTGTGACTTATTATGATTATGATAAATTGATTCGGCCGTTTTCTAAAACGACCGAATAATTTGAAACATTTACGTATTTTATAATTACCATATTCACTTAGACCAAATCTCCTCAAAAATATACATGCTCACAAAAAAATATAGGTATTATTATTACTTTAATATATCGGCGAGTACATAAGTACTTACTTGGGATCTAATCCACAAACTGACCCTGATATCCGACCTCCGGGCCCATTACCCGTTGACCATTTCTTCCACGTTTCTATTGTGTTCTATGAAAAAAAAATAAAAAAATTATTACGTCCATATTATAAGATAAATACACTCATCTTTATTGTAATATATAATACTCACTTTTGTTATTAATCCTCTTATCTGTGTTTAGCGTGTAAAAATATAAAAATTATTTTGCAAGAAAAGCCATAAGAATAAAATTAAATAGTGACTTTTAACATGAAGTAAAAAATTTTAATACTTGAAATTAGCTAAAGGCAACGGCTGTATAGGTTTAGTCCTTTTGCCTTTCCAAATCCAAAAGAGGAACAGAATTAAAACAAAACTTGAATAAAATTAAAATAAAAATATCAAATAGACGACAAATATAATAAATACAGCGTCCACTTAACATCTCTAAGATATAATTTTGGTTTGATTCCAATTCGTCTGTGTACCTTTCTCTTACAATTTCTCTTTGTTCTTATAATAATTGAAAACTAAAATAGATCCTTCAGGAGGATCTTCACTTATTACACTTTATTAAGGCAGTTACCCTATTTTTGTAATCAGTTTCAATCAAATTAATTTTTGTAATATCTGTATGACCTTCTCTCATATTGCGCTATTTTTTTCTTCTTTTAAAATTATTCATAGACTAATTTTCACATAAGACAGAACTAGCCATCAACTTTCTCTACCTTAAATTCTATGTATATCAAATCAAATTATGAAATTTCATCATTTCGAGACAATCGATTTCGTGACAACTGATAGGGCGCTAAGAAACAAACCCACATTCCATTTATTACTGATTACTAACCTTTATGTACTGATCTACGAGGGCAATAGCTGATATAAAATATATTCGATTAAACTCACCGAACAATCCGCCTTCGAGGACTGCACACAACCTGAGTCATCATTTCGTATGCAACAAGCCGTGTCTCGCTCTCTTCTTGCAAGGGCGGCGATCGCACGAGCTATCCTCGCGTCCCTCCTCATGCAAGGCGCGAATTTGGCACCTAAATGTATCAAGTCTGCAGCACGAGGGCCTAGCCAGAACGACGCTGGCTCTTCCCATTCCACCTGTTGATATTAATTATTTATTAATAAATTAGT
This sequence comes from Galleria mellonella, assembly GCF_026898425.1. Lineage (NCBI taxonomy): Eukaryota > Metazoa > Arthropoda > Insecta > Lepidoptera > Pyralidae > Galleria > Galleria mellonella. The sequence continues at coordinate 6,642,832 of NW_026441995.1, read as the reverse complement.
TATTAATACATATTTAAACCTTCAGCAGCGGACAATTAAGGGTTGATAAAAAATTTTTGTAACAAGTACATTCTTTAAACAGAATATATTAAGGTTTCATCAGAGTCAGCAACGCGCACGTGACATCCCTAGTGTAGCAAGCATCTATACGTTACAGTGACCGTTTACCATGAGACGAGCTGTGTCACAAAGGTGGCAAACAAGCATACAGCTCGTCAAATTCTAGTCCGCCAAATAAAAATAGTGAACATTTAATAGCAATCTCAGTATTTTATTTCAAAATATATACGATAAATGATGAGATGTTTTATAAACATTTTTGAACTATTTTAATTCAGAACGCGAAATGGAAATCTAACTGAAATCGTATGAAACTAGATTTTGCTCCGCAGGAAAAAAAGGTGCTTAATCCATAACACAAATACTAGGAATGCATATGTAAACCCTATTCATTCAAATAAGTAGTAATAATAAAAGGAATACACGTAGTATTCTATTAAATAAATGAATTATTCCGAAAAATCTAAATTAATATGGTAAAAAAAAAAACAGAATATTTGGTTCCAAAACTATTAATAAGCCAATTTCAAGAAATGCGCATTTAAGAATATATATTTTTTAATCAACGAATTTTGAGACAAACTCAGCAATTCTTATTCAGCGATACTTGAGAGTTTAAGACAATACTTATTTGTTTATGAATAAACATTTATATTAGAAATATAATATACTTAGTAAAGAAAAAGTACTATCGTATTTCCTAACTTCGATAAGTTGGCGACCACAGAGAAAGTAATCACAACTTTATTAAGGGGAAATGCGGTGGTAGGGGCTTTTGAAGAATAGATATTTTGCAAATCTGTCGTTGTCACTCCTATTTGATAAATACCTATGAAAAATAACCGAATTCGTCATTTCGCTTTCCCCTGTTTTCTCTTCAACAACTGATTTGATTTGTTTGTTTTTTTTTTTAATAATACAAGGCCTTTGGATATGTCCTTCTATCTTTCATTTCTTTTTTATATTCATCAAAATTGTTTGTTGAATGTTTCATTGCAATAATAAAAATTGGCGAAACTTCGTCATATTTGAAAATTTTTATTATTCTAATTTTTTAAATATTATTTAGAAGAGAAAACAGAAGATATTTGTATAGGGAAAACGGTGCACGCGTACCCACTACTATTACCAAAAACTATAAATACTTACCGAGCATTATGCACTCGATATGCCAACATTTCGACATTTATTTGGTTTACAACAGTGTTTTCACTGAATAGTTTTTCAATATTATAGGGCATTTATTAGGATGTGTTCTTAAAATTATAATTAAATGATATTAAAAAATAACATAAAAGTACATAATACATATACCACTCTACTAGAAAAGCATTTTATTAGTAGTATATACTATTGTGTAGTTTGGTATCTTAATTTAATTAAATTTTGTTATATTTTTAAAGAACGCTTTATAATAAACTTTCTATAATAATCATTGTAGGCGGTAAATGGATATAGACACTAATACATACGAGTATAACAGCATAATTACCCTAATGTTTAATTTAAGATAGTGTTTCCCAACTACTCAAAATTACAAAGTCGGGCCAAGGATAATTATATAGACCCCTTTGCGGCCATTCATATGAGAGATCCAAAGACTTAGCAACAAAAAGTAGACAAAGAAAGCCGTGTAGGTATAAAGCTGGGGTGACCTACATCCCGTTAATACTCTTACTTTGCGCCGCGTTCTGTGTCACCAGGAAAAAAATAAACCTTTGTAGAATATCTAGCACAAATATAATCATTTTAAAAAATAATTACACTATCGCAAAATTATATTTTAAGCGACTTCCTAATAAAAATAAAAATAGGCGAACAATAAACCTTCCATTTTTATTTGACTACTTGATGTAATTACATTACGAACTCTGAATCAATTCTCATGGTTCTTTTTGCAATCGATAATGGATTAATCACATGTAATTTTCTGAATTGATCCCATATTAATTTTTTGAGGATTAAAGTTGCTGTTTTGCTTAACGAAGTAATTAAGGTTGTGTCCCACAAAAAACCGAGAGTTCGGTAGGTTTTGTCTTAATTAAGACCGATATTTTTAATATTTCTATGGAACCAATCTTTAAGTATTTCCTTTCAGATAAAAAAATATTTTTTTATAATCGGTTTAGAAGTAACCGAGTTATGAGGGAACAAATTAAAAAAGATACCAAACCTAATTGAGAAGCTCCTTCTGAGAGATGTTTTTATTGAAACTTCTTTGTGGCCATGATGTAAATTTAAGTCTGGCCACGTATATATGTTGGTATTATTTTTTTATACAGTTTTTGTTTCTATTCAAATGGTTGTCTCGTCTTGTATCTACACGTATTATATATATTGTTGTTCTAAAGAATATTATTTTTCACTGTGACCCTCTACAGTTTTAAGATGGACGCTGCTGCCTATCCCGCAACCATTCCTTTTGTCGCCTCTTACAACAACCACGGTAAAGGAAAGGGCATAACGAAACATATTGTCATTCATGAATAAGTAGGTATATACAATGTGTATACAAATGTTTACAATTGAAGTAATTTTATTGTAATTTTATAATGCGTACTTCGTCTCGCCGTATTTACTTATTTTCTCTGAATTTCGTCGTTATTAGGGTTCCTTATCTCAAAAGGAAAAAACAGTACCATTACAGGATCACTCACACGTCTGGTTGTTCATCCGTCTGTCACAGTCAATTTGCTCTGGAACTACTAAACCGATTAAGTCAAAATTTGATACATATCGTCATAGTCGTAGAATACAGACGGATATATATATGTAATATTTGTCAGATCCGTCAGTATTCTACGACTATAACGATATATGTAAGTTTGTGAACGTAAATAAATGAATTTTATTATTAACATAGAGGCTACTTTTGGGGGCTATTAAAATACAAAAAAATTTTAACTATATAGTGTGTCATATTAAATAAAAGGGCCGATTGTGAAATACTCAATTTTTTTATAATTTTAAATTAATTTTCTCTGAATTTATTTAAAAAAGTAGATAAAAATTAGCCACCCTCCCTCCCCCTTTATCTCCAAAACTACTACACCCAAAATAAAAAAAATAGTTTTTTACCTACATATAAGATAAAAAAAAACTATAAGAAGCCTATGATATTTAAAGTGACATAGGAAATTTCTCGATATTTGTGGGTATGAATATAACCTGCAGTTGTAATTTTACAACAGACATACTTTTTTTAGTTACTAAAAACAAATTTAAAACAATTTATGGAACATAGATAACCTTAACTTACATTTATATAATATATATATATATATATATATATATATATATATATATATATATATATATATATATATATATAAATTAATTTCTATTACATACATAATGTTACAAATTAGGTGACACACAAACTCCAGGTTGTATAATTGGATAGCTTATGTTATTTGCACGAACGCAAACAGAAACTCGACGCCATAATAAATTTACGAAGTAAATATTGTGCATTGTCTCCTAAGCGGTTCCACAGATATACGTTTTAGGAACACGTTTTGTCTAAAAGCTTTACCTCATTTAATCTCGTTACGTCAAACCGCGTACAAAAGAAACAATTTATATGACATGAATTGACTGTTTAGAAATCATTTAATTCTTCTATAAGTTACATTTAATAACGTAAACTTCACTTTATTTATTTTGAATAATTGTTCTCTCTCTGTTTTTTAATAATTCTAGTAATAGATTGTTTATTGCAATATGTTGACGTCATATTATCCAGTGGTTAAAAAATACTAATCATAAAAAAGGCTTATTCAATGATTTTACATATTGCTTAATTTTTTTTAATACATGCTTTATATTTTTATTTATTATATATTGAAATGGTTATAACTGAGTAAAAGCATGCTTTATAGAACTTTTTTTATACCACGAGCTGACAAGAGACTCGTCCGATAGTAAACGGTCACTATAGCCTATAGACTCTTAAAAGATAGACACCAGCAATGTAAAAAGTAACACATACGGTTTTCCATAACCTCACTGCAGTACGTTTTGTACAGAAAACTCTACGAATCGTCTATAAACATGAATTAAGAGAATAAGCAAGACAAATAATAAATGTAAAGATACAGTTTTATAAGTGCAGTAAGACGGTTTTATTGTTGAAAGCAATCTTTTCAAGACAATCTGTGTTTTAACTATCAATAAATTATTATTTATTGCCATTTCGCATAACAATTTTAAGGTTAATTTTATATGTCAATGTATTTATATTTTTATGTCTATCGTACCTATTAGAATTCAAGTCTCACCTGTTGCAAACTTAATGTCTTCACAAGCACCTGCCCGGAGTGCGTGTGTCGTCCAAAGCCGACGGGTCCAAAGCCATAGCAGAGTAGAGACAACAGCAACACCAAGGTCTGAGCTGTGCTCACCCACCACGTGAAGTACGGCCGGTAATCTTTGTACTCGTCGAGGTGTCTCGTGACGTCTGTATCTGATACCGATTTTAGGGATAGCCTGTAATTAAAGTGAATAAAGAACAATTAAGAGGTGAAAAATATGCATACCAAATATTATTACTCGTATACTAGAACTAGCTTTTACCTATGACTTTGTCTTTATGATCGGGATTATATTGATTGATCGGAAAAAAATGACATTATTTTTAAACGATTCATTGAGCCATTAAAGTGTCAAGGAATAAAACAAGTTTTATTATAGATTATTATTTACTTTCATTTACTTTCACATTTTTCTGATAACTTGATTAGAATTATTTTGTTTAATTCTGCTACTAAAATCGTTTTTCTCATCTAGACTTAGAGGTCCTAGATTATGACTAGATATCACTTTGACTAAATTTGGACACGTATTTTTTTAAGAATAACAATGCACGTCATTTTTTCAGCCTTACATGTAATTTGAAATTAGATTTACTAAATTAGGTCAACTTTTTAATATGAATTGGTAACAATTTAATTATTTCTAATATTTGTAAATATACATGTGAATATATTGTTTAAAAAATAGCATATAATTAAAATGGCAGCTACTTTCAATGATTTTCACAACAAAAATATAAATAAAATTAATCAATGATGATAAGCATCATTATAAAACATTATGCTTTATTTACTACGTTCTTTTTTAAATATATTCGTAATTATTTTATATTGTTTTTTTTTATTGTTCTATTTAACCTTACAATATAATTTCTCCCATAAACTGAGTAATAAATATACATCACGGTGACCTTATTCACGCACACATGAATAAAATACTTGACCTATTAGCGAAGTATTTGTATGGAGACACCCTATTTATATAATCTAAGATTCCGACAAATATTTCACTTCTAAACGAGGCATCATTAGGCAATTCATAAATTGAAGCTTGGAACCTAGTATTGACCGGTTGGCCTGACTGATGTAAATGATATAGATATATCATATCTATATATTCAAATAATGAAATTAATGAACTAATGGTCAAAAAATTTACTACCCATTGAATTGAAGCTTCAATTCGATATCAGCTAAGTACCAAATAGGTCGAGTGAACGACGTCTTACTTACAGAATACCTATTTTTAATAGTTTATCATTTGTATCTTAATCAATTAGTATTTAACATTCTTATATATGTATTTAACATACAATAAGCTATCCGTATGGTAACGAAATTAGAATATAATATTATGTCACCATTTCGTTTCATTTACAGGATTTCGCTATAATCATCTCTTCTCAAACTTATTGATCTGAAATCAGTTATCTTTAGACTTAGCAACGTAGCCTCAGCGTAACTAAAGAACTTAATAATTCAATATTTATAATCCATAATAATAATATAGTGATTTATAATTTATTCTTCTTTTTTTCGTGATTAACTGTAAATCTTTTTTGGTTTATTGTTAAGAGAGCATCACGGTACAATGACATGGTACCCCCTACCCCTTAACTTGACTAATAGACCACAATAGTCGTGACATCGCATCTAACCAATAGTAAACATAATTTATTTTTTTTAACTAACTCTGCCATGATGGTAAACGTCAATAACAAATCAAATTAATCCGAATGACAGCGACAGTTTTGCTCCCTGCCACGTCGAATTTGAATATGCATCATAAAGTTACTGGTATGTCAAATGTTACATAATAATAAGAGTCAATAAATACTTTTGCTTCTCTCGCGATATTTTCTTTTCATAAAAGTAATTTGTGTAAGTGTCTAGTACCAACCTAATAAAATATATCCTTAAATTGAAAATAAAGAGGGAGATATTTCAGTGTACTTAGTAAAAGTAGGACGTGACGCTCTGCAAAAAGGTCGAGGATCGGTTCAAATGACGCACTTTGAGAGAGGTTAATGTACGACAGATATACCCAACATTGTCATAATATAATTCTTACTAATGTTATAAATGTAAAAGTAAGTTTGTTCATGTGTAATTAGTTTTACCTGCAACGTCATCTACGTAACCCGGATATTTAGACAAGGATAAAGGTAATCTTTGTTTTTCCCAATTCCAAATAAAAAGTATATTATATTAGGACATAGGTTATTAGATCTGCATAATTTGATAATTATCGGTCGAGTCGTTAAGGCGCCATGAGATGACAAACAAGCATATAAACAAATATATTTATTAAGGATACTTTGATGTCTTAATAGCTCGATTAATCGGAATTAAACTTTACAATTAAATATATTTAATGATGAAATATAGTTAATGATCATCATGATCCTTAACTGTGGCATTATGATGTCTAGTGTCTAGTGTCTGAGTGTCGGAGTGTCTAGTGTCTGAGTGTCTAGTGTCCGAGTGTCTAGTGTCTGAGTGTCTGAGTGTCTAGTGTCCGAGTGTCTAGTGTCCGAGTGTCTGGTGTCTAGTGTCTAGTGTCTGAGTGTCTGAGTGTCTAGTGTCCGAGTGTCTAGTGTCCGAGTGTCTGGTGTCTAGTGTCTAGTGTCTGAGTGTCTAGTGTCCGAGTGTCTAGAGTTTGAGTGTCCGACTGTCTGAGTGTCGGAGTGTCTAGTGTCTGAGTGTCTAGTGTCCGAGTGTCTGGAGTCTGAGTTTCCAGTGTCCGAGTGTCTAGTGTCCGAGTGTCCGAGTGTCTGAGTATCTAGTGTCCGAGTGTCCAAGTGTCTGAGTGTCTATGTGTATGAGTGTCTGAGTGACTAGTGTCTAGTCTACTGGAATATGACATTAAAACAAGTTCATTTAAAATTAAATAAATCTTTAAACCTCTCTATCTAAGTATCACCAGAGAAAGAAACTGTACAAATATCATTTGGTTGGATAACTCGCTCCTATTCATGTTTCTGTCAGTTGTGTTTCTGTTTGAAGAGTAGAATGTGGTAGTGAAATTACAAAGTATAATGGGGTAACACCTTAATCCTTAGGAATCGCAACGTATGAGACGTATCATGGGCGACACAGTATACTCTGTTATGTTCATAGTACTGTTCATGTCTATAAGCGATGGTATGAACGACCCCTTCCCATTAGGTGAACCGTCAGCTTGTTTGCTATTCTAAGTTATGCAACATAAAGAAAATCTAAAAACTATACATAAAATCCAAATATCTCTTATTTATAGTTGTAAATACTTGCATGCAAAATAACCAAGAGACTTTAAAAAAATTAAATCCAACATTTTTTCTTATAAAACTCAGAATATAAATTTCGACAAAATGGCTTTCTAACAATTCCCAAGTTGTACGTTGGCATTACTTTGGTGGAAATATTAACATTGTGCAATAAAACAACCATGGGGAATCCTATTTATTCGTTAAGGGAAATCGGCAAATAACGCGTTACTCCATAAATTATGGCTAACGTCATATCCACAGGGTATTAATTCAAAAACCCATTACAGCAAGTTTTGAATGGAAGCACTCCCGTAAACACGGTGATATATTGGAGGGCTCAGGTGAGTTATGGCCGGATCAACGTTCTTGTGCATTAATTTTTTAATCCTTCTTACAGTTGCTACTTAGTTATGAATTACTTTTAATTATGGATTAGATGATAGCCAATTTATTTAGGAAAATATATTTTATATAATACCGTCTTGTGTTGTCATATGCTAATAATAATAATACTGTCGCGTCCGTAGGAAATTACAACGTAACTTAAAATTGACGGGAAGAAAGAGACTGTCAGTAAAACGGACTACCAGTTTCATTGCTAGCAAATACGCCCTGTCAGGTCGACCTCCACGTGCCCCCCCTTGAAAAGCATTATGCTGAATGAAATATAATCATCACGATGGGTTAACTGGCCTACCTCTTCATTCTCACTTATCATCCTTCACTGGTACCCCGCCAGCGTATACCGTTAGCGCAGGCATTAAAAAACTTAAAATTGACAAAATTAGTTTTATTATAATACTGAACTACAAATAAAGTAAATTTTACAAACCTAAATAAAAAAAATCCTTCTCAGGAAATAAAATGTGCTAAGTAAAAAAAAGTGTTTTTTTTTTTCTAAAATTTTTAGTACTTTGTCACAATTGCATTAATAGCGATTTCAAATATTTGACAACCAAAAAATTTCTATTTCTAATATAACAAAGTAAAAATGACCATATAAACAAATCTATACTATTAAACGCATATTGCCCAAGTCCAATGGATATTATTATTATACATTCTGTGGTATAACGGATTACTAAGATAAAATTGTACACTATCTGTACAGGATAGATATTTAAGAAAAGATAATATGAGAGGGTTTAATAAGACCAATATATGCCAAAACAATTTTTAGAACTTTTTTCTATCTGTTTGCTCTGACATCACACAAAAACTACTGCACCACATTGGATACAGTTGTCACAATTGTGTGTCTGATGATGTAACTCATATATTGGCATATTTTTATCATGATCTGAAAGTAACACCTATAGGTGATACGGTTTTCCTACTTCTAAAATCCACGCGTACGAAACAGCGGGCAAAAAGCTAATAATATATACAAGTAAAAATGAATCGCTAAATACTCGTATGAGACTAAACTCGAGAACGCCTTTCTTTAATATTCGTTGAAGCCCAAAGAAGGTTCTTATGAAGAAAAAGATTGGAAAAATTTCCCGGAAAAATATAGTAAACCATTTTTCTTTTTCCCATACAAACTGTTCCTAATAGCTTTTTACTGAACAACGTTTGTCGGGTCAGCAGTAATACTATAAATTGTATCTCTGTCTCTCTCTCTCTCTCTCTCTCTCTCTCTCTCTCTCTCTCTCTCTCTCTCTCTCTCTCTCTTTAACAATAATATCTATAAGTATTTATTACCACTCTATAAAAACAAATCGTAACGGATAATACGATTGTTTGGCCTCCCCCATAGACTGCCATAAAAACGATCCTGAGCCACTTGCATCTACTGACTCCCCGCAATGCATTTGAAATCGTCGCTCCATCTGGTGAGGGGTCATGTAATACTGCGTCTGCCCGTACGGAGTTGCCACTCAAAAACATTTATTCCCCATCGGATGTCGGTTCTTCGAGATATGTGCACAGGCCATTGCCATTTCAACTTGCTTATCCATCGGCCTATGTCGTCACTTTGGTTTCCCTCATTTCGGATTCTATTACGCAAAGAAACTTCAAGCAAAGTCCTCTCTATAGCTCGCTGAGTAACTTGAAGCTTTTGCATACGGACAAAGATGTAGGACCATGTTTCGGTACCTTGGTCCTCACTGGTAACACGCACTGATTAAACTTATATAAAATAATCACCTAATTGTTATTTCAATTAGGAATTCCGTATTTTAGGCCATAACTATGGCTAGAAATCCGACCGCAATATTAAGTATGTTTTTGAAGGTTTTTTTTTATAAATTCTCAAAAATTGTGATAGTTAGAAAGATCGTTTTATTTTTTCTGTAATACTCACGTATACCTTTACAAACTATATTTATTCTAGATTTTTTACTTTACAAACTTCGAAGATAAGAGAAGAGAATGTTTTTTTTTTCTAAAATTCTGGATCATCATTCAAAAACTATACAGCATAAAAATAAATAAAAATTAGCATTAAAATCGAAATCCATTTTTAAATTGTGAATAACCTTTTTGTTACTCCTTAGCAAGAAAAATAAAAATACTGTTTTTAATTATTTCCATTGCAATATTTGTGACCTATCAATATGTAAAATTATTCCAAGCTTCAAATCCTTAGCATTAGTAGTTGCTGATAGACAGATAAACAAAGTGCCATAAGGGTTTCTTTGTACCTTTATGATACAGAACTTCAAAAACTGTTTTAAGCCGGAGTGAGTCACTAGTCGTATAGTATTCGTATAGCTACAAAAACTATAAACTAATGAGGAATATCCTTTACTTCAAAGTCACTTAAAACGAGGTTTGTGAGAGTTATACTAAAGGGGTAAGTGAGTCTTTATGGCACAGAGGGTAATATCCATTCTAGTCTCTTTGCAGCTCTTTAATAATTATGAGATGGATCGATACGAGGCCGAGTCGACGACCGGTCACTGCTAACCATTATTCGCGATATACCTAACAACTGCCAGTCTTTTATCCTTTGTTATACAATAACAAAAGCTGTGCAAAATGTATATTTGAAATATAAAAAGTTACTAGTTTTTACCCACAATTTTATCTGTAGGAATATCCATAAAATAAACATATGATGATGTTTCGATACTCGTTGACTGTTTTCATATAACATAAAAAAAAATTAACTATTTTTTTATAACTATTTGTACCAAAATAAAATAAAAAATATATTGATAAATTGACATAAAACGTAGCCTATTTTCTATCCATCTATTACGTGTCAAAAAATAATTGATAAAAAGAAACAAATTCACTTGCACATTTGTAATATTTATTAATTTATAAGAATTGTTGTTTAATAAAAAAAAGTATGAGCTATTACTAAAGATGTTGCCATTCTAAATTTAGTTTAACCGCAAAATATAAAACATTTGTGCCATTTATATCTGTGCCAGATAAACAGTTTTTAGATCACATAAACAACTCCATCTTTATATATATTGAGCTTAATATTAAGGTTGTTATCCTACATTGGGCTCGGAAAGTGCCAGAAAGTTCAAAAGTTGCTTTCATTCAATATGTCTCAAGTTGTACCTACTTAGAAAATAAGCAACCCCATTAGACATGCGACATGTTAAATGATAAGTTTATAAATCTATCGAGAAATACGGTTTCGTATCGTGAAGAAACATAGAATAGAATTTGAATCTATCAATTAATATGAGTAAAAAAATCATGTTATTCATAGAAAATTAAATCTTAGAAACCAACTTTAACTACATATTACAGATTTTCTGAACTATTTCTGTGTAATTTCTTTTAAAGTAAGGATATATCTAACTAGATAATAATAATAATATAGGCAAAATACTTTAAAAGGATTTTTTTCTTTTTCTTTCTACTTAAATTAGATTTATTAAACCTTTGTATTTATATGAATAAGGGTTCAGTCTTTACAATGTGCAAATATACTCAGTTTTTCATATATGTTTGATAACATGACATCTTAATTACGAAGTCAGACATGTCACTGACTTCCCATCGTGAGTAAATTAGTTTATTTCTGCAAGTTACTTCCTAAACATTATTGTAGCTTCAGAGTGCAATACTGTGTTATGTAATTGTACACAAAATTTACATTTACGATATAACTTAATATAAGTGAACGTTGTGTATATCTATTATAATTATAATGCCTTACCCAATTAATTTTCCGACTGCGCTGAGACCAAACTGCCTTCGATTTGAGTTGTCAGCCATTGATCCCAATATGGGTGTGTTTATTCGCACGCCACCAGAAGAAGTACTTCGCATCGACCTGGGGAGTGCCCTGAAAAATAAAAATAAAATGTTGTTTGAACCGTTCGAAACCTTCATTTAGAGCAGAGGTCTCCAACCTTTTGTTTTATTTCGTGAACCACATAGAATATTTTTCGGTTTAGGGTACAACCTAACCTAAAAATTTCTAATACCTTAAAATCCTTGCTTCGTTACTAATGCTACAATTGCGAATATAAATTTGTTTGTGGATGTGTATTAATATACATACATTTATACATTTTTATTATGCCGTGTGGTCCTGGCATAGATTGGGTCTCCCCTTTTTTCCCCGTGGGTATTATAGGAGGCGATTAAGGAAACTTAGTAGTTGAGGTATGGGCAGCAGCTTTAAACATCACGAAAGTCTTACTGCTGTTTCCGACCCCCTTGCCAAGCGTGGCAAATTCTAGCAAACCCTCCCCCCCTCCTTATGTGGGAGGCCTATGTTCAGTAGTACACTGTTAATGGCTGACTGCAAATTGTGAGCTATCATCGATTCTTAGAAGTCGGTATAGAAAACATTTTAAATATCACCGATATAAAAAATAAAATATATTTTTTTTTCCACAATATAATAAAACTGATCAGAAACGGGCTGAATAACGAAAACATATTTTAATGAATGTTCCGAACTTTTTTCTACTATAATTTGGAATAAAACTTTTTCCAACCATAGGACCCGCTCGAAAAATACAATATTTTCATTGTGCGCTTTTGTGGTTTCCTGAAAAATGTGGGTCATCAACAAAAGTCACGTGTAGCGTGTAGCTCATCAATCTTTGTGTTTACTACTAACAGACTATTATTACTTCACCGACATATTGGAAACACTATATTCTATTATAAAAAATATTCTTCAAGAAATAATACTATTATAACCGTAGCTCCTTTAATTACTATCTAATATTTTCTCCCCAATTGGGGGGAAAGGGATATCCTATCAGGTCGCACATCCAGGCGGTACCCCTTAGATAACATCGTGGTTAATTCTTGTGGAATTCGTTACGATAGACTAACTATAACTAACCTGATTTCATCCTCAACTATCATCAGCATATACAGATAGCACAGACGTAAATACCATTTCATTCCCAACTATTTAAAAATATTTTTTTCTTAAAAAAAATATCCAAGCATTTAAAGATATTATATATTTACGTAATGTCTCTATTTGCTTGGTTTCAGGTAAATATTATTTCATAAAAAAAAATCATGAAATTATGAAAAATATTACTGTAAAACTAGAGTTTGTGTAAACTATAAATATACAATAGCCAAAGTGCTATTCCGTATTCAACATATCTGACAGAGATATCACTTTACCCAAATCTATTTGACATGGGTCCGTGAAATCGGAGATTTAATCTCTGAACCAACTAAAATATAGGCACATAATGTTTATGTTGAAAACTATGTACTATACCTAATTCTCCACAAACATTTAAACACGCGACAAACGTTTATATGATTATTGATTATATAGGTATCATATCATTGATACTTCTAAATATTTACTGATATCTTTAGGTTCACAACTATGATATGATTTTTTTTTTCTTTTACTACATTTTTTATATATTATTATATACTAAATGATCCGATAGATGCTGTCCTATTCAAATTACTGTACGAAATTCTGCTAATAAACAACTGAAATAATTAATATAGTATTTTAATATAAGATAATGATCTATCTTTGTAACACAAACATATAAAATTCGTTTAATCTGCCCTATTTAAATTTGGAGACACTTTTGTATTTAAATTCCATATATAAAACTAAGAAATACGTAATTTACTACTGGTCGAAATTAAACATGAAATTTTCATAATAGTAAATATACCAGTACTTTAGCTATTAATTTGTTTTGTTCTTAAACTCTTATTTATGTGGGACAAAAACTATTAATGGAATAGTAGGAAATTTTAGTTTTTATAAAAAAAGGTAGTTTTAGATTGTTGATATAAAATTAATCCTATCCTAAAATTAATCTTAAATTCAGATATGAAAATTTTTAGGTTCTGAAATACGTCAATTTTACAAGTTAATTATTTGTTTTTAAATTTAGACATACACCTTTCAGAATGCTTTACAATTCATCTGGAGTGGTAAGGAAGGTAAATAATCAAAATATATATAGGGATAAAATTTCACAGCTATTGAATGTACTACCAGTACATGAAATAGCAAGTAATATTACAAAGCAATTTTAGGAAGATACGCGTATATAGCTGGATATCCGGTTATCATTATTCAAAATTATCTATAATAACGTTCAGAAAATTGTGATTCTATTAATAACTGTTATTAAGGTTTCTTCAGGATCGGCAATGCGCACGTGATACCTCTATTATTACAGGCTACAGTAATCATTTACCATCAAACGGTCTGTATGCTTGTTTGCCACCTTCGTGGTAAAAAAAAGTGTACTTTAATGTCTTCTTTTTTTATTACTCACTTCTGATTTATTATATTGATCAAGATACGTTAAGTATTATTTAATTTGAAATATAAGTGCAACGCTCAAGAAACATAGCACCTTTCTATCTCTGCATGACGCTTTCAGCTCTGCACGATGGCTAAAATTTACTCCGAGAATTGTCCCTTGTGAAATTTAAAATTTTTGAAAACCGAGGCAAATTTAGATCGCAAATAACAAGTAGCATAGCAAGACATTATTAAAATATTTGTACGCAAAAAATTTGTGCTTAATATACATTGTATACAATAACATACACAGCAGCGTCCCTCTTAAAATATCTCTAAAATCCTAACTGGGGTTGCCAACCCGCCTGCCAAGCATGGCAACTACTGGCAAAACTCCTCTTATGGAGAAAGCTTATGTCCAGCAATGGACAGTTAACAACTGAAATAATAATAAATACACTGATGCTATTAATGATTAACATTTAAATAAATTTATTTTCTAACCACCTTAACCCATATCAAAGTCTTGAATAGATAATCTTATGAGTAATAATGTCTAAATGAAAATTACTACGAATGGGTTTTTACTGTATATTACTGTACGGAACTCATCGACTAAGTCATATTGGAAATGTTAGTAATAGGGTGTAATTTTTCCCATTGCTGGTAATATACCACATCAGATCGATTTCTATACGAACCCGCTTGGAAAACATCATGTTTAATTTCTGGTGAATTAATCACGACTGACGTGACTTCATCCTCATTTATCATTCATCTTTGGTACCCCGACAGTATAATACGATTGCGCAGGCGGGGTTACCATTTAATTTTCATCCCATTAAAAAACTGAATTGTAGTCACCTACACTCTAATCGGGATTTCAAGATCATTGTATGTTAGAATTAGATATATAGATCTTTGCAGTATATTGATTAAATCCAGAAAGCACAGTTGGCGATACACAATACTATAATTGTCCCCACATAACGAGAATTACGTATGTAAAGTATGAATGTACAAATGTGGTCGAAATGCGAGTTTGCTGAATTTGCTGATCATATTTAAAATACAGTAATATGAAATCAAGTTACTTTGAAAGAAAATGTTTAAAAATGAGAAAAGAAATAGAAAGAGTATGCTACATTGTTTCGGGCATCTAGAAAGTGTGTTAGAGGAAAGATGGCTAAAACACATATACAATGTGAATACATGTTAGCAGGGGAGACCTAAACTACAGATAATATAATACTATACTAGTGAACTAACTAAAACTAACCTCGTTTGTCTAAACTAACCTCTTATGATCAGATAGACCATATGTTATTTAATTATGGAAGAATCAATCAACCATTCTTTATGGCAGTCTATGGGACAGACGTATGTTCAGCGGTGGACGTAAAATGGCTAAGATGGTGATGCTGATGGAAGAATCAACAGTCCGCAGAACCGCCATGTTTGTACAAGACAACATATTGAAGTAAATGAAACAAGAAATATATCTGTATAGAGAAACTCGGTTCTCTCTTGGCGTGGCGATAGATAGACAGACAAAATAATAAAATATGATATACTTCTTAAAATATTAAAAACATGTACTGGCTAGTCGATTAAAATTATTTTGTTTAATTTCGCTACTATTAGTATGCGTACGACTACCAACATACGAAGATAAAACGGGGCCGATAATAAGTCATTCGCAGTCTGGACGCCGAACGGTCAATACTAGACTCCGAGAAGCGATATTAAAATGCCTGTATAGAGGAGAAACATGTGGAGCATTGTATGCGTAGACTGAATAACAGCCGGAAATTGATGACTAACACGAAAAGCCGTAGAACTTCTACTAATAATAATAGTAATCAATCTTCAAATCTTAGCAATCATACGACTAACAGTAGCGGAATTAAACGAAATAATTCGAATCAACTAACCAGTGATATGAGCTTCCCCAATATAACACCTAGTTCAATAAAATTATCAATATCCGATTTATATAAAGGAAATATTTATCTAAAGGAACAATGACTATTGTATTCTCAATACACTTTGATATCTAAAAAACTACCATGTTGATGTCATTTTGAATCATTATGGAATTAAAAGATAAGATATATCGTACCTATATTATTTACAAATAAACATTATATTATAGATACGATACGATGTTTTTCTTTCACCCTTCAATGTACAATCTCTCTTCCCCGTGTATTTTTTATGAGTCTCAATTTCCTCGTTCCCATTGGCATATCATGTAGATCTAGTAAATCCCTCATTCTTAAAATCCTTTCCCATGACTCTTCACGCTGTAGTAATCCAAACGACAGGATTGTAAAACTCTCTTCCAGTACAAATATGTGAAAGTCAATCGCAGAATATCTTCAAAAGCAGATTAAAAGAGCATCTTCTGTCTTCAGAAACCTATTATATTTGTGTATGTACGTATTTTACATATATAAATATGGCATTTCATATATGTATTTATTAAATTTTAATACATCTAGATAGTGAAAAGAGCGGCCTTAATACCATATGGCGTTATCTACCAATCGACATACATATATGTATTATTCTATACAAATAATTATGTACATTGAATATCCATATCAGCCATTAATTGTCCACTACTGAAAATAGGCCTACCCTTATGGGGATATTGCCAGTAGTCGCCACGCTTGGCAGGCGGGTTGACAACCGCAGTTAGACTTTGGTGGTATTTTAATAGCGACGCTACTGCCCATTCCTTATCCATTAAATTCCTTTAGTTGTCTCTATGACACCCACGGGAAAGGAAGAGGTGGCCTATTCTATGCAGAGACCATGCGGTATAAATATAAGTATATTTGAATATTATACGTTACTTTATGTTTAGGTAACCGTAATTTCTTCTTTTTATTACACACACTATTACTTTTTTTTGTTAGTATATTACACAATATCTTTGACGATTACGAACCCATTTCGTTAAATAAATCCAAATTTACACAAATTTAATGATTTAACTTGATCTTACAAATATTCAAAATGCCTATTTCAGTCAGACGGAACATCTCACATATTTTTTTTAAATTTATTTAAACATTCTGAAAGTTAACTCTTAACCCTTCCAAATTAAAAAAGGATCATACATATCGGAAACCTAAGATATATGTAAATATATATGCAAAAAAATATGCTCATATTTTGTAGAGAAATTCTGTTATGAACAGAAAAATGCTGCTGCTATAAATAATATTAACAACAAAAAAAACTTACGTATACATAATGCAATTTTTTTTTATTACAAACTGCAAAACACTGTTTATTAAAAACTTAAAAAAAATATAGATAAAAATAAAGATTCTATTTATATAATATGTACTTTTTCTCTATTGTCACATGTACTCTCTGAAGTACAATAAGTAATGAAGTGAGTCTAAATTAATTTTATACTTAGCTTATCGTTTATTATCGGTATCGATTCATTAAAATAATGTAATGTAATCTAAATTGTACTCCCGTTTCCGCACTAAGCCTTCTATAAAAATAATGTCAATTATATTGTAATATCCTGTACTCCATCCAATTTGTTAAAAAGTAAAGTAACATATAAATTCATATATACATATGTAATTTCAATATTTGAAGAACTTTGATATACCAAAACAGAAAAAAATAAATACCAGTAATTAACTGAAGACAACGGCTGTATAGGATTAGTCCTTTTGCCTTTCGTATTGATAGTAAAAACGGTATAAAAAAATTATATTAGTATAATTATATGTATTCTGCAATTGAAGAGTGAAATCTAATGTAATATTTTGATAAGTGATTACCTATTTATATACGAAATAAGTCCTCTACGTTAGACAGAATACTGAGAGCCTTAAAGCTTTATAAACATCAGTACTGACATTTGTAATGTAATGATAACATTGGCATTATCTGATAATTGTTCAATATTACTAAATCATTTAAAAATGATGACAGCGAACTGAAACCTTGTTCATAGATATATACGTATACTATAGAAATTTTATATTACATGTATGCATATAATCTGATGATATAAATAAGGCGTCATTTGAT
Source organism: Galleria mellonella (assembly GCF_026898425.1). Classification (NCBI taxonomy): domain Eukaryota; kingdom Metazoa; phylum Arthropoda; class Insecta; order Lepidoptera; family Pyralidae; genus Galleria; species Galleria mellonella. The sequence continues at coordinate 6,624,461 of NW_026441995.1, read as the reverse complement.
TGGCCGTAACTAAGGGAATACCATAGACTATAATATATTAAAACAATATTATATATACGGCCGTAAAGTCCCCTTTGATATTTTATCAACCTTCAAGAATGTAGAATATTTAATAATAGTCAAAGTAAACGGTATACCAATGCTGCTACAACAGCAAAAATAGATAAACCGATTATACCATAGACATAAATGTAGATAAATAAAGCAAGTTAAGACTTCAGGAATAGCATCACGATATGTTCTGTGATATATTATTTATAAGCGACGGTTACCATTTTCGACCAGGAGGATAGTCAGCTTGTTTGACATTCTAAGCATGTATAATAAAAAAAAAAATTACAATATAAAATGAAAAATAAAAACATCATACACATACTTTCGCCGTTTCTATAAATACAAAAAATGTAGTTAATTAGGTACCTCTCTATAGCCCCCATACAAGGAGCTTAACATGGAGATGGATATCTGAATAGTTTTACGTATTCCTCGCTAGCTAATATCAAGAGTTTGGCACGAAATATACTTTTCCTTCACTAAATTATTCTTGTGACGTAATAGAAGGTATATACCTTCTATTACATAGGCGTATTTAAGAGGGGACCGGGTGGGCCGCATCCACCTCAGTATCGTCGGGAGAAGGGATTGTTAGCAATGGAAACTAAGAACCTATTTTCTAACAATATACCCAACCAGGTCGACCTCCACATAGTCCCACCTGGAAACCATCGTGATTAATTCCTATTGAATTCGTCTTGATAGGCTACTTTCACTGGTGCCCTACCGGCATATACCGTCAAAGCAGACAAGGTTGCCATTCCATTTTCACCTTAAAAACCCCCCAGAATGAACTGATGCCCACTCCAGATGTTGAGCTTACAGCTATAGACAAAGTTATATCAAAGAGTATATATCCTTTTGTATGAGGCCAGCCCTTTGAATAATAATCTTAATTATGCCAGTGTACACATAATGACACACATACACATACTCATAATTTTCATACAATTTGAAACGCTTGCATTATCTAGTCAATAAAGGTTAGTAGTGCCATTATTAAACAACTTATCGTAATATTACAAAAGGTATTTATTAATGCCAAACCCCCTTAGGCACCCAAACCCTTTCGATCCCTTTCATATAACATTATTTTCGTCAACGCTCTAAACTTTTTTCGATATAAATTTCATGTAGGAACTCCAATTCAAAATGTTGTCACAATTTATTGCGACATCTATACAAAAGCATATCTGGGGATTATACTTACCTCATTATAAAAGATAACATTATTATAAAAGAGATCCATCTAATAAAAGTCTACAACTTATCTACGTCTACGTCTAAATCAAGCAATGCTTGGCTTCGGTCCGGGAGTCCTAAGATCAAATCCTAGTTTAAATCTCTTAATTTTCACATTCAGGTTTGTATCATTTAAAAATTACTGTTAGTTTTAGATGGCAAAGCAAAAAATGCGGTCTAAAAACACTTACGACACGAAAGGGAGCCTTAATAGATGGGAAACTAATAATAGTCATATCTATAATGGTGTACTGATTCTATTCATCATTTCTCTTACCCTTTAGGTCCATCAGTGACGTCACCATCTTCATGTTGCTGCTGCTGATTGAGCGGTGATGATGCCTCAAAGAAAACATCATCGCAATCAGCGTCGTCGTGCGGCGTGGTCGCGCTACCTCGGAACGAACGTGACCATTGTGCTGACGTTGATTGCCTCGACCGCCTTGTCACCGCCTGTTGATAATCATCAATATTTATTAATCAAAGTCACTACGTATCTACATATAATAAGTTTTAATTACAGAAATCTTGATGGATAGCTTACAAATTACGCGGTCTGGTAATATATAAAGGCATAACTACAACAGAAGCATTTTTTACTTTAAATCTTTTAATACTAATTTTATGATTTACATGAATACAAAACAAATATTTTCCTACTTCAACTCGTGTTCCTTACTTCTTTGATAAATAAATGTCTACTGGGTATTTCGGGTAATGGATTAGTATACGTAATCGATCTGATCCTGACATAAGTGTATATATATATATATATATATATATATATATATATATATATATATATATATATATGTACTCGTAACAAATGTGGCTAATGATGTTTGTAAAGTTTCCATCGATTCAATGGTTTTTGCTCCGTAAAATGTGTGAATAACGTTGAAACTTATTATTATATGTAGAACATAAACCATTGGTTTGGTTTATGTTTACATTTAAACCAAGACACGGACAACAAAAACAATTAAATACATATCTCATAATATTAGTATACGTCATTATGACGTTCGTACGTTTTTAATTTAAAAAAATTATACCAGAATCTCTGGTGACCCAAAAAAATCCTTTTCATCAGCTTTCCTGCCACGGAAGCAGACGTATTTCGACATCGTAGGCTATTTCCTTCCGGGGATATTGCTGGCGGAACACGAAACGTCTTTGCACATTATTTATGATGCTATAACGTTCCAGTCGATCCCTAAAGACATCGCTTTTATAATTTATTTGACGGAAATGTAGTAGTCTAATTTGTCCGTGGCGGACGAACGTTTAGGGATATTATGATGAATTTTTAAAGGTTTTCGCGTGATACAGCAAATATTTTATTTATTGCCAATAAAAATATCGGTGAGTATATATTTTGAATTATATATTTATTTATTATACCGTAATATGTACGGTAAAGGAGACAAAGATAATATTACGTACGTTAAAATTATCAAAGAACATTGTTGTTTATCTTCTCGGAAACTATTTTATCAAAATTTTCCTTTGCTTTGAAAACAATTACTTTGCTCACAAATACATAAAAATTATTCTAAACCATCTAAAGATTAATGAAATAAAATATACAGATAATATATATTTTACAATATTATAGTTATAATTTTTACTTGCAATTTTAAAATGAATGAAAGGAAAAAAAACATGAATATATTTTTAATATTTTTTTTGAGATTGTTTCTTAAAAGAAACTTTGTTCCTGACAAAGTATTATGATAGAGAAATATATCCTATTTTAGTGAGAAAAAACTCCTCTAAAACTACATTAGGCTTAATATGACGAAAAAAAACATGAACAAATTTGACATCGGGAAACATTGTGATGCATATTACAATGGTATCGCTCGCGTATCCATCAGTAGGCTCTCCGCCAACATTAGATGAACAAGTCACGTCTATGTTAATTCAAATGATATTCCGTACACGACTTATATACAATACAGGGTGTAATCTTGTTACTTATGAACTAAGTTCTGCGACTCGAACGCCGTAGTTCGTGGCCGCAACTTAGCGCGTGATATGATTTTACGAATACTAAACTTTATAAGTCAGGAGGTATATCGATTTGGAAAATTATTATAGCTGTTATGGAAACTATGATAATGATAAATCATTTTATAACGTACTACTACGTAAAAGTAATAGAATTAAATAGAACAAGCAAAGATTTATTTATTTAAGCTTTAATGCACAGTAAAATTCAATGTAGTTATATTTGTAGGACTTACATAACACCGGACGGTGTTTTCTACTAGTTCTACTGCTACTACCTAAATATTAAAGATGCTTGAGAGAAAATATAACAACGAAAATATAACTTAAGACTTTAGTTAATTTTAACAAAAAAGTATATTTTTTATACCACTAAATTGGCAAATAAGCATCCGGCCCACCAAACGGTAGGTGGTTTCCGTAGCCTATAAACGCTTGCAATACCAGGGGTATTATGCAGGCGTTACCGACCCTAAAGAAATCTCTTTACCTCTTTTTTGAAGAATCCCATGTTGTAGTCTCTTGAAAAGACCTCGTTTAAAAAATATATGTACAATGTAACCAAAGAGTATTACGAGTACATTTACTTCTTTGCTTATATTATAAATGTGAAAATGAGTTTTTTTGTTACACCTTTCGCTTAAGACGTTATCTTAAAGTATCGTGATGGAATTTCGTATTCACGTACTATTTGGGATGAAGAAAGACGGGGCTACACTTTTTCCCAATTAATCAACATAAAGTGAATAAAGTCACCAGTAAAAGCTAGTAGATACTTGGGTATATATTGAAAATGCTTCGTTTTCAAATTAATATCTTATGTTCGATTATAATTTATAGATTCACGATTCTGATATTCCAGGTAACTCTTTTACAATCAATAGTGATTATTGCCAAGTTCGTTTCGTAATAATTTTGTCCCGATTTAATTACTTCTTTTTTTATTTTGTAAGACAAACCTTATATTTAATTTAATTTGAGGTTGTTTTCCGTAAATTTCTTTAATTTTACTAACAGACAAGTACATATCTTTTTAAATAATACATTAAATAACTTACAAGAATACTAATATGCATCATGAAGACATTCTAGAATTCATTAACTGGTATTCCATTAGTATTTAATACGTTATTTTCGACTTTACCCTTTCTTTTAGCAAGGTCGTTTTCACAAACTTCCTTATCTTTTTTTTATTCTGTTTGGGTAAAAGGTCAAGCAAACATTTAGCAGGATAATTTCGGTATATAGTAAGAATACTAATGTTTATCACATTAATTTGCTTAATCAAATCAAAAGCATGAATAAGTTCTTTTTTATATTCTTATTCCTGACCAGCGTTATTAATGTGAAAGTGAGTCTGTTTGTTGGTAACCTCTTAATGCTTAAACAGTTCAACAACTCATTATAAAATGTATGTATATTATACGCATAGGTAGTATTTGGAATGATGGCGTACAAGTAGATTACTATTTATTACAATCAATCAATATATCTTGATTTATCAGACAGAATCGGGTAAAAATTAAATTAGCTACCATTTACCAGAGGGAGACTTTGTACAAAAGTCGTTTGCTTGGGTACCTCTGTCCCATTCGTGTTTCATTCGTAAAGTAGTTATGTTTGCATGTCTGTGTTTCGGTTTGAAGGGTGGGATATGGCATGAATTTACAGGGTACAGAGGTATAACACCTGAGTCCTCAAGAATGGCAACGCATGGGGAGTATCATGGGTGAAACAGTATACTCTGCTATATCTATGGTACTGCTCATGTCTACAGGCGACGGTTACCACTTTCCATTTTCATTTACACATTCTACATAAGTCGTATAAAAAAAGCTATTCTCCGCAACTTCAATGAAGCGAATCCGTCATATCACGTTATAGGTGATTTCCAAAAACCTTTCTTACCGCAAGTTATATTTATTACACGTGTAAGAAAAGTGCTCAGTACTTGTATAGCTGTGCATGCAAGCACCACTTCTTAGTTGCAAAAGCACAAATGGTAGAAAAATACCCATCCAAATGTCTTATACCATATATAGTCTCTCTTTGGTAAAAGAATATTTTTATTTATTTACACTTTATTGCACTATTTAAAACATAATAAATACAGTAAATATTATATTTTTGAGTATTTAAGAGAAATAAAAGGCGGTCTTATCGCTAAGCAATCTCTTCCAGACAACCTTTGAGTAGAGGACATTGAAAAAAAATAGAAAATATTATATAGACAACAAAGAATTAATGTCTGTAGACTAATCACTAATAAGTAAAATACAATTTTTGATGAAAGAATAAGAAATTAATTCTTTTATGAGATATTTAATCATTTCTTAAACAACAAGAACGCTTGCATGTAATACTAGAGTTAATATAGTTTTTATTCTCTCTTTATTGGGAATAATAAACAGTTATACATTGGATTACCTAAAATATTACTCAAATAATTGGATATTTGTACAATTAATACCATTATTATCCAATTAACTAATTATAAAAACAGAAATACGCTTGTACAAAAAGAAATGAAGACAGTGTAATCAAAGTGTAGTCATATACGAGTATGTATATAAAAAAATTTGCTGAATGTATATAAGCGCATCACCTCAGAAAGGCTGCCACTATTTGGCTGGCTCTTTTCATTGTGTTTGGAATTATAAGGACAAGTTTGTATGAAAGAAAATATTTAAAAAATCTTACATAAAAGTGAAAAATTACACATGTGCGACGACGGAGTGGGCAGCTCCCCGCTCTGGTTTCAATAAGAAAAGCTTTTGTGTAGCTTCAGTCATTCAAATCACTTTAATGTAACCATGCATAATCATTAATATCTCTAAAGCAGTAGTAATACATGAAAGATTAGGTATAGGTTATCCCTCCCTGCTTAATACGGCTTAGGCCTTGAATAAAGTTATAGAGAGGCAAATTGATAGATACTAGGTATCTAGACATAAACTGTCATCATTAATCAATACCTTTTATTTAATCCCTAAGATGAAAATGTTGGCACATTGCCTTGCTTAAAATGGATTCGAAATTCAATTCAAACCAATTTATAAAAAGAACTTTATATTTCACTAGATATTTTAATTCTACGTAAATCATTATTTATGCATATAAAACATCTTATGTATTACGTTAGGGTTTAACCTAACTGTGTACCTAATTTTATTCAAATCCATTTAGCCATTAAACGTCATTGATTAATAAACATACTTCTTTATAAACATTTATACATTATATATTTATAAGTAAGATTTCTTGGTTGTTTCTCTAGCTACTTTTATTATTCAACATTTTTTATCCACCGGTATCTTTTTTTAAAAATCAGACTAAATTGTGTATTTAATAATTTAATATTCCGCTAAAAATTATTTGCGATCAATACAGGAATTAACTCTATCGACTTTAAAAAGAGCTAGCACAATCAGGTGATAGAAAAAGATACCACATAACACAGAAAAAAATATGGGCAAATTGAAAATCTATCTAAAAATAACAAAGAATTACATTATTAAACAAATTTTTAATATTTAAAAGCACGACCACATTAACTTGAACGAACACTGGCACAATATGTTTCAAGAATACTTTCAACCGAAAAGAGAATGTTCTACTCACAACAGTTGGATGCACTATGTCGGCTCATTAAGTGCTTTTTCTCGCTAATACTTAATTTTTCATTTTATTATTAATTTATTATGCTTTATAGCGCAGTTTCATTCTCATGCATTAACGATAAAAAGTATCTTTTATTCTAATCTAGGACAGCGTGTGTCTATCAGTGTACGAAAATACGTATAAGTAAATTAGAACAGTATAATAGTATTAATGTACTGTTATAATTTATAGTCTACTAGTTTTTAATTGATTGACCGAAATAAAAAGTAGTAAATCTCCTTCTTCGTCCTAATTCTAATTCATATACATCAAAATTCTTGATAATTAGTGGTTATAATATTAGTAAGGATATAGTCCCACTGTTAGGCAAAATACGATAATATATAAAATACGACAGTGTAAAAATTAATAGAATGGGGGAGATATATTTTTTCTGTATATACTAGCAATAAATACTCTCCATTCTTTCTTAAATCGATGCATTTACACATCACATCTTGAAATCATCTACGTGGTTTGCCTCCATAGCATTTTTACTATAAACTTTTTTATACCTCGATATGTAATTCTTTCCATTCAAAATTTGCAGTATTTTGCAGCCATTTCTGGTATTTAATAGTACTGCAATTTATTTACTTATTAAAAGGAACACCAACAACATATTGCATTATAACATATATAACAAACATTAAATATAATACAATATATTAATATTGTATGTATGTATGTATAATAGGCATGTGCATTAGCACATGCCTATTATAGGTATTCACATTAAGTGAATAAAATATTGTCGTATCATTAAGCTGGTCTTAACGATGAAGACAGAAGCTGGCCAAAGAATTTCGTGAACTACTCATGATAAATCCGTTTTGTTTGGGCTCATTTTATTTGTCTTAAGAAAAACTATGACACTGTGTAGCCTTCATAGTCTAATATTAAAGCCTAAAGGTTATATTAAAACTTGTTTTTTAAAAATGTTTTTAAATAGCCTTATTCGATATTAGGCTTCGTGAAATAAATATTTTGAATCATTATTTTATATAAAAAAATTTTCCTTTCCAACTTTTCTTCTAAATAACATAATGCTCTTTAGTTTATGATAATTAACTCATTATAATCCTAAAAGCTTGTCCACGTTGTTAATTAGGGTAACTTTTTAATATACAAACACCTCAAGAACTAAATAACTGCTAAATTCCTCAGTATTGTCCAAGTTTTTGCTAAGTAATTGTTTAATATTTAGATTTGTTTCCAAGCACCAGATAGCTGTGATTGCGTAACTATAATTCAATTTGCAGCGTGGGATAATGCAGTGAAATCTTAACGCTATCTTAAATAGTAGATATATAGTTGTATACTAACTCTCAAGACAATTGATTGAGCCGATATGGTACCAAGAATAAAATTCATTCTTATAGATAATTTTTTTTTCTTTATTTAGAGGGGTTTATTCTTATTTGAATATGTCACCCCCATAGGTAATTATAAAAATATTTGTAATATTGTAAAACTTCTTTTATTATTTTATACTAACCACAAAAAAAAACTTTCTTGTTTCTAAAAATAAAAATTGACAAATCTGAAATGTAATTAACAAAGTATCGCCGAGTTTGCTTAGTTATTATACACGATAAACGAAGGTATCGTTTTATATGAAGCACGCTTGAGGGAAAGCCCTCTTCTACACGTGAACTTATCGTTAGTACGAATCAGTTTTACCAGAATGGATATTTTTCGCAATATAATGTAAAAAATATGGAATTGGAATTTTTGTAGAAAAATTTGAGGTGAAGAATTTTAGACTATGTGTCGAAATATTTTGTTATTTGTAAAACATATAGAAAAATTTATTGTTATTGAAAGTAGCACAATAACATTAAAAGGCCAGCGTAAAGAGAAGTTTATTTCGTCACTCGTCATAGAGGTTACTTAGTAAAATGAAAACAAATGTTTGTAAATGGATAAAATAAAGAAAATCGTATTTATTTAAAGATAAAATATTTGAAATTTGACAAGGCATAAAAGCATCTAACAACAGTGGTATAAATTTGCACTAGTCCAAAGCGCGCAGAGTTTAGTTAAAATAGCAAGATAACTTCGTAGAATATTTACAGAACTTTTAAATGCTTATATAACATGAGAAACTAGGTTAGTAGCTAACTATGCCACCTGTGGCCATGATAGTCTTTGTCGGGAGCAGATAAACTGTAGTTTCTAAACTACTTAATGTCTGAACTACTAGTCGTATTATGCAATGTACATATTTTATTAATATTGCAAACATTTCGTTAATTTATATTTCATATTGAAAACACCTATATAAACAATTTTAATATTCCGTTTTTTCAAATGAAACTGGTGCATAGTTTACTTCTAAGCCATTTTTCAACCGTGAAGCAGTGTTTGCATGGCTGTGTTTCGGTTTGAAGGATGGGATATGGCGTGAATTTACAGGATACAGAGAAATAACACCCGAGTCCTCAGGAATGGCAACGCATGGGGAGTATCATGGGCGAAAGAGTATACTCTGTTATGTCCATGGTACTGCTCATATCTATAGGCGACGGTTACCACTTTCCATCAGGTGGGCCGTTAGCTTGCTTGCCATTCTAAGTTGTATAAAAAAAAACTTAAAAAAATAGAAGTTTTAAAATGGGAACCGATTTTGATAGCTTTACTTTTAATTAATAAGGTTTTCTCCCATGAAGATCTCATACTTATTTTGTCAAAATAAAAGTCGTTTTTTATAGAAAATAATTTGAGGTATTATTAATATTGTCGACCCTAAAGAAACCTTAATATATCCTTTTTGAAGAACCCGTACTGTAGTCTCTAGGGAAAACCTCGGCAGGAAGCTCATTCCACAACTTGAGCGTTCGCGAGAGAAAATTCCTTTGAAACCGCTTAATATTTGTACAGTTCTATCAAAACAGATTATATATAGGTTATTTAAACAATTATACAGATACTTACAGTAACAACATAAGAGATGCCAGTAAGTGTGAGCCGTGCAACGCTGTCCTTCCCGGGAAGCGGTCGGATCGGCGTTGAGGGCTCGTCGAGCGAAGCCGGCGCGGGCAGCACGTCGGGCCGCTCGCGCGCCCGCCCCCGCGCCTCCCTTGGTGCTGCACCCGATGCTCCATACATACTGTGTCAACAAATTATAATACTATTATTTTTTTGTATTTATTAACAATTAGCTTTTACCCGTGACTTCGTCGGCGTGAACGGGATATGTTTACTGACCGGTATAAAGTCAATGTGCTTCTCTATCATATATAGTACTTACTAAATTTAATTGTGGTTAGTAGATTAAGGTCATCATAATTACTTCCACATTTATAATATTAGAAAGGACTAGCTGTATGTTGCGGTTTTGCTAGTCTAAATCAGTATATTTTAATACTTATTCACGCATGTTATTTTAAGTTTGAATATAACCTCTCCGTGTACCAAATTTCTTTAAATTCCTTCAATAGTTTTTATGTAAAAAAAATATTAAACATCCATTCATACATCTTAACAAACAGTCACGTTAATTTTTCTTTAAATTTATAATAATTTTAATGCACATGTGTAGAATGTTTATTTTACCTAAATGCAAACGAAAGGAGTGATCGTGATTACAAAGAAAAAATAATAGAATAGATTTTTGTAAGCTAAAATTACAACACTAGATGCGAATCTCTTTGTGTTAAAGAACTTCGTAGACAGAAAGTAATATTTTTCAAAACTACCAGCTTTACTTCATAAATTGTAATAACTAGAATATCGTCTTGTTATTTGCGAGAGTGTTAATAGTCTACATGACAAGCTACCTAAGTAGCTTTATCAAAGGCAGACTTTCTACAAAGGGCGCCTGCATGTCTATAACGCCAAGCAGCTATGCTTGCATGGCTGGATTTCGGTTTAAATATAGCTTTTAAATTATAGTGTATAAAGATACTTTCTTAATCCCCTTATATTTTAAATAATAATGCATATTCATAGGTAATAGATGCTACTTTCTATTAAGCTTAGGTAGTCTGTACCGCAGCGATATCTAAATACTGGGTTTCTCTGAGCATTTATTATGAAAAAATATTATCACTCATTCCGATATAGCATATATCAGTAATATAATATCCATTTTCATAACCGATGTTTATTATATTCGTTATTTGGCCAATATATAGATATTATAACTATAATATACAGACATTGCCATTATTATCTACCCTTACTTTCCATTAGGAGTGCCACCAGCTGTTTATACATTCTAAGTTTAAGCATAAAAATTACCCTATAACTAACAAGAGATATTTGATTATTACATAAAGTATTTTTTAAGTGGGCATTACTTTAACATATTATAGTTTATATGTTATAAGGAAAGATTACAATGCTACAAGTCTTAATAAAGATGATCTCTTAAATGTAGTAAATAAGGACAAAGTCGACTTTGTTATACTCGTAATCAGAGAAAGCAAGTCTAAGTAGAACGAAAATAGGTCAAAGGTTATTCGTAACAAGGCTTCGTATGTGACTAAAACTATTAACGTATTTGATATGTATCTAATATCAACTAATGTTAGAATAGTAAAACTCTGTTGTTTTTCTATTTTTACCCATACTATAAAAATTATACTACCCAATAATCTATATAAATAACAATCAATTACTGAATATATTTATAGACTTCACTTTAAAACCGCTGTATCTATTTGGCTAATTTTTTTTTTGTTGTGTTTGCAAATGTAAATACAAGGATTGTATAAATAATACTTAAGACAATCATCTTATTTTATTAATATATTTTAAAAATTGTAACTGAACGATATGATTGATATGATATGTCTTAATAAGAGCATCAAAAACCAAATAAATAATCTTTAGAAATTTTATCTGCTGAAGTCATGGTTAAAAACTTTACTAGTTTTAAATATGAACAGAAAATTAAAAAAAATTAATCGGAGATGTTACTTGTATAATGTAAATATAAATATAAGAATTAATATAAGTCAACATTATGGGAAAAAAATAGTTTTAGAAACGTGTTCCCAAGAAACAGTGACTAAGTGGCTTCCAATTCGCCTTCGCAGGAACTGGCACATCCTATCTCTTCTTTACACCATTCTTTTCCATCCTTCAACTTCCGATTACCTCAAAATGTGCTTTGAGTTTTATGTCGATTCTCAGGGTCATACACTGCGCAGCGCGAGATCCCTTCGTTTAGTAACTCCTATTCATTCTTCTAAATTCTATTCCTATTCTTTCACTATCCAAGCTATCTGTCTCTGGAATTCCTTACCTTTTTCTATTAGATCAGCACAATCTCTTGCCTTGTTCAAGAGGCAAGTAAAATCTCATTACCTATCTAATTTGCTTTGACGTTTACTATGTGTGATTTACCTTGATCTATTTAGTATATTAATGCATTTATGTTTATGTATTATTAGTTATATTATATATGTATGTTTATATATTGTAATCTTATTTTTATATTTAGAATATTTTGCATTTTGTTTGATTTCTTTTATGTATTTACTGTGTCTGACTTGCGCCATCTACCTTTCTCTCTGTACTTATCCATTATTTATGCCAGGTTGTTTGTAAGAGATTGCTTTTAGCGATAAGGCCGCCTTTTGTATATGCACATTCTGTATAAATACTCCTTGTATACATCTCTACTGTGCGCAATAAAAAGTTTATTATTATTATTATCCTGAACACTATTCCTCTTTATTCTCAGTACCTCATAAGAGGTAACTGAAAGACTAAAATGTAATGTTTCGCTGTAAGGAAACCCCTATAATAAGCCACTGACTATCATAATAATAATAGTGAGCTAATGTGCTACTCCAATAAGGTAAAGCCCGAGTCTAGTAATGGAACGATAATTGGTTGTTATGATATAGTTATCATGAATTTATTCAACTTCAACTACCACATAGACAAAGTCGCCGACACGACAATTTGTTTTATAAAACTGTTTCAGAAAAATCCAATATGAAACATGTGTTCCCTCTGCACTCAACAAACAGTCAAATGTGTAAATTTAAAATTTCCATTCTCCTTTGTGTTATAAAAACTGCATAGAACACTTATAAAACGTTATTGTCTGACGATTCTTTTATGCCGCGACGTTAGAGCTACAGTGATATTGTCTTTGCTTGGGAAATGATTTTATTTATAGTCTCATAAACTCGAAATGGATATGTGTAATATTTTGTTTAAAAATAAAATTAATTGGTATTCAATTATTATTATTTTATACTTTATTTGATTTTGCATTTTAGTTTACTTGTATAATTAAAGAAATTTATTATTATACTAGTTTCTGTAACTTAAATTTTATTTTATTTTATGCGTATTATATTGTTAAGTGAAAAGCTTATATTACATTCCAATTTATTTATATTCAATTTACTATTAAATTTTAAATTAAGAAAATTTTGGGTTTGGTTCGAGTGTACTCACTTGTATTACTACAGTTCTTTATATAATTATTCCATCGATAAATATTATAAATATAAATAATTACATTTATTTACATTATTTAAAGAATAAATCTACTAAGATATAAATATACAGAATATATAACTAATCTCCATAGAAAATCAAATTACACAGTAATATACTCGTATGCTATATCATGTTAATTAATAAATAATGATTATTTAATGCAATGCAAATTTTACATTATTAAAAATATACTTATATATTATAATTAATAATATTTTAATGAAAATTTATATTTAATTAATATCAAATTATTATTTTTATTGTAGTATATTTAAATTTATTTTGCGCATTTTTTTTGTTGGTTGAAAATGGTCTGGTAACCCCGCCTGCGCTAACGGGATACGCTGGCGGAGCACCAGTGAAGGGTGATAGATGAGAATGAAAACAGGCCAGTTAGCCCATCATGATGAATTCATAAAGAATTATATTTGGCGCATATTAGGTTGTCAGATAAATAACCATTTTCCATTCTAATTTATTTATACTCACTTTACTATTTCCCAAAAGGAAGAATAAAGGTATTGCCTGATTGATTATCATTGAAGGGTCGAAGTACCCAATTTTCCGAGGTAAAGTTACCTAGTCCCAAAACAAGAAGTGATGAAACTAAACCTATTCACATACCTATCTACATAAGTTTTCACTTAGTAAGCTTTATAAGTAGAAGATAGTATTTATTTATTTATATATATGCTTTATGCCTGCTACTTCGGATGCGTGGATATCATAAGTAGGACAGCCTGCGAAGTAAGCCACTTATAGGTAACGTGTTAAGATAAAACGTATACCAGGTTTTAAGACCTTCAGGAATCAACTGTGAAAACTGCATTTAATTTGGTGTAGTAGTTTTCTTGTGATGACAAAACAAACATACAGAGAGACAGACAATTCTAAAAATATTGGTTTGGCTTCTATTTCTCTTATTAAGACATCTCATAATAATTTTTCTTGAATAACAACCATGTATAGACATCGACCAGTTAAAATTTTGATATATTAATAAGATATGATGATTATCTTTTTATTAATTATATCTGATTTGTTTATAGTTTTAGTGTCATAACTTTTCTAAAGGCATATTTACCAAAAAGTTTCATTACCTATTTTGTTATTATAAAATTTGTGATTATTTGAGTTTAAAATTATAATACTTATAATAAAAGTTTATATAATTAATTATTCACTTTATTTGTGCACATATTGTTAAAGTTTATAATCTGTAGGTATCGTTCTTTAAAGGGAACAATAAAAAGCTTTCATTAATTCATTCATACTTTTGTTTTTTTTGTACCTGATAAAATGTTCAAGAGTAATAAATATTAGAACTGACTTATAAAATTTATATGTATATTTTCTTTATATAGTATAGTATGACAAACAAGTTGATAACTCATCAGACACACGGTAACCTTCATCTATTAACAACAATAGCACCACGAATATTACAGAAGGACTAACTAGATGTGAATTTACTGGGTACAGAGGAATAACGCCTTACTCCTCAGGAATGGCAACGCATGGGGGGTATCATGGGCGAAACAGTATACTCTGTTATGTCCATGGTACTGCTCATGTCTATAGACGACGGTTACAACTTTCCATCAGGTGGGCCGTCAGCTTGTTTGCCATTCTAAGGTGTATAAAAAAAACTGACTAACTCAGTCTGTCCTTCTGTGATAGCGAAAGCATAACACCTACTAAGGTGTACCTTGTAATTTTTCTACCATAGAGGGAGACCTATTAAAAATCAAGTCATAGTCATTTAAGCACAGCTTAGCAACAGAAATACGGTTTTCAGCGAGCCTCTTTACCTCATTATACAACATAACACCAACTTTTTCCTTGATCTGCCTTTTGTAACTATGCCCCAACATTTTCTCCCTTCTGACCTCAATAGTATTTATATTTTTTTATTTTTTTTTTAACGCTAAGTAGAACCAATCACACACAATTAATCAATTTCCAGTCATATACATATTAAATACTTTATCATTAATTTTAATCTAAACAAATTGATTGTAGTAAATGGGCTTATAATCAAACAAATTAGATAACAGGGGTCATATTATATCAAATTATCGATCATTAATGATATCATTATTGTTGTTATACATTGATAAAATCAAATATCTCTTATCAATTTAATTATAACAACCAAATAGCACAAATTTTTAAAGATAATTGTCAAATTACTTTGATGTCAAAATATATTTAATTCAAGTCACGATATTATATATACCTGTTGTAATATATTTTTTTTAAATAAAATTTTAAAATATATATATATATATATATATATATTCTTGTACTAGTTTTTATTCACGACGTCGTCCGTTTTACAAGGATATATTGACTGAAATAAAAAGCAATCCATGTTCTGTTCCAGTAGTCCATTCTAATACACTAAATTTTGTGACTATTGTTTAAACCGTTAAGAAGCTAAAATGTAACAAAGACACTTTTAAATTTATAATACTACTCGTTGTTATAATTTTATTAAAATAAAGAAACGAAACAAACGAAATTACATGGCATGAGTGTTACAGAGTATTATATTATCCACAGTGCATTTCATATCTATTAGCAACTTTTACCACTTCTTTGACATTTTAAGGTACAAATAAAAAACAATACGAATATGACATAAGTACCTACACAAACAACTTTTATACAATCTATCTCTCTTCTGATAAATAGTAAGATATAATATTATTCAATTACACAAAAACTTAAAATCAAAATAAATAACAAAATGAATGTTCAACATTTATGGCAACAATTGAAAAACTATGAAGTGTTGAAACATGAATGATTCATATCATTAACTCGGATGTAAAATTAACATTATTATTCAGCCGAATGGTGCAAATTTGTTCTGTATATTGCCGTCCAATAATTTTGTTTGTTATTAAATAATTTTCGAAGTATTTTTTTTTTTGTTCGCCAGCCGTATCTGCCAGCATTAACCACGTTAATTAAGATAATAGCTATCTAGTGCATCCTATCCTATTAATTTCAAATATACATAATTTATCTCTGTATCAAAATTCATTCAAAATTTTGTTTACTGGCACGATGCATTGACTCCATAGCCACATGATGATTCTTAGCTTTATTTTATTTATTCCGTAACTTTACCCACGAGACTTGTAACAATGTATGTGTTAATCCAGGTTTATAATCCATCCGTATATCTAATATCATTGTTAGAAGTTATCATTAAATTTTATTTATGTATGACAATTATCTTTCAAATAGTCTAACCACCTTTTCTTCTTCTCATTTTTTCATTTTTTTTTTCATCGAAATGAAGCTTTGTACCAAGCCCCTTAACCACAAGATATCATCTTCTTACGAAAAGAGATTAGTGTCAAGCTTGATTTGTTATAGTATGGTTTATTAATGATGGAGAAACTCACCTAATATCATCGTCATCAGGATGATGATCCGCTGACAGATCAAGCCGAAGCCCGCCGAACGCTCTCGACGCATGCCTCCGCCGTCTGTCGTTCCATAGCCGCCTTTGTTCCCTTTCATTATCCTTCTGCATACCGAAAAAAGTCTTCGTCTCTCTCTTAAGATAGTCCCGTACTGTATGGGCTCGGCGTAATCTGACTCCATCTTCTTGGTCAGGTTGGGGTACGGCCTCTGGTGGCGGATGGGAAAGGGGGGCGGGCGGCGCGGAGACGACTCGTGGCGGAGACGACGGCGCGGGGTGGGGCGGCGCGGACGCTGGTGCTGGTGATGTGGTCTGGCACGTCAGCTGAGGTGCCAACAACCCCGCGCTTGACCGCCTGGAACAATAAAGCAAACATTTCAAAAATCACATTGTATGACAAATAATTTTAAAACGTAATTATTAAAACCATAAGGCTTATGTACGCTTAGTGTACGCTTATGTAGTGCGAAGAACCCGTTAACAATTAAAGGGTTCTTCAAAAAGGATGTAATAAGGTAGGTCACCCCTTTCTTTCCCATGAGTATTGTAACAGGCAACTTAGACTTTGGCGTGAATTTACTGGATACGGAGGAATAACACCTGAGTCCTCAGGAACGACAACGCATGGGGGGTATCATGGGCGAAACAGTATACTCTGTTATGTCCATGGTACTGCTCATGTCTATAGGCGACGGTTACCAATTTCCATCAGGAGGGCCATCAGGTTGTTTGCCATTCTAAGTTGTATAAAAAAACATAGTAAAATTAATAGTCAGCAGTCGCCAACCCGCCTGCCAAGAGTGGCAGCTACTGGCAAAACCCTCCTCAGGGGAAGTTTAGGAATGCACAGATGACTGCTAATATTCAGGGTTTCTTTAGGATCGACATAGGAAACACTGACCGTTTACAATTAGAATGGCCGTATGCTTATTTGCCTTTTTTATAGTATAAAAAATATGTTCGTCACCTCTTTCTGATTACGGTAGTTAAACAACAACTTCGCTGTAGGTACTTCAGTTACTTGTGACCATGCCTTTATAAAACCTAGTCAAATGTCAAATAAGTAATTCGATTACTCTTTATTTCTCGTTTATATAGAGGGTAATATCGAAATCATTGAAATTCTTTTAACGGTGTATTCTATAAAAAAAATGAGCTCCCATAGTGACACAATTCATCTAGCAATCGAGTTAGTAGGGAATTTTATGTCATTTTTCGACTAGTATTTCCCTGAAAAAAATGTTCATTCATTTCGCCTTGTATAAAATGTAACTAAATAGATAGATAGTTATTACTTATTTTAATAATTGAATATCTTCTCTCTCATTAATACTATTCTATAAATGTTACAGAAGATTTAATATAATAGTAAAAGTAGCTGATAATACCCGTATTATGCATCAGAGAAAAATATTAATAATTCGAGTAGGTTAGATAGGAACCCACGCTTCTGCCGTTAAATTGTTTGAATTCATTATCCGATTGTGATACAAACCTGATTGGATTGTAATGATGGATTCAATCAAATAAAATTATTTTGCAGTATCAGTAAAAATAACTCCAGTTCTTCGCCAATTCGGTACTAATTCTGATCTTAATTTACTGCCTTGTTGGTCACATGTCTATTACGTCTAAATTGAAACCGTTATATTTGTGTGAAATAAATTCATTTTTTTACATTTTAAGATGTTTTATGGAATGAAATCTAAGTTATATAGTAAATGCCTAGATATAAATTAGTGAATAAGATAATTGTTTCAAATTGCTAAGAAGTTACGCACAATAATTGCGAATGAAGTTTGTCACGCTTTTCTAAACAGCGTAATCTCCACGTGTTACCATTTAAGCTCCATTGTTTGAACTGCCGGCGCTATTGTTCATAGCCATAAAGGAATTATGGCGACCAGAGTTGTGAGAGAATATTCAAAGATTTCATACGCTGAATATCTCGGCTTATTCAAATCTTTCGTAGACTTTGAAACGATATACAAACCAGATTAAATGGTTGAAATTTTCAGTTAATAGCTAACTCAGAGGAGATTATGTTTAATAGGTTTGATCTGATGCTATAAAAGATGGATTTATCTTTTTGTTATTTCCATTTGGTTACATCGAAAAAAAATATATAATTCACAATGCATTTCAAATTTTATTATGAAATTCTGAGTTAATATCAAACTCGACGCAGATTATGCTTCTAATATTAGAAAATTTTATTTAATTCTGTAATTTATTATATATTTTCCTTTGTTGCATACTTCTCTTTTTATTATAATAAAATTTAAATAAATAGCATTAGATTCGATAGAAGCACTGTACTTACTGCTATGTAAATTAACTCTTACAATTCTCAAGGCAGCTGAAAATCGTTTTATAATGAACAGTTGAAATTATAATTATTGACATAAAATGGATATCGATTCTCATTGCTATTATGCTCTTAAAATATATTCCCAATTATCATATAACGTTGCTCAGTACAATAAATTATGAATATCAGTAGACAATAATCGAACCCCAGTAGTACGGTTACGGTGCTACAGATAACATCAAACCTTTAAATAGAACATTTCTATTCGATGGAAAATATATTTCAGTAAGCTTTTACTTCAATCAACATGGTTATATTTATAGAACAAATTATTAACTATTATAGGTATAACATATATAATTGGTAAGCTTTTCCATAAATAAAAATAAAATCGCATACTTTTTTTTAAATTTATTATTGATGATATTTATTTATTTCAACATATTTATTACTTTATAATGTTTCATTTACATATGCCGACATAGAATAGGCCACCCTTCCTTTCCCGTAAGTGTCGTAAACGACTAAGGAAAGACAAGAGATAGGCAGCAGCATCCATCTTCAAACATCTGCTAAGCGCGACGACTACGGGCAATCCCCTCCAAGAAGGAAGCTTATATTCAACCGATAAAGGCTGATATGGTGATGATGATGAATGTTTCGTGTAGTTTCTTTTAACAACACAGGCTTCATACGAGTATGCGGTTCGCCTAATGATAAGTTAGTACAGTCACCCATAAGCACCCGTAACATTAGAGTAATTGCAACTGTGCATTCGGCCTTTTGAAAAAGAATATCTTTTTTTTTAATTTACGATGTAATATCGGTTCGAAAATACTTCTGCTGGAAGATTATTATTTTGTTGTTTCATTAACTATATTCCAAATTTTACTCAAATCTATTACTTTTAAATTATCTCTTTAGATATCATAAATAAAAAAAATACTTAAATACTTATACAAATTTCACATTCTAACCTTACACCTGGGATATAGATAACTGTATTTCGAATTACAAAATCAGATATATTATTGTATTAATATATTTATCATATGCATTAAACAAAGAGAGCATAATATTAAATATAGCTACACCAGGTGTACGGATCGAGCTGGCAATAATTTGCAAGCGGAACGGTCCACGTAAATCAAGATATAGCACTCGGTAGCTAAGCAATGCGTTTGATAAATATACCTTATTATTGTGTCGCGTAACTGACGCTGCTGTGTAACGCATTTTGGGATAATAATGTAATATATGTAACAAACACATTTCATAATATATGTATGCATTTAATATGTAAACCACGACCATAGATAATCTCTGTTTTTTAATGGTTTATATATATGTAATATATATATATATATATATATATATATATATATATATATATATATATATACACAATTATTTCTAATTATACTATCATCAAATTATGATTTTAAATTGTTTTTAATATTATAAACGAGAAACTTAATTAGATATACTTGAGTGTAAAATAGGTGTTATTTAAAAATAACACCTATTTTATTAAATACAAATTCGTTCTAAATAAATGCTTACATACAGAATCTTTTGTGGATGTACAATTATTACCAAAGAAAATGTCTTTATTTATGTATAGTTTTTATCATTTGGAAAACAGTCTTAGCAACTTATATAAAATACTAAGTCTATCATTAAAAAACCTGTCTGTTTAAATAGGTTTCTTCTAATGATTGCAATTATCAAGTGAATTCCAAATTCCAATATTATACAATAAAGACCTGCTATTATACTACTGTAAGCTATGGCCCTCTTCTCGTAAAAGGAGGATATAAGCTTATTATTACTGTACAAGCCCACTGGCCAGGTGGCTTGGTATACGTTATTATCATCACTTTTCCGTATCTTGCACTGATATACAATATTTCGTTCTCTAAATTATCTCGGTACTCTGTACATAATACCCTAGGGAGAAACAGAAGCAATTACATATTTTATTCTTAGTCCATTACTACACAAGAACAAATAAATAAATACAATATTACCTACATTTTATTTGAATTATTATATTAATGTTACGTATATTAATAAACGCTTACTATCTATAAATATCTCTAACTACTTCACTTTCAGTAACAGTTATAAGCCTTCACTCTGTCTTCTCCGTAAAGTACCTAGCTGAAATTTTTCTTTCTTTTTTTCTTAAATTACGTCTCATAAATCTATTCGTACTGAAGTTGTAATCAACTATTTCTTTGTGTCCTTTCACAAGAATTTATTAAAGAGTTTAATTAACTTAATAAAGTAAGATTTATATATTTTGTGTCATAACAAGTTTGTGTGGATTTTTTTTTTCTATCACTACTGTAATGTAAAATGCTGTTAACAAATCAATTAATCCTGTGAGACCCTCCTTGCTGTTAAACTATATTATTCTCGGTGAAATGTGGGCACATGGAGTATTATACTCTACATGTGTTTGCAACTACACCATTATAGAGATTTATTTCTAATAAAACAATTTAATATTGTAATATATTAATATTAAGATATCAATGACTACATGCAAAAGACATAAATAAGAGGACCTGTGCATTGGACGGCATGTGTGATTAACGGCTAATATTTTAATGATGATAAATATGATATTTCATTAAATGTAAATTCCCATTCTATGATTTTACATTAATTATAGAGATGATTATTGACTATATTTTCCAAACAGTGACGGCTGTCTGCTTAACTTCACCATGGTCCTTTCAAAACTGTGACACAAGAGGGTACAAGTTTGTTTTCGACTTTGGGCACAAGTCCGCTTACATCAACTAACTGATAATAGAGATCTCAGATTAACTATCTACTATAAAGACAGCAAGGTCAACACAGAAATAGATACGGACTAAGTGTATCCCGCGACCTCGCTCGCGATGAAATAATCTATATTCTGAGGACCCATCCGTGTATCAAATTTCATCCAATTCCTCAAACTTTCACATTTATAATAGTACTAGGATAAAGAGTGCAAGTACTCTAATGTAACATAAACTAAACGTGCTGAAATAAACTACATACTGTGATTCATACAATCTTTTAAAATTTATTGATGTGTGAACCGTTTTCCGCAATAAATTCTTTTGAAAATACCACTTATAACGCTGTTTTTGCTCAGACTGATGTCGACATAAATTTCTAGTAGAAATTTCGGAACAAACTTTAGCCAGAGTCAATGTTGATTTATTAAACTGTCTACTGCTGAACATAGACCTTCTCTATAAAGGGTATTTTGCCACATATATAGTTGCCACGCTTGGCAGACGAGTTGGCAACCGCATTTAGGCTTTTGGTGATGTTTTGAGGGGGGCGCTGCTGGTCATACCATTAAGTTTGTTTAGTCGCCTCTTACGTCAAGCACGGAAAAGGAAGGGGTGACCCATTCTACGCCTAGTCCTCGCGGGATCTTAATTTATCTAAGGCAAATAATTGACAAACAATATAAGTGAGTATGCGATATCTATTTAAAGTAATATCTCTGATTAGCAGTTTCTCGCTGATCGCTATTTTTAGTGTATGTTCAATAACGGCGTATTCATACCCCGGAAGTAATTTTAACCTCAGAATCACTTATTTATCAGTGCTACTTTCTTATTCTTTCAACACGGAGTTTACTTTCTTTTCAAATTAATATAACACTTAAATTGAATTACTTAAAACACTGATTTTAAATTATTGACTGTCGAGTTAATTTTATCTGAGGAAATAAGTGTATTTTACGTAAGTTTGTTTGTAAGTTTATTATATGGTCATAACTGTCTTTTAACCGACTTCTAAAAGGAGAAATATCTTAATTCATATATAACTATTTATGCTATCTTATCCGATTACGTGGTTAATTGTGATTCCGATTTTTACAACTAACTATTGAAAAGAACTTTTAAACTCAATTTCTTAAGAGTTAATATACTTATGAGTTTGAATACGCAAAAAAAAGAGAGAAAATTTGGGTCTGCGCCGTAGATTTCCGTGAAATGTCGGGATAATTGTATTATTTTCATTTCATTTTCAATACTGCCTTAGTTCTCACATTCTCTCGGCGCTGAACAATTTTATGCTTATTGCATTCCTTAAGTAAGTTAGCGTGTTTGCCATCCTCTCTTGAATAGAAGTATTGGATACTGAATAATATTATCTTACGAATATAGTTCTAACTAGACGATATTAGTACTTGGGAGATATTTAAGAAAAAAATATATGAGGGGTCTTAATAAAAAGCCATACTACATATATACATAATACATAACCATATTTTTTAGCAATTTTGACTGTTTATCTGTTCGTATGTTTGTTCCGGTAAAACGTAAAATCTACTACATTAAATTGAAAGTGGTTTTAACAGTTATATTTCTAAAGGAGTAACGTATAATTTGTTGTGTTTTATTTGTTTTATTTTCATTTAATTCTTTATTGTACTCACCAGTTATGACAGAGGTAATCAAATGTACATAGGCGAGCTTAATTCTGGTGGAAAGAGTGGAAAGGAGTGGAAAGGAGCATCAATGTCAGCGGATACAGCAGTGTACAATATTGTGACAATATTTAAAAAAACTAGACATAGTTAAATTAATTACATTATATTTAATTTTATAAATACACATATAATATGTTTTGTTCCGATACGCCATCTAAAAATGATCTATTTCATTAGTTTTCCTATTTCTGAAATCCGCACATACGAAACAATATTCAAAAAGCTAATAATACGATAAAAAAATATACTCACAACAATAGTATATTTTTTTATTATTATTAAATAATTAGTATTAAAACACCGATCATGAGATTACTCTCATGACTGGTGTTTTTTTAATGGATGATAATGGAATGGTAACCTGGCCTGCGCTTACGATATACACTGTCGGGGCATCAGTGGGGGATGATAGTTGAGAACGAAAAAGCAGGTCAGTTAGCCCATCATAACGAATACACCTGTAATTCAGCACGATGGTTTCCAAGTCTTGACAGAGTATATTGCTAGTAACTGGCAGTCTGCAATAGTAACAATCCCCCCCCCCCCCGTCATAACTAGTAGTTAAAGGCATTGACCGACTGTTAATATATGTAACATTATAAAAAGTGAGTTTGATCATTTGTACATCACCCTAATGTGAGACAGGCGTGACAGATATGTCTGTATTTATGTAACATAATTTTTAATATCTATGTTCATTTTCCATGTTTACTACTATTAAGGCCTTAATTAACCTATTAAAACTTCCATTATCAGTCTTGACTATTGTCTACCATAAAAATTAAGCTATTCTAAATTCAATTTGTTCTCTTTTTTAGCTATCGATTTACTTACAGTATACATACATAAAACATTAAGTTAAAACAAACATTAGTTTACACTTGAAATTTTCTAGTGAATAATGTGTTTTAAGTAAGTTAGGATTTGTTATTCCAATGTACATTAGCGTAACGAACCTTAGTTTTCCAATACTTAACATTATTTAACTGAACTCGTGTAAACATTCCACTAATCCAAACCTTTGTAAATGTTTAAAGTTTCCAGAAAACAGAAACGCCCTTTAAACGATGGTGGACTCGATTGTAACTGTGTATTTTTAGGAATTCGTTGTATTTGCTCCAATTTAAAAATGTATAAGCTTCAGTCAATCCTCTTAACAGGTCTAAAGTACAAAACAAACGGACTAACTTAGTTGATACTGTGTACAGCTTCATTCGACGACCTAGGTGGTGTAACTCACTATTTTACCATCCAATAGTCGTGGATTCGATCCCTTTACTATACAAACATTTGCATGAATACTTCATGAGTGTGTCTGTTTGTATTGGTCCGAGTGTTTTATATGTATGGGCACGTATAATACACGTATGCCGTGTGATCCCGGCATAGAATGGGCCACCCCTTCCTTTCCCGTGGCTTAAGACTATTAAGTTCCCTTAGCCACCCAAGGAAACTTAATAATCACATGATGGGCAACAGCGTTCTTGTTAAAATATTATCAAAGCCTAACTGCAGTTGCTAACCCGTCTGCCAAGTGTGGCAACTACTCGTAAAATTTCCGCAATACGAGAGGCCTATATTCAGTTGTGAAAAGTTAACGGCTGATATAATAATAAGATAATAATAGTATGTATGTTACAAAAAAAAGTAAGTATATCTATAACTTGTTTAGTACTCATCTAGTATTAACTCTGCTTAGTTTTGAAATACATGGCGCTGTATTTATTATTATTATTCGTATTGGCGACCGGCCGATGCGAACTCTTTAGACATTATTATACTTTTTTATATACATTTACTTTTAGAATGTTCTTATTATTTGTAATTTCAATTTTATATTTTTTGACATATATCAAATTGTGTAATACATTTGTTTCGCTACTAAATTCCGTGTCTACATCATTTCATCACCTCATCACAGTCCACCGCTCCGTAATCATTCGTATTAAGAGAATGCTCTTTTTATTTGCTTTATTAATGAAGTCTTTTTCATTTTAAATTCTTTTATAATTTTAAGCGTATATAATACGATATCTTTGCCAGTTTTATTAGCAGTTGTTTTTGCATTCAATAGTTTACTCCCGTGTACATTCCATATTAATGTGTGTGATAATTAAAGCAATCATTTTTCTACAATACTTGTATAAATACCGAGATGGTGAAAAAAAATTAATTGTAACATTTTCTAAATTCAAATTTTCTATATCTTATGTGTTTATATAACCATTCATCATTGATTGGTATGAGTTAAATTACTAGGTAATCAATACTTATTATCTCACATTTTATATCGTTTTTTCTTACGAAATAAAGTATACTTAGGTTTTTTATGGAAATACATATTACAAATATATATATACCAAAACTATTTACTACTAATCTTTACTCACACATTTAAAATTTATTATATATTAATTGCTACATGTGTTATAGTTGCCGTTGCTACGTACAGTTCCTACATAAATCGCTACCTACATGTAGGCACAGGTCGCGTAGACGCCTACAAGTGTGCTACGAATTCGTAGCACAAACAATTTGTAATGCACAGCGCGCAACAAATAAGTCAGGTCGCGACTGGTAGCCTTGCCTGAAGATATATTATGTGCAATTAACAAAGTGATTTATTACATTTACCTGGTTTATACTTGCGACGACTGTTTCGACAATTAATTTCTTTTTTATGCAATTCTGAATAACAAGGAAACTGACTGCTCACCTGATGGAAAACGGTGACCAAGGTTGACTGGTATAGAACGCTACTAACATTAACTCCGCCTTTTGTAACATATTATCTTTTTTGTTTTACAACGCAGGGGGCAAACGAGCATGCGGCTCACCTGATGGTAAGTGACTACCACCGCCCATGATCACCCACAACACCAGCGGCATTGCAGGTGTGCTGCCGGCCAATCCCGGCCATATTTTCTTTTTGTTAATAAAGTTATTTAAATAAATAACTACGAATGGCTTACACTGTGATGTTTATGATACTTCACTTGTGTTGCCAGTCCCGAGGACTATTATGTTATTAATAATATTGTCGAATCATTAAAGATTTAAATCCGTAATTTATGTTAATTAATAAATAGTTCTTTCTTTTCATTTAAGAGTTTCCTCTTGTTAAAGCAACCAATTCATGCATTCTCTTCCATCCAGCTCTATTCCAGACCATATCTTTGACCTCTTTATACGACATGACACCTAATGTTCCCTATATTCTTTAATAAATAATTAAATATACAATATAAAGTTACAATTATAATGACAAATACTTATATAAATTGTAATTACACGCAAATATTATGAACTTTTTTTATGCAACTTAGAATGGCAAACAAGCTGACGGCCCGCCTAATTGAAAGTGGTAACTGTCGCTTATAAACACGACTGTATCATAAATAATAACACAGTATATTGTAATTTTTCTAATTTATTTACCATTCTTAAATAAACGTTATTAGAAATTTATAACCACTGCATTTTACTACGTCATAGGTATAAATTTGATTATATTATAAAAAATATGTTTGTTTTCTAGCTTCATAATTAAATTAATGGACGCACGATATCGTAGTCATTTTGAAATGTTAAATACATCACGTATTTTGTATGCTGTAACGCCCACAGAAAACATATAATTATTAAGCTTTAACTCCAGAGACGTTTGACATTTACACGTTCCCATAAATAACTTTAAGTACATTTAAGTCTACGTGCATGTTAATTAAATGATGGAACCGAAGTGACGAGGGAAGATGATTGTGGATAATGAGGAACAACAGCCCCCAATGTTTGTAATTCGTGGATATTTCCTGGTGAATTCATCATGGTGGATGATCGACCTCCCGTACTTGTATCAAATACGTTTATAATCATCAAATTACCTGTTATAATATATTATTATTATATTAGTCATTAAATATAATAAAATGGGGTTTTGCCAGTCGTTGCCACGCTGGACAGGTGTGTTGCAACCGTGGTTGGGCTTTGGTGATACTCGTATATTAAGAGCGACGCTACTACCTAGCCCTCGACATGGGAAAGAAAGGGTTAGCCATTAGTTAGCTATGACGAGACCACACGGCTTATGCGTTGATTACTACCATAAAATTATTTAATGGTATTAAATGGTACCTTCATGTAGCTATAAATACACAAGTTGCGATCCATGCGTTAGATACAAATTATATATTATTTTACGGTGGACTCGTCTATTATTTTGTAATTTTCGAAGCAAAATTACTTTATAACTTTACACTGATACTTAACAATAATATTGTTAAATTGTTAATTAAAAATAGGATATTATATAATAATAAATAAAACGGTGTAAGTATTATAAAATCTCAAGGTTCTTTTAAAACCTTTGATAATGCCACGCGATTATTTAGTGAATGTTAATGGATTAAAGAACATATTAAGTAATTATTTTAAATAGCTTTTACCTCAACACTACTCTTGTATATAATTATTTTTTATAGTAATTATGCCCGATATTGCATTATCTAGTATGTAGTCTGGTATATGCAAAAATAAAATGATATATTCTCAGTTCAATGTTTAAATCGAAAATTAATCCCACTATGTTATTTTTAAGTATAATATTATAATGTTTTAAAATAATATTATTGCCTACGTCCTATATTTTATCCGCGGAATACATTGAGAAACTGAGATAAAAAGTGAATTATGTATATAAAATAAATTTACTGTTGGATTATGAAGGCGCCAAGAAACAACATACCTACGAACTCACTTGCCTGGTGTCTCAAATTCAAGTTCACTCTGTTATGAAATCGCGACAAGAACCCCCAAGGGGAAGGCTTATGTTCAGCAGTGGACGGTTAAAGGCTGATATGATGATGATGTTATGAAAACTAGACAACTAACATTTAGGAGTACATCCCAGAATACCCAGACTCGAGCTAATTAAGGAAAGTTCCTTAGGCCTACCGACAATCGAACCCGGGACCTTTTTTACATAAAGCGTCGTACCCACTACTGCACTACGAAAGTCAATCTATTTCTCAACCTTCACGCCTTATCTCATATTACAGTATAGACAAATAGGTATATAAAAATATAATACTGTCGTGAAACAAATGATAATAGGCACTAGATTTCTATATTATTACACAATTCAAAATTATATCATAAAAGACAACTTACTGAGCAGTAAATCGTCACACAAACACTACGATAATGGCATAACTTTAGAATAGAATAGAAGTTCCATATAAACACCAAATCGACGATGCGACAGTGAAAAACATTACAAAGTTTTTACGACTATTTTTTACTGCTGTAAATAAATACATACACTAAATGAGTTTTATAAACTAGAACGGTTTATATCATCTAGATAAATGACTGTAAACTCTTTGTATATTTTTATACAAATTGGAATCGCAATCAAGCTGACGATCTCTCTAATAGAAAGCGGTAATCATCGCCTTTAGATAGATATCACACAATATGATATCTCTCATGCGTGGCCACTCTTAAAGACTAAAGTGATATGCTTCCATAAGTAGTTTCACTGCCATATATATCCTTCACTTAAAAGTAAAAGACAGTACAATAAGTACTTTAAAAATATTTCTTTTATTGCTCAGTTTAAAGTACGCTCTCGGATTTTCCATAGCGTGCAATCCAACAATAATAGGGAGGGCTAGGCTTATCACCTCATCTCTTCCGCAACGGAAAGAGGGTAGCTGTCGCCTTCTGTTTACTAACAGAATTTAACTCGAAATTCTTACGTATGTCGGTGCTTCCATTGTTCCACATTGTAGGGAACGACCAAGAAGTTTCAAATACTTTTATGGCAGGATCATAAATGAAAACACTATTACAAACATTTTACGACAATGTGGGTTCGGTGACGTAAAATTACTATATTGCTAACAGCAGTAACATCGGTTTTTGAGAATAACAAGTTATATAAAATGCATGTATATAATTATATATTCACAAAAAAACTTTGTATTACCATAACAATAGTGGGTTATTATTATCCTATATATACTTATATTATACAACTTGTAAAAAATTTCTAGATACTTCTTGATCATTCCTAATTATACATATATATAAATTATAATAATAATTTGAGTACAGATGGACTATATTCAGAAATAAAACATTATCTTATTGACAGTTTCTAAAGAAGAATAAATAGATGGAACATCTATTTATTCTTATTTAAAAACAATCATATTTTTTGATTGTGTAATATATTTAAAAATTATTCCATTAAATAATAAATACACAATTTTTATTTAACAGGTCATTTTATGTACACGCTTAAAAAACTCTCACGTTAAATATCTTGTCTGAAGGAACATTATTAATGTTCAGTAGAGGACAGAATACAGCGACAGAGCACGGAGCGACCTATCAAAGATTGCATAAAACTGAAGGAAGACGCGACAACGAATAATGAGTTGGAATCAAATTGTAATAGATACTTGCATACCTCTGTTTACCTAGTCATTAATTTCTATCGATGACATACTTTTTATATGTTTATTTTATTTTATTCCAGAAATAAACAGTATAATTATCATAAAATAATACAAAATAAATTAGTTATTTTGGCGTGTGATCCCGCCGGATGGATCACCCTTTACTTTCCCATGAATGTCGTAAGAGGGGACTAAGGGAACTTAATAGTCGAGGGATGGGCAGCAGCGTTCCTCTTAAAATATCACCGAAGCCTAATTGCGGTTGCTAACCTACCTACCAAGTGTGGCAATTATTGACAAAATTCCCCTTTTAAGAACGGCCTATGAAAATGAAAAATGAAAAATATTTATTTCCATAACAAAATTGATACAATACAAAAATCGTTGTGACCTTCTAGTAAGTGATATCACATATATCAGAAGGTAACACTCCTCCATAACCATGAAAATATTAATCATACTACCATAAAATGAAGATATAAAAATTGTATAGTATTAATAGTATGCGAGTATATCTAAACGCAATCGTGCGTTTTTGTACGTATGTGTGTGTGTGTGTGTTTGAGAGTATGTGTATGTATGTGTATGTATATTTAGCAGTGGATAGTTAACAGCTAATATAATAAAAATAATAAATAAGTTAGTAACGAATATTTCACTAATAACTATTACACACTTAACGAGCACACAATACCTAAGGTTTAATATACGAGTATAGTGATACAAGGTATAGTAGTAAAAAAGTATAAAAAGTAAATACATAGATAATAGAACATATTGATGTTTATATAGTTATAATTAATATACAGCTTAAATTTAAATTATTACCATCAGTAATTGATTATTAAAAAAATTATTAATACCCCATAATACCTTCACACGTGCGAAATTTTTTGTCATTTTTAAAACTAGGTATCTTTGGAAATGATATTTAATTTCACTGATTAAATATTCGATTAAAATGCTACTATATCAATTTCAGCCTGTATATGAAACCTACCAATTTAATATTGGTAAGCTGGATTCTGTTCCTCTATAAAAATAGTTACTTCAATCGTATTATAATTATTTATATCGGCTTTATTCACGTAGTAACTCCGTGGTTGCCCAACTAGTTTATCGATTTCCTTATTTTTTATAAATACGGCATTAGCACGTGATAACATTAATATAAAGCGAATAGTAAAATAAATCCCAAATTAATTATTGCGTAAAATAAATATAAAAATCGGTTCAGAATTGGAGATATCGCGTAATATACACACACAAAGAGAAACGTGTAAATTGAGAACTTTCTCTTGGAACTCACTAAAAAGGTTAGATATTTTATGAGATAACGAGAGTATATATGTATAATATATAACACGCCTTATAATAAAGTGATTGTAAAAATAAACTGGAATGTAAAAATGCCTTTACAACGATCGTCAATGGAAATGCGATGAAAGTGTTTCTGTGTCACTTTGAAAGCTTCGCATTTCTTAAGACCCATTCGGTTTTTATATGCCCATATGTTCTATGTCATTTTTATATCATAGGGGACAAACTGGAGGAATTAAGTGACAGAGACTGTTATCTTTAAAAATGTTTGTTAGTTCGTTTGTTTATAGTATATATAAGGAATAAAAACTTAATAGCTGCAACCAAATAGGTATTCAATTTACAGATTATCTTGTATATTAAAATTTTGTTATACCTGTATGATATGTTAAGAAAACAAATAAATTATTTGCATAATACTTTAAAATATATATTTTTAAATTTTTTCATTTATTTGCAGTTATTTCTTTTACATTAGAAACATCTATGAAAATTCTATGTACAGTTTCTTTAAATATGTAACTGAACTGTATTGTACATAGTTCAATATTGCGAATATTTGGTGATTCCAGATTATTCTTATTCAAGATCGAGCAATTTAACTTATATGATGTGTACATAAAATATAATACATATTATAAATTGAAATATACAAATTATTTCAATTTACTTACGAGTTAAATTTATGCAAATAATAATTACATTTATTCATTACATTCAAATATTTGATTTCATAAATACACATTTACGTTGAAGTACAAACCCACATCACAGATAATATAACACGATACCAAATAGAGCAAAATAAGTATATGTTCACTTACGTTGCTTGCTTAAATTTGTTTTTTTTTTCTATCATACCATAGCTATTTGTAACGTGACTTAATTCCTTATTACATTCTAAGTATTACAAATATCTTTGCGTGAAAACTGATAAATACGATTTTTCCATTTCGATAAATATTAAGAAGATGCAGTTTTTTGCTTCTCAAAGAATAATGATAGCTTTAATCATCATAATATTAGTATGGGATCAACAGAATCGAAATTCTCTTTATTGCGAAAATAATTACCAAAATTGGTTCAGAAGTTGCGACATAATGCGTGCTCTACGGAACCAAAAAAATAAAGACTATGCAATCTTTACTAATATTATTAATGTGAAAGCGCCTTAAAGGTTTAACCGATTACTTTGCAATTACTATACAGGATGGAAAATACTTTTTGTCCCGGTCTGTGAACATATCCCAGTTACACGGACGAAGTCGTGGGTAAAAGTTAGTGATAAATAAATAACTAAAAATACATAAGCGTTTAAAATCTTTTTTGAAAATCGCAAAAACAGTAGCAAACAAACAATTCAACGAGTCTAGAAATGTTCAGACCTATAATGCGTTGTTGAAACCGAGTTATTCACGAGTCGGCGGTTTGGCGAACAGGCGAATTGCCGCAGCGCAGTCGTCTCTGCAGACCTGCATAGGCTGTAACTGAAATTAAACCAAGTAAAATGTAAAATAAATATAGTTCGACGTGCTACATAGTTTCAGTAATCAAATTATCTAAATAAATTCCCATTATAACAAGTCCCGAAATAATACAGAGGGTAAATTATGACCCAACTTTTTAGTATTGGTGGTATTACAACATATTTAAAATAATTCCAATTCAAATTACCTTTATTCAAACATATTTAGAATAGAATAGAATAGAATAGAAATCATTTATTCAAATAAACTTACATTGAAGCACTTTTGAAAAGTCATTACATTTTTTTTAATTTACCGCTCGTTCGGAAAGCTGTCTCATCACAAGAAGAACGAGCAAGAAACTTGAGTGATGCTCTTTTAAATAATTTTATTATTATTTTACATTTTTAAGTTTAATTGTGTGAATACAAACCACCAATTAGCACTAATTCAATTAAATACTCAAAAAGAAAAAAAAAACTTGAATACATAACCAACTGGTTAAACAATTAATAATCGAGGAAATCAGTCATAATGATTACGAGCAGACCAGTTCCCTATAATGCGTTGTTGAAACCGAGTTCACGAGTATGACGGATGAGCCAGCCATCACTGCGCTCGACCATATTAAAATAAATATAGTTCGACGTGCAATGACCCGGCCCACCACGCCGCCACAAGTCTGGACATTTTAGTGAGCATGACTACTCAAAACACTAGACCACGTCAAAGCTACTCACAAGCACTTTTAAATTACCATTTTTTATGAATATACTGCAGGGTCCGAAAAGTTGTTATCTGTTGAGAAGAACTCGCAAGACACTAAACAATCACTCTTTTAAATATCTGTTACCATCATGTGTATTTATGTAAAATACTATGTTTAAAATTACATGGTGATTAAAAAAGCCGTGCATGATTAACTAACACCACGCATATCTGTCATTCAATCATTTAGTATGTTAGGCTATGTTCAATAAGTGTTTTTAATAACAGTTTTAAATTTATTGAAAGATTGCTCAGGAATATTCTTCAATATCTTATTATAACATTTAATGCCCGTTCCCATAAAAGACCTTTTTTAAACGATATTTCAGAACAGCCAGTTTGAATTTGTATCTAGTGTCAAGATATTTGAGATCGCTCTTTTAATAAAAGTAGGTTACGCTCTGCAAAAAATAACGACTTTAAAAACGTGACAAAATTAATAATGAGCCTCGCTATTTTCAGCTATTTTAATATGAATAAAACTCTTCGAACGACGAGGAGATAATTTATTCACACATTAAGAATTAAATATATTTGAATTTAGAACGCGAAGTCGTGTATCGTACCTATTCCTTTGTCGTGCCTATGCTAAAAAAGGTCTTAGTTACAGATTATAAGAGTAATGGTTCAGGAGTGTCAATAACATAAGATAGATTTTATTTTGTAAAAATAAAGTTTCTGTAAGAGAATAATAAATAGTCTTACTCTATTGATTATAAAAAGTTTATCAAAATCGGTTTAGAATTTAAAAATTAATCGCATAAGATGACAAATAACTGTAGCTATTCTCGAATGTAAACAACTTTACATAGCGCATGCAGATTTCTAACTGGATATAAAATATTACGATACGATAGTACAACGAAATGCAAGTAAACTTGGACAGTTTCGCTAACTTTCCGTAACGTTTCACTCTACACGCTAACAAAGTAACCCCCACAATCTACAATACATTTCCTAAACAAACTTTATGAGCCATTCCCTTGATATAATGTGACTGTGTAGGCATATGCAGAGTAATAGCTGCAAACAGGGTTCAAAGTTGAGGAAAGCAATACATTAGTACTCTGTATATAATGTGGGTGGGTATTTCTAGTTGAATTCCGCGACTTGTTTGTAGAGTTCCAGTGTTCAACGTTGAAAAGAAGATTTATGGGGAATTTAAGATTTTAGAGCTACTTTTGCATTACTGTTATTCGTTTTTGTAGAAATATCAAACTTTGTACAAAAGTCGTCTGTATGGTAGGTACCTCTATTCCACCCGTGTTTTTGCTACGAAACAATTGTACTTGCATATCTGTGTTTATGTTTCAATCGTGGGATATGGCAATGAAATTACAGAGTACAGAGATAGTTCATAGTTCTTAGAAATGGCAGCATATAAAGAATACCAAGAACATAATATATCCAATGATATCCACGATGCTGTTCATGTCTAAACACGATGGCTAACATTTTACATAAGATGGATCGTCAGCTTGTTTATCATTCTAAGAATCATATTTTTTAACTGTTTATTAGTTGTCATCTCGATAAAAAGTAATATCCATCGTATCTATACAGAATATGAATAAGACATGAATAGCCTAGAAATACTATGTCGTTAATATACTCACAGTCTCCTCATTTTACTATCAGAATATTGTAAGAAGAAAAAAAAACTAAGCAATAGAAGAAAATCTTAAAACAAAACTCTATACTATGTCACCTAATCTTAATCACTTAATAAAGTAAATAATATTAGCTAACTATTACTATATAGTAATAATCAACTAATATCCTTCATTTATAAGAAAAGACCAATTTATATTGGTGAGCAGGATATTAGGACTTGACTAGGTCAATATAGACAGATCTATCTCGGAGTTCTTTTATGAGATAAAAATGAAACGGTCTATCGATAGCGTAGGCCCGGCCTGACTAATAACTATCTCACTTATTTAAATACTTAAATACACTGTTGAAGACTTAACGCGATGACTTTTTTAAATTAACTCCTAACGCACTCATTTTGTACATCTATAAAATAATGCATATCAATATGTAATTTTTTTCGAGTTAGATTTTAGCCACGACGTAGCCAGAATAGCTTAATTTACTGGAATAAAAACTATAAAATCCGAAGACTAGCTGCATACAAATTTTATGACAATTATTTGAGCCTTTAAGCCGCCACGGGGTAAGAAACAAAGCCACTTTCGCATAACATTAATAAGGATTCTTTGCAAATACCTAGGAGCAATTTCGATTACTCTCAAGCCGACATTTAAAGTAATTAAAGCTGATTGCTCTCTAGAAATGAGTACAAGAAACCTCTAAATAACATACAAAAACTAATGGAATTTTCGTTTAGATTAAATAACATAAGTTGCGACAAGTAATGAGATTAATGAATGTACTACAGTGAATATTACAAAAATGAACATATTTAGTAAAATATATTTAGATTTTCAGTATCTAGTAGTAATTTATTAGCTCTTATTCTGTCCTCTGTACCACTAAGGAATAAAAAATATACAGCTCGTGTGATAATCAGTCACTGAAGCCTATGAACGCCTGCAATAGTAAAGACATCCTGTGCGCGTTACCGACCTAATTTATCGTAGCACAATACGGTACAGTAAATATTTCTTTGCCACTTTAAAATTTGAAACTATGAGTAGTTTAAGTATCATGCATTCAATCTACCATATCGCTAAAATCATAACCCGTTAATTAGCTTTAATGTAAATAGACATGACGCTAGTTTTAATAAAAAAATCAAGCACAATCTCGTTAAATAGATGTATGCATTACGAGTGAGATTTACGCGTGAATCTATTGATGAAATTAACATCGTAAACTAGTTTTATGCCGCTAGTTACGTAATGTAAACCTGGCTTAACTGTCACGATATAATAGGAAAATATAAACTATGTAGTTATATGAAGACACTTTTAATGTCGTAACTGTGTTACAATAAATAATCACCAAGAAATGTATAGCATATAGGTAAAAACTAATATCTTATATTAATATTACTGAGGTGGCAAAAAAGCATACGGCTCACCTAATGGTAAGCAGTTACCGTAGCCTATGAATGCCTGCAATACCAAGGCCATTACGCGTGCGTTGTCGACCCTGAAGAAACCCCTTTATCCTTTTTTAAAGAATCCCATGCTGTAATCTCTTGGAATAACCTCAACATTCCATAACCTGAATGTTCGTGGTAGGATATTTCTAAACAAAACACTAAGTTGCACTAAGAAGTGTCCACAATATTCTTTTAAACTTGAATGGTGTTTACCATTCAACTGACAGCCCTCGGGATGTAGACTAATAATGAACAGTACCATGGACATCTTATTACTGAGATACACATATTATTTTATAATTTATGGTTTACAAGAGACTGGAGTTAACACGATCATCTAGATTAACTATAATAATTTACCTGAGTTATCTCGATATTTCCCGTCACGGTGGTCACGAGCAGCGCATGACGTTGCTACGTCAGAATCGTCATAGCCTCCACTTTCGAGGCTATTTCAAGGTATTCTCTTCTATTCACTCATACATAACACGATTTGTCTCTTTATTGAGGGATTCTGCGCCCAATAATGCCCGTGTCTTTGTGCATTTACTGACTACACAATACAATAGCGAGGTAATATTTTTTGGATTACTGGAGAGTGTGATTTTAGTATATTTAAATCATTGCGTTAATTCTTATCTCTTACATACCATATTCCTCATTAATTAATTATTAGAAATGACTGGATGATGTAATTAATACACTTTATTTTCAGTATATATTGTGAATCTTGGGTTTTTTGTATGTCGATGAACTAGGTAACATTAGTTGACAAGTTTTCAATCTCTTTATCATGTCAAACTTATTAATGTTTAATTTACTCCAAGGCAAACACCATCTACAGTGTTATAAAACAGAAAATATCTTATATTGATTTCATGCATATTTTTAATCGTTAATTGTATTGTATTGTAAAATCTTTATTGTACATAATTATTATTATTATTGATTATCGGTTAACATAAAACATACCACAATCTTGAGGAAACTGTTATATTTACCTGAAGGTTTATATCACGTAGTTAATTGAGAGATTATCCAAGTAATTCTGAATCCAATTGCCTCCTAATCGCGAGTGAGCCAACGGCTTCAAGGGTTTAACTAACTATATTACTTCCTACTAATATTTATACATGTAAAAGTTCGTGAAGATTTTCGAATGTTTAGTATTCAAATAAACGGCTGAGCGTATTTGAATGAAATTAGGTATATAAATGGGACATATCTTAGATTAATGCAGAGGCTATTCTGTGTTGCAAATAACGCGGATAAAACTGCGGAATATGGCTAGTATACAAATAAAGAGTACAAGATTCAGTTAACCAATTCGTCCATATGGACGAGATGTATCGATTGAGGATAAGCCTATGTCCATTCCAAATATTACGTAGATATATGACAAATTCAATGATTATAGGGAAGACGATACAAACAAACTGACTACATTAATCACTAGCAGCCCATCCTGGTTTTGCGCGGGTGCAGTATCTATGTAACTTTTAAACCGTCCAACAAATTTTAGTAAGGCTGGTAATTTGTCATGTATGAAAGTATTGTACTAACATTCTATAAGATTTTAAAACAAAAGGCATGTAAAAAAATAATTTA
Organism: Galleria mellonella; assembly: GCF_026898425.1. Taxonomy (NCBI): domain Eukaryota; kingdom Metazoa; phylum Arthropoda; class Insecta; order Lepidoptera; family Pyralidae; genus Galleria; species Galleria mellonella. Next base: position 6,586,065 of record NW_026441995.1, on the reverse strand, counting down.
TTTACTTTTAACATAAAAACTATCTTTTGGCTGAGATATTAAGCTTATATATTGTCACGGACTTTTTTGTAAAGCTAAATGTAATGAATATAACATTATAAAACCTCTTTATAATATTAGTATACTTTATGAGAACTTTATGGCGTGAATTTACTGGGTACAGAGGAATAACACCTGAGTCCTCAGGAATGGCAACGCATAGGGGGTATCATGAGCGAAACAGTATACTCTGTTATGTCCATGGTACTGCTCATGTCTATAGGCGACGGTTACCACTATCCATCAGGTGGGCCGTCAGCTTGTTTGCCATTCTAAGTTATATAAAAAAAAAACTTACATATTTCAACTATACAACTAATATTAAACCTATAACAAACGAGCCAACATTAAAATAATATTACAGAACTTTTTAAAATTGTATTTACTGTTGCCACTTCATTGCAATTTTTCAAACAGTTTGGCAAGTACCACTGTTATGGAGTAATTTTCCATTTGGATAATGGGGGTCGAAAAATTTTCCTCGTTTTCATCTAATTTATGTTAGGGGGAGAAAGAATCTGTGTAATACAGAATTCTTGTTTTAATGAAAAAAGAAAGAATCGCACAGTACGGTAATAGTACGATTGTGTGAGCGTTTATAGTAGTATTAAGGGGAGCTTTTAATGTGAACTAATACCGTAAGTCAAGAAGTAACGGCGGGCACTCACGAAGTGGGCGGGCCTGTTTAAATGACAGTACACTAAACTGTGCCAAGCCAAAACCACGAAGCCTTCCACTTTATATTATATTACAGCGAAATTATGATAGACAAACCTAATAATGGATGTAATGCCAGAAGGTGTATCGGCAGGACTCTGAAGGATTAGGCAGAGGACTACGCCGTAAAATGGCGTAAAAATTAAATATATATTATATTATGCAAGCGTGTCAATTTTCATTCTTCCCTTATTACTTTAATTTTAAAGTGGCTTTAATAAGAATATTCTGGTATAAAAAATAAAAAAAATAAAAAAGTATCAATTTAATATTACTGTCCACTGCCAAACATAATCCTACCCCTATTGGAGAACTTTGCCAAGAGTTACCACGCTTGGCAGGCAGATTGTCAACATCAGTAAGATTTTAGTGATAATTTGAGGAACACTACTGCCCATCTCGTGGCCATTAACCTCCCTTAGTCTCTTTTTCTAACACCCACGGGAAAGAAAAAGGTGTCCCAATCTACGCCGCGACCACTCGGTAAATTTATCAATATTTCTCCAAAATAAATATATACTATATATCTAGATATAGTCATTTCATTTTATCATGTCATTCACCTAAAATTTCTGCATGATAAGCATATAAATGCTGTAAAACTACATATACTAAAGGCTATATTGGAAATTCATTAACGAATATTAATGATGTCGACCTTATTACGATAAACGATCAGTATCGACATTATGATGCTGCGTGAGTGGTTTACTGACCTTAAATACAGGTTTAATACGATCTGATTTATAGGTGATAGTTTTTTTAATATTCGATTTCGATTTATTTGACAATATTCCATTTATTTATGTACCAGAGGGAGACTTTGTACAAAAGTCAATTGCTTGGGTACCTCTGTCTCATTCGTGTTTCTACCGTGAAGCAGTTGTGTTTGCATGACTGTGTTTCGGTTTGAAGGGTGGGATATGGCGTGAATTTACAAGGTACAAAGGAATTAACATCTGAGTCCTCAGGAATGGCAACACATGGGGGGTATCATGGGCGAAACAGTTTACTCTGTTATGTCCATGGTACTGCTCATGTCTATAGGCAACGGTTACCACTTTCCATCAGGTGGGTCGTCAGCTTGTTTGCCATTCTAAGTTCTATAAAATATATATATATGGAAAGGAGCATAACGTCAGCGGGCAGAGAGGTGTATAATACTGTGACAATTTACAAATTTGCTGTATATATACATAAACATAATATATACACATACATATAAATAAAATATGTTCATAAGGATAGAAGATAGTATTTAATTCTACTTCTAAATGTATTTAAGGATTGATTCGACGACGATTAACGAGTAAGCAGGGATGGGAGTAATTAATGATTTTATAATATTCGAATCGACTATATAGTACTAGATTTTATCTTTAACTTCTTTTGCGTAACCCAAATATATTGACTGACGAAACAAAAAAAACTACCTTTTATATACATATATTTTTCTTTCAGTAATTCTGTCAAGGTCAACTGTTTTTCATATCTTTCTGATGCCGAAGTGAACTTAACCGAATCTTTTTAACTCAATTTTTTCACTTTTCAGTATTAGTAAGTTCGAATATTAGAAAAAAACAACAGTATTAATTAAATAGGTGCAGCCGGTTTGAAGTTATATGCTCATATATACGTTCGGCAGTTAATATTTATTTACATAGATCTTCCTTAAAAGGATGCTAATATGGTTTGAACTTCACTCTGCGTTTTTCTACAAAACAAAAACTAATAGAAAACAAACTATTGCTATGAACTACTTTTATAAAAGTTCGTTGTTCTATTTCTCTTGTAATTATTTAAAAGCTTCTAATTATATAAATTCAATTTTAAATTACTTTATTATTTTCCTTCCATTGTTTTTTATGATATTTTTCATTCTCTTTGTAGAATAGCATTAGCTAATTAATTTTAACTCTATTAAAATAGTACTACCAAGGTGCTTTATAGTAAATTATTTAAAATAAATAAAATTATATATACTACGTTTCGACTTTATAAATACTCGTATAATGTGCTTATTATAATTATATAGACTAGTCTCTAAAATTATAATGTCCTAAAAATAAGTGAGTCGGTGAAAATAAATTTAATTAAGTGCAGCTATAATCACATCTTAATGGAAAAATAAAATTAGAAGTCACTTGTTTTATACATATATATACATTAATATTATTTCAAAAATATAACGTATAGGTTACAATTTTGATATACTAATTATATCTGTATACATATATCTATACCCGTACATAGATACGAGCAGTAAATGTTAAAGATAATTACATATTTGGTATACATAACGATTCAACTAATGTTTATAAAATTTTGCAAACACGTAATACTTGATTTGGTAAAATACATGGGCTAATTTTCTTCCGAATCACATCAATTAAGACATGACTACTGCTAGTACTTAAATAATGTAAACAAGCAAAATAACGGCATAAATCATAATAAAATATGTTCATAAGGATCAAGACAAAAGTGTACACTGTCTATTACAAACATAATTATTGAAATCGGTTGTGATTTGTTGAAAAAAGCGGTCTTCTTCTAAACTCAAACATATATATATACAACATCTGACAATGCAAAAATCGAATATTAAATGTAATCGACTGACTTCAACTTTATGGAGTGTCACCTCTGTCATTCATAATCAACGCAACATGAAAGAATAGGTAAAATCGAGAGGTCACACAGACTGGCAGAGATAACACGCATAGTTAATTCTAGATATATCTAATATTTAATAATAGAATCAGCTGGGCATCCTTCAACCATTCTGATTAATTTCTTTTCTTTATGTCCGATTATACTTTTAAAGTACAGTCAACATCAAAAGTCAATAAACAGTTATATATTTCAAAATCCACAAACACTATCGCGTAACGCAAAATATCGCCCGAACAGGTTGAATATACATGTGTATAATGTCACATGTATGTTACAGAGAATAACAATTTTAAAAATCTTAAAGTGTTCATTGACTTTTAATGCTAACCTTCATGTCAATGACGTAAAACAGTTCAATATTTTGGTATCAATTAATGTTATAAAATGGTACTTTGATCTAAGAATAGATCTATAAATAAATAGAATTAAAATTTTATGAGATAATTATAATCTAAAAATAGATATCTACCCAAATCAAAGCCCACTGAATGCTCACAAAGACATAAATTTTAAAGACGTTTTCTAGAAAATCTGTAATTAAACAGTATTTTGATCATTAGTTAAGTTTTATTTTTGTAAAAAGGAATACAATTTTTTTACCAGAGGGAGACTTCGTACAAAAGTCGTTTGTTTGGGCACCTCTATCTCAATCGTGTTTCCACCGTGAAGCAGTTATGTTTGCATGACTGAAGGATGGAATATGGTAATGAATTTGCAGAGTACAGAGGAATAACACCTGAGTCCTTAAGAATGGCAACGCACGGTGGGTATCATGGGGGAAACAATATACTCTGTCGACGATTATCACTTTCCATCAGGTGGGCCGTCAGCTTGTTTGACATTCTAAGTTGCATAAAAAAAGTTACTTAGTAATTATGAATAGGAATTATATTAACAATATAATTACTCACAATACCCACAATACCTCCGTGGTAGTCAAAATTATCCTTTTTTCATAAAAGCAGCGTGATTATTTAATACTATCAAAAGGACCATGCTTTTAAACATTCGTACACTATACGAAACGTCACAGAATAAGTACTCTCAAGCTGTGTTTCAAGACTATACATATTTCGCTTCTGTCGCTTATTTTTATTAGATCTAGCTCATTTTCGCAAAAAAAAATCCTTTATCTTTATCCTTTTTATAATATTAATGTACCTAAATTATTTAACTTAAATTGTGAAGTAATAATAATAATAAAATTTAAAACAATATATTACAATATATTACTCTGTAATATTACTCTATAATGTACCCATATGTCTCAAATAATAGATATTTTAATAAATAAGGCTAAAGTTATCCATTTCGGAAAACATGTTATTTTCATGAACGCGCCCTCTAAGAAAAAACATGTTATTAAAGTAACCCCAAGGCAATATAATATAAGCCACCATTTTCTATATCACGGTAAATGGTTATTTCGCGGCTTTAATTTACGCTAGATCAATATTACTTAAGCTAAGGTGGTATTTTCATTATTTACTTTAACATGTTAGGTTGAATCTGAGTAATTTTAATGGTTTAACATTTTTTTTACCAATTTCAAAAAGAAGAAAGCTTTGAATTCGATTGTATATTTTTATGTTTGTTGCCTTAGAACTCTTGTTATTTATATTCATAAACCAATTTTGAAAATCCTTTTTCGCGTTATTAAAGTTCTACTTTCAGATTGATTCCATAGAAATTTTATTAAAATCTGTTTTAGTAGTTTGGTTTTTAAATCGAAATATTTAGTTTAGACACGATCGAAGTAAATGTTTTTAGTAAAACTCTACTTGTTATCAGTAGATATTTACTAGAAATAAATAAATAATAATAATAAATAATCTTTATTTCACTCTTTGTTACAATATAGTTTGAAGTCTCTTACTCCCGCGGCAGGTATGAAAAAACCTGTGTTTCAGAAGTTAGAGACTACAAGAGACTACAAAAGTTGTCTGTTTAAGTACCTCAGCAGTATCGCCAAAACTGAGTTATCTTACACATGACAAGTGAAATTCGAGCGTAACACTCAAAATATAATATCGGAGGTATCATGAACATCACAGTGTACTTCTATGGTGTCAATGGCGCTATTCATGTTTGTAGGTGACATCTATTACCTCTCCACCAGGCCATCAGCTTATTTGTCAATCCAAGTTCAATAATAAAGATACACAATTGTATACTACTTAATACAAATTATTGTCATAATTTAAAACTGACAAAAGAAAGTCTGACTGAATTATGCCGGGATTATTTTTGCTTAATATTCGAGAACATAATTTCACAAGAAAGTTGAGAGTTGGCGAGGATATTTTAAATTAATTAAGAGTAAAAAGCTTGTACGCCCAACAATTTAAGATTGCTTCGATTTCGGGCACTCTGCCAAGAGTGGGCATTTAAATAATTATTAATTAATTTAATTGTAGACTGCACAGCGCTGTGAATAATATTTTGTTTAAAAGCAATATGCATCACAAAGTTTGCTTAAATTGAGAAAAGAAAGCATTTGCTAAAAAATAAAATAAACGCTACTAATACATTTAGCTTCAAGATATTATCAGAAAGTTTTATATTGAAATGTGGTGTTCAATGCTAAATCACTTTTCAAAAGAAAAAAGCCAAAGCAACTTTGGTTTTTATTGCTCTTATTAAGACCCTCGATATATGTTTTTAAATATCTCTTATGTACACACTCTGTCTAGTTACAATTATATTATATTCGTAAAATGCTAATGCCTGTATTGTGCATTTAATATTACTTTATAAAATCTGTCACTAGGATATGTTCTCATAGGATAAATACGAGTACTTATTGAAAATGTAAAATATTTTGTAATTTTGGGAATTATTCTTCTAGTTGTAGTCTTGTTAAGTTTCTTAGAATATTATTATTTTAAATGCCCTTTGTTTTCAATGACACTTAATTTTCTAATTGTATACATATTGCGTCACATAAGAAATAGAGAATTTAAACTTCCAAGATTTTGTGATTTTTAATAAACTGTACCTAATATAAAGATTCTTAATATAAATTATGTGAATTATGATACAGTTTTCTACAATATCAATACCGTAAAAAATTATTACTAGACATAAGTATCTCCCTATTAAAAAAAGAATCAGTTCATACATACATACTAAGTTATGGTATATCCTGTCCATGTATCAATTTATTATTTTATCTCATTTACTATATTAATAGGATTTTCCTTCTTACTATTCTTAGTTACAATTATATCAGTCGTTAACAGCTCACTCCTGAACATAATCCTTCTCCTATTGGGGTGTTTTGTTAGTAGCTGCCACGCTTGGCAGGTAGGTTGGCAACCGCAGTTAGGTTTTAATAATATTTAAGACAGCTGCTACTGCCCATCCCTCGACCATTATCAAATATGTCATCTCCTTCTTATGTACAGGTGTGTTATGTATAATTCGGTAACCCCCTTATGCGAGGTGAAACCGAAATTATTAAGGTAACTTGAAACGGAGAGTCAACTCATACTATAATATAATAGTACTCATTTGTAAATTCATTATTATATAAAAAAGGTAAGTACAAAGAAAAATTAATTAATTTATCACCTAAGAAAGCTATTTCTCAAGGACAGTGCCGTAGAATGAAGAAGAGGCACCGAGCTAATTGCAATTAATTAACTGTAGAAAGCCTTTGTGTCTTTGAGTGTACGAGTACTTGTTTGTACCTACCTACAAACTTTATTATATACTTAGGTATATATTCTCCAAAATTATATGTACTAAAATGTAAATTATAATGTTGAAAAATCAAAATGGACATAAAATATGTGTATTTTAATTTTAATGTTCTATTACACAAAAAATAAAAAAATGCTCATTTATTTTTAAATACAATATGTACTTGTAATGTTAAGACATTCTCGAAAAACAATACTCTAGATAATCGGACATTCATTATGTGATTTTTTTTAATTAAGATTTAGGTCAGATAAATAACTACTATTTTATTGTATAATACTTTCCATTGTAAATAAATTCTATAAATTACACTCTGATCTAAAAAAATATAAATGCAAAATATATACAATTTCGTATTTATATAGCTTGTGAAACAATATCATTCTAATATAATAATAGCATTAATATCAACAGTTGAACATCAATACCTCCTAAATTACGTTTAAAAAATAATTGTAGATTGTTTGCTAACTTACTTATTTTCTTTCCTGTTTTATATCAAGAAATATTTTCACGTCAATATATAAGTACTACCGTGTGGTCCCAGCAAAGAATGAGCCACCTCTTCCTTTCCTGCGTGTGTCATAAGAAGCAATTAAGGGAACTTAATCAGTAAGGGATAAGCAGCAGCGTCCTTCTTTAATCATCATCAAAGCCTGCTGTTACCAACCTGCCTAAGCGCACTACTGACAATACCCTTCTTATGAGGAAGTCTATGTTTAGCTGTCAACAGTTAACATCTGATATGATGATTATATAATGATGATGATGATGATATAAGTACTGATATTAAAAACAACTACTTCTCTTTTTGATTTCATCGTATTTGAAATAAATTCAGAATTAACAGATTTTCTGTGTTTCCTATAAAATGTTGTCCATTTTAATTAAACATTCGCAGTTAACCATCGATAAATGAACACATAACATACCTATATAAAATAAATATATTCACGCCAGCATAATTTCCTTACAGAGAAAACAGAACAACCCAAAGCCTTTGACCTTGCAAATGTATCTTGTTTCGTTCATTTTCATAATTTGTATCATGCATGCGTTCATCTCTTCCACTTTGTACTTTGACTCGTAGACATTAATTACTCGTACACTGAGTTGATTTAAACTGATGAATATAATATCAAGACAGAATTGTATCTCCCTTTAGTACTATTTTCCTGTGTTCTTTCTTCATCTTCTTCCTTCATTCTCTCCTGTTCTTTGTGTGCTATTGCTATTAAGTATGTGTATGTATATTATTTATTTATATATATATAATAGAGCGCCACCTACACGCTTTGTCTTTTTTCTCAATGGCCTCTATCTAAAGATTGTCTTAAAGAGATTGCTCAGCGATAAGGCCGCCTTTTATATCACTTCTCATTAAAATTTACTATATTTATTATTTTTGTGAATGGTGCAATAATGTATAAACACATAAATAAATAAATAAAAATATATACATGTTCCTACATTCCAGAATCTTTAATTATTTAGGTTAGAAAAAATTCTAACTTGTAATCCTCGATTACTTAAGTTTCCATGCAAGTAATACTGAGGGACTATACTACAAACTTAGATTTTCTCAAGTACGTACTCAAAATCTTTCTCAAGCTCTGAAGTTATAAGGGATTGTTGCGTATTTTTAATTAGTTCTTCGTATCATAATATCTCTTATATGATATATATATATATAATCTTTATATACTACTCACAAGAAATATTGTACAATGTATAACTATTTAAGTTGAAACTTAAAATAATTATCCTTGTGAGATTCTGGAGTCCGAACTAGGTCGAAACCTGTACAACAGATCTCCAGGCTCTCTTCGGAATTTTACAATACATTACTGAACACCTACATTATTATATCAATGAAGTATCATTATTAAATTAATGAAGCATAATAGCATAAAAAGAACACGCTTTATATTAGTATATAACTAATTCCTAAATTCTTAATTAAATAAGCAATGGAAAAAGGAATGTGTAAAATCTAAAATGACAAGTTACGTTATATGTGATAGTCGTGAGTATTTATGTGTTAATTTCAAAACTTAAAGCTCACCCGATTGATCAAATAAATAAATAAAACAAATTATCAACAAAACGCATTACGTTCTAAACGTCAATATAATTTATGTTGTATTATAGAATTATATGTATCTCATATAATCAATTAATGTATCCAAAACCTTCTTTATTACAACGTCATGTAGATGTTGAAGAAGCGTTTGAGAATACGCCTGTTCGTGTATCCGAAAACTCGCGACCCGAACGCGAAGCCGCAGAAACACGTTTGATTACGGTCATATTTCATGTGGCCATTTTTGTCGCGGCAAACTTGTGACAGCGTTTCCATTTCAGTAAATTGTGACGCTTCACTTTTTACTGGCACATCTGGCCTGTGTAAAACACGAAATTCATTTCTGCAGCTCGTTTTGTATGTATGTATAGCCATTAATGGCGGACTTTGCCTTGAAATCTGTGTTATTAATAATTCAGGCATCGCTGTTCTATCTGTTTTTTGAATAATATTCATGGGTTTTTTTACAATTTCAAATAGCAAACTAACGAACGATTTACATGATAATATATAATATATTACAGTACTTCATATGCCTATTTAATATAAAATTAAAAGTTAAAATGATCAATATTATATTTATTTGTCAGCTAAAATAACATTTGGCTGAGTGAATTCTAATGCTTATTTTATTTTTTCAACTAAAACAATACGCGCCACTTTTTAGTGTTGCAAGTAATTGGATTAAAAGTTTTTCAATTAAGGTTCATTTTTTAAATTTAAAGTAGGAACTATTATTTTTACATAATATAAATTTACGTATATATTTATCTGAAAAATTAATATTTTATCTCTATTATGACTTACAACGATTTAAATACGAAAACAAATTTTAAGCCTGTACTCGTATAAAACAAAGTAACAAAAAAAAAGATAAGCATCATTGAATTATTATAAACTCTTATTTAAAATATCGTAAGAATTTTGTATCGTTTTAATTTTTCGACTTAACCTTACAATGTATATTTCTTCCACATACCTCAGAAGATTAAATAATAACAATACATTATAGTATCCTTGTTTACGCACATATGGATAAAACAGTAGACATGTCTTGGTGAATCATTTATATAGAGACATTTTATCTATATAAACTAACTATAATATTTTGCTGTATCTTATATATATATCATTTCTGTAACATTTGACACTATTCCATTGTTTATGCATAAGTAAGTACGAACAACATTATAAATGGATCTTGATCAAAAATAGAAACAAAACATACTTATTTATATAGATCCGTGACATTTACGCCACACATTTTTGATGGTGTAGGAAGTAATTTCAACTAAAATAGATTATAAGAAATGGTTTGACAAGAAACGCGAAAGTTACTTTTTAAAAAGCAAATTATATCAGCCATTGGTATATTTGAATATAATCCTCAATGTTCGAAGTCAGAGGGAGACTTTATACAAAAGTCGTTTGCTTGGGCCCCTCTGTCCCATTCGTGTTTCTACCGTGAAGCAGTTGTGTTTGCATGGCTGTGTTTCTGTTTGAAGGGTGGGATATAGTAGTGAATTTACAGGGTACAGAGGAATAACACCCGAGTTCTCAGGAATAGCAACGCCATGCGGGTATCATGGGCAAAATACTATACTCTGTTACATCCATGGTACTGCTCATGTCTATAGGCGACGGTTACCACTTTTCATCAGGTGGGCCGTCAGCCTATTTGTCATTTTAAATTACATACAAAAAGTCAGAGTTCTATACTCAAAGATATAAATAATATCAATAATATGTATAAATATTTATACGAGTACGCATTAGAATTCTAACAGTAGTCTGACAAAGAAAAGTCGCTGCAACTTCCGCACCAGATTTTATCGTGCGATCATCAACACAGTTCTTACAATATTTCCGACGAAACAAGATTTACAGAAAAAGTTTGGAAGTTACGCGAGGGGCCGATTTTTCGTCATGTTCCCTAGATGATGCCGATTAGAGAGGAGACGTGAGGAAATGAACGATATCTCAACGTAACGAATCGGAAATCGTGGCCTGTTGGGTCGGAGAGTAGTGTATTAATATATTATTTCTCGTATTGTAGCGAAAGATTATTAACACACAATTTATTTTGTATCACTGTTATTATTGTTTGTTTTATATTTTTATATTTCTAAAGATGAACAGTTAATAATATTATTAGGTACACAGCAATTTTACCAATCTGACCCGAGTTAACTCCTAACTTAAACCGAGAAATGGCAGTACAATCCATGTAATGAGAACCAATGTAATGAGAACCAATATAATGAAATAAATGATGAAAAAGATGTAAATATTTAAAAAAAAAAGTGAAACTATTTTTTATGCATTTTATGTCGGTACCGAAAGTCGTAAACCATCGCTGATATACATAGCAATAGTACTCTATCCATGAGAATATTATCTTGTTTTTAAGTGACTTCCAATAAGAAGTGACTCTGATTTCATTTGCCATATTTGTATCTATGTTATCCGTTCATCTCGCAAACTGAGTTAATTTCGATCATTTTTTTGCAGTCGATGAAATTTACTCCCGTGCTGGTTTTATGAAAATGGAATAGGCGCTATTCTTCTTTGTAGAGCAAAAAACTGCTTATTGCGATGTAAAATCTATTTTAAACTACGCGATTCCGTTTTATTGAGTTCAAATATTTTCAATTCAATATAGGTATCTACGAAACATCTCGTTTTCTTTTTTCGATTTTCTTTTTTAAATAAAAACGAGATTACTAGGTCAATATTAATTTTATTAAATTAGCTGCTTTCGCGGAACATAATCAACTTTTTAATATTATACGTTAGGCATGAAACGTACCAAAAATAGCAACACTCGTTACGAACTTGTTAACCGACCAAATTAAATTTTAAAACCCCGTATTAATACTTAACGTGGCGTATACGTAACGTGTCCTCGCGGCCCCTTTTCGACGCAATCCTCTCTTGTTATACTGTCGCGAGCAGAACTAGGTCACCGCAATTATACCTCAGACACGGCTCGACATGGTTTAATTTATCTAACAAATTAATTCACTTACATAGTATTAATATAATTAATATTCGCCAGTACTAAGAAAGTTAATTTAATATCCGAGTTGTAAATTTTAACTTTCGCCAATTTATTAGCTATTAAACTGAAGCCTGCTAAATACGTAATTATATTGCAAAAACTTCAAACAAATTTACAAGACTTAAAAATGAGTAAACATACCTATTATAGATTGCAAAATAGAATAGAAATATAACATAATTGATATTATAACACAAAAATACTCAAATAGCTATAACAATGTCTATATTAATACAAATAAATATTAGTAAAAAATAAATCCCTTTAAATTAAATATTCAGAAAAAAAATTCCAAATTGTTAATTACTAATCGAGTTATGAATTAGCAAACATAAAAAATACAACCGAATTGACCTTCTAAAAATTTGCTTAAAAATATGCCTTCAATTGCAATAAAATACATCTACATTTTATTAAACATATTGTAATTTAGAATGCGGAATTATGTGGAATTTAGTAGGTTTTACAAGAAGCAAGTAGCTTTTTACTCCGCAAAAAAAAAACAGTAGCTTTATCATCACAAAATTAATATAGCACAACAAGATTCATTGATGCTTTCAAGCGACAAGTGAAAGTGAAAATAACCTTCTCTGTGTAACTGTGTGTGTGTGTGTGTGTGTGTGTGTGTAACTAGATCTTTATTTGACAAATTGGCATTATTTATGTATTTATATGTTAATTTGTTTTTCTAGTACCTATAATTATATATTTGTTCTAGTATTAGGTACATATTAAATAGTACTTATAATTATTTTCTTTCATGTTTTTTCGCTGTTATTACAAACTTGCTTAATTATAAATATCATGCCTACTTGTACAGCAATTAGTCCATTACCCTAAGGTAGTCTTGAACAGATTGCTTTAAGTATTAGGACCTCCTTACTGTACTTATGCAACTGTATCGTTACATTTATTAATTGTCTTGCTTATTTTTCTTATAATGTAAAATGCAAATAAAGTATATTTATTTAAGATAGTATATCTTATCGATTGCAAAGTGAATTATGAAGTTCGGTTCAGAATTGGGGGCGTACTGGCGTAACAAAGCCACAAAAAAAATCAAACGAAATGAATACATCCTTTTTTTAGTAGTCGCTCAAAATTTCACTACGAAATACCTTTGTGTTTCTAAAAGGAACAAAATATTGTATCATAAAACAAAAACATTCATATAGCTAACACAAGTAAATATATAATACGACGATGCAAATTATGTAAGTAAGAGGGAAATCATAAAAACAAATTACCAATCTTTATTAAACGTGACCCAGGAGACGCGAGTTACCGTCGTGCAATACTCTTACAATTCTCGATGTATATTTTTCTCCTTTACAGTCCTTTCTTTCTTGTTTTATTCGCACATTGTTTGTTTAAGTGCTATATAAAACTTCCGTGTCGTAAAATATATGGGACATTAACATGTTGCAATTGTAAATTTACCGAGAAACTTTCGTATGCGCGTTCTTGTAGCTTTAAAATTAGCAGTAGATACGATTCAGTGTATAGGTAGAACTGAATTTCGTCATATTGTAATTTTTGCAATAATGGTTTACCAGAATAGTAATATCAATTTAATACCTACAGAAGAAAGCTTCTTGAATGACAACTCTGTACGGGCAATCACAGTGAAGAGTGATAGAGCGACGAATTCAAATATATTGCAAATAGTTAGTGGATGCGGGTGGGTCAGGACTGTTCCTTATGGTAGTCTATAGGTGCTACCTATGTTATTATATAGCAGATAACGGCTGAAATGATGATATGATGATATTTCTTAAAGCACTAGTAAAAGAAGTTACTGAATTTTAGCAAATATTGTATTTACCAATAAACTATATCGATAGAGATGTTGAATTTCCAATACATTTGAAGAGACAGAAAAGTATTATAGTTTTCTGTCTCTTTCCTTCCAAAACTACACTGTTATATTGATTATGATATGGAGTATAATTTTCATTCATTATTAAATAAGATTACACTATGTTTTAACCTTTTCACGGCATATGGTGTTATTACACTTTAAATTTAAAGAAAAGGTGAAATTCATCTGATTAAGAGAATTTCCTGGTTATAAGATTAAATTTAAGGTGAAGAAAGTAGGTCAAACGAAATTGAAGTTTGCATTGTAGGAATTAAACGTTTACAAAGATAAATTTGCATTAATTTTCTCTCGATTTAGTCCATTTGTCAAGATGAATGTCATTTTTTCTCGATTATCTCTAAGCTACGATATCTCATTGAAAATCAAAGCCAGATAAAAACATTAAAAACATATTCATCAAAAATCTTTTACCAACAAGGCCTCAAGGAAAGCCGTGTTATCTGATATAACGACCAAAGCAATTAAAACAGTCTCAAAAGTTTCTCTTTAAATCCAGTTTGGTCGCTGAATGGATGACTCAAAAGATGAACCTCTTTGATTTACTGAAATATAACACCCACAACTTCTAATTAACTTTTGATCTGATATTTAACAAATATTTTCGTTTACAAGTAAATAAAATAACATGAAATGAAGATTTTATAAATAGACAAATCGAAAAGTATTTTTTTCTCGAAAACTACTTATAAACAACTACATTTATTTTACGAATGTATAAATTGTATTGATTGTATAAATTAATTGAATGTATTTTTACTCATTATTTCAACAATTTCTGAGTAATATTCATTATTTTCGTCAAAACAAAATTAATTAAAAGAGGAATTCGTCTCATTTTGAATTAGATAAGGAGTACGGCGAGGCCGATTTTCAGACGTAACTCTATGAAATCTGTTCAAGTTGACGTAACTCCGCACAAGACAACGATATTAATTGTGAAAAAAATTATATCGACTAATCAAAAGTAATATTGTAAAATTAATTTTGAATTAAAAAATAAAAAATATTTATTTTTTTATTTCAAATGAATGCACTCAAAAATACTTAGCAGATTTTAAAAATTCTATCACCTGAATAAATCTACATTATCGGCAAGTAACATGGGTACCCCACACTGTCTACCTGCACAGGGACGATCGTTAGTAAATTTTCGATTATATAAACTATTTACTCACAATAATTTTCAGTATTTTTCATTGCATTTTTGCATTTTTACATTTGTGTTTATCCAAAGGTTAACAGAGAAAGATTGCTAAATAGCGTTAAGTCCGCCTTTTGTAATAAATATTTTTTTTTTTTGTATATGATCAATAAAGAATAAATAAATAAATAGACAAACAGTGCACTGTAACAATCTTTGCCCGTTAAATAAACACCGAAATCGTGATCGACTATTTACTTCAAAGGTTGATTGATAAAGAATATTATTAGCGCTATGTCCGCCTTTTGCGCCATTTTCTTATTTTAAATTAAGTAAATTATTCAAATAAAAAAGCGTACCAAATAAAATTTACATATTTTCAATCTCATGTACCTAATATACATGAGTTTGAAAATATTTTAATTTAAAATGCAAAATTGTAAAACTACAAGTAGACTTTACTACATAAAAAAATTTACGAGTGCAGTGTTTACAAAATTAATCATAAATTAGTCATTAAAACTATTAGTTTCGAAAATAATTATCAGAATCGTTTCAGAATTTTCGATGTAATCGCACGCACAGAAATAAAGACGAATTGCTTCTTTCAAAAGTCGCTTGAAAAATTGTGCGTGTAAAGCAGTTTTTAAATTTGACCTCATTGCAGGTGTTCTACTTTGCCTAAATGGCGCGTGTAGTTTCAAAACAAACCCCACTTTTAAGTGACGAGGAACAAAGTCAACAACCGTCTACTTCAATCTAAATCACAAAGGCGAAGTTTGTCATTCCAAAAGTTGTGCGCGCGATCCGATGACCTAGAAACTCTTCCCCTCCCAAGTTTTTCAATAAGAGCTTTTGAACATTAGTTGATGGCGAAGTTCACGGCTCTTACAAAGTGACTATGTACGTGTAATTGTCACTTGTCAATTTTGTTAACAAAATGCAAACTTTAACTTTCAAGATGCTTGCTCAAGTAGTTCGAATTAACCATATTATCGATAATAATTATGATATATAATATTATAATATAAAATCCTTAAAAATTTCGGTGATGTTTTTTTTATTAATTACAAATGGAATGTTTAATTGATCGTTATTTTTTTGTAAACATTAAGTACAAAACTAAATTATTCATACCCAATCCGATTTTATTTTTATTATTCACTTCAAGAGAAAAGCAGTAAAAATTCTGACACTGTATTTTTAATGACACGGTTATATTGACTCTTTTTATAATATTTATTATTTTGTAACAACTTTAAAAGGGTCAGTTTCACAAATTGGCTCGAACTCAGTCGGCAAAGCAACATGCCCACCACTGCGCCATGCAAAACGGCAAACTAGTTCGTAAGAGAGTAAGACAGCGAAGATAGTAGTACACTGTGATTGCGACACACTTGACAGGAAATTGTCATTACTAGCTTCACTATATAGCATCACGTACTTTATAATATATAAATATTATTATATTATTATTTCAATAAATACCATGAACTATCTCTAAATAAACATACCTATTTAAATACTAATCCTGTTTGAAAATCAACTAAGTATATACAAAATCAATATACTGATATCAAAATACATGGATACAAAATCAAGATACACAGTATGATGATTATTAGTATCAGACTTTTTCATAATTTCTTACAATATTAGACATACATTGCCTGATTTTATCTTTACGATATTATAAGAAAGGAAAAAATATTAAATTTTCGATGCTACCTTTAAATGACTCCAAAATATACATACAAACCTACATAGTCATATACAACTATATAATACACTTCTGTATTAATATACCTAGTACGTAGTATCAAAACTTATTCATTATTAAACGTCTCCTAACGTGTATATATCGGAGCGTCTATAAACATCACATAATGATGCTACTGGCTCAATTAAGAGGATAGAAATACAAGTACTGTAACAAAATATTTCCTTTCCACAAACAAGCTAGAAGCTTCAGCTTTACGGAGTTCGCTAAGTTTCAGTCAACTTCGTAAGCTGGAGAGTTGGTTGACGTTACCAACTTCTTAATAGGCATATAGACATTAAATGTTACAGCCAATAAAGACATACACAGGTATATACCCAGAGGGCGTACCGGAGCGCTATACCTGTCACTCTGCTGTCTATCCGTCTGTCCATTCGAAAGATAATGTGGACCAAATAAATAAAAACTACACTGTAGTATTAAGTATATTACATTAGAGATATTTAGGATAAACTCGTATATAAGTTGTATCTTTATTTTATTTTTAATTTCTACCGAAAGTATGAGGGTATCATTGTTAAAAATATTGCATTATTTTTAATCTTAGATTATATATTTAACATATACGACTTATGTTATGCCGAAACCACATAAGAAACAAATACTTATAGAACTAAAAATTTAGTAGATTGCGAAAATAATTCATATATTATATTACTATTATTATATCAGCCATTAACTGTCTACTGCTAAACATAGATCTTTCCCATTACGGAAGTTTTGCCAGTAGTTACCACGCTTGGCAAACGGGTTGGCAACCGCAAATACGTTTTGGTATTGTTTTAAGAGGGATATTGTTGCCCATCTCTCGACCATTAGGTTCCCTTAATGTCAAAGATATTTTACATTAATTATTATGATTTCATACTTACTGATTTTTAATAAATTATATTTAACATAGAAAAACAATAATCAATAATAAAGAAACATTATTCTGGTAAATTATATTTGATCGTAGCATATCGTAGTTTTAATATAATAATATAGTTTACCTATATTTGTTATATATCTCTATATGAGATTGTGTCTACATATATACATCGTATGTACAGAAATATTTTTTTTATAACTTCCTTCTATTTTCCTTATACAGTTGGCAAGAAAACATAAACGGTCGTAAACAACGTGTGGTAGTCAGAATACTAATTCTAAGTGTTTTATATCTCCATCGCAATACTTAATGGTTATTTTCTATACACATGGAACGATAAATGGAAAACATAAAAGTAAACTCTTATGAACAGGGTTCAAAAGCCTCTCGACTCATGGAATAACCTGAAATTGTATTAATACCAACTGTAATCATAACTCCATTCGCATTACAAAATAACTTATAGCTGATATCCTTCTCCATCAATCATTTTTATCCTAAATACTATTTATATGTATGTTAAACTTTTATAATAATAGGTTAAGCCATTAAGACACAGAGGTTACAATATAAACAAACTCACTTTGACATTTATAATATTAGTATTGATTTTTGTTACGATTTGGACCGACAAACAAGCTGACTGCGTAACCGTGTCGCCTACGAGCATGAATAGCACATTCGACATCTCGGAATATACTCGTATTCTAACGCCCACGGTACGCTATATGTGTTGCAATTCCTTATAAATACAATTTGTGTATACTGTACAGGTAACAAAAAAGATAGTCATCATTTGCATTGTGAGTTATAGAAGTTACTAAATCGAATAAGTTAATTGTTGAAGTATCCCACGTCCCTTTGTTACAGAGTAATTAATGTCCTAATTAGAGTAATCAAGCCGTGGTTCACAATATGCGGCGTCGTAATTCGTAATTGGAGTGATGCTGTTAAGACGTAATTGATAATGAACTACTTCTCCCGTTCTCTCGCTTTCGAGATTGACGTGGATGTCCAACGCAACTTGATTGGCATGACCATTTATAGCTTCAATGCGAACCGCGTCGCACGGATATTTTTAATAAAATATAGATCAGCTTACTTGCTTATAGTGTAGCTTTCCACAGGTGGAAGAATTTTTGAGAACTGTCAATTTTTTTTTATTTATCTATACAAAAAAAAAATCAAATCTTTTTTTCTTTATAATATAAGTTTACTCAAATATTATAAATGTATAAATAAGTTTGTTTGTTTATTACCTCTTGGCACCTTGACTACTCAATTGTCATAAAATCATTATAAATATGCCTTTACAAATGCAGAAAAACATGAACGTTTTATTCTAATAAGTCAATTTATTCCCGTAACGCGAAGAGACGTGAAATTTCATAAAAAAAAATTGTTTTTAATAAAAAGGAATGTGTAACCAAATCTATTCGCAACGTCAATTGAAGTAAACGAATCATTTATTATTAAATTATTCCTTCCAATATACTCGTATACATCGATGGTATAATCAGGGCCATTTGTCGACTTTTCCCTTTATGGTAAATAACACTGACGTGGCAGGAAAAGCAGTATAAAATATTCCATACAATATTCATCATATCATATAAAAACATACGTGTAAAAATGTGTGTTATGCAGTTGTTTACTTATGAAAATATAATACAATTACGTTGTTTAATATGTGAATTAACGCTTAAATACCGTTGCATCCGGTTTGACCCAATTTCCCCTCCATCCCTAAATATCCCTCACGGTTAACGAGCAAAATCTGAGTGTTTCTACACATACATAATCTATATGCCTCTGTCCTACATTAACGCAGGTCAAAACAACATTGTCAACACAAAAAGCTTTGAATGTGCTTACTACTTGGAGGTTAATTACTAACTAGGTTGCACTAGCTCCAATGGGCTTAGAATAAATGTAAATTACAATTACACAGAAATTTATGTGAATATGCTCGGTTCTTAAATATTAATGTTACTGATTGCAAAAACTATTAAAACCTTATATGTTTTTGTTTTTCTATGTTTATTTTTTTGTTTCTCTAGTTTAATAGTAACATTTTATTTTTTTGTATAATTAAGATTTAAAATCACTAGTAGTTTTTTTATTATATATAACATATATATATATATATATATATATATATATATATAAACACATAATTTATAGTATTAGTTCTTATTAAGTCCTAAATTTTAATTAATATTGACAATAAATAAGTATTATAATTTGTAAACGACTAAAATACAACCCTCTTATGAACAATTAAATATTTAGTATCTACGAATTAAATTAGATTTAAAATATTTTAATTTAGAATACAGAATTCTATATTATAATTGTATCAACAAATTGTTGTATTGCTTAGCTTAAGCTTGCTGTAAAATAGTTACTTTAATATAATCCCAACATGAGAAATTCAAAACTAACATACTACTAACAAAGAATTATTAAAAACCTTTTACTCTATAAAAAAAAAATACTATCTGTGTACATATTACGTTAAAGCTAATTGTGCAGTGATAACTTTGTCTCTGGTTCAATTTAAAAGATATTTCCTTTATAGATACTTTATACTGCATCAGTATTTCTTTCCCATAAAATTAAAATATGTATGTTCGATCTACATACATACATAGCGATATTTAATTCTAATAACATATACGGTGAAGCAATAATACAATAATATATATAGCGAACTTATCCCAGAGGGATCTCTTATAGTCAACTTTTTGCAATACTCCCATTTTGTAATATCAGTAACATATTAGTATTAGTCTTTTTAATGCATACAAATGGAATAGTTTTATAGTTTACACTAGCAGAGTACCAATAAATAAGGGATGGCTTGTGATAATGAAAATAAGAAAGAAGTTCATCAAATATGAGCTATATTTGGCCTGTAGTATTAAAAAAAGACAGTAGGAACGTCAAACAGACCTAAGTTTAATATTATAGTATTAATTTAATAAAGATATTTTCTATAAAAAATAAATAAGAATAAAACCGCAAACGAAATAAAATTATAGTACCAATATTTTTTTTAAGACAAGTGGTCATGAATACCGGAGAAAAAGGAATATGCTCTTTTCTTGAAGATCACGGTGTCGTATCAGATCAGATACACCACTGCTAGAAACTAATTTCAAAGCTATATATATGATATAAACCGGATGGATAGCAAAGAATCATGAAACTCGATGCAGAAAAAGAGGGCACAGAGTAACATGCACATTATATTACCTTACCTTAAATTCGCATTTACACCGAGTTTATATATATATACATATATAGGGAAAATAATGAATTCACCCTTGCCTTTGTTTGCCTTTTCCAATAATTGTTTCGACTTCATCCGAAAGTATTCTTCAGGGGGCGTACGGCGCTTTACGTCACAGCCTCTCGCCTCGCACTATCAATTATCGGAAACGGCAAACACAGCGAGTTCGTTAATTTTCCGTTATATATGTATATAAATACCATATTAAACAATTAACATAACTAAAAATTAATTCACAATTTTATTAAAAAGACTCTGAAGACCTTTAGAAATCAGTAACAATATCTTATAACATCTAATATCCCAACTCTAACAACCACAAATATATCTAATAAAAACTAAGGTAAATGCAATTTCATATAATATAATGTATACGTGACCACACTGAATGAGAATTGGCGGGCAGTAAACCGAGTTGTTGTAAACAGACGTACATAGTAACATCTAGTTTGATGGAGGAGTCCGAGATTGAACTAAATAATGCACTAACATCATGCAAGCGGGTTCACTGTGCTGTAAATTCGTTATCCACGCTCGCTCGTGCTAAAAATTCTAATGCTTGAGAAATAAGTTAAATAATGTAAAGTGAACATGTATTTATAAGCTATTTTTAAAAACATGAGATTATTAATTCCCTTTTGCCCTTTTTTGTATTACGCGGTGTCTTCGTCATTTCTTTTAATATATTATCATAATTAATAGGGTTTACTCTTACTTTTATGTTTATCACATATTAATTTTATCACAAAGTTTGTATTTTCTCAGAACGTAATCATACACCTTGCAGATAATATAATCAAACAAAATTATAATGCATATTTTATTATTATAATAACTCATAAACTCAAAAAGGCATGGACCTCTTCTTATCTCGGTATAATAATATTTAATATATTATAATTACATTTAATCTAGACAAATAAAAAGAGATCTCTCTTTTAGAAAAGAATTTCAGTCTATTTTTACCTCAATGACCACATGACCATATATATAATTATAAGGTTTTATTTCGATTATAAGACAAAGTAATATCCTTCACTGATGTATTTATTGTTATATTTTAGTATCCCTACAATACCCTTTACAATACCCTACGGATGAGAAGGAGTAGTACGTCCTTACTTCATCACCACATCAATTCATTTCACCCACATATATGGATTAATTTGTGACAATGTGCAATCTAACAAATTGATTAAACGTAATGAAATAACAAACATCCAAATATTATAAATTAACAAAGTAAAACATGTTGTAAAGTAACGTAGTTCTAGAAAAACCCAATTTTTATTTCTTTGGATAGCAACACGCGTTCTTTGCGATATACTCCATTCTATAAATACATATATACCGTTTCTATATAAATTGTGACCGATCCTAA
This sequence comes from Galleria mellonella, assembly GCF_026898425.1. Classification (NCBI taxonomy): domain Eukaryota; kingdom Metazoa; phylum Arthropoda; class Insecta; order Lepidoptera; family Pyralidae; genus Galleria; species Galleria mellonella. The sequence goes on along the minus strand of NW_026441995.1, from coordinate 6,563,434 downwards.
ACTAACAACCACTTACTAGATTCCAACTATCACCTGCGACGACCCGACTTATATTATTATTCTTTTGAAAGTTAAAGAAAATATATTGTTGCGCATACTTAAATGTATTATAAAATATCTTTACCTAAAGACCAAAAAATAAATTATTAAATATTTTATACAATTTTTATTTCTTTCGACAGCAACACGCGTTCTTTGCAATATACTCCATTCTATAAATACATATATACCGTTTCTATATAAATTGTGACCGATCCTAAACTAACAACCATTTATTTAATTCCAACTATCACTTGAAATTAGACGACGTTATATTATTATTTATTTAGATAGTATAAAATTAATATATTTTTGCGCATACTTAAATGTATTATAAAATATCTTAATTCTAAAGACCAAAAAATAAATTATTAAATATTTCAAAATGTTTTAATTTTTTCGACAGAACCTATAAATTTAATATACTATTCTATAAATACATATATAGTTTCTATATAAATATGACTTTCCTAAACACAGTTTATTTAACCTCTGCTTTATGGAAATTAGACGACGTTATGTAATGTGTTCACTGGTATTTATTTAGATAGTATAAAATTAGATATTTTTTTAATATGAAATGTCAGTCGAATTATCAGTATAATTCGTTAATTCTATTTAAACTTCAAAGTATAATATTACTGAATAAAATTATGTTAAAATGTTGAATCGTTTTGAACCTATAAATTTAATAATAAAATATTTATAACAAATTAATAAATGAAGTAAGAACTTCGTTATTATAACAAAACTAGCTGACCCCGTAAACGTTGTTTTACCACTTATTGCGTAATTAAAAATGGATTAAAAGACAAGGGTTCCCAAACGTTTTCAAATGCGATGAAAGTTTTATTATTTGTGTGTATTTTTGAAATATTAAATATATATTAAAAATGGAAAAATTTTTAAAAAAATAAAAAAAAATTTTCTGGAGAAAGTAAAACAGGAACCTCTTGCTGCGCTTCTATTTATTGTTCTTGTATTTTAACGTGAATATTAACATTATAATAAATTAATAAATGAAGTAAGAACTTCATTATTATAACAATATATATATATATATATATATATATATATATATATATAACCAAAGTCCCAACAGTATAAATGAAATCTCTGACCATTTAGTTGGTTGACTCTCATTTCCGAGACCAGTCTGCAATATGAGACGCCGGGGGATCTTGAATCACGACAATTTCCATTTATATGACCGTCATAAGCCATGTTCCGTGGCTTTGTCTAGAATAACAGTAAGCGCTCACAGACATGTCCTTCTTGTTTCGTGGCTTTTATTACTATACGTATAGAGTTCAAAATTGAGAAAAATAATAACACAGAAAAGTTCTTCATGTAGTGCTACTTTTGCAATATTCGTAAAGTTTCTTTGTCACAAAATATTTGAGAGTTGCTAGATACGAGAATTGTATTATGTTTGTAACAACTACAGTACGTATCCAAGTACATATCTACCTTTCACTATTATTTTCGTCTCTTTACAATGTCAACTCACTGTTTACATACATATTTCCATACACAATATCTCCATCATACATCAACGGACTTTTGCTAATAACTTTACCTGTACTTCTTAGCATACTATTGTTTATGTACTAAATTTAAACTCAATGTTTATATACTATAACCGCATATACAGAGGGGTAAATACTGAGTACTAAGACAATGGCTTCGTGTCTAGTTTGGTCTCAACAATGTTTATTGTTTCAAATGTGATATATTTAAACTAAGATTGTTACCATAATGTAAAATGATGCAAAAAAATAAATATAAATATTATCAATGTTTAACAAATTAATATACAATCAAAACAAATGAATAAAGACATTAAATTATATATAGGAATTAGCCTCTTTTGCGTTTTCTACACATCTCTAACTTTCATTGAGATTAATGAATGTTAGTTTTCTACAGTGATCAAACGATATATCTTCACCAATTCAAAACTTATTTTAACAATTCTCTTTTTAATCGACGGGGTTTACTCCCATGTTATTGCCGTATTAATTTTGTCGATTAAATTGTCTTCAAATAAATAGAGATTTCACACATTCAGTTTAAAGCAATTGATTTGTTTCCAATTTGTATAAAACACAGATATAACAATTGAAATGGATTAAACTGTTTCTGGTTTAAATTAAACCTGAAATGGTTCAAACCGTTTCAAAAGTCGGTAAATCTTTGTATAATAATAAATTCGTTCACAGATATCAAATAATATGATCATAGTATGATTAAAAATAAATACATAGTCTTTACTGCACCCTCCAACAGATTGGTAAAATGTGGAAAAAAATATAAAAAATAAAAACCACTGGGCATATCACAAAGCTAGCCCAAAATTAAATATAGCATGTGCTATGGGTACTACTAATGTGGATATATTTTTTCATATATCTTCTATATCTCTAAGCGAACAATTTAAATAGATATACCTTACAATCAATGTAAATCATATTTATACCAATATCATAGGATATTGGTACATTGTCGATAAAGTTATTGTACTATGATATGAGTAATCCATTGTTTTGCCCATATAAGGCCCAGTTCTATCGCAAATATCCTGTCATGTTTCATACATCATACACTCAATATTAGACGACGTAAATTCGTTATTCCAATCTATGTTCTGGCCTGAAGGCCCGATATTATAATTTCATTGCGTTCAATCTTCTAATATTAATTACGAAAGTTTATGAAGAGATTATAATATTTGTTACTCAATCACGCTCCAGCTGTTCAGCCCTTTGAACATAATTTGAATTAAATAGATTTTGTTACCGAGTGACCATAATCTTATAGGCTTACATAGGATTTTTTATCCTATACTTGTCTTAACGTTGGTGATATCACGATTTCTTAGTAATACAGTTAGTAATTTGTATGCTATTATAATACGGTGTCCTCGCATAGAAAAGGCTACCCCTTTCTTTCCCAATGGTGTTGTATTCGACGACTAAAGGAATTTCATGCTACAGTAACATCCCTCTTAAAATATATCTAAAAGCCTAACTGAAGGCTAAGCGTGGCAACTACTTAAAAATCTTTGAGAAAGGCCAACAACAGTAATAATGGTATCATAATAATAGATAGATAGATAGATAGATAGATACTTTTTATTGTTTCCTACATAAGATTACAATAGTAAACTTATTATAAATATAAATAATCACAATGAGAAAACAATAGGCGACCTTATCGCTAAGAGCGATCTCTTCCAGGCAACCTTTGGATGGAGAGGACTATTTGGTGGGAAGCACGATGAAAAATTTTGTTAGTTCTAAATATGGGAGATGTGATATATATAATAATATAAATATTATCCCTACTCATTATTATATTTATAATACTACGTCATACAATAAAATAATCTACGTCACATTTTTTTATATTATCTGTTCACTAATTTCAACGTTGAAATATCACTACTATGTAGGTAGACAAGCGATAAAAATCACTAAAGGGTTGACACACTCCATAATCTTTTATACGATAAAGTAACAAACTTCGTTTCTCATTTGCAATGCAATGCAACTTCAAAAATAGCTAAAGTTTGTTACAAAACATCAAATGATATTAATATTCATTCACCATTTTCAATATGAAGTTTAAAAATAAAAATTTAAATAATACTTGTTAATTTTCATGTATTTTCAGTTATTTTCATTCTTATAACAGTGTATAAATTGTTCCTTTACCGCTTTTTTCTGTCTTAGATGAAAAACTATTTTTTTTTTCAATATCTTCTTGATAGTCTCTATAGTAATAATAATAATAATAATAATAATATAAGCCTTTATTCAGACATTTTTTTTTTTTTAAAAACAACGTATTAACAACTTATTATTTAATTGCTGTTGTCTGTTTGCTTATTAGCAAAGGCCTCCTCCAACTGTCTCCAATGGTCTCTATTACTAGCAATTCTTGTCCAAATACACCCTGCTTCAGCCCTAATGTCATCTACCCATCTTCTATGTGGTCTTCCTCTTCTCCTTTTTTTGTCTTTCGTGTACCAAAACATTATCTTTTTACTCCATTTATCTCTCCCTCTAATTGTATGCCCTGCCCATTTCCATTTAAGTTTTTTAACTGTGACTGTAACATCTTTAGTTTTTATGTGTTTTTTAATTGTGCTAGTTTTAATTCTGTCTGATAATCTTATCCCCATCATACTTCTTTCCATGGCATTCTGGCAATTTTGTAGTTTTTTAAAGTGGGATTTGGTAAGAGCCCAGGTTTGGCATATGTAAGAACTGGTAAAATACAGGTTTCAAATAGTTTACCTTTTAAGGCTGTGTTTGTCATTTTGCTTTTAAGTATTTCCTTTAGACTCCAAAATCGTTTCCAGGCATTTCCTATACGTTTTTCAATCTCCTTTGTAGTTAAGTCTGTTGGTGAAATTATTTGACCCAAATATACATACTCATCTACATATTCAATTTTTTTGTTGTTGATGCAGATAGTTTCCCCTTTTTTCCCATTTGTCATAATTTTTGTTTTTTCTTTGTTCATAACCAAACCTACTTTTCGGCTTTCTTTATCTAATTCATTAAGCATTACTTGTAGATTGTCTCTTGTTGGGGAAAATAAAATTAAATCGTCGGCGAATCTCAGATGTGACAGGTATTCCCCGTTCATTAATAGTCCATACTCATCCCAATTTAGTTGACGAAAGATCTCTTCTAATACTGCAGTGAAAAGTTTAGGTGATATGGGGTCACCCTGCCTTACTCCCCTTTCTATTTTGACTTCCTTTTTCTAGCTTTACTTTTGCTTTACTGTTTCCATATATGTTCTTCAATATTCTGATGTATTTAATATCAATACCCTGATTTTTAAGTGCATACCAAATTGCCTCATGTTCGAGGGTGTCGAAAGCCTTACTATAGTCTACAAAGCAGCAGTAAAAGGTGATATTGTATTCTTTACTTTGTTCGAAAAGTTGCTTGACAACATGGATATGGTCTAAAGTTGAATATCCACTCCTGAAACCTGCTTGCTCCCTTGGTTGGTTATCGTCTAATAGTTTGGTTATGCGGTTTAAAATAACTTTAATAAAGATTTTATATATGTTCGACATAAGGCTTATGATAATTATTCATATTACTTTTGTCCCCTTTCTTGTGCAACAATATAATGGTGGATATAGTCCATTGTGTTGGTAACTCATAATATGTCGTTAAACATATGTGTAAATATTGTGTATATATATAATAATGATAAATATTTATCCTTCTTTAGAGATTTCATAACTGTTTCGACTTCTATGAGCAAGATCTCTGGAACATCCTTTTGCTTTGTCAAGTCTGTTTGCATAATAGAGCTCTTAGTAGAATATAAGTTTTGAAAAAAATTTGTAGCTATAGTAAGTATATCTGATCTTTTGGTTGCGGATTTACAGTTATCACCTTCTATATTTGGTATCCAATCCCTTTTTTCTAACAATTGTTTTGTGGCTCTTTTTGTGCCCCCAGTCTTCTGAATGCATTCCTCCATTGTCTTTAATCTGTGATTTTGACGGTCTTTCCTCATATTTAACTTAATTTTTTTTTACTATCTCAGTTATGTCATTTCTGACTTTTTTTGTTTTATTAGTTGTAGTTAGTAATTTAGCTCTAATCATTTCTCTTGTTTTAGAATTTTATTTTAAGTTTTATCATTTTTTCGAATTACAATACTTTTGTTCAGGATTTCTTGTAGTTTATCGTATCTGTCCTGAGTATTTAATTGTTTTGTGTTTTCTATAAAATCTATTAACCTATTGTTTAAGTCTTTTGGAAAATTCCACTTGATTTGATTGTTTAATTTTAAAGGGTCTGTTATCTTTCTTAATTTTTAGGTTTAATTTTGCTCTTACCATTCTGTGATTACTATTAAAGTTAAGAGTTTTTATGGTCCTACAGTCCTCAAAGTCTTTACTCCTATTGGTTAGTATATAATCGATCTCGTTTTTATAGCGACCATCGATATCCATGTCCACCTATTATTTACTCTGTTTTTGTACAGACTGTTAAGTATTTTTAAGTTGTTCTCATATGCCAGTTCAACTAGTTTTTCGCCGTTTCTAGTTCGTTTTCCTGAACAATAAGGACCAATATCAACCTTTTCTATTTCCGATTCTGGCATTAAAATCTCCCATCACGATTAAATTTTTATATGTATATTTGTGTATTTTGAAAGCATTATTTCTGTACTGTTGTATTGCTCTGTTGGCGAGTAAACTTGTATAATTGACCACTTCATATTGGTGTGTGGTATTAAATTTAGTATTGCAATACGTTCTGATATACCAATGAATTCATCTATATATCCCTTTAATCCTAAATTGTCCTGGTGTGTCTCCAATTATAATAAAATACAAACTGTTTGTTAATTTTCCAATGCTAACATCAATTCCACTAAGCTTTCATTGGTGCGTAATGAGAGGGTATTATATGTTGCAATGTATATGGTTATATTATCTTTTTTCGGATTTTTTTTGTTGTGTAATGGTGTTTTAGGTGGAATACTTGGAGGGTAGTAGTCGTCTTCCCCCACGGTGACTAGCCGGCTTTGCGGTTTTCAGATGTTTGTTTATATTTAGTTCTAGATTTTTCCTTGTTTTGGTTCCAGGTTGACATTTCTATTTTTTGGGGTTTCTGACACTGAAGCTGATCTTCCTCTTATGTAATTAAATAAATTGTTTGGTTTCATTATTTCCTTTGAACTTTTAACTTTTCTGGTGAAGCAGCTTTTGCGTTTAACTTCTTTTGTACTTGTGCAATAAACATTTGGTTTCTTTACTATTAATTTATCTCCCCTTATATATGCTATATTGCCTTTTTTCCTCTCTTCTATCATTTTGGGTTGTAACTGTTTTCGTACCTCTAGCACTTCCTTAGTATAGTCTCTATAGTAATAACTACAAAATACATAAAAGATATCAGCAAAATAGATGATAGAGATATGTTTTTTATAGCTGAATAGTAAATAAGATATAAATATGCTTATGTATAATATAAACGAAAATAGCGTAGTGTCCGTGCGTGAATAATTTGTAAAAAGAAATTTATAAAAAGGACCAGCTCAGAGATGACAATAGCTTTTTATAACGCACATAGCGTAAAATCCTTTATATTGAATAATCATGTATAATATATAGACGTGTAAGTTATTTCTTTTGACTGCTAATAATCATGCTATCCCTTATAAAGTTAGTTCAGTAGACCGTAAAGTCTATTTAACACTTTCCACATCACTACTTATTGAGGTATTATACATATAATGGATACTCTTGAATGGTGGAAGGATATATACCTACAATATTGAGACATATTAATAAAATTTCTTTATTATCAAAATATTAGTATTATAATGTCTATAGCATATCGAGCAACAAATATTTAAAACTAAGAAATAATCTTCTAGGTATAGGTTTCATGCAGACATTTATTATTACATATCATGAATAAATATATAAAGTTAGTAACAAACTCTTGGCATACTCATAAATTTACCATATTGATATACAAAAGACACAAGATTCACATTCCGTACAAAAAATAAACTTGAATACATATACACAGTTAAAATATTAAAAAGTACGTAATTATTTTCGAACTAAGCATGCATGGCGTCTATACTTGCCGTATGCATAAAATTAAAGATATTTTTACAAGTCACTAGTTGGTTAGATACAAGTTTATAATTTAGTTGATTGTGCTATATTTTTATAGGTTCTAGAGTGTATAATGACCTCGTGTAAGCAAATGTAGTATGAAACGATTCCAAAAGACATGGTCTCAAGAATATTCCAAGAAGGCGCTGGATCAAGTGGCGCAGTATATTACTTTGTGGCGTAATATGGCGAAAGGCTATTTTCAGCAGTAAATAATAGATACGTTGTAATCATCACACCAACCACTTCTGAACATAGGCCTCCCCAATAAAGGAGGTTTGCCAGTAATTGCTAAGCTTGGCAGGCCGGTTGGCAACCGCAGTTAGCCTTTGGTAATATTTTAAGTGTCGCTGACACCTATCCCTCGACCATTAATTTCTACTGGTAATTTCTTACGACATCCACGAGACAGGAAGGGGTGGCCCATACTACGCCGGGACCACACAGTTGTACGTTGTAATGATGATATATAATCTAAAAATGCTGTGGTTATATCAATTTTTTTCAGCCTGCATTCTAATATAAATCCTCTCCACATATTATTAAAATATGTACAATATGGCATTTTAAAAAAATGTCCAGCTAAATTCTTTTATAGCCACTACATTATATATACACATTCACTATTACGATAATGGCGCGGGCCAACAATACGCCGTCATTTTTGTTAGCCAAAACAAAGCTGTACAGAAGGAATTAACATACAAATAGTGGCCGTGTACACCCGTGATGTAAAGCTGCTCCAGCTTTTAGTCCGATTAAACGGAACTCGTGGTATAACGGATTATATAAATGCAAGATGCTTTTACATTTACACTCTTTATTCTTGTTTTTTGTTGACCAAAAAAGGGAAGGGTCGTAGAAATCGTGAAATGATCTCCTGTTCCCCGTGATATACGAGTAATTTAAACATTTCTAACTTTGATGAATTGAGATCATAAAAACATAGTCCTCGAAAATGGCAACGCATGAGGAGTTCACAGGAGGAGTTCCAGAGATATCACAGTATATTCTGTGATGTCTTCACTCTAGCTGATTCATGATTATAGGCAAAAACAGTTACCGCTTTCAGTGAGGTGTGCCATCTGCTTATTTTGTAATCTAAGTATCATAAAAAAAATCCCGTTACATACATTTGTATCAATGTCTTGAGTTATCAATGTAGAGCCTATACTAAATTGGCTCTAAAGATTTCTTTGATCGCTATAGATAAATAATTACGAGGTCATGTAGAGTAGGCTTGAATAGTATCGGTACTGTCACGATATCTATATATTGGGATCTTCTGGATGATAATAGTGAAGAAAAAGCTGATCACCCATTTTGTTATCGCCCATACCAGTCGAATATCTAAATTCATTTCTATCGAATTCTTCATTTTGTTATTATACGAGTGTCTTAAATACTCACTAGGCCAATACATAAATATTACAAGTAAAACTACAATAAATAAATATTGCTATATCACTCCTAATGAGTATAATATAATTTAGGATATTATTTATTAGCTACCTTTCATAAAATAAAAAATTCTTAATAAGATGCATATGAATTAATAAAATGGTAACTAGATAATGTCTGTACGAAGAAGATATTTAAGAAAAATTAATATGTATAGTTTTAATAGGAGCAATAGGAGCCGATACAATAATTTATTTGTCTGTCAGTCTGTCCGTGTGTTTGCTCCGGCATCACGCAAGATCTACTGCATCAAATTGAATTCGGATTTCACAATTATATCCCTAAGGTCAAACAAAAGGTATTTGGTATAAGGCAATTCAATGTGAACCTCTTCTGATACCTTGGTTTTTAGATAGTAAATTAAACAGAAATAAAATTAAGTTAATTTTAAGAATCAGATCTGGTCACTATCCATCAAGAATATTTGCATATTTAAAGAAAAGAGAAAATTCACCAAATTGCATTGTCTGTGGAAAAGTTAAAGATGTACAGCACCTATTGATGGAATGTGAAAGGAACCGAAGGGAAAGGGAAACATTTTTAAAAACATTTAATATTAATAAATTTGATGTGAGGATTTTTCAGAGCATAATGCATGTTCCTACTACCAAAATTGCTTTGTGCTTAAGTGAATTACTAAGTAGTATTGTTTAGTTATAATTATAATAGTAGATAACTTCTTTAGATTTTATGGGATTGACATGTTAAAAAACAAAAATCACAAATCTCTAAGGTCTGTCTTAAAAACTAATACATATTTTATCTTGATACTCCATCTAGAAGTGGTCTAATCCATTAGTTTGAAAACCAGGCATGCGAAGTCGCGGGCAAAAAATAGTTAATATATAACATTTGAAGAATCTAAATATTCTCGCAAAATATTTAGCTTTTATTTGTTGAATATTATAAAATGTAATTGGAACCAGGTAAAAATAAATAAGTATACGCCGACAACAAGCTATTTACAGAAAGTAGTGCCATTTTTTTCTGCTTTAATAAACTACTATATCATTTTTATTGCACTATTTGTATGTGTTACAGTAATATGTAGGGCGGAGTTCTTTGGGATAATGTCATTTAGTGGCTAGAGAAATATTAAATATGTTTATTTCAAGTACCTACTTAACTAGAACAAAAACACAAATGTATTTTACTTGGTGAAAAAGAACTTCAAGCGTCAACGAACATGCTGGTTAACGATGAGATGTTTCGTGAATATTACACTAGCAATCCGCCCTGACTTCACACGAGTACATGGATAGAAAGATAAGTTACCATTTTAAAATACTACTTGGACCAATATAAGATAGAACAGTGTTAAGGTTATTTTAATGTTGAATGTTAGGCCGTTCATTCACACCGGAGCGTTTTTCTTTTAGCATTTTTTAATGATTACATCATTTTAAATTGTTTTTGAAAATATATATAGCCTATATTATTATATAATGAAAGAATTTTTAAAATCGATTAAGTAGTTTTTGAGTTTGTCCATTTTTGTTTGTTTGTTTGGTAACAAACATTTTTGCTCCACAATGAAAAACTGCAGGTTCAATCATTATATAATAAAATTTAAACCAACATAAAAATAAACTCTGTTGATTAAAAAAAATGGTGAAAATAATTTTAAAATTTAATCGCATAACATTGTTTTAAGAACCAGACCAATTGAGAACTTTCAGCTTTTGGAAGTCGCTATGTAAAATAAAATCGCTACATAGCAAATTCTTACTCCTATAAATGACATTGATGAAAATAAATACAAGATACAAGTACAAAGTAATAGTATAAAAAAGAAAAAAAATTCACAAACGATTTTAAATATTCTTTCACTAGCAAAAAGCTACAATATTAGCAAATAACAAGACCTCTATTTTATTTAAAATAAAAATCAATACTATGAGTACTGAGATAACATTAATTTCCATATAAAATGAAATAACTTAAAAAACATACTACATTATAAGAAACATTGAGAAAGTAAGAGTATTTTTTCAATGTGAAATAATATTAATATAGCTGAAGACTAGAAATACTCGAAATAATTTTATTTTTACAAGTATTGTTTATCTTGCTTCCTTCGTATGTATTTCTGTCCAAGAGTTGGAATTTGGTTTCAAACATTTCTGAAATTTTCTTATACATATCTAATATTTATATATACCTAGTAAGTTAATAAATAAATAACATACAAATTTTTTGACGTCAACCATCATTATACTAATATAAGAGTAAACCACATCATTTGTATAAAACATCACTAAATTTTATGTAAGATTTATATATGTAGATATTACATATCTATACACAAATAATACCATCGAATCTACCTATTTTACCTCTTGGAATAGTTAATCCAGTAATCTATAATATACCTACATAAAAATTAATACTCCTGGCAATTATCCTTTCGCAAAGTTTAATGAACAACATGATCAAAAGCGATAAATTTCTAGTTAATTTTAATACCTAGCAATGGCATAAAATTTCTTTTTAAACGAAATTCATTTATTTTTAACACAAAGTGTTTGATATCAGATATTTTACAATCTACTGTCACGTCTCGGCTGGAACGCTGAAACTCTGTTATCTAACCCGAAGTCTTCTAGTTAAAAGTTATAAAATGTTGCAAAGAACGAACTTATTAAAGTTTGATTGTCTATTATGAAAAATCATAAAGTTATTTTTGACGAGTTCATAATACTTTCTGTTAATTGCTAAAATTGTGCTTTGATATTATGCAAACCTGTGGTTATTCAATTAAAAAAAGTGAAAATTTGTAATTACTGTAAATTAAACTATGTAATATTGTTTCCAACTTAAGTTTTTTTTATATATATACATACATTAAAATACAGTCAAGACAATTTTCAGTTATATATGTTTAAATTTGAAAACAACACTTCTCCTTATTTCTTCATTTGTTGACCAGACCAGATTTGATTTCACAGAGGACAGCATTAATATAATGACAGTTTAATTAAAAACCAGAGACAAAGACATTTCACTCGAAAATGTAATTGGATACGCGTCGTAAAAAAGTATCTACTGATTTTTTTTACTAAACAAAGTGTGTAATTTGTTTATCCTTACTTATATTTTCAATGTGAAAATGAGTTTATTTGTTGCCTTGCTTTAACGGCTTAATTAATCAAGGCTACTATTTAACCCGGTCAGTAAACATATCCCGGTCACACGAATAAAGTCGCTGGTAAAAGCTAGTACTATTGATAAATTAGAGATATAAACTATTTAAAAATTGAAAGTAACTCGTAGTTTAACAACTCGTAAATACTTGGCAATAGAATGTTAATGGGTTGTTATGATGTTGTAAATAAATACCATAAAATATATTACAATGCACCATCTACTTTATTTTACTCCCATTTGCAGTATGTTTCCAGTATAGAATGGGCCACCCCTTGCTATCCCGTGGATATTGGTAAAGGCGACTAAAGTAACTTATATGTTCGTCTAAAAACGTCACTGAAAGCTAACTACGATTGCCAACTTGCCTGTCAAGCATAACTACTACTAACAAAACCCAAACCAAGGAGAAGGGCTATGTTCAACAGAGGATACGGCTGATATAATAATGATGATCTAATCACAAACTAAACAGAATTTGTACTATAAATACCAGATCACTACAGATAAACATATTATGTATAGAAAACATTCAAACCAACACACCGTATAAACACAAATTGTACTGGATTCGATTCCAGCTCCACGAAAAATGAGGCAGTTCAGTCGCTTCACCACCAAAGCCTTAGCAATACTATGATATATTTTTACGGCTCTTTACCTCTTTATTTAAACCCTGACTAAAAAATGTTATTGAATATATGCCGATAATGCAAACGCAGTCCACAAACGAATAAAAACTAGCAATAGGTATAATTGTTTTAATATATTTTTATTTTACGTGTAAGACAAAAAATTACCTATATTAACTTTATAACTTTCAATAGAATGATTTATAATTTATAAGAGACGAAAATTTCCTCAGTAATCGAGTTAATATCCACCTTTTATAAACCACATACCTAATATTACATAAAAAAAATATTTCATGCATAATTCACCGTTAACATATTTTGCTAAAGAATTTTATATAAGACCTTGAGAAGGTATTTTCCGGCATAGTGTAGAGTAAATTGTTTTCGAAGATATTCGTTGGTATATTTCATATAAAGGCATCCATAGCGCAGTAGCGAGCACGTTGGTTTGCGTAAATGAGGTGCCGGGTTCGATTCTTGGTCAAAATATGCTTCTAAACTAGCTTAGATCTTAGCGTTCAGGTTTGTGGCCCAGATATTCGTTACCTGGTTTTTCATAACATCGTGTATAGACCAGGTGATAGGTGTAATTCTGCTGCACATATTATTGTAATATAACATGAACTTTAATTTGAGATATAACCAGATTGACTTAATTTTATTTTTTTGCAGTATTAACATATATTTTAAATACACTATCGCGACTTAACGCAATGAAAAACTCATTATAGTTATTAATTTAATTGAAAGATGTTTTAAATTTACGCATGACTCAGATGATTCAAATAAAGTATATATCTATCTACTTACTCGTATAAATATAACAACAAACCCAATACTCGATGAAGTTTATATATTGTCGAATGGAAGCCGAAAAATAGGGAGGTCTGTCCTTGACTCCTTGCTAACAAGATTTGTGTGCCCTCTCAGACAGTAGGGCGTCCCCATACCGTGTTCGACATTTTTGTACACGCCCATTGCCAACCAGTGTCAGGGATGTAGAATAAGCAATCCAGCAATTTGACAGACCATAGATAAAGGAATTGCATTTATTTTTCTTTTTCTATAAACAACCACGAAAACGCTCTATATCCATACGTAACGATATTAATGCAGGAATAAAAGTTAATAATTGGCTTATTGGTCCCAGCATAGAATTGACCAATGACCACATTACCTAACTTCCTTTCCCACGTGGTTGTCAATCAATAACATTATAGACATTATATAAAGATAATAGTTTGAACTGATTAGGACAGACACACAGCATGGTTAAAGCAGTGTAAGATATAAAGAAACGAATGGCAAGCATCGCCATGTCAAAGCTTGATGGCTACTAGCAAAACCCCTTCATGAGGAGACCTATGTTCGTTTGTGTATAGTAAAAGAAAATAAAGATCACATAATCATAAAATACGAATATCCCTCACACAATTATACAGTAAAAAGATGAGGCTTTATTACCTGGATAACCGCACCCTACTTGTGAAATACGAGCTACAGTTGAATTTTACGATTATATCGATTCTTTATCGATAAAAGAAGGTTATTCTTTAAAAGCGCCCAAACCATTTTACGACTTTAAATATTATTAAGTTTTTTATACACCAAACAATAGTTAAATTATATTTATATTTAATTATTTATAACTTTTTTTGTAATATCAAAACAGTTTTACTTGCAGCTATTATTTTAAAGTTTATAAAGATTTATTAAATATTTGAATACAAAATTAGGCTGATAAAGTTAAACAGATTATACCCATATGGAAAATAATACATTATTCACTCGAATTTATGAAAAAAAAATAACGCATTATAGCTTCGTTACAGTTTACATATATATATACTTATATCCGATACTTTTTAATAATTTAAAAGTTAACTTGCATGATTCGAAATATAAAAAACAAAACTATCCGCCAAGTTCATATAAAAACAAAACTATCCGCCAATGAATATAAAAGTTCATGTATGCAGAAATGCAAATAAATGGTGCCTAAAATAAAATTCACAAATAGTATCTACACAATAATTGTTGGATGGAAAGGCCTCGTTTTAATGGGCAAATTCAAACGGAAAATAAAATACAAACGTTTGTCTACGAGTATGTTCTGGTCCGACTCAACTCCGTTAAACAATAACCACTACGTTTAGAAAGATTTTATAACATTCTGTCATTTATTTGTATTACTGAAATAGAGCTTCTTATTTACTCTATGTTCATTTTATATATTTTATTTCACTTCTAAAAAACGAAGGTTGTAAAGGATTCCAATTTGTATTATTTTTGCGACTATACTATACCAATTCAATTTTTTACAAATATTTTGGCTAACTATTGTTCTCAATCGCGTATAGTTCCTACATTCATTTTATAACGATTGAGATTGCCGTTTTAATTTGTAAAGCAAAAATTTTTTACATCGTAAAGCGAAAGAATTCATAATGAAAATCACCTTCTTGCAGAGCAAAATATACATCAATCAATCAATCAATACATATAATAAAATCGTAATTGGTCACTGTCTGTACATGGAAGACATATAAGAAAAATTATTATAGGGGGGGGCTTTATGAACGCAGAAGAACCCGGAACTAATTATTTTTAGAAATTTTATCCTTTTATCTGTACATCTGTACGCGCTAATCTTATGCACGTGTAAATGTCTTATATACGTCCATGTCTTATATACATCAGCATTAACATAGTTAAAGTGGTCCATTATTTCAAATAAAAGTGGGTAAGTGACCACTAGGTTGGTTCATTAAAGTGTGTATCATTATACCGTAACTATTAAGTTTTATGGTATAGCAGGGTAAGGTGATGGGAACCATGGAACAGTTTTAGAATTTTATAATTTACGTTTGTTTACATATAATAACCCTTCTATTTTAACCTTCATTACATTTTATATAACAGAATCTGTGACATAACATAATGCCTAATCATACAACTAGTAATATTACAACTATTTAGAATGTTTGTAAAGTTATTTTAAAATATTATAATCTAATATTTGTATTACAGTATAGATTTGGCTTAAACTTGGTTCGTTTTATTATTACTTTGCATTGTTCTTATATTATTTAATATTTATTCATATACGCTACAGTTGTCTGACACCTCTATTTTAAACACGAAAAAACTCCAGTCTCAAATGAAGCTCAGAAGGTCATCTTTTATATAAGCATATATAATAATAATAATACAAAAATATTTATTTTGAATTATTTCTTCTATTACAGTGTTATATTTCTCCTATATTTCTTGTTATCAAAATCATCATATCTACTGTAAGCTGTCCACTGTTTAACATAAGGCTTCTCGCTCTTATTCTATCCACTTTGTACTTCTAACATTAGTCTAATATTTCCTATATATTTTAATGAAATAATAATAATGTAATTTATATTTACTGAGAGGTAATATACTCACGTTTATGTTCAAATTACTAGTAATTAAAATAAAAAGCCATAAAGGTATGACTTTGTGATTTCGAGTTGTAAAAATTTATCTACCTAGATTTTTAAAGACACCTCTATGTATTCTAAACTATGAATTTGAATATTCCCTATGTACAAGCAACATGTAATTTTAATTAAACAATACCTTCAACGAAGTTCTTGCAAATATCATACGACATGATACCAAGAAATTACATTTAAACAAGTAAGGTCATGGAACTCAAGATTACTGATTTATCTTTAAAAGTATATTCTTATTTACTCGTGCTAGCGTTTAGCTTGAATACAACTATACTTTCTTTGTTTTAAACAATACTTTTCAACATTGGATGCTTTCTTTTTATATTAATTAGTAAGTACCTTATATTTATTCACGTTCGCAGTCCAATCAGAAAGTTACATATTATAAATTCTTATTAATATTATAATTCTAAAAATTCATTAAATTCCCAACAATTAAAATAAAAATTTAAAAACAAAAATTTAGACAATCTAAAATTTAGTTGGTATATTTCTTTTTTTACTCCTCACCTTAATGGCTCAACTCATTATCATAAATATGGACAAAAACAAGAAACTTATCTCCCATCAAATAGACAAAGCCGTGGGGAAAAGGTATTTATTCATAATTAGGTCTTCATAAAATCTAAGTTATTAGATTAGATAATATATACATTGTTTACAAATATAAAATGTCCTTTTAATAATTGATATGCTATTTTATTAGTATATTCATAATCATTTGAGAATATAAAGGAAACAATATCAAAATTCTCGTAATAGATATAACATACAATTTGGTTTACTTACTAAATTGGTAACAGTGGCAAGGTGAACCTCTCGGGAGGTTAATAGTGCTTTCGAGATAAGGGAGGGTGAGACTTGAAATATTGTACTTGGGATCATGCACTGTTGTGTTGTGAACAATAACCTCCACGTAGTACTATTGTTCAGTAAATAAAGTTCAAATTAGTGCGTAATATTTAGTCTTTATATGAGTGTAATATATTTAGAAACACAACATAGAAATATCTAGGTATTAATATACCTAGATATTTCTATGTTGTTTTTGTAGTTTCTTTTTGTGTTCAAGTTAAAACTTGCATCCATAACTTCGTTCGCGTGACCAATTAACAAAAACTGTCTCCTTCTTCATGCCAAATGCTATACATAAATATTAAATTTCCTGAAGACTGGTTAATCCATGAAGGTACCACGTTTACATTTACAATGTTAGTAAAATCTTAAATAATTTACCTAATTTAAAAAGAAATTTTAATAAAAAAAATATACATTCATAATAATTCTATAAAAAATATTGATAAATTTTATCGATCGAAAAATGTATATAAATACAAAATATTCATAAAAAAATCTTTTAAATAGATTACAACTTTTAAAAGATCATAATAATAAATTTACAAAATATTCATAAAAAAAAACTTTTAGTGCTGGTGGTAAGGCCGCTACGTTGAATTCAAATAATGTTCGACGATGGGCACGTCGAGTATTACAATCTGCACAGTTTGAATGTACCTACACCATTAGTGATTACAATCATGAGCAATTTACTTTAAAAAAATAATACCGTAAAAAAGTCTGACCGTCAGTCCTATATTTATCAATATATTCATTTTAATAAACTAGTAATATATATTCAATCAAAGTAATATATTCAATCACAAACAAATCCTTTAATATTTAATATTAGATTGTTCAAACACAGCAGTTATATTGGAATTACATAAACCCAATGTTACATTCTGATAATGTTATAGGTACTCAGACAAGTTTCACAATAAAAGGATCAATTAGATACAAAGACGAATCAATATCGCAAACACAATACAATTTTATTAAACACAAAAGAATGCCAGAGTAAAGTATAGAAACATGATTTTATTTTAAAACAAAAGGCAGCGAATTCTCGCTGTAAAGTTATAAGTTTGAATTTAATCACACTATCTCGTGTCGTAGAGTTTAAAAGAAAAAGAATCAACAACAAAAGCAATCTAGGAATACTGTTCGCGGCTCTTTGGATGCAACTTGGTCACAATTTTATGTCCTTTGTTTTACATAGTGAATTAGGTTAGGGATACACAAAACACAATGCTCGCCAAATATAAGTGTCGAGCTTCGCACATTTAGTGACAACTTATTATAAAACTAAAAAAATGTTTACACAGATGGTACAAATACTACAGTTTCATTTGAGAACTGTACTAATACAGTTAAATAATATTTTATAACTAGTATAAACAAAAGATGAACGTTCAAGTCTCAAAACTGATGCACTTAGTTTAAAAGTTTTAATAAAAACTTCGATCTGAGCTTATCTTCAGATTATATCTTCAAGTGTATTTTATAACAGACAGAACACTATTAATCAATGTCTGCAACTAATATTGTGTACAGCACGTAACTAAATAGTTATAAAACAAAAAAGAAATTTAAACTGAACAGTTTATTTTCATATTTCGACTTCTGTTCATTAAGATAAGGGAACAACTTGAATCAGACAAATTTAGTTAATAAAGCTATTACTCAGCTTTAAATTAATACAGTACATATATTCATCCCAAAACATCTTGTATATAAAAATGGCTAAGTAATTATAGCACAATCTCAACTGTATATGAATTAATTTCCGCACAGTTAACTACTACTGTGCACAATTATTCCTTATAAAAAATTAGTATTAAGAAAAGAATGCCCTAAAATCTCCGCCCTGAAAGCGGTGACAAAGGTTGTAAATACATATGTTTACAAGTGTAACATATATTTTAACAATATCATTATAAGCACTACGGACAAATATATGAAGAATAATAATATCTTAAGATATGTTTGTGCTATTACGCGACAACCTTTAAATTGAGCTACACAAAACAATGTCGTGACTACAATGACAGTTGAAATTGATACCTATCTAAGTGTCTGACTTTCAGTGAGGTAAATAAAAGCAAATTTAACTCTGTCATTTTTCATACTTGAATAAATACAGTTATTTACTGTTTATTCTATTCAATCTTTATTAGTAATTTCTCTTGCGTTTGACTACACAGTTTTCATGCATACCATTGTGAATAATTATGTCTATATCATCTCTCACTAGTGAATAGGATTGTTAATAATGAGGTCTGGCAACCTCATTGCTAGCAATATCTGATCGACCTCCACGCGGTTCCCCCTGGAAAATATCATAGCTAATTTTTGTCGAATTTATCACGATGGGCTAAACGTCTTATTTTCATCCTCATCTATCATCTCATCTCTTCTCTCGCTAGCGTATATCGATAGCGCAGATGGGGTTATCCATTCTGTTACTCGTATCACCCTTAAAAAAAATTAACCTCTATATAAGCTAACAGTAAAGGCAGGATGATAATTCAATTTTCAATCAGTTTTTTAAAAAACTATAAGCAATATCATATGATAAGTTGTTTTTAGATATCAGTACGCTCCCAGCTTTATAGAAGTAACTGGTAATACACTGGTAAGTTATAAATCGATTGGACGCTGGCACAAATTGGATCAGTTCCATTGGGATATTAAAAAAATAAATGACTTCCCAATAGCTGTGTACAATAACACAAATGCAATATAACATTGAAACTTTTATCTTGTTAGTTGGTCAAAAATTATTAATAATGACAAATAGAACATTTATCTAAATACATTATATTCCGCACGAAAAAGTGACTTTAGTCATAACACAATCAATATTGACTAGTTATTATTTATACTTATTTTAAAAATAGACCGTTATTTTATAGCATATTTTTTTCACGCATTAGATTGCCAATATTTGTATCGTGTGTGTTCAAAATAAAAAGTAGTATTCAGAATTAGTTTATGTATATATATATATATAATTATTTCCGTGTCATCCTGGCATAAAATGGACCATCCCTTCCCTTCCCGTGGGTATCGTAAAAGTCATATAAGGGAACTTAATGGTCAAGAGATGGGCAGCAGCGTCCCGTTTAAAACTTCACAAAAACGTAACTGCGGTTGCCAACCCGCCTGCCAAGCTAAATAACTACTGGAAAAACACCCCAATAGGAAGAGGCCTGTGTACAACATTGGACAGTTAACGACTGATATATATCCAGAAATAAAACGTAAACATGTAGCATACGCTCCAATAAATAAACTAATTGATTCTTTCGGAAGTGATAATCACGCTCAGCTGGCATAACAAATTCTATTTACTACAAAAAATATTGCAGTTTTGTACAGTACAGTATAATAATTAAAGATTATGTCGCACAAAAAAAAACCGAATTCAATTGTGACAAAACCAGTTAATTGAATCTAAACCTACTGACCCAATTTTGATAACATTTCAATAGAACCAATCTGTAAATATATTATTTTAAATAAAAAAGGAATTTTCCGAATCGGTTTACAACTGACGGAGTTATAAGGTAACAAACATAAATAAAACAATAATAATAAAATACAACCAAATTGAGAACTTCTTTCTTTTTGAAGTTGGTTGATTATTTTAAAAAGATTAATATCGAGTTTCCTGGAACTCATTACAGCAAATAACAACATGGTAATTTCTATTTGAATATAAAATATTTGTATAAAGTTTTTTCCTTAATGTTTCCAATACTAACCAATTACATTGATACTTTACATAGATGGAATATATATATATATATATATATATATATATATATATATATATATATATATATATATATATATATATATATATATATATATATATATATATATATATATATATATATATATATATATATATATATATATATATTATAAATATAATATGGCCATTTTCGCCTAAATTATGAAGATTAACTCGTAAAATAGAACTATCGGTCATATGTCTTTTTTGATATTAAGAAAGGTAAAACATATTCCAGATGTTATTGATGTAGATGAAACATCGAGAAACATAAAACATCCCTAATATTCAAGTATTAAATTTTTGTCTAAGTATATAAAATTTTGGAAATATTTGATAAGTTAAACAGA
Organism: Galleria mellonella; assembly: GCF_026898425.1. Taxonomy (NCBI): domain Eukaryota; kingdom Metazoa; phylum Arthropoda; class Insecta; order Lepidoptera; family Pyralidae; genus Galleria; species Galleria mellonella. The sequence goes on along the minus strand of NW_026441995.1, from coordinate 6,542,003 downwards.
TTTTGTTTAAGCATTTGCAGGAAGATACTCCATCTAGATGTTATTTATCTATGCACGTCAAATATTTCATCTACATTTTCAAACTAAGTAAACACCTACGCATACTTTCTCCGAAATGTGTCAATAATAAAGTAAAGCAATAATTACCCACTCGTTACTAGAGCAAGACGTCTCAAGTACAGTCAATGTAACCTCCCTTTATTACATGTATATACCTACAGTCTTCAATAGTAAAAGAGAAATGGAACATTTGTTCTACAAATCGCCTTTTAAGTACGCACTAAAACATAAAAATGACATTTTTAATGTACCAAATAGTGCGTCACGAACGTTTTGGCAATATATTACTAAAAGTTATAACAGTTAAAAACCATAATAAAAATCGAATCCAAAATAAATTATCGCAACAAAAAAATTGGACTTAGACGAACTGACATCTGTCAATTCGTCTAAGTCAATATTCTTTATATATATGTTGTGTGTATAATGTAAATTTTATTTTATGAACTTTTAAATTGACAAATTCGTTCAAACGTTGTTACACTTCAGTATGAATGCTCTTAAGACTTTCTATTTTTATAATACTGGGATAAATAATGATGCCCGAATATTTCTATCAATGTTATTAAAAAAAACATACTATATGTATACTTTTCATATATTAATGTACTCTATTTTTGCAAGATTTTTATTTATTATTAGCCTTTACTCGTGACCTCGTTTGTGTGACCGAAATATGTTCACTGACTAAAGAGTATCCTATATCCTTTTCCATCCCATATAGTGTTGATGTAAACCCAAATGATAGGTTAAATCGTTAAGGCACTAAAAAAATATTTTCACATTTATAATATATTAAGAAGTGGTTGTTTTGAGTTGGAATAAGTTTGGATCATAACTGTAATCAGTAATTTAATGTACATCTATAGAAGCGTTATAACCTTTACTTCTAACTTACTGTTAAATGATGTTTACAATGTAAGGTTAACAAGCTGCGTTTTGATAAATTTGTGTATTGTTTTCTTTTTAATGGCATGCTCATTTCTGTTTGCAAACTGTTATTTTAACTTACAACAAATAAATAAAATAATATTAGAAATGATTATCGTTTATATTTCAGTATAATATTATTAATATTATTTATTTAAAAAAATAACAACAGTTATATATTTATATTTTTATATACAAATAAGACAATATAATATGATGGAATCTGGCTAACGTCCATATAGCAACAGCAGTTCCAATAACACTCACTGGCGCACCCATCGCCCATACTGCAGTGAACAGTCACCGAATTGGTGTTTAGCCAAGCAGAATACTCTTGGGCCACTTGTACCACTCTACATACTGCATCAACATTTTGGCCCAAATACAATATAGTCAAGTCTATAGCAAAATATTAGCACAGGAGTGAATAAATAATAATATAATGATTTTACCTAAAATATAGTTGTTACTCTATAGTATGTATTATGGTATTTATGTATAAAAACAGATCTGTCTTTATATATGTTTGAAATTAATAGTCTGACATCGTTTGATCGATCACTATGAAAAGTGATATATAAAAGCATTTTCTTTGACCTATACCATCTTACTACAAAAATGTTAAACTTGCGACAAACAGATGTTCAATACATGTTTGGACGTCACTGTTTTATTTTATTTTTATGATAATACTGATATAGTTTAAACATTCTATATTTACTGATATAATTGCATCATGATATTATAAAGATGTTGCACTTATGTCAAAATACGTATATTCAGATTTGCAAAATCAAAAAGTCATGTAATCTCATTAGATTTCTAAAGTATGTGCGGGTTTTGTGATTTTTTTTAGTAATATTAAACGTATTACGCGCTATATATACATTTACTTTTTTCACTATTGAAGAGTCCCACAATTGATCACAATCTCACCTGCTGGAAAGCGATGATGTGGTCTAAAATGGAACTTGAGATCCTACGAATAGCTTATTCACATTTGCCTTAAATTGGTGGAGATTATATTTGGAAGAAAGACATAAGCAGGGAGAGAGTTCCGCTCCTTGGCCGTACGCATGATGAAGGAAGACGCAAAGTGCTTAGTAATGATGCAATAATAAAAAAAAACTCTTACGTTGCAAAAATTGTAATTTCAAAAGAAGTATCAGAGGTGCTTTATCACTAAATTGCGGATCGACTACGGTAAACTATCGAACGTAACACACGGGACAACTTTTAACTGCCGTAAGAAATTGACCTGCTACTTTGTTATTTTAGTGTAATTTGTACGGAGTTGAACTTTAGTTTACTTCTTTGTGAGTTACTATTATAGAAAGTTTCGAAATCTTACTTAAAGGTTTATGGACGTCAATTCTTATTATAATATTATATATAGAAATTTGATATACAAGTACCTACTGTATGGAATGGAGAAGGACATAGGCTACTTTTTATCCCGGTCAGTGAATATATTCCAGTTTACGTAGACGAAGTCACGGGTAAAAGCTAGTATATTTATAAGTTATTATAGTCCTCAATAAATTTTCACATAGCCAATAAATAAAAATTGTAAAAAAAGTTTTTATATAAATACAGACAGAAAGAGGGGTGGAAATAAATACGTTATTACCGTATACATAAGATAGAATGAGACAACAATATCCGTCCTCTTTCTATGCGAATGCGAAAACGTATCTATCAATAAGATCGTTTGCTACTTGTCTAGGAGAGCGGAGGTCGACAAGGTTACTATGACTGTAATTTATTTTATTCCATTTCGTGCGTCACTTAACTACCGCCTTCTTTCTCTTCTACCCAAAGGTTACCTGAAAGAATTTGCTCTTTTTCTCAATTTTATTTTTAATAGATAAAATATAGAGTAAATAGATGGATATATTTTCATTTAACTGTATTTATATATACTTATATTTGCATTATAATAGATCTGTTTACAAACTTTTATTTAACTACATAATCTAGTTAGACTGTCAGATATATGAGCCAAACTAGGCAGGTAACATTTGATTTAGCTACCTTTTTGAAATTAGAATGAAATAAAATTTAAAGATTGATGAATGTGGAGGAAGCGATAAAGGCTTGTTTGAATCGAAACATTTGGCGTTCCATTGTTTCTGACTACCCTAATTGGAAACCAACATGTTGGCGTAACCAACATGTATATGTATGTAGGTATGAAATTTAAAATAAATCAAATAACAGTACAATATTATTATATAATATCCAAGAGATCTGATATTGAATTCAGAAAATAACACCAGGAATCCCTATTGATTTAAAATTAACAGAAAATGGCGTCTGATGGCAATGAAAGTAATATCTCTATACAAAATTTGTTCCTTTTTAAATAAATTTGAAATAAAAATATTTTTATTTGAAATTTTATTATTATATTATCTAAAGTTTATTATACAATGCTTAACATAATTTACTCTGGCATTTTACATGAACTTTATGCATTCATAATGTATCCTATAATTTAAGATCTCGTTATACAATAAAATATTACAAATAAACAAACAAAATTTCTATTACAAATTAAAAAATTAATTATTTATATTTATAATAAGTTTACTATTGTAATCTTTTGGAGGAAACAATAAAGAGTATCTATCTATCTATCTATCTACGATGACGACATTAAAGATGGAAAATGGGGATCCAACGTGTACAATTTGTATTTTAGGAAAATATTTAGAATTCTACATTCTTATTTAACTAACCTAGGTAGTTTAATAACCAAAATCTATGTTACTTTTAAGAGAACTGATTCTGAATAGCATACTAAAAATCAAATAGATTTAATACAATGATACCAATAGTAAATAATGGAAACATTAATATGAGAATAATTACGACGGGATCATGGTTTCATCATGGCTTAATCGTTATTAGTTACGGGTACGCTCACAACATGGGGAAATTGTCGAGCCTCTACTAGTAAAGCCTCAATGTTTCCCCTATTACGATCATTTGAATTACAATTTACCAAATTCTAATTTAATCGCTACCAACAATGAATAACTTTATTGTTATGGTGAATTGGTCCCTTTTACAGTCAAACATAAAAGGTTAGTTCAAAACTTAGTGGTGACTGACCTCCGTATTCATAAAAACTAAAACCTATTTTAGCTATTGAACTATTGTGTCACTTTCTTACAAATTGGGAATGTAGTATAAAAAAAAGAGACAAAACAGTTCAATAGCTAAAATAGGTTTGTGAGACGTTTGTCGTTTTTATATATAAGAGTGTTAGTTTTTTAGATTCAAATAAATGATTTGTAACATTAGTAAGAAATTACAAATAACTATCTGTATCGCGCGCCTTCGCCCTATATAATTCATATATATGTAGATGTACCAGACGGAGACTTTGTACAAAAGTCGATTGCTTGGCTACCTCTATCCCATTCGTGTTTCTACCGTGAAGCAGTTGTGTTTGCATGGCTGTGTTTCAGTTTGAAGGGTGGAATATGGCGTGAATTTATAGGGTACAGAGGAATAACACCTAAGTCCTCAGGTATGGCAACGCATGGGGAGTATCACGGGCGAAAGAGTATACTCTGTTATGTCCATGGTACTGCTCATGTCTACAGGCGACAGTTACCACTTTCCATCAGGTGGACCGTCAGCTTGTTTGCCATTCTAAGTTGTATAAAAAAAAAAAATTAAGGGTGAGTAATATATAGCAATTTCTATATATTGTAGTTACAATACCTATACATATATTGGCCCAATAACAGATATATTAAATATTGGTTATCCAATATAAAACATTGAAACGAAGAACCCACTCGTAATGAATATAGATATCCGCCTGGTATAGGCAATGTCGCAATCATCGATGTCGAAGAACTCAATATTTAGATATCGGTCATTACCCATCTCTAGTACATATATAAAGTATATTATATATAAATTTAGGATGTATTAAAATTCATTCAAATCCTTTTCATTTTCATTCAAATAGTAAGTGCGTGAAAGAGTAACAAATACACATACATCTTCACAAACTTTCGCAATTTTATAATAGTAATAGAACTAATATTCTATAATTAATGATTCTGTCTGTTAGTATTACTATATTTTACTTTTCTATTACATATATAACTGTAATTACCATTATATCATAAAGGATTACAGTCGTTAGTTAGTATAATCATATATTCTTTATACTACTTATTCTTTTATTTAAATTTATTATAATACTTTTACTATGTGGACTTCAATAATATAATTATTTGAAGTATATATGTAATAATTACTTGTATATAAATATAACAAGACGCACAACTATACAGTTAAACTGATTATGTTCATAATAAGGTCTAGTAAAATTTTCCATCACAGTTAGACGAAATTATAATGTAAAATTAACGCAGACAGTAGTGGGTTTTTGGGAAATGTGTTATTTAGATTTCATCATATTTCCCCACGGAGGAGACCCGAGCAATGCGGCATTTGTGTAGATCCTTTATAATTACGGCCTGCCGAATAGTCGAGCCTCGAGTATCTGACGTAATGGATATTAAAGATTATTAGACGCCGAGATGAAATATTCCAAACCACTAAGATTAAAAGACAAAGCTGAATAAGACCGATACGGATCATTACCGTCCGACAGTTTATCCACAACAAATTCCTTACGAATTGATGAACTAGAAAAGTCAAATCTTAATCCCTGATACGAGGGCTTCATAAATATTCAGTGTCGTTATTTCACCTCGGCGGATGTCGATCCTGAAGAGACGCGGGCGGCCGGAGCCTGTGTTTATGTTTACAGGGTGGGCGGGGGGCGGAGGATGCCCAGCTGAGATCCCCTCCTCCCGGCTCCCGGGCCCCTCCGACTGCGGGAAATCGATAACGCTCCGAGCGCCGCAGACCTCCGCGCGGATGCTTGCTTGAGTGACGTCTCCGCGCGAATCATAACAAGCCCCACGCTCTAACAACCCCATTTACCTGTTCACAACTTAAAGCAGCTACCATATACTGTATTCTTGCACACCCCATTCAAATATGATTATTCCCCTGTTACTTTCGTCAGCTTTTTCACAATTCTCGTTTAATTTTCCGAACAACGAGTTATCTTATGAAAATAAATTGGATGCTCTGTGAAAACCGCTTATGATGCCATTAGGCATAATTTCTGAGGGGGCTTTCGCTAAGTCCTTTTACATTGGAAGTCTTGTTATACCCCAATAAACTCATTTCCGAAGCGAAATTTTAAACGGTCGAAAATAGAATATCGTATCATCTGTCATAGCTGATTAAATGCCCATTTATATAAGTACTTAGATAAATTATTTGGGATATTATTAGTTGACTAAATTTATAGAACTTATGGTTCTAAGCGGTTCCCAAACTACCTGGCAAAACCCCCAACGTCTGTGAAGAGGCCTATGTTCAGTGAACAGTTAATAACTGATATAATTATGATGATAACGGCTCTAAACTCATGAATATTCTTATAAATCCTATAGATATAGTGACGCTGTCCTGTTAAAATAAGGATAAAAAATTCATTACGGAAACTGACTTTTCTTGTACAAATAAACCGATAGGTACTACTACTAAAAACCTTGGCATTTGATAATATATCATAATCTCAAGATAGAAAGAGAAAATGTACAGATAGCAAAATAAAAAGGTAATGTAGAGACATATGAATATACCGTGACAGGTATGAACCTATAGTTTTAACAAGTCATTATTATTATTTATACAAAGGTATCTAATCTTGTCTGACGTTATTTTGTAATTAATCAGTAATTTAACTACTGATATATTTATAACGTGTGTATTTTTATGCAACTAAGAGTGGCAAACAAGTTGACGGCCCACTTGATGGAAAGTGGTAACGGTCCCCTATAGACATGAACAGTACTGTGGACATAAAAGAGTATACTATTTCACCCATAATACCTCCATGCGTTGCCATTTCTGAGGACTCAGGTGTTATTTCTCTGTACCCTGTAAATTCACTGCCATATCCTACCCTTCAAAGTGAAACACAGTCATGCCAACACAACTGCTTCACGGTAGAAACACGAATGAGACAGAGGTGCCCAAGCAAACGAATTTTGTACAGCCTCCCTCTGGTATTTGTATTTGTGGATCTTAAAATAACTCTCTCTGATATACAAAGAATATTAGATGACGAAACAAACATATGTACTAAGCAAAAGTAGAAAGATTGAATTACCAAGTGAGATAGTCATGTCTCCTGATTAGATATATTATCAGAAGGAAAAGTAAATACTATCTACGGAACTATCGTGTAAACAAATGGCCATTCGTACTCATACTTAAACACTAAAAGACCTAAATATATAATCACTACGTTGCTAACCTACTTACAACCATCACATTGTATACTTTCTTTATATTTCTTTTTCATTTGTATTATTTACTCTTCTAATGAATGACTTAAAAACATGTGATGTTAAAATTTACCAACACTGTAATACTATGCCCATTTTATAAAATTTTTAAACATTTATAATTTACATACACCTTAAGTTTAATTAACACATTTTTTCATAAGATTAGAACTTGAGTGTTTATTTTAGCGGCTTTAAACCAAGTAGCCTTGACCTTTGGCTTACAAACTGAAGAGTATAATATTATATAGATATAGTTACATTATGTTTGTTTTTCACTTTAATTCTTAAAGAATCTTTGAAAACTTCAGACCGCGAAATGGGCGTGTTTTTTCAAGTTTTCTACAAAACAGCTAATTATCAACACAACAAAAATTTTTTAAATTATTACTCGACAACAAAATTTGAGTTATGTGCATATATAATAATAATAACATCTCCATGTTTATTTTATTTCTTGCCAAATTATACAAAGAATCAATAAAATCATGTTATGTAATAATTTCTGATAATTTGCATAACTAGCTCCAATTTATATCATGCTAAAATGTTTTTATAGGTGTGTCTTGTTATTCCAGAATCATATTGGTATACGTGTTTATTTATATCTAATTGCAACAGTGTTTATCCACTTCAAGTACTGCCGTGTATGCCCTATTTCGGTTGTTTATTACTACTCCTCAGCTTCACTATCACATGTTTATCTATTCATACACTTTCTTATAAGTTTTATGTGTGATAGAGCTCATACAGACTGGTGGTTCATTTCTGCCTTATTTTATGTGACACTTTACGGTAACTTATACCTCAGGGGTTTCACCATGTCATGCAAAATAATTCTCCCCAACTGCAAGTGATGGTGTATACTGTAACTTATATCCCATAGAATACTATGACAAACGGTAAATTTATTTGTTGTTGAATATTATATATTCATATATCTTACTATAAAAATAAAATAAAACACTATCTAAACTGTGTCTAAGTTATTAAATTAAGTCGCTTTAACAGTATTTGTTTATAATTTTATGCGCCTAACACTACTATTATAATAAAATTTGTTAATTTTAAACATAATTCATTAATAATACAGACTATATTTCATTCAGGTAAAAACAAACGAATGACCCCCTTTTTAGTAAGACATACCAGAGGGAGACTTTGTACAAAAGTCGATTGCTTGGGTACCTCTGTCCCATTCGTGTTTCAACCGTGAAGCAGTTGTGTTTGCATAGCTGTGTTTCGGTTTGAAGGGTGGAATATGGCGTGAATTTACTGGGTACAGAGGAATAACACCTGAGTCCTCAGGAATGGCAACACATGGGGGGTATCATGGGCGAAACAGTATACTCTGTTATGTCCATGGTGCTGCTCATGTCTATAGGCGACGGTTACCACTTTCCATCAGGTGGGCCGTCAGCTTGTTGGCCATTCTAAGTTGTATAAAAAAAAAAATCTAAACACATATTTAACACCTGTTACTCTAAATTTACCTATTCTATGGTTCATCGCGTATCATAAAAATATATTCAATATATACAGGTATATTAGCTATGTTTAGGGCTTCATTCGCATGACTAAAAAGTATCCTATGTCCTTCTTCATGGCTTACATGTAGTAATGTATGTCAAATTTCATAAAATTGATCTATCCGTTGAAGCACCAAGAGATAACAAGAACCAAATTTATTTTCACTTTAATAATATAAGTACAGATTATTGATTATAACAATTCTGGGAACATTCGTATTAATTATGCCAACGTTCTTAGAATTCAAATAATTGGAAGTATTACTTTTTCATTATTACATTTTTGACTGAGAGTTGAATATGTATATATTCAATACATATTAAATACATGTATTGTTGTTTTGAATAAATATACAAAATATGATAATAATACTTTCAATTTACATCATGTCATGTAAATACAATTATTTAAACACTAACACACTTTTTATTATTTTACACTTAAATATACAATTCAGATGCATGTGAATTAATATATGTTATATTCTTTTTGCCGTGTGGTCTCAGCATTGGGCCACCCCTTCCTTTCCCGTGATTGTTGTAAGAGGCGACTAAAGTAACATAATGGTCGAGGGATGGGCAGCAGCGTCCCACTTAAGATATCGCCAAAAGCCTAACTGCGATTGCCAACCCACCTGCTGAGCTCGATAACTATCCGCAAAACTCCTTTTATGGTTAAGAACAGCAGTGGACAGTCAACGATTCATATTATATTAATGATGGTATGCTTATTAAAAGTAACATTCTATTTATTGATTAGTAACACATTTTTAAAAACAGTGAAGTTTTTTTTTAATGGATAAGCATATGAACGAAGAGGATTGTCGGATACATTTCGCTTCTTTGCGTTTCCATTGCCGGTAAAGTTGCAAAGGTCTTATCAACACGAAAAGTATCTGTGATACTCAATCTAGCTTCATAATCCGTATGGAACAATCATAGTAACAAATGTACTCAAATGTAGCATTCAGTATAACTAATTGTGTTATGTTTGGCATTGGCATTGACAAAAGCATACATGAAATACGGATATTAATAACTAATTTCCTAGACGATGCACCGTATTGTTTGTCATATAGGTGGATATTGAATCAAATATATTGCAATAATACGATAACAAGGTGTTCATTTGTACGATATAACCGCAATATGAGGAGATGTCCACTTGAGGGTTAAAAAACCTATTATACACTAGGCTTGGAATATTTACATTGATAAGTGAAATAACATATACTTCGTGAAACCATATGTCACTCCAGCTACGTCGCTAGATTTTTAGTAGTCTATATGAATAGACTACTGAAAATCACTTTTGAATGAAATCAAAGATAGTCGCAGCATTCTAATTTATTCGTGAGTTATCGGCTACGCTCGGTTAGTAGTGAAGTGAAGTCACACAGTGATTTTATTTCACTGCTAACAGATGAGTGACTGAGCTGTAAAAAAATTGTGAATATATACTATATTAGACTACGCTGAAGTCTCTATTCGCTCATTCTTATCATAATTCACTTTCATTTGCAAATAATAATAATAATAAATAGATTTATTTTCTCTTCACAATTTATCACAGTGAGATACAATGAGACATGCTTATATTAAAGTAATAATATAAATAGTAGCGAATGCGACGTTAAATCATTGCGAGCGAAAATCACTAAGTAATTTTCACTGTGATATCAATGTGCATAAAAAATATTTTAAGTAAATGATAATAAATTAAATATACAAATTATGTTCATGCCTATTTTATACAAATTATAATAGAATTTGCTTGGTATAACCCACCAAATTTAATAAGTCTCTTGCGTTGAACGTAACATTAACGGAGTTATACATTTACATTGACGGGTTATACAAAGCAAATTATAACATGATTCGTATAAAATATGCTTTTTAACATCCTTGAGAAAAATTGAAAGCCATTACTTATCTATGAATCCGATGCATCTGAAGAGAATCCACTACATTCTGTTTACCTTTTTTTCTTTACGCAGTACACGTATGCATACATGACACGTGAAGTTAAAAACTGCTTTTTGCGAATCATAATACGGTTTTTGTTTTTTGTATACTTGTAAATCATCTATAAAATTATACTAATCCATTAATATTCACCCTCAACGCGAAATGTCTGTTATTAATACAGCGAGTTATATAAAATAGGGCATATTACGATTCGTTTAAAGCAGCTGTTTTGACCCCGCGATGGTTATATGCTGTTTTTATATATACAACTGCAAGCTTTATTAACTTTATAATTTAGAAAGCTTTATAATTAGTTTGAAAATTGAAGTCCTAATGCAACTTCAAAGCAGAAATATCCTATTAAAATTATAAATTTGAATATTTGTAAAGATATTTGTATATTCAATAAAGGCTCAAATGACTGCACGGATGTGATTAAAATACAGAACTAAGTATGATTCAATTTTACGTAAACAAAACCAGAGTCAAGAGGTAAAACATTCTATTAAAAAATGGAAAAAAATTACAAAAACTCTAAATAAATTAAAATAATCTGTTATTCGTTTCACATTTTATATTATTATTTGCTTTACATCAATAATAAATATAATATTTTTCATTGGAATCACTAGAAAATACCCGCAAAGAAATATTCACAAATAAATTCTGAGAAACTAAATATTTTAGTAAAAACAGATTGTATTTGATTTATAATTACGTTTGCAAACTTTGTATAATATTCACAAATATGAAAGTATAAAGTAACTCTTAAAATCAATTATAATATTAAATGTAATAAATGAAAACTATATATTATATTGAACTAAATAGGTATAATAATATTTATATTCTTATAAATATTATTATACCTATTTAGTTCAATATATAAATAACACTCCACCTACTTTTTTTTTTTTTGCAGAAAAGAAACTAATTTAATAAAATAAATGTGATGCTGGAAATGTCTTATTAATATTAAAAATGAGTACAGAAATCTCGGAGAAATCTCTTTTTTTAAATTAGTTAAAAAAATAACACAATCTACGAAAATAAAAAATATAAAAGCCCTAAGACGCATTTGAACAGTCTGAATACTGCTACCATAATTCAACATTCATATCAGTTAAGGTATCATTTAAATATAAGAATTAAAATTCACTTCTGCACACTTGCAATGCACTCACGAAAATATTGCAACGTATTTCCAGAAATATATCGGCACATTGGAAGCGCACGCTACCCGTAAACTCGAGATTTCATCCGATATAAATCTTTCAAGTGGAGATGAATTCCCGGACTGCGAAATGATACATAAAATATTCATTCCACTCAGAAATGCAAGCATCTGTTTTTCATTCCAGTGAATTTTTGGATCCTTTATATTTCTCTAATTCTTTTTTTAATCGCTATTATAATTTAAAATTTAAGAGTATCCGATCTCTTCGTGTTCAATCCTAACAAAATTTCATGTAATATTCTAATAAAATTTTCTACCTTCATATACTTTTTTCTTCACAACCGCTTAGTTTTTTTGATACATACCTGAAACAAACAAGTTCATATTAAAACTAAATTTTCATTGGTCACACAGTAACAACACATATACTTCTTACTACATACTACGGTATCCTTATTATAAATTCATTAGCAAGTTTGTTATTACGTAGCGAATTAACGGTTGAATCAATCGTTATGAGATTTGGTATACAAGTAGTAACTAAAAGATAAGACAAAAAATTATAAAAAAAAATCTAAAAAAATTACACAATACATTCGACGTGGCGACAATCACTGTTAACTGCTTTAAGGATTAATATTTTCTGACTTAAATCTATGTTTATATTTAAAATAGAGAATATCACAAAATAAGATATCCACTAATTTCACTGTCATATCCCACCATTTAAACCGTAACTCAGCTATATAAACACAGTTATTTGGTAACAGAATTACGAGTGCGAATGAGGTGCCCGCGAAGACAACTTTACACAAAGTCTTCATCTACACAAGTTCATATCTCCACAAAGTTCCAGCGCAATTACTTCGGTCATCGTCGCGACAAGATAGATGGTCTGAATTACGGAACGCATCCTTTCTTAGCATCTCTTGGGGTCTACTCCATGCTTGCGATGTAGATTTATGACAGGGCCGCGACTCACGCGAATGGGCCATCGCTTCTCGTTTTATCGTAGCCTGTATAGCATTGGATCTTACTAGAACAGTAAATCACAGAAGCACAAAATAGGCGGATCGTTTCCGACGTATTTTAATCTATTCTCGGTATTGAATCTCAGAATTTCCTCAGAATATAGCGTGAGGGCTGTGGTAATAGAAAATATTGATACAACATTAATTTATAATTGATATATTATTACATTATGGGATATAAGAACCCTGATCTTTTTTGTAACATTATTGCTTACTTGTTCATATTATTTGTACAAATTTTAATTTCAAAAATTAAAAAAATTATATTACAGGATTACTGTTGTAAAGTCTGTACATACATCCAGGTATCGAAAAGTTTATTCTTAATAAACAAGGATGAGACGTTAAATTCTATTATATACAAGTGGCATAAATTTTGAACAAACTTTTCATTAATAACGTAAATATGTACAGTTATGTAACATTTACAGAATAATAAATGAATATCTAAATAAAAAAAAATCATATAATGATTATCAGAATCATCATCATCATATTAGCATCATATTATTAAACATTAACTGTCCATCGCTAAACATGAGCCTCCCCCTTGGAGAGTTTTGCTAGTAGTTGCCGTGCTTGGCAGGCGGATTGGCAACCGCAATTAGGGTTTGGAGATGTTTTAAAACGGACGCTGTTGCACATTTCCCGCCCTTCCTTAGTCGCCTCTTACGACACCTACGGGAAAGGAAGTGATGATCTATTCTATGCCGAGACCATACAGCAATATCTGATAATGTTCTTGGCAATTTTTTTGTACTCATTAGATATTAACATGTGTAGTGAAATAGCTAGACATAAAAATATCTATGGAACTCTTTTAACACACATCCGATACACTCTTTATCTTTTTTTATTATGCTCTTCCCTCAGTTGATTGCCTTTTTAATTAAAAATAATAATTTATTCTGTCCCATTATCGAAATACTTTAAGTTTACTTTGAAACATAAAATTTATTTCAAAATTTAATGTTTAACAAATTAATTCTTAAGTAATCTTTAATTTTAACTTTTACCTTTATATTAAACTTTTAAGTAAATAAATAACTAAAAGGTAGGATTAGTAAATTAAATATTTTCGTGTAACAAGCTTCGTGTAATGAAGGGGCGTGACCTAAATGCTGATATAATTCAAGTCTGTAGATAAACAAATCTTACTAATTACAGAAAGTAAAAAGTTTTAATAAAAACTAGACGCTTGAAAAATAAAAACGCCTCACGACTACATTCCCAGATGAATTAGTCAAATGCTTCGGTGTCTGTTACCATGGCGGAGAAGGTAATACTCATGCCTACATTTTGCCACTTCATCCTAATTAACAAAATTCAATATTGCAGAGGATGAACCTTTATCTTTAAAAGTTTAATTAGAAATTTAAATAGATACATAATTTTATGCGTCCACCAGATTCAAACGTTCGACCGACGAAATCGAAATAGTATAAACACTAGGGCACGATTTCCTTCATTTTCTCTCTAATATATATAGAAGTAGTAATTCGCATTTATTCCACGTCACGCAAGATACTGGTAATTCAAATGAAGTAAAGACTAAGAACTTACTTCGAGGACGCCAAGTCACGTCTCTAAATAAAAGTGATCCCAATCGATTCGCCAGGAAAAGCTGCTTTTCCACGAATAATTTAAAATAAGGAGAGTCGGTAACCTGGTCTATTAATATTGGATTTAAATTATATCTTTCTAAAATTAATATTACAACTCCATTATTTAAACAATTTCAAATAAGTAATGGCAAATGAATTGTGTACTCTAATAAAATGAGTGGAACCTTTTTATGGAACCTTTTGTACTCCATGCTGACCATTTACAAAATAAATACTTAAAGAAAGAGCATAAAATTGAAAAAAGAATAGAATTTCGATGACCAAGACTTTTTTTATTTATTTTTTTTTTTTATTTTATTTTACAATGATTATTCTGGTCAACTACCTACTAAATATTGTTTTATTGTAATGCATATTAGTATGCGGTGTGCTAATATGCACTGCGCTTTACACACATAACACGTAACATAATTTAAAGCATTTATTGTTATATAATTCATATTAAGTATGCATTAAAGTTGTTAGAACTATTTAAGTCAAATTATATTCTTATAATTTAGAAAATACTTATAATTTGATTCTAAAGTATTTTCTTTAGCATCTTAAGTATTTTTTCTCGTTTCATCCACATTTAAATTCAGTTTTAACACTCAACAAATTGTTTGTGAACAACGTAGACTCGTATAACTACAGTCTTTTTTCTATTAAAAGTATCCGAATTTAGAAATAAAACCTAAAACTTCTGTACTAAAAAAGGTGGTTCTCAATTGGACTAAACTTTTATATTTTTGTATGTTACATTATATCTTCGCATTTTCTGAACAAACTGTTTGAATTATCTGAAACTAGAGAAGGATTATTTAGTTTTTTTTTTTTTTTCTTAACTTTATCACTATTTAAGTCAATAGCGTACTGAAAATTTTGTTTTGTTATTATAGTAACCAGTTTTCCTACTTTCTTATTAATTTTATTTTAATGAACCACCAACAATATTATACTAAAATATTTTCTAAATTATTATAAGATATAATGCTTACGTTTTATAACCATTTACTTTCCTGTGGGTGTCATAAGAGGCGATTAAGGGAACTTGCCAGACGAGGGAAGGGCAGCAGCGTCACACAAGGTCACAAGGTCAACATCACCAAAGCCTAACTGCGGTTGTTATGGGAAGGCCTATGCTCGACAGTGGGCAGTAACGGCTGATATAATAATAATGATGATAGTTACAGGCATACATCTGACAAATTTAAAAATAAAATTTCAACAAACTATAAGACGCAAAGTTATAATAACAAACCCTTCACTCAGGTACACTAATATTGCATTCATCAAAACTTGCAATTGTCCGTGACTTGTTCATAAATATTCTAGAATACTTCCAAAGTTGAATAACCAAGAATATACATAAACAAGTAAGAAAACCTTAACGCTCATAGAATGAGCTTTGTCTGGTTTGCATTTTGTATTTTTTTCACATTCCTTTTTTAAAACGAAACCGAGAACGCTCTTGATGTTGTTGCAAAAATACGTTAAGTATGCAACCAGACAGTCAAAATACATAACTGTACTGTATGTGAGTATTTTGTATTCAAAAAAGAAACACAAGTGTGTGTGGTCTATGTTTCACTAAGTGCATAGAAGAATATTACAAAAGATATCATAAATAAAATTCAGCACGATATATATATTATTCATTCATTTGAAGTATTCATCTTCATTGTTGTTTAATTAAAGAATAAACAATAAAAACACATTCAGTGTAATTAAAAATCTTTACCTTTTTGACATCGTTTGATAAGATTCAATTTAAACTTCTCGGATCTCAGCACTTGGGAGCTGCCTTTGTAACGATATGTGCCCACGCACGCACAGATATGCTAGAAATATGTATACAGATAAATTTGCATAGTCTTACATGTTTTACAGTAAATATCTTATATAAAAATAAACAAATGACTGGTTAAATAAAAACTATTGTCTCCTTAGTTTATATTTTGAAACGGCTACCCAAACAGGAAAATTCTACTATGACAATTATTTCTGCAAACGATGATAGATTTTATTTGCTCCTTTTAAATTTAATTTTAAATTTATGATTAATAAATCTGTCGTTTATTACACCAGATTTATTTATCATAATATAAAAATAATTTTCGAAACTAAAACTGCTCATTATACAAAGCAATGTCTACTTATTATCTAATCTATCTAACCTTTAAACGAGCAATTATATAATATGAATTTCGAAAACGTCTCCAACGATTTTTATGAAATTTAGTATACAAGGGGTTTAGGGGGCGATTAATCGATCTAGTTTATCGATTGTTTAGTTTTATTTTTTAAAACGTCATTTTGTCCGTGTTTTCAGGTAATGAAAAACTACTAAAATGTTATTAGAATACGAAGGTAAATTTCACCACAATTTACAAGGTGGTAATAGCTCAGGTATCAGGGGAATCGGGCAGTCTCGAAGCAAGAAGACTGCTCTGGTTCGAATCCAGATTATTAATTTTTCCAGTATTTTTTCAAGTTCCTACTTTTCTCAGAAAATCTATTACTGGGAACCCTTTATTAATGCATATAATTCGTATCTAAGTATATTTTCTAACAAAATACACGAAAAAAATTATCCTATTATCGATGTTTCGGTACAAAGATAAAAATCAAATCTATAACTCAATAGATGGCGTTATTGAGCAACACAGCCAAAAAAATACCGAGCAGATCTCAGTCATCCAGGTACTGTAGTCCTTAAATAACATGAGTACGTTATATCACGTCTATGATGTGGACATATAAATGTGCATTCTAAATTCAAGTATTTTCTATCTAATTACGTTCTTTGGAGTGTGTATTTATGATTTAAGCCACTGTTTTGTGGATCAGAAAATCCTTCTTAAAACTTATATTAATTTTTCAATACTTAATAATATTATAAATATGAAAGTGAGTTTATTTGTTTGTTACCTCCTGGAGCCTTAACGGCTAAACCAATCGTCATTAAATTTTGTGCATATGTAGGTACTAGTTATCCTAAATAGATCAGAGAAGGGCACAACATTTTATCCTAGACTTTCAATATATCCCGGTCACATGGACAATGTCACGGATAAAAGCTAATAACATACAAATTATACCGCTGATACTATATATTTGACATATTATAATGAGAGTGAAACTTTCATCTCGTCGATCTGTGTACACTGAGTATCGCGCCTTATGTAATTATGAACTCATCGGGACTTGGAGATTCAAAGAGTCAAACTTGTATTGTTTCTGTTGCTTGTTTACGACAAACTCTTCAGGACGAATATATCGTTTTCGACAACTTACTATTAATTGAAAAGAAACATTGTGTTTTGAGAAAACTTTATCTGTAAAATAATGAGAATTGGATATAATAAAAATGTAAAAACAGGAAAATATTATAAGCAACATTCCCGAAAAAAATACGGGAGTTTTACTGAAGTGTTTAAGTGTTTAAATGGATGAAAATAGAATAATATTTCACCAGTAAACTATTGGTCTATATATCTTCACGCCAAGTAAATTTTTTTTAATGAATGATAATGGAATTGTAACCCCGCCTGCGCTAATGATATTCGCTGGCAGGGCACCAGTGAGGAACGATAGGTGAGAATAAAAAGGCAGGTCACAGTTAGCCCATTGTCATGAATACACCTAGAATTTACCATGGCAGTTTCCAGGGGGACCACGTGGAGGTCGACCTGATAGAGTATATTGCTAGCAATGAGACTAGTAGTCCGCATTACTAACAATCTTTTCCCCTCCTCTTCACGCCAAGTCGTTTGAGGGATAAATTAAGAGACCCGAATGCTAAAGTTATCTTTATAAATATCTCTGGTTTCGTCCATCGTCATGATTCGATATCAGTTCTTCACTCAGAGTCACATTCTGTCTGATCATTATAGACAAGTGTATACCTATACCCGTTGTTCCAATTAAAAATATAATATTATTATAAGTATTTCTAAATTTCCTCGTGTTAATGTAACATCCTCACCCTCAGAAGAAAAATTTGTAAATTACGAATAATTTATAATTTTTTCTCCTTTTTTAATTAAGTTTTATAATCATTTATTCCACAAATATATCCACCTCAACCAGTATGCAGATTATATGAATTGAATGCTTTTTTCACTGGACGTGGAGAACATTCTATTTTCATGAACTACTAAGACAGTTACAAATTTGTTCGAACCTTTTCTACTGAAAAAGGCACCTACGTCATTTATACTAGTCCCTTCGTAACGCATAAAGACAGTTCAACGTGGGTTATCAGTTTGATATCAGACTGTGGGGTTTACAGTTTATTAATATTTAATTTATTTGGATTTACTTGGAATTGATCGCGTATATTTATACTTTATGTTTTACTAAAATTTTTGTTTCGTTACCTATACTTTATGTAGTATATTTAACGCCATCTATAGATGACTTTAAAAAAATCCTTTGAATGGACACTCTTAAACTCCCTTTTTTCTTTTTTTCTTTAAATTTTCATCATTCTTTTATAACTCGTATTAGATTATTACATTGTGAAAATTTTGTCGCAATCAGTCTATTCGTTTTATGTAAAACACACACACAATCAAAGAAACGCATAAACAAACAGAGAAATTTCAAAAACTAACGAGTTTATGAAATATTTCTGTTTTTTTTTTTTATGCAACTTAGAATGGCAAACAAGCTGACAACCCACTTGATGGAAAGTGGTAACCATCACCTATAGACATGAGCAGTGCCATGGACATAACAGAATAAACTGTTTCGCCCATGATACCTCCTATGCGTTGCCATTCCTGAGGACTCAGGTGTTATTTCTCTGTACCCTGTAAATTCATGCCATATCCCATCCTTCAAACCGAAACACAGCCATGCAAACACAACTACTTCACAGCAGAAACACGAATGGGACAGAGGTACCCAAGCAAACGACTTTTATACAAAGGCTCCCATCTGGTCTATTTAGTTGTAAAAATATTTAATGTACGATTGTGATTACATAATGTGTTTAAATGTTAATATATTGTGAAGAATGATAAATTGAATAGCAACATTAGCCCACGGTCGATAATTCATTGACTCAATTTGTACCGTGTAAAATTTGTTGAGTGAGTTAACAATTTCGCTGGGAAGGGGGGGAGATTGTTTTGATTAAATATCGTCTGAGTACGGTCAACATAAAAAGTATGTACACATAAAGATTTTCGAAACCCTTATACTTACTAGAATTTATGTATCATTGTACATATAAAACTAATTTTGAATCTATATTAATAATTATTTATTTATTTGCAGGCAAATGAATCATTGACCTGATGACAATACCAATGACAACTGACTTTCAGTTGTCATTGGTATTGTCATCAGATTTGCATAAATATATATTAAATAAATTCTAGCAAAACTTACTACTTATGAAAACAACGATGTTTACTTGTTTTGAAAATCGACAGATATTCATTAACTATTGATACTGACTGTATCTCTATTCCGCTTGTTGAAAATTAAATGAAAGCATACATTGTTTTGATATGTTGATAAACTAAAATAGTAAAATTACACTGAAATTTATGAGTAACTGGCATAGGTAATTAACTATAAATATTTCTTTCTTTGTTATTTGAAACTGCGTAGAGATGTTGCATCTCTGTGCAGATTCTACCGAATTTATCATAGGAAGCGCTCTGAAGAATTTAAACACCTGCTGATTTTCACCACTATACAACCAGCCACAAACTAAAATTCCATCCCAACCATCTGTATGAGTAGTGGTCGTCCACCGTGCGTTTTTCAAGACACTTTCTTCCACACACAACCACTCTTTGGAATCAACTTCCAGCAGCAGTATTTTCGAACCGATACGACCTCATAGCCTTAAAAAAAAGCATATTCCTTTTTAAAAGGCCAGCAGTACACCTGCAATGCCTCTGGTGTTACGGATGATCATGGGCGGCGGTGGTCACTTACCATCAGGTACAAAAAATATAATAGAACTTATCTTTTTTTTATAGATGACAAATTTTTTAAAAGCCATTAAATATTTTTTTTTTATTTATCCATTATAAACAAAAAATGAAACTTTTTTAAATATTATTAATTTATAATATTAGTATAAAAGTAAAGACAAAACAAAGTGAATTCAAAAAAATTATTATTTATTTAAAATATTGTATGAGGCAATATAGGATGAATAATAAAAGATTTATGATAAAAAGGGAATTCGTTTGACCTTTAGTATGACCAAATTATATATTTCCTCTACTACGCCTTTTACGATTTCTTGTTCAACTAACGCGAAGGATCAAAGGCAAGGAGTGGAATTGACGTAAAAATAAATCTGCTCTTTGTAAGCCTAAAATGTGTCCTTCATAAATATATTTTTGTCAACATTCAACCGAATTTACATATAATACAAAAAATTGTTTCTGACGTGTATCTGCCTATTTGGTTTTCTGTCGGTTTATTTCGATTACCTAATAGAAAACCAGTCTAAGTTAACTGATTTTTCTAACTCTTACTAATATTATGTAAGTAAAGATGGTTTGTTTGTTTATTTATTTATCATATTCATCAACTAAGAGAGCTCGACAGTTTCCTAATTCGCTCCCTTAGGAATCACAATATATGAAACTTATAAAAATATAATTACTGGACACTTTTTGAATATGCTATTGCCATTCTGCGAATATTATATATAAATATATATATAAATATATATATTTATATATATATACAACTTAGAATGGCAAACAAGCTGACGGCCCACCTGATGAAAAGTGATAACCGTCGCCTATGGACATGAGCAGTACCATGGACATAACAGAGTATACTGTTTCGCCCATGATACTCCCCATGCGTTGCTATTCCTGAGAACTCAGGTGTTATTCCTCTATACCCTGTAAATTCACGCTGTATCTCACCCTTCAAACCGAAACACGGCCATGCACTTCACGGTAGAAACACGAATGGGACAGAGGTATCCAAGCAATCGACTTTTGTACAAAGTCTCCCTCTGGTAAACTCTTACCGTTATTAATGCAATATTTATCAATTGTCACGAAATTTTGATCGAGCGTTCTTCATAGCCATTCATATGATAGTCATACTGTCCGAGATAAAAAGATTATGCTATCAAAGTCGCGGGTAAAGACTAGTATTTTTATAAATCAATATTATATAGTATTTTCATAAATAAAAAATATTTACGCATCGCTTAAAAATGTTTAGGCCGATTTGGCATTCTTTTTAATGTTAGGAACATTATAATAAAGCAACTAAAAAACTGAAATTAAAACAGAATAATGTCTGTCGAGTCAGCTAGTATTATATTAAAATTATGTTTACGTAATAAATAGATACACTTATTTTGCCACATCAAAAGTTGTCGAACAATATTTGTTCGTAGTTTCCAGACGTAGACTTTGTAACATTGTTATTTATCTAGATTGTTCATCTAAGTTTACTTTAAGAAGACTCGAGAATTCTTAGAAAATTACCCAGAAAACAACAACAATCGAAATTAAGGTCATTTCTATTTAAATATCTCTTCCAACACTTCTGCTGACTCTCTCAACACCAAATAAGGCTTTTTCTCAACAAATATTTACAGAAAATGAACACAGCTCGAATTTAAAACATTCTGAGTGTTTAAAACTATCCTTTGGAAATTGATTTCATTTAATTTACACTACGAAACTAATTTCAAACGTGATGCCTAAAACTAGGTTCTCAATGTAAATTAGACTTTATTGTTATGACTATATAAACTGTGTTCCTATTGCGATAACTCAGAATTTTTAAAAAGGAAATTAGTTTAGTAACGCAGTTACCCGCCACAAATCACGCGCCTCTGATGAGAAGCACGTTTAAACTAACAAACTCGAAAATTATGACAAAATTAGCTTTCATATAGGTATTTATCATTGGGAATTCCAAACGAAAATTCATCAAATACGAAATCAGCATATTGTCCGTACTGGGAATTGGTATCCATGCTCGAAATTCTTTGATAGAACTAATAAACTGATGCCTTGTTTATATATGTAATATACGAGAATGTAGAATCAAATTAATTAGCTGCGATTTAAGAATTTTTTACGAAACCGAGACTTTTGCTTTAAAATAAATCCATTCAAGCAATAGAAAAAAAAAATTAAAACTCCAAATCAACTCCAATCATCAATCGTTTAACAAAAAATAATAAAAGCCAACCCAATAATCTCTAGTTCACATAAGCTGTTCCCAACAAATTGATTGATCTATATTTCAACGTTTTGCTCAAAAACTCTACATATTAAAATGCCCAGGAAGCGAGATATTGTAAAAAAAGAACAAAGCCGGTAAATCCGTTCAGATACCAAACATATTAGGTACGTACACCTATATGTACCGAACTTGTACAGGCACTTTTGCTCACTACATCCAATAAACGAATGAATCTAAAAGGAACATTATTTATACTTTATGGAAGATATATAGTAAGCAAATACAAGTAGCAATATTGAAATTTTCCATTTCTCTTTATACAACGATATCCACGTGCTCCGGAAAAATAAGACAATAGCTTTGAATAACACTTTTAAAGTTGAACATGAGAAGAATATTTCATCTATTCTAAAAATATTACAAAGAGGGAACATTTGATTGTTTGTTTGTATGAAATAGATAAATTCAAAAACTACTCAACTCTATAGAAGACTACATTGCGAGTAAGTAACATAAGCTATGCTATATTATTTTCGAAAACTCTATCTATCCGCTATGCAAATATATATATCTAATCTATGAGAAGCCGGGCCGGATTGCTGTATTGTTCTTTCTCATGGGAGTGCTATCTAAAACAGTAGATTTGTTTTCCACTTGTTTGGGAGGCTTCAATACTTTGAACAAATGAAAAGTCAAATTTAAAAGCGTATTCATTTTCGTAGCACATTTTACAAAAATACACTAAAAAGATGGTGGTAAATGCCACACATTATAATATAATCCCCATGAATATACTGACAAAAAAAATCTCTGAGCCAACGCAAAAATTCTGATTACTGAGGTCTTCTGAAGCAGTTTATAAAACGACCTAGACCACGGTGCTCTTCTTCCCAATTCAAACTCAGTTTATATAATTCATTTCAATCGTACAAACTTATACAATTTTCGAATACAATAACTGTGTTATGGATTGAATATTCTAGCTCAGTTATATTACAACTCAACGTCAAACTCCCAATAACGTAAGGAGAAACAGTTTCCTTCCATCTTCACGTTTGCTAGCGATAGTATGTACGAGAGTGCTTTCGTATTCAGCGAGTGCTTTTGTAGGGGTGAATGAACTTTGTCAACACTTCTAGTTTAGGGTTGTCACTCAGTCCAAACAATCGTCTGAAGGTATTTCAACATAATAACATGACAATGTTTTAACAAATATTATTTTACCGTATATATTAATTACAGACACGAGTAACACTTAAGTATGTTTCTGTGATATATTTAACATTTTATCTAATATAATAGTTGTATTTAAATACACTATTGGGATTTAGCACGATTAAAAATTTTGCAAGTAAATAGTATCTACATAGCCGCTTGTTAATTGCCGACATTTTCATCGCGGTAAGTCCTGATAGTGTAATTAAATATGTCTAAACAACGCAAAAGTTAAAAATGATTTAAAATAGTATGTCTTGGTTTAGTTTATTTACACATCTATAACGGTTTTTTTCATATATAAACATAATGTAGTTATTATATTAAAATTTTTAATATAATAAAAAACATATGTTAATTCCAAATTATATGGTAATGGTAAAAAGATGATGACGAATTGTGTGATATTTTAAGTAAAATAAATATCCATTATTATAATACTATACAGCAAAATTATATTTCAAAATAAATTTCTATTCTATATTTTCGAGATGACAACCCTAATCGTGCAAGATCTCAATAGACAAAAACAACTACAGTCGTCTTTCGCAGTTTTTATTTCTACCTAGTCTTCAATATATCTCGATACATAACTATAAGGATTCCCTTATAGTTTCATCTTAGCTTCGTGTTTCCTTTTCATAATGGAATGAAAACGTCCTTGTATAAAATGATGTCAAGAATATTGTCAGAAGCGGAAAGTTCTGATAAACAATGTCTACTCGTATTCTCTGACATCATTATAACTGAGCATTAATAGCTCAATTATAATACTAGCTATTATACATAAATATATATAATAAGATGAAAAAGAAAGAATTATTGAAAATAATAATAAAGTCGTAGATACACTGTATCAGAAATAAATAGAAACAAATATTTTTTATTACAGAATTCTCAATAAAATTATTTTTAAATAATAAATTGCTTTGTTTCACAACAAGTTGTATCATGTAATATATTGGATTTAAAATAATTGTATCTTGAATGCAAAATCATGTTTCTATAAGTTTATGTCGCTTCATAACAAAAACGAATATGCTTCTTAAAGGAAAACAACAACTACAATTATCACATATTTAATATGAAGCCAACACAAGAATACATTTTTTTGATTGCAAAAATAATAATCAACACAACATAAAATATAGAGCAATTGAAAATCTCTTCCGTTTGCAACTCCATGCTGTAAAGTATGTCTCGTTTATATAAACGAGTTTTTTCTATATTCTTCATGATATACGTGGAAATATCTACTAAGAGTTTTTGTGAAATTGCATGAGAATATCGAATAGCAAGTGAAGGGAGACGTGTTATTTGTATAAAGAAATTACATCATACCTTCAGCGGCGTCTTATGACATTGAGCTCGTATTGACCGAAGAAAAATGTAATAAATATAATATAGAAATCCATTTAATACGCATTACATTACTGAAAGACGTACTCATTTTAACGAATATTTCAGATTCGAGCGTTACATTTCGTGAACATATTATATTACAAGCGTTTGACATAAAGCGCACATTAGATAAGATTTTCAGTTCAGAAATTTATTTTGTTTTACATTTTGTGTCGATTTACATTATAAGTAGCATGACTGTTGCAGTATTCGAAGTCGTATTATTAGATAATTAAATATTATATCTTACAAAAAACCGACTTCAACTTATAACTAATAAAACTTATTTATTCTGATTTAAAAACTAATTTTCTAAACCGATTTATATAAAGTTTCTATGCAACCAACCTTTAAGACAAAAGAAAAATTTTCTAAACCGGTATGCAACTAAAGAAGTTATGAGGTAACAAACACTAAAATCAATCGAATTGAGAACGGCATTTTTGAAGTTTGGTTGAAAATATGTGCATTACAATGTTACAAATATTCACCTGTGTAAGGATCGTTTTTTAATTACATTACAGGTTAGTGAGTATCACTCTTTATACGAAACTTGTACGTTATACAATAATTGGATTAGTGGCCTAACAAATTCACGAAATTTTCCCATACACAAGAAGCGCTTTGCCCCCTAACAAAGTTACCACGCAAGGTCGTAATGCTGTATTGTGATTGGTTAGTTAAACTAGGTATATTGCGACATATACCGTAATTGCTCGCTCATAAAACCGACCATTACAAAGATGACCAGGAATACAGCAATACTACAACATAGTCTATGCCATTCCGAGGTTTTAACATTTTATTGACCTGACGTTTCCAAACGACGTTTAAATTGAATTTACGGAAACTTATTATAAATAATACTTACATATTATTACAAAATTCTTTACCTGTTTGCCAAGTAATAAGTCTTGTGTTATATATGCCAGTAAGTATGGTTGTATTATGAGATCTATTGTAATGCAAAACCTTAAACACCTGCATTTCGGGGAGCAAAGGGATTGTGTAGTAAGGCAGATTACCAGTCCCGTTACTAGCAATATACCCTGTCAGGTCAACCTCCACGTGATCCCCCCTGGAAACCATCATACTGAACTCCAGGTATATTTATAGCGATGGGCTAACTGACCTGCCTTTTCATTCTCACCTATCGTCTCTCACTAGTGCCCCGCCAGCGCATGCAACATTGCCATTTCATTATCATCCATTAAAAAAAACCTGTATTGTCTTTTTTTATAAATGGCTACTCCATTAGATTCTAAAAGCTTTCTTGAGATCAAAACAAAATATTATAATATTTTCGTCCATAAAAAACATACATGGAACAACCGATAAAATTATTTTATATTTAAGACTTATATTCCTTTTTTAATCCTTTCAAGTAAATTCCGCACTTTCCATGAAGAAGACCACCCAATAAACTCTAAACAATTGTCGGAAGCTATAAACTTATATAGTAAATTCATTAAATTGTAATTGTGTTCATGGACGACGATAGCCGCTTCCCATCAAGTGGACCTTCCGCTCTTTTACTTCCTTAACAATAAAAAAAATAGGCTGTTACATGCCATATCATATTAGCCACCGTAGCCCTCAAAAATGGCAAAGCATGAAGAGTATAATGGCATTACAATATTCTCTGTTATGTCCATGGTATTATTCATGTCTATAGGTGACGATTACCACTTTCCATCAGGTAATTATTCAGCTTATTTGCCATTTTAAGTTGTATAAAAAAACACATGTAAAATAATTTTACTATAAAAATTTAGTACTCTTTTTTTGACACGACTACTTGTTTCAGGTAGAATCTACACAAAAACCATGTTCGCATTTACCCTGACCTCCCCTCGCGTTGTCCTTGCCCCATCGTTTGCCCCCATTATGTCTGTGCGTTGTTCATTGAATTTGTACTTTTTTCAGTAACTACATAGCCGTTACATGTACCTCTTTTGAAGCGAGCAAATGATACGTGAAGCTAAAACGAGGTGCCGTTTAGACAAAACTAGAGTTATGAAGGTTTCATAATAGGTTATTCTTCTAACTTCATGTGTCACAGGAAGTACACCAATAGACAAGGTATCCGAAAAATGGTTATCGTTTTCACGACTCATTTAATAAAGGATTTCATATAATAATAGTGAAATGATGGTAATAGTTTCCTTTATATGTAAATAAATAATATTTTATTTATGCAACTTAAAATGACAAACAAGATGATGGCCCACCTGATGGAAAATAGTAACCGTCGTCTATAGACATGAGCAGTGGACCATGGACATAACAGAGCATACTGTTTCGTCCATGATACCTTCCATGCGTTGCCATTCCTGAGGACTCAGATGACAGCTATTTCGTCTTGCATTAGAATAATAGATTTTGACATCCTTATTTTAACAAACTTTATTAATGTTATTGAAATTCAATGTCGTCATTCCTTTATTTGACTTGTATTTTAATCTGGTGTGTGTATTCACTAATACTTTTTAATACGTAAATTTGGAGTAATAATACATCTACCTACTAATAACTTTATTGTCATCGCATGGAATACAAATTTATAGTGAACTAGCTTTTATCTAATATATAGATAAATAATTATTTATATATTTCCGTATAGACACAACTTTTGAATTTCTAAATTCAGCTGTATTTTTTTGTATGTATGTTACATCATATCTTATAAAGTCTAAACCAATTTCGAGTACTTTTTACAAATTATATACCATACTCCACTGTCAGTATCATATTACTTTTATCATTTGTTTATTTAACGTTATTCTAAATAGAACACTAATTCAAGTATTCATCCAGTCAGGCAAGCACGAGAATTAAATACTGTAATACATAGGTAAGATAAATTTGAAAACAATTTAATAGCCGCGAAAAATAAATTAAGATAAAGTAGCAATATAAAGCAGGAAACTTGGAAAAGTTAATTTCATCGGCACCTACCAACATTTAATTAAGTTTCGTTCTAAAGTATGCCACAATAATCCTGTACGTTGTATAAAAATAATGACCTGAACTTTACCTCAAAATAAAAATATAACATAATGTAAATACAATAGAATTTTATTTACATATTTATTTATTTGTTTATATCAGATTATTTAAATGTTTATCATAGCAACATATACGAATAATACTGTAAGAATAACATTTTATAACAACATATAATATAAATAATATATGACATTACAATAATAAAAAAATTTATTGATGTGATTATGTAATTGACAAAAAAGGAGATACTCCCGATACAATAATTACATAACTATAAAATATAATAAATTGTAAATGAAGAAATTATTTATAGACGCGGTCAGCTTTTGACAACTAATACCGCAAACCTCCTGCAAATCTACCAATAAAATAAATAAATATAAAAAAATGGTACCAACGTTCATAATAATGGTATTAGCAGCATATATTTTCGAGAGAGAGCCGAATTAATTAAGGTCACACCATCGTAAATTAGGTTGCTGTAAGTGACAAAAAAAATGTCGCTGAAACTCTGAACCGCGGTCACGTTCGGCAACTGGGTTGCGAAATGAAAATAATTACACGTCAAATGAGTTGGATGACGGCTATTTAAAATGGTCGACGGGCCGGGTGAGTTACGTGGCGATTAATGGCCCTCGTCAAGCCTCCGGGTAGTCAGAACGACATTATATTTAATTCGTTTTAGATATGTATCTAACATAGGTAATACAAACGGTAGGTACACAAAAGTCTTATATTTAGATCATCGATCGTTAATACCAACTAGATAATGCCCCACCAACCAAAACTATTTTCATATAAGACCACCATCGGATTATATTATCCAATAGTATGCTATCAAAACCATTCAACCTCCCGACTAAAGGGACTGATTGTTAGTAATGGGGATTAATTGCCCCATTGTTAGTAATACGCCCAGTCAGGCCAATTTCTACGCAGTCCCACCTAAAAACCATCGTTTTAATTCTTAATATTTGTTTTAATAACAATAAATCGATTAACTTATCTATAATCCCTCACTGGTAGCCCAACAGTGTATACCTACCGATAACGCAGAGTTACCATTACATTTTCATCCCATTAAAAGCCATTCAATCTTTGAGTAACAAATATTCATTCTTTTCTTTTAAACTTCGACACTTACGAATATAATAGTAGGTACATTTAGTGTAATATCAAACTAATTTGTCAAATTTGCATGAACAGCTAACTTGAGATTGCGTCTACATCATTATAAACGGTTGGTCGTTCTTAACAAAGTCACAGTAGACTGTATAATATATAGAAACATGGGCTTGCATGTTATGAGTGTCAAAATGACAATGTTGTGCTGTACTGTAAAGGGACATCAAAGGAAGTCGTTACAGTGTTATATGGAGCAACCAAACACTCGCAGACCTCGTATAAAATTTAATAGCACACAGCAAAAGGAAACACATTTCGTTTTAATGCAGCTATATGTAATGTCATATTCATTACAAAAAAAAATATATAAAAAGTACTTAAAACATTTTATGAGGGTCATTTTCGTGTAGATAGTCATCGGGCTATTTCCAAAAGAAACATAGGTCGAAAATGACAAAAAAATGTTGAGCTTGCCTCCCTTAACTGGCCCGTTTTTCGACCCGTGTTTCTTTAAAAAAATATTCTGTTACACTGGTAAAATACTTTTTTAAAATGATACTAATGAGCTGCCTTTTATACACATTATATTTCTAAATAAATTCTTTATATATATATATATATTTAAATTTTTTTGTTTGAACTTTAGTTAGAACCAAATGTTTCAACTTACATAAAGTAATATTATGAGTAGCAAAATTATACTCATATAGCAGCTATAGCAGCGGACTTTACTTGCTTGTAATTAATTTTCAATCGTTAACTCAATAACAAAGATCAGAACGATTAGTTTAGTTATTGAGATGCCATAAAATAACAAACAAATAAATTCAGCACCCTGACTTTTAGCGCAATCGAATCGGGATAAATCGAATTGACATCGAATAGACGTTAAATTAAGGTATTTGACGTCTACTCGATGCCAGTTCGATCTCAATTCGATTATGTAAAAGTCACCAAGCAGTTTTACATTTACAATATTAACAGATTTAAAGCTAGACTGAAAATATTAACCTGTACAAAGTCAAGCCTTATCATTTAGTATGCAAATAATTAAAGGACTTTAGAGGATTTACACTCTAAGTTTTTTAACGCATGACTATAATAAAGAGAAGTTTTCTTGAGTTAAAATACCCTCAGATGGATAAACTGCCGTCCAATCTTGAATTAAACTTTTATCGTCTACGTTAAAACGATAAGACCTATTTCCCTGAACTATTACTTTTGTCGTCTCTCCAGATTACAATAACATAGTTGGCCATAATAAAGAACATGCGGGAATTCTTTTATTTTTTATTGTTGACTATGATTTTGTATGTGATTTTATTCATAGTATTCAAGTATTATTCTTATTTTGTATTATATAAAGGTGAAAATAATTTAATTTATTTCTTCTTGGCGTCTTAACTGCCAAACAAATAACATAGTCATAATATTTTGTGTACACGTAGTTGAACAAAGATGAATATAGGCTTACCTTTTATCTCAGTCAATCAATTTTTCCCAGCGAAGCAGACGAAGTTACGGGTAGACACTAATAAATCTAATCATCTAATAAGTCTACTAGGCTTATTATGAGTTAAACCATTGAGGTATTTACTATTCCTAGATATCCCATCGCTTTATTTCCATGATGATATCCTATACTAAAATATGTTTTTTCGATTAGAGTAAACTTTTTGTGGAAGTAAATTCCAAAATTATGAAACTAATATAGTTATATAGACAAACTTACAACACAAGTGAGTCGATAGACACTTTTCAGCAAATCAATGTACACACATATAATTACATAAAATCACATTAAATTGTACACAACACGACACAAAAATATTTTTTTTTTACAACACGGGGGAAACGAGCATGCGGCTCACCTAGTGGTAAGTGACTATTGCCGCCCAATTGCATAATTGTTATTAATATACTAATATATAGTTATATGTGTATATATGTCTACTCGGTGGCGCCATTTATCACTCCCATTGGTTCAACAGAAAATCACCATTTAGGCGTTATGTACATATGAATGCCTATATGAATATCTGAGTGATGACCATTTTGATCGCATAATTTTTAATTAGGGATAAGTTTATTTTTGTAGTTCCTTTTTCCTTTAAGTTTATAATTGTTATATTTTAATTTTAAAAGTTATTGATATGCGCCAAATAAATATTGTTCTTTCTTAGTTGGGTTTGTGTGCTTCCTCAACATCACTTAATATCATATGAGACTGTGGTCAAACATATTAACACAATCAAATTTAATAAATGTAAAAAACACACATGTCAACAACAAACTGGGACCAGCTCATGAAAAACACAAATAAATACTTCTCTCATAAAACGAGGATATTATAGCCCACTATTACCAAAATGGTCAAACGGCTTTTATTTCAAATTTTCCTTCTCTTTCACCAGTATATTGTAACTTGTTCTGATTGTTACCTATTACGATATCATAAGAATAAAAAGTGGCATGTGTATTCATACGAGCCTACCGAGCAAATTTTATTATTTTGATTAATTAGTA
The DNA here is from genome assembly GCF_026898425.1 of Galleria mellonella. Taxonomy (NCBI): domain Eukaryota; kingdom Metazoa; phylum Arthropoda; class Insecta; order Lepidoptera; family Pyralidae; genus Galleria; species Galleria mellonella. The sequence continues at coordinate 6,509,834 of NW_026441995.1, read as the reverse complement.
CATATTTTGCTATCATCCAACTTACTACTAAATATTACCTATATTTAGTCAACTAAAACATAGTTCACTAGAACATATTTATTTACTTCAATTTGTTGGAGAAACATACTATTTCTGGAACCTATAAATAATATGGTAATAAATCAGTGATTTTTCCACAAAAGAAACATATATATATATATGTAATATTTATAAGTTATATATATATATATATATGTTTCATTCTACCTTACATTGGAAAGTTTGAATTTATCATATATTGCTTTATTTGCATTCAATAATAGACTATTGTAGACTAGTTGCAGAGAGTAAGCAATTAAATTTGCTTCATCAAAACTAGTACTTTTAGAGTGTTAAGTTTAAATAGTAAAGAAATATCATCGGGAAACAGCACAATGTTCGCTATTTGTTCGACCAATTAAAGCAAGTTATTTATGTAAACTAGGAAAAAAAGAAGATCCGATGGTTGAGCCTTTAGATACGCCTATTTTTTAATTAGCTTTTTTCGATTTTATACCATTAACCTCAGCAGTTTGTAATCAAATTATGATATTTCGTTGTTTTTTTCTAAACTGGGATGAACAAAAATGCATGGAGGTAACAATTAATATATAAAAATTTTATTAGGAAGTAGAATTTACATTAAGTCTCTATACATAAGAAAATACTCGCCAGTGTAATTTCAACGTTATTATAATATCATATAAAGTACAATCTTAACTCTGAAATTCCTAATGGCCCTGAAACAGCTATATAAGGCTCAATACATATTACTAATTTATGAAATACCTAACAACAATGTTATAACTTACAACAGAAATAATTTAAACCGGCCTTGTGGTGATTCATGGTTGCAGGGCGCTGCGACAGTTTGAAAGCCTCATAATACCGTGTAAATGTAACATAAGTGTTTTTACAAGGCGAAACACGAATACAATGGTAAATGTTATTTTATTCATAATTAATAAAATAATACAAACGTAAATTGTACCTGAAAGATTTGAACTAGAGATAAAAGTATAATAGTTTAAACCTTAAAAGTAAATGTCATCCTTGCCTAAAAACCAACTTTTAGTAAATATCTATGTCATTTTAATACTTTTCTCTAAACTTTCGATAAACGATTTTAAAACTACTATCGAGCATTATTGTAAGCCTATTAAACAAAAACTACCAACAGAACACAACTTAGACAAAACAAGGTCCAATACATTGACAAAAAAGAAAACTGCATGTCTTAATTGTATAGATAGATGTAGAAGATAGAAGTCAGGAAGACAGTATATTTACACTTAAATAATAATGCAAAATTAACTTAAAAGAAAAAACATCGATTAATGAAAAAATGCTCTTAGGATGCTCGAAAATATTTATTCCATAAAAAAGGCGACATTAGTCGTAACAAAATGTGAGACTGTACACAAAAAATACACATGAACTGACAATGTACTCTTATTTAAAGATTATTTAAATTGAAATTGTTTTACTAATATATTTAAAAAATTAAGTATTACTATCTTATTTCTTTTCTTATTTTCTATCTATCTATCTTTTCCTACTAAAATCCGTAAATGAACTCTACCAAAAGACAATTATCGCATCTAAAGATCAGGTCAATCAACTCCTCAAGCTCTTTATAAAATATCATAACTTAACTAACAAGCTCGTATTATTTGTTTCATTATTATTAAACGAGCAATCGGCAAGACGCGATCGACGCAACGCAATAAAATTAGGCTTTATCCCGAGCGGACGCAGTGAAAGCGACAACATGACGCGACGGGGGAGGGGTCGCCTGCCCGACCTACTTTCACATCGGTCCCTTACCCGCAACCCTACCGCAGTTCGAAGGGATGCCACAGAGGCTTTACTATCGCCGCGTCTCTACCACCTACAGACAGCTGCGAGGGAATTCACACTTCAATGTAAAGCTTGCCAAGTGAGAAGAAAAGCGGTCGCCGTTAGCAATAGAAAATGGGTGCGGGCCGATCGATAGACGAGAAGGAACGCCGATACCGACTCTTTCGAGAAGAAATGGGATCACAATTAGTGGCGACGTAACTCGGTTACCGGCCTCGGGTGATTGATGCCGCTCCGCGCTTGCCGCTCATATACGCGCTAACTAAACCAATTTACGGTGGGGCATCGCATACACCCGGACCCTAAGCATTTCAAATTCCAAACTTTGTATTCAAAGGACGATTGAACATTTAGAATGGATGAGACTGGGTCGAGTGATTGTCTCGCATTTCAATACAGAAACATAACGAAACAAAAGGATAGAAACGATAAAAACATTTTGGGATGTAAAGTATCTGCGGCGTATTTACATAACTAAATTGAACGCCGGAATATTTCATTAAATTAAGAAAGGAATTGAAAAACTTGTGCTTCTTTCCGGTGCCTTCTTTGCAAAAGCATTAGGAGAGAGAAATATAAAAGTTTTTAGCCGCCTTTAAAATTCAGCCGGGGTTCATGATATATCTCATTAGATTCTCCTTCAAATAGAATACGTTGTGTTATAACAAGGTTAAATCAGAAATGTTTTGAATAGAATAATTTAGGCAAAGTAGAGGAGAATGTAACAATTCTGTAGCATTACAGTGGAGGTGAACGTGCGAAACGTCGAAGCAAAATGAACTTTCAATGAAAGAGACAAAGAGTTCGATCGGCCAAGGTAACTCGTTCCAACTCCGAGATTGAGAACTCCCAAGAAGCCGTTTAGTTTCTCGATCGTACTTTGTACGTGATCTAAACTTGTGCTCGGCTGTAAGTAATACAGAAACAACTTAGCGCAGCTGTGTTGTAATCCACGCCATTTATTTTCACGTAGATTGAGTGTGATAATCAAATGATAATAAACTGATAGACAAATCAGTACAGACATTTTTTGCTGTTACTAAGTATTATTTCTATAACACTATAATATCTAGTGTACGAATATTATAATCCTATATACATATATAATATAATCCTCTATATATACTTTTATACTAATGTTACAAAAATGAAAATTTGAAACAATATTTGAATGTTTGTTACTCAGTGTATGAATGAAATTTAATGCACGAATAGATAATCTATTCGTAATAATCTATTCTAACTTGGCATATGACATATTTTATATACTGATTCATGAGGGTAAAACCACAAGAAAAGCTAAAATATAATAGAATAATATAATAATTATTAAAACAATAATTAAAACAATTATAACATAACCATACGACTAAAAAAATTTCAAAACATTACTGTAAGAAATTTACCTCACGTGACAATATTCTCAATCTCGACCGTAGCGTTACTACGTTTGGACAAACTTTTGCATTCAATAACCAATGTGCGAACTGGCCTGTCACCAGATATAGTAAATTTGACTTTGATATTGAAAGTAGTGACACAGTAAATGTAAGTAATAATGTAATGATTTCTATATATTGAAAACGTAGGATCGAAGATCCAATTATAATTGCATAGTTTCATCAAATTCGATACTTAATGAACATACTCATATCATTATTTTTAATTTTTGTATCATCACCGTTACAAAGTCCTCTCATTTGCTTATTACCAGATGATATGGCCACAAATAACATATCGACAGAGCCTTGCTTGTAAACTTGTGCCTGTTAAAAGAACAAGGGATCTTATCAAGCTACTTGTCCTCACAGATGATCGAAGGAATTTCTTATTTAGGGCAAGAGATACTAGGAACAGTTCTTAGTACAATTAATAGAGTTCGATACCGATAGATTTATGCAGTAACTTGATTCCAATATCCATGTGTTCTCAATATTCAGGTCGAGATGTTCTACATATCATAATTCGAATTCCTGAACATAATTATTTATATTTACCTTAATTGAAATCTTACTAACGGCATAGTATATCATATATACATTTGTATAAATAGTAAATACAATGCATATTATTGGTTTGTTATAAAGTTAATATGTTTTATTAGTGTTACATTTATTGTTTGTATTTAAGAAAATAGGTACTCATCAAATTTAATATTTATCCCCAAAATACATATGATACATAAATGTTTTTTGTTACATCAAATCATATACAAAATACAAGTTAAAACTGAAACTGGCTTGATCAGTAAGTACACAGACAAGTAACTGAATTATTAACTTGTCAAACATGCTAATGTAAGAGGTCACTGACTTGGGATCAGGGAGGGTTTCGAAATGGTAATAATATCGTATACCTATCTATTTAATTTAATCATTAAAAAGTTTTATAATTTAATTAAAAATAGCAACAACAGAGCTTCACTGCGTACAGGTTTATGTATTTTTATAATTTTTACCCGCTTCTAACCTAAAAATATAGCACCACAGAGGATGACGGCACGTAATAAAATAACATGAATATATATTATGAAACAACTTCAGGTCAATCAACACCTGAAGGTGGGTGGGACTTAATATAACTTAGCCGTTAGCAAAAAAAAGAAAGTATGCAAGTATCTAACTGTAGATAAGCTAGTCTACGCTCTGTAGTTGCACAGCCTGACCTAAATAACTGGAGCACCTACTAATCCCAGCCCTGGCTAACTGACTAAGACGTTGCCATCCGCTTCCTATAATTGACATCCGAGCCATGTATCTTAAATTGGATAAGTTGTTTAGCCTGTACCTAAGGCCGCATCCTAAACTTAATTATATTTTAACATTAATGAACAAACAAGAGTCCCGCAACGTGCCATCGGCACCGGTTACGCAGTTTAGTCGCCCTCGTTTTAGCTTAATCAAAACTCAATTTCCCCGTCTTTAGTTCGTCGGTTTGAAAACAAGCCCTTTTGGCGGTGAAACTTTATGTCTTAGTAATTAATTATATCAATTTTGAGACTGTAATGGCATGCACACGTGCTGGGAATACACCGTACAATTTGTCAATGTTGGTTATAGTATTATTTTAAAATTAATATAAATTAGCTATAACAGCAGCTAAACTGAAATGGTCCTTTGCTGTACATATTTGCTGAATACTAAATAGAACAAGCTCTGGAAGACGGTGTTTACTTAACCGCGTAAAAGATGGTAAGATAAGTTAGACCTATTTGAAAAGAAATAATCAATAGCGAGTACAAATAGAAAAAACTAGATGGAATGACCTTCGCTCAGTAGTGGGGTACCTATAGATTTCCAAGTGATTGTTTTAATTTTATTGTTAAAGACATCAAGTACCAGTGATTTTTTAATATTTTCTACTAGTAGTTCCCACGACCTTGTCCACTTTATTTATTTTTCCACACCAATTACTTCGTGCATACAAAATTTTATGACGACTGGTTCAGCTAATAAGGTACCAAAAAGTAATAAACAAATAAATAAAATACTTTTATATTTATAATATTAGTAAAGATATAAATGTAAATATAAATGTATTTTCATATGAAACTGTTTTCCGTGAGTTTTCTCGCGTAAATTAGTACATAAAGTATCTTATGTATTAGGGTAAGATATAAACTACCCGTGTATCAAATTTCATTCTAATAAAATCCGTTCAGATATTTACGCATGTTTGAATGACAAATATATATATATATATATATATATATATATATATATATATATATATATATATATATATATATATATATATATTTACAAATTTTTACATTTATAATATTAGTAGGACATATATTATAGTCACTGTATCCCATGTATTCGCCTACGTAAATCAGTACATAAAGTACCCTATGTATTTGGTTAGGATATAACCTATTCGTGTACCAAATTTTATTAAAATCTCTTTAGTAATATTTGCATATTCCATCCACCCATCCTTATAAACTTTTGCGTTTAATAATATTAATAGGATTTATAAAATAATTTACTTTGTAAGTGGTTATAATTTTACCTATTTCGTTTTATACCTAGATTTACATTTATAATAAGTATATTTATACTTTCCAATCTGATTACCTTATCCAAAACAAAATTGGCAGTAAAATGCGGACCACCCTATCTCTCGGCGCTGTGCAGCCGCGCGCGGTGGTCTATTTCAGTGATTTTGACAAGCTGTATTTTGTGTTTGTGTAGATTATATCTTTAATATTATATCAAAGACACTGTTTAGTCGTGCTGAATATTATATCCCATCAAAAACATATAATGTAAAAATGCCAGGTCTCGTATCGCAGTTCTTCCATTACATAAAGTTGTGAGAACTTATATACTCGTAAACCCAAATCAGTTATTTTAGTTAATGTCTATGGAAGCACCTGTACAAAAACTTTGTAATAAATTATTATCTAAACAATTATCTATCAGTATTTATAGTGACCGTAACAATATTATAAATTTTTTTTCTACAATAATTATTATTACTTGGCAAAAAGCATCTTATAAAAAAAATATTTACTTTAATCAGTTTATTTCACTGACGTCATTTTTTTAATGGATAATAATGGAGTGGTAACCCCACCTGCGCTATTAGTACAAACTGGCGGGGCACCAGTGAGAGATGATAGGTGAGGATGAAAAGGCAGCTCAGTTAGCACATCGTGACGAATTCAACGATAAATTAATCACGATGGTTTCCAGGAGGAACTGCGTGGAAGTCAATTTGATTGGGTATATTAATAGCAATGAGGACTAACCTCCCCTTTAGTAACAATTTCTCGTCCCCACTGACGTCACTAAAACAATGTCAGCGTTTTCCCAAATAAGCTAAATAGTACAGAAATTAAAAGCTGAGTGTCTAAATGGTATAAAGTTGAATCGCGTCACTAAAATGCTGCATAATTAAATTCTCACAATATTAAAATGTCTCAGTGCCAAAAGAAACAAGCTATGCACAAGATTTCGTCCGTGTCGAATTTAATTTCGTGGAATCAGCTTTACAGAGTCGCATTAAAGTTCTCCAAAACTTTCTGCTTCTCTTGACATCGGATAACTATTTATTTAGAAGAATTAGCGAAACTTAATATTATATATATATATATATATATATATATATATATATATATATGTACCAACAGATAATGGAATCCACATATTTGTCCATATAGTGGACTAAACGAAATTATTTTTAAAACATAATTATAAATACTAACGCCATCTGCAGGATTTTTTTGTAAGTATTTTTAAGTAACCATTTAACAAAGAGCTCTACATTCTAAGCAACTTTTTACAATAAATCCTGGGATAAAAGTACCGGGAAAGACTATTATTACCTTTTTAGAAATTTTGTCTGTCTGTCTGTCTGTCTGATCCAGCATCACGCATAAACTACTACACCAAACTGGAAGCGTATTTCATACTTGTATTCCTGAAGGTCTAATTTAAAATCTGATGTATATTTTATCTTAATTCACTGTCTAAAATATGCTGTAGTTCTCCATTGTATGTTATAAAATATACGTCTGTAACTGTTTATCTACAACAATTTTCAATTTTTCACCGCATAATTAAATTTCTGTTTTGCTAGAGGTTGACTGGGAGATAATGTTATATTGCATTAAATCCGCCTTTTGTACCAGACAGTATTTATAATATAAACAGTAAAGAATCATTAGATTAGTAAATAAATATGATCAGTAATAAATAGAAGTTTTTTTACCTCTAAAATCCATGCGTACGACAGCAGGTAAGGAGCTAGTATACAATATATACATATATACAGTGTCAAATTACTGCGGTGACAGCGCATCGACATTGACGTCAACCAAACTGGGTCGGGTGGCACTCAACCCGGCACTGGCTCCTACCTACTTGCAACTCCGATAAATACGCCAGATGTGTAAAACCTTTTGTGAAATCAGCATACTTTCTTCAAAACGGAAAAATTTACTTGCAAATCTAAAAAAGCACTGTCTACAAAAAGATCCTCAAAGCGCCTTCAGAAGTCAAGAAATTTTGATAATGCAATTTACTGAATGTTGATGCTTACATAATTGTTTTGTTAAATTCGACTATGTTAATGCATAACAATGTGTAACGAAATGTTGAAATTATTATTATAGATATTTGTCTATGAATTATATATGAAGATATCTTCATATATAATTGATAAACAAATGTACGTACATTATATAGGATTATATTTTATTATTATATAAAGAGTGTCATGTGCAATACAGTTACTCTGTTATGTCTATGGTACTGTTCACGTCTATAGGCGATATATGTATACTTTATTCTTTTTATTTTATTTTATTATTTATACACACGACTAGTTTTAAAACGTACTCAAGCGTTTTCATGCAAATGCTATTTTTTTTATTGAATAAATTTAATTAAAATATGTCGATACACGTAATACAAATACAAAATATGAACATATAAATCTGTATATGACACACTATTTGAAATTTACATTCTAAACATGGTAATATATACAAATTCAGATATTTTATATACTACCTCCTACACGCAACTTTGTATTCGTAACTTTTACAAATAGGTGAGTCTGTATCTCTTTGAAATCTTATATATGTTACACTAGATTTTAAGTTAGACCTTTAAAAACACAATTGTGAATAACGCATGCGATTTGTTCAAATAGTTTTTACTTGATATCAGAAAAAAATGAACAGACAGACAGACAAGAATTCTAAAAAATATTGTTTTGGTTTTTATTAAACTTGAACATTGATTCTTTTGACGCAATTAAATAAGTATGAAATTTTAAAAATTACTTTCTCGCTTCTATCTATATCCCGGAAAGTTTCATGTTGAACATGGAAAGTTAAAGAATAATAATTTCACTCAAAGGAAACATCTTTTTGTTTCTGTTAACGTAGTTGTTATTTGTTTCCTGGGTTGGTATTCGAAATAAAAAACATAGAAATAATAAATATTTTCTCCTTTTTTTCAAGGTGAGTATTGTATGTCTGTGCATATATGTATCTATGGTTACTCTGTATCAAAAAATCTGTATGATCTATAATGTATTTCATGACTCGATGTAAAATTGAATGATTACTATATGGAAACGAAATTATTTATTAATAACAAATTAAATATTAACAAAAGTGCCTAGCTGCAAGCTGTAAAATACAGTTTCAAATCCCTCCAGAATAGCACTAGAGGAGCAAGAGGGTATAAAATGAATTTAGCAGTTGTCTCACAACTCACTCCATCAGATTGAAGTGTGCTAAGTAGGAAAATTTAATTATCATTATTTACAATTTAATGCATAATTAAAACTTTAACAATGATATTTAACATAAGATTAATTGTACATCAAATAATTCTTTTTCTATTTTATGGTTTTCTTTTGAAAAAAGTGGCATTAGAAAGCAGATGTTTTGCTTTCCTTGTTTACTTCTTTTAAAATTTACCCACCTGCTACTGTAGCGCCCCTCTAATTTATGCCTTTTGACGGACACTTTTTCAAACACGGAGATGGTTCTCCTTACATCTACCCTCCGTAGGTCACTATCAATAAATTAAATTAAAATCTAATATTCCGTGATTCTTAGTTTTTACCCTATATATATGTATCTATAAATAATATATGTGTATATATACATATATTTTATTTATTTATTTATTCATTAGTACAAATATGTGTACATGGCGGACTTAATGCTAAAAGCATTCTCTCCCAGTCAACCATAGTGTCAGAATACTCGAATGCGGTACTACTAATTATTGATATACATACATACTAAAATTACATATATAAACGAATAAATATATATGAATAACAAATATACTTACACATATATGATATATACTATATTGTACACGAATTTGAGAATAATATAAAGCACTTATTGCTCGGATAAAAATAAAAAGTGAGCGTGAACGCTTTTTTTGAAAGACGGTTTAGTCGGTAGTCTCTTAATGGCATCAGGAAGCGCGTTCCAGAGTCATGAAGAATGTAGGAGAAAAGAGTTTGAAGCGTAACCAGTAGGGTGAGAGGGGAAAGATAATTGGAGAGTATTATTGGAACGAAGGTTACGTTCGTGAGTTTCAAAAAGATAATGGAATTTACTCCTTAAGTAGTTAGGAGACTGGGGGTTTCGAAGAAGAGTGTAGAGGGTAAAAAGAGTTCTAACGTTTCTGCGTTGACGAATGGAAAGCCACTTGAGCTGAGACCGATATAAAGAAATGTGATCGAATTTGCGGAGGTTGAAGATAAAGCGATATATGTATAATATATATATGTATCTATAAATAAGGTTCTACACCTTCAGCCAACAATAATATAAACATACAGGCTTAGATACCTATATGTTTATATTATTGTTGTTAATACAAGTCGTTGTATGCTATCTACGATACATTCCGTCCTTTATGCATTCACGATTGAAGTTGATTTTTTACGGCGCAATATATATATTTGTCATTGTACCAATCGTTATTCATTGTTAAAAGTAAATTCTCTTAATATAATAACTCTTAATATAATAAATATAAGGAAAAAACATGAAATATCATATTTTGTAGGTACGTATCAATGTTATGGAACATAAATTCATTTAAAGCTGTTATGTAAATTAAATTAATTCATTCTCTCGAGTTCACGCTTATTTTTTACCCTCTTTAATTGTATACAGAATAAATAACGAAATCGAACTGTGATCAGCAAAGCAATTCCACATTGCTTCCCAGTAGTTTTGAGTATGTGGCACCTATACTCTAGCGTTAGTTAATACAATCGCAGTAGTCGAAGTTCTTATTACTAGAGTCTTAAGTTCGCTAGCAAACTTCCGCTATTCGTTTCAATATTTGCTGCGATACCTAGAAGTAATGCACAGTTTCTACAATGAGAATTCTTAACATTCTATACATCTTTCATTTATACGGAAACTTTTTAAGTAAATTTCTAAAGTTCATGTTTAATGTACCTACATTAAGTAATATTTTATTTTTAGAATGTTACTTATTATACATTTCTTCTCATTTTAGTGACGAACAAAATGTAGTACAGAAAAATTACACCACATTATACTCAGATTTAGAAAGGGTAATCAACTCCAGTGCAAATGAAGGGACAAAATCTATCAAAAGTAACAAGTACAAAAAAAAAAAAAAAAAAAAAAAAAAAAAAAAAAAAAAAAAAGTACAAATATCTAGGAATGCATCTGGATAGAAGACTCAATTGGGAAAAACATATTGAGAACTTTTTTTTATATACAACTTAGAATGGCAAACAAGCTGACGGCCCACCTGATGGAAAGTAGTACCCGTCGCCTATAGACATGAGCAGTACTGTGGACATAACAGAGTATACTGTTTCGCCCATGATACCCCTCATGCGTTGCCATTCCTGAGGATTCAGGTGTTATTCCTCTGTACCCAGTAAATTCAACTCAGGCTATATCAAATCTATAATTGCCAATAAGAAGAAATTCAGCATTATCATTAAACAAAAAGATGTTTGTTTATAAATGCAATAAAACCTAAGTACGACTATATGGGCTTACGGAATAGAACTTTAGGGTTTTGTTAATAACTCCAATATAGGATTTTGTATAGATTTCATAACATAACTTTAAGACTCATTGCCAAAATTTCATAGTTTGTTAGAAATGAGAGAAACATCTGCAAATCATTACTGATTTTTTTTATGCAATGGTTGCAGCAAATAAGCATTGACCCGGTTTGATAGTAAACGATTACTGTAACTATAGCCTATAGATGCCTGCAACACTAGGAGTGTTACGTGCACATTGCCGACTCTGAAAATTCCTTTTGAAGAACCCCATACGTAGTCTGTAGGGATTACCTTAGCAGGGAGCTCATTTCACAGCCTGAGCGTTCTCGGAAGAAAACTCCTTTAAAATCGCATTGTACGTGGCCATTTAAGTTCAAGCGTGTGATGATGAGTTCCCTGTCGAGGACAAGAGGTGCAATGATAAAAAGTGGCCGTATACATCATTTCAAACAATTCCTCAGAACACAACTTTTAAATAAGAGATAAGAATGAACAACAAAAAAATATAAACAGTGCCTTATAAACCATACAAATGACATAACTGAAGAATTAGTTACGCAACAATTTACAAGACTGAAATGATGACTTGTATTGAATCTAGACACTAGAACTCAAGAAGCTTCACAAATTTGTTCTTAGAGAACTGTCAATAAACTGCTCGTCATAACGTTAATTTACACCCAAGATACTATTTGAATATGGTTGTTATAGAGGAGCCAATTGCAGATAATGCAAAGAAGGAGGAAAATTGGTGAGCCTGCATTTTTTTACAGATACCAAATACTGAGCTACTGCCTAGTTTCTTATAAAAAAAAAACAAAAAATAGATATTTGGAAACATAATTCAAACCACACCAATTAAAAAAAGTACTTTTTCTAAAATAATCTAATCAAGAATTGAACCCAGATTTGAATATTATAACATCTCTGTTCTTAAGCAAAGCAAGGTATTTTCACTGCGCTATAGAATTTATAAATAAGAATCAAGATATTACAAAATATACAACATAAAAATAGATTATTTATTTTACTCTTGAAATCTAATATAAAAAACATACTAATATATAAATAAATACATCTAGTTATCAAAATATCAAATGCTTTATTCTATTTATAACATCTCCCACTTACTTCTTGCCTAAAAATGTTATATTCCTAAAAGCCCGTAAAGTCCTTTAAATCTAATTTAGTCGTTGTCTTATAGACGATTGCCAAGATATTCCTGAAGCTTTTCCGTCCTACTCTATTTATGAATTTTGAAATTATTGCACCAAAGAACTTTTAGACATTTCTCACTGTAGTGCGAATTAAAAATTGCCAATTGGACTATTTATATCGTAATCCGAATCGCACGTGATGTGAAATTATTTTAAACTAACAGGATCACCATTTAGTTTATGCTAATAGATAATTACATCGACAAAATTATTTTATCCTGTTGTTTCTTTTAGAGATAAACACACATTTTTAATTACATCATACGTTAAATGTCCACTGCTAAACATAGCCCTTCCTCATAAGGGAAGTTTTAAAAGAGAGAGACTTTGTACAAAAGTCGATTGCTTGGGTACCTCTGTCCTATTCGTGTTTCTACCGTGAAGCAGTTGTGTTTGCATGGCTGTGTTTCGATTTGAAGGGTAGAATATGGCGTGAATTTACAGGGTACAGAGGAATAACATCCGAGTCCTCAGGAATGGCAACGCATGGGGGGTATCATGGGCGTAACAGTATACTACTCTGTTATGTCCATTGTACTGCTCATGTCTATAGGCAACGGTTACCACTTTCCATCAGGTAGGCCGTCAGCTTGTTTGCCATTCTAAGTTGTATAAAAAAAAAGTCGCTCCCCTTTATGGAGGAGGCCTATGTTCAGCAATAAACAGTTAACGGCTGATATGATAATAATGAAAACGCATGCTTATAGCTTGATCCTGAAATTCAATCAGTTTCTGTTACATTTGAAGAGTTTCCACATCAGTAGAACAATAATAATTATATTGAAATGGCACATTTCTTTCCACAGAGGTCAACTTATATAACTTAATAAATAGAAAAACGTATCTAACTAACTAAGTAAGTAAGTACTATACTTATTATAGTTGTTCGTATTGTGACAGATCAAGACATTGTAGAAGACGACTAAGATAAAAAAAATACAATTCACCAGTTCTTAAAAAAAATATTTAAAATAAATCCTTACTCCAAGCCGCCTGGCCAGCCAGTAACTTCTTCTCATGGTATGAACCTCCCAACTTTTATCTTGACATGTTTATTGACCAGAATAAAAAGTATCCCATGTCCTTCTCCGTCCTAGTACTAGTACGTGTATACAAATTTTCATAATAATTGGTTAAGCCATTAAGACGCTTAGGGGTAACAAAAAAACTCACTTTCATATTTATAATATTAATTAATATAAAATGTATAAGGAAGTAAGGATAATATAGTCGTATCGTAGTACAAATATATTTAAATAATTATCTTTCCATTGTAACAATGAATTGTATTGAATATTAAGATAAAAATACTTCAGTTTGTTTGTGCTCTTTTTCATACAGCAAATAATAATGTAGTAATAAATCAAAAGCTGAACCCAATGACCCTTATTATTTTATTATTAAAATTTACTATTCTTACTTGCATATTAAAATTTTAATTTAAAATATGCATAATGTGTGCATACATATATACAATATTCCCGTTATATATGTATACATACATAATGTATACATATATAACGGAAAATTAACAAACTCACCGTGTTTACATTTTCGACAATTGTTTCGACTTCATCCGGTAGTAGGAATGGGCAATATATAGCAACATCTATATATTGTAATTACAATATTTAACTAATTTTACCAGAGGGAGAATTTGTACAAAAGTCGATTGCTTGGGTATCTCTGTCCTATTTCTCTGTCCTATTTCTACCTCGTGTTTCAACCGTGAAGCAGTTGTGTTTGCATGGCCGTATTTCGGTTTGAAGGGTGGGATATGGCGTGAATTTACTGGGTACAGAGGAATAACACCTGAGTCCTCAGTAATGACAACGCATGGTGGGTATCATGGGCGAAACAGTATACTCTGTTATGTCCATGGTACTGCTCTTGTCTATTGGCGACGGTTATTCCTCTGTACCCTTGACTTATTCTATCCACTATAAGTGATTAGACTACTATCAGGCTAACTTTGTAATTTTTGAACGAAATATCAGCTTCTGCTCTTCACTAGTTAAAGCATCATTAAAGAATGCTTAGGCATTGCCAAGGAGACGATGCGATTTGGGTAGCAGCCAGCAACATAAAGTTCTAACAACGATCGGAGTTTGCATACTAGACAACGACCTACAATCTATTGTAGCAAATATAATAATATGTATAAGAACAATAAACTTACTAATAATGTATTTAATTTTATATACTTAATTTATTTTATACTTTATTGTACACAAAGATTACATAGTTATATTCTGAATAAAGACAACAGGCGAGCTTAACTGTGTTACAGTTCTCTTCAAGCAAACACTGAGTGTTAATGAGCATTAATTACCAGCGGGCAGTATGTGTAAAATAAAAAGAGGTAACACTAAGGTTGCAGTGTTTCTACTTTGAAATTAGGCTAACTAAAATACATATTAACTTATATACTTACATTCAAAATATGTACGTATACATACATAATAATTCAATTCAATTCAATTTATTCATAACAATATTACATTGTGTCGAATAGGTATGATAGGAATTTTACATATAAACAATGTCAGATACAATCAAAGAATTAATAATAATAACAATTTCAGTCAAAAAAAAAAAAAACAAGCAACCACAAACAACTCACAATTAATCTATCTATCTATTTAAGAGCTGCGCTCTTGTCGGTGGAGCTCTTGCCACTCACTACGATTTTCAGCGAGTCTCTTCACCTCTTGATACGACACGACACCAACTCCTTCCTTGATCTGCCTGATGTAACTATTACTAATCACAATCATATATCCCTATCACAATTAATATATCCCTAAAATTCATTTATTTTATAAATACATTTTTCCAACAGAAAGGCACGGAGTTTGATTTTTAATATTCTCCAATTTTGGATAGTTTTCAGATCAATTGGTAATTTGTTATACAATTTCCTTCCCTGAAATTGCGCTCCATGTATAACTACGTTTAGTCTTGGTTGTATGTCACTCATAATGTCTTTACGTCTAGAACTTGTACGCAATTCCCTTTCTTGTGTCGTTTCACGTCTGGGTAGATTTTTAACAAAATTTACAATAACAATCAATACATATAGACTGGGCACTGTAAGTATGCGATACTTTTTAAAAAAGTCCCTGCAAGACTCCCACTGCGGAATACGAGCAATTATTCTTATTGCCTTTTTTTGTAGTCTAAAAGCTCTTTCTATATTATAATTGTAACTGTTTCCCCATAATTGAATACTATATCTAAACTTTGATTCCACTAACGAGTAATATACTGATTTCAGTTGATCTGTAGTTAGTACGTCTCTTAAACTCCTTAAAGCATAGCACGATGAACTAACACTATTACCGATGGAGTGCAATTCACTTTTCCAGTTCAATGCTGAGTCAATCTGTACCCCTAGAAATTTTACATCATTTACTATTGCAATTCTTTCATCGTTTAAGAGAACATCCAAAGTGTCCTTGTTTTTTGCAGTAGACTTAAATAGTATGGCGCACGTCTTTTCCACGTTTAGTTTTAATCCATTAGCAGAAAACCAATCATCAAGAAGCACTACTAATTTGTTAATTTTTATCGTTAGTTCTTGCATGTCAACAGCGGAAACTATGGCATTTGTGTCATCTGCGAATATAACCAATTCAACATTGTTCAATGAATTATAGATATAGTCTACTAGATCGTTGATAAATAAGATAAAGAATATTGGACCCAATATTGAGCCTTGTGGTACACCCCTCTTAATGACCGTCAATTTGGATGTATTGATATATTGATGTGAGGTTTCATAATTATTTTCTATATTTTTGATTTCAATGTATTGTCTACGATTATTAAAATAAGATTTTATTATTTCAAGTGCCTGTCCATATATACCATAATACTCAAGTTTACTTAAGAGAATGTCGTAGTCAACTGTATCAAAAGCTGAACTCAAGTCCAAAAAAAGCCCTGCAACCTTTTTCCTGTCATTCAATTTATTTAGAACGTCATTTATAAGAGTTCCTATCGCATCCGCCGTACTTATGCCATTCTGATATCCAAACTGTCTTTTATTAAGTATGTTATTTTCAACTATATGCTTAAGAATTCTAGATTTTATTAATGTTTCAAATATTTTAGAAAGTGTTGGCAGTAATGAGATTGGTCTGTAATTTTTGGGGTCAAGCTTGGATTTCTTTTTATAAATTGGTATGACACGGGTTATTTTCAACTGTTCCGGAAAAATACCTTCCTCCAAACATATATTGTAAAGATGAGCAAGTGGTTCTGCCAAAAATTCTATGTTTTCTTTAATAATGGAAATTGGTACGTCATCATATCCACAGAATCTTTTAGTTTTCATGCTTTTTACAACTTTTTTTATTTCTATGGATGTGATTAGTTGCCAGTTTAACTTGGGATGTACTTTTTTTTCATTGTCATATAAAAATTTTTCAGCTTTTATTTTGTTTCCTGGTAAAATATGAGACTTGCATTCAAAATTCGACGATAATATTTTTATAATCTCCTGTGGATCGTCATTGATTGCAGTGTCAACTTTAAACTGTATTTTATCATGAGTGCGATGGGTTTTTTTCGTTTTATTTCTATGTTTGTTTACTACATTCCAAATGCCTTTACTATCTTTCGCTTCTGCTATTTCTTTTTGTACATAACGTCTTTTAGAGTTTCTTATGATTTTGTTATATATTCTTAGGTATTTTTCTCGATAATCCATAATACTTTGATCAATGCTAATCCTATTATTATTTTTTAAGAATCGCTTCATTATACTAGATACCTTAATTCTCTTTGATATCCATTTAGTTTTATAAAATAAATAGATTTATGAGAATATATATAGTATAGTTTAATATTTATCGTAGATTCCTTTTATACATCTATTTTAATATTATCTAATAATAATGTCAGAACTATTATTCTGAGAGACCTACTATGTAGTAAATAGGTTTAAATGTTAGTATTAATAAATAAAATCGTCTACTATCTATGTTGTGATGAAGCAGGCTTATTTTTTTATACCATCGAGATAGCAAATCAGTCGTACAAATTATATGCCTACATAAGTCGGAGAATAACAATTTTGGTATTGATATGTTATACCTAATACTGCTAAAAACATACATTTAGTATTTTCCTCAAGTATTCTACTTTCAGAAATAAATACATACATAAAACGTTTATTACGACGTAAATAAAAACACCCAGCTTAATACCCACTACTACAGTTATTTTTCCAGAGAATATTTTCCAGGTTTCTATATAAATCTACTAATGAATACTTCAACATTCATCCCAAAAAATAATATTTGAAACAGGAAATATTAAAAATAAAAATATTGAAAAGATAAAATATATAAATGAATCCATGTTCTTCTCTATAAAAGGGACTGACAAAATATTAGCTTGAAAACAAAAGTTTAACAAATACCTACGTAAAATAGGTTATTCTTAATCTAATACATCAGTTTTGCATGATTATTTCTTTACATGGGAATATCCCTAAAAATCATTATATATTCAATAGAAGCAATATGAAGAACGCGATAACCATATTACGGTTAATTAGCTTCTTATATTAAATAAATGAATTAAATTATTACAAATCGGTTGAGAAGTAACAAAATTTATATGAATATCTGCGGTATAAAGGAGTATCAATAGCGGACGATTAGTCAGGTCGACAAATGTCGATAGCGTGGAGGTCGACCTAACACGGTATATTTCTAGCAATGAAACCACCGTTTTTAACTTCCCCCGGCCTTTATTATATTTTGTATTTTTACATTCTCTTTCATCAATACTAATATTATAAACAGGAAAGATTTGATTGTTTATTTATTCGTTTGTAATGGATAAACTCAAAAACTACTTACTCGATTTTAAAAAAATACATAGGCTATATATCATTTTCCAAAATATCTGTCTACCCGTGCTAGTATTTAATACATGTACGAGTATTGATACTATTTTATTCTGTACGATTTTAACATATGACTAATTATGTGATGATTACGTATGACTAATGTGCAATTTCATTGTTCCTCAAGCATATCTATCTATTGGTACACTTTTGATAACTTACCCGTGTACAATATAACACGGCTTACAAATCTCATCCTTCATATTCAAATGCAACGATCTGAATGTAGGGTAAAGACGACATAAACAGGACATTAAACTTGAGCTCATAACTCTTAGAAACATCGACCATTTTACATGCTCAGCAAAACACGCGCCTTTCATAAATCACACCGAGTTTCGAAGAAACTGAAAGGAGCGAGATAGGAACAAAGTGGAGACGCAGCAATTTTTAATATCTTTGAATCCTCAAAGGACGACTAGCACTTTCTGAGTAACTATATAACTTTTACTACCTAAATAAAAACACTATAATACAATAATGTATTCAGTATACTCTTTGAATTTTAAATTCATTCGAAAGGATAGCTTTTATAAATCAATTAATTAATATTTAATTTCGAATAGACGATAATACATACCTGAGGATAGTTGAGTAAAAGCTAGAAAATATCATTTATTACTATTATTTACTAAAACCCTTTGGCCTTTGAATTGGCTTGACAACCTGACAAGGCCAAAAGAACACTGATTAATATTTCCGAGATTTCACCTACATTTAATTTTTATATTTAAGCCTGGAAAAATTGCCCGAAAACAATCTCGCAAATCCAAATCCACCCTTGTAATACAGACTTTTATTTATTATTTTCCTTTGTTTTAGACATTTTACTTTTAAATTCGTTTCGTACGTCCGGAGGACAGCCATTTTAATTATTTCCTAAACGAGTAAGTATTTTTTAATTCACATGGAATGAAATAAATACTGAAGTTATAAAACAGCAAGAAAATATTATTAACAATGATAATATGGCATAAAGTAAAATAAATGTTTATGAAATAGAAACAAATGAAAAATGTTTATTTACAAATTTAATAAAGAAGTAAATTTTCTAACACTGGCAAAAGTCTGAAAGAATAGTCACTTTTAAATGCCACTATGAATATGTTTAAGATACAAGTATCTTTTAAAGATTTTAAAATTAATGAGAAGCCTTAAGATAGAGTTACAAATTGAATCATCATCATCATATCAGCCTGTCCACTACTGCCTCCCCCCACCTCTCCTCCATAAGAGGGTTGCCAGTAATTGCCATGCTTAGTAGGCGGATTGGCAACCACAGTTAGGCTTTGGTGTGGTGGTAAAAAGGTACGTTGCTACCCATCCTTTGACTATTAACTTCTCTTAGTCGCCTTTTACGAAATCCACGAGAAAGGTAGGGATTATCCATTCTATGCTAGGACCACACGTCTATAGAAATTGAATACATTTAATTTAATAAAAGTAATTTTGATTCTTTAGACTCTATTTGTCCTTTCCAAAGAAAAAGATAGGTAACTCCCAAAGCTTAAAATGAAAGGACATCTAAATATTATTTAATATGATTACTGTTCCAAGAGAGTTGAATATCCACATTCACGTTATTAGTATCAAATGAAATGTATATAATTTATTACTTTTCGCTATTAAAATTTTGGGCTAACTTGACTTATAGATATTTTCTCTACCACAATATTATGTATATACATACATAATGTATGTATATACATAATATAAATATATACATATATAATGTATATATATATATATATATATATAAAGTTAAAGATACAACTAAATACTAAATGCTCAGTGTCAAATTTTAAATATTATCTTCATTGTACACAAAGTTCTCTAACAAAAGGCAAAGAACCAATTTTTTTTAAATAATCCAAATTAATAAAATTTTGTTGTTGGAACTAAAACTTTTGTTTTTGTTGAACTTTAATTTTGGATCTTTAAGATCTTCTTTAATAGTTACGGTATTACTATAAAAAAAAGTTTAACTTGCGATAGACCACTATTAAATACATGTTTAAATGTCTTCCTACAAAAAGGTGTCTAACATTGTGCATAAATAAAAGAAAGTCCGTCCTATTGAAATTAAACAGAGCTTAAACTAATAAACTTTATTATAATAAATAAAAAAACAAGATTCTTTCACCGGCTAAATTATATTTAGTCACTTGAAACTCTGTTAAGATAGACAGTGTTTTAAATTATTTTTGTGCTAAGACCGTTATCGTTCATACATAAGGTGTCTGTGTCGTAATATCAAATATTTGAAGCAAACAATGTCGTTTCTGACTAAGTTTAAGGTGTAAAAAGAATTATATTGGAGTCACGCGCTCTGGGAAAACTGACACTAAACTAAACTGATATATCAACATTCATCTAAAACCACCGAGTCTGAAATTATTTGACTTTCCGTGTCAGACGTAGGCATCCATTAAAAAGGTATTTTTAGTTTTTTTTTGTTAAATCCCACGAGAACAGGCGTTGACAGAATCGCGAAGTTCTCTTCTAGTTTATTTATATTTTAGTATCTTTATAAATAAATTTAGATATAGCAACATGAACTAAAAAGAATACTGTACAAAATATCAATATGTTTCACCAATCATTCACGTTCGATTTTAGGGTTCAACCAGAATTCAAAAGGAAAAACTGTCAATTATAAAATTTACGCTACCCTCTGTGCGCCTGCGAGCCTGACTTGAAGTTGACCTATTTTTTATTTTATTTATTTACCAGCTTCTTCCCGCTACTCGGATTTATGAAAACCTAATAAAATAAACTACAAATAGATGGCGTATTAAGATAAATCATATAGCACTTTTTAATTTAGGCTTATTTAATTTATACAGACAGATAAATATATGTTTATTCTAGCATTACGCAAAAATTACTGCACTAAATTGGATGCTGTTTTCACAGATGTGTTCCTAAAGTGAATTTACAGGGTACAGAGGTATACATCTGAGTCCTCAGGAATGGCAAGCATGGGGGTATCATGGGCGAAACAGTATACTTTGTTATATGGTACTGCTCATGTCTACAGGCGACGGTTACCACTTTCCATCAGGTGAGCCGTCAGCTTGTTTGCCATTCTTGTCTATCAGACCACAATACAGCACAGATACTCAAATTTAATAGTAACATTAAAAAAGAAATCCCTAAGTTTATTTATATATACAAGAGATGCTATTCGGATGAAAATATTGAAAGATTTAGACAACATTTAAAGAGTGTATCATTTTCAGAGGCATACCAAAAAACAGATGTAAATGATGCTTTCAATGAATTTCATGATCTATTTTGTCTCCTGTACAACCTATGTTTTCCTAAGATTAGAATAAAAATTAACTCTACAGGTAAACTTCCTTGGGTATCCAAAGGTCTTAGAAAAAGCTATATAACTAAAAGAACACTTCGTTATAAATATTACAAGGACAAAACTGAAATAAATCGTAGAAAATACTTAAACTATGATAGACTTTTAAAAAAATGTACAAATTGTTCTAAAAGAATAACGAATATAAAACATATAGCAAATAGTAAAAATATGTGTAAGGCCACATGGAATATAATTAAAAAAGAAACAAGTAATGCACAGACAAAAAAATATATCAGCAAAATTATAAACAAAGATGAATATAAGACTAATCCCATAGATATCGCTACTACATTCAACAAATACTTTACAAACCTTAGTACCAACAATACCTTAAGAAAATCACTTACAAGCGTCAAGAATAATTTATCAAATACTATCTACTTAAAACCAGTAAACGAATCATATATTAGTAAAAAAATTATGTCCTTAAAAAATACAAAATCGGAAGGATATGACTCTGTTTGCACTAACGTAATAAAAAGATGCAAGGAAGAGCTAGTTAAAATACTAACACATTTAATTAATCTCTCTTTAGAGTGTGGAATATTCCCAGAAAAACTAAAAATATCAGTTGTCAAACCAATATTCAAGAAAGAAGATAGTACTGATTTGGGAAATTATCGACCTATCACATTAATAACAATATTTGCAAAAATATTTGAAAAGGTGATGCATGATCAATTAAATGAATTTTTTAACAAATTTAATATTATTAAACCTAATCAACATGGCTTTCGGAAAAATGGCTCCACAACTCTTGCAGCTTTCAAACTTGTAAATGAGGCTTTACAAAATGTTAATAAAGGAAATTATACAACTGTGTTATTTATTGATATGTCTAAAGCATTTGACCTTGTGTCCCATGATAAATTATTGTTAAAATTGGAATCTAATGGTATTAGAGGACTTGCAAAAAGTTGGTTACAATCTTACCTGGAAAACAGAAAACAATGTGTGGAAATACAACAACTAGACTCTAAATCAACGGTACAAATGTTTAAATCTGAATATGAACACAATAGTTACGGAGTCCCTCAAGGAAGTGTACTTGGACCGCTATTATTTCTAGTATATATAAATGATCTTGCTGACATAATAAATAATAAAACAATACTTTTCGCAGATGACATTTCAGTTATTGTCTCTACAGATAAAGAATGTTCAATATTGCAACATAAAATGGACATTACAAATACATTGACATTTATTATAAAATGGACACAAGAAAACAATTTTCTAATAAATGTAGGAAAGACAAAAATGATGAATTTTAATAACTTTAAAAATACTTCAATTAATATACATATAAATGAACAAATTATAAATAATGCAAATTGTGTGACATTTCTAGGATTAACAATAAATTCTAAATTGACATGGAAAGAACAAATAGAAAAGGTATGTGCAAAGATTAAAAGATTCCCTTTTGCACTCTACAAATTAACCAAGATAGCCAATAAAAATACTGCTATTACAGCATATTTTTCATATGTTGAATCCATGATTAGATATGGATTGCTACTTTGGGGTAATGGCGTTGATGTTGGGAAAATTCTAGTCGCGCAAAAAAGTTGTATACGTGCTATATGTAATATTGCACCTGATGTTTCTTGTAGGCCTTATTTTAAGTCTCTAAATATATTACCTGTTCCCAGTCTGTATATACTTGAAGCAGGTATATTTGTTAAATTGAATAAGCACATGTTTACAGAAGCAAAAGAGCAAATACAAAGAAGCGCAAGATACCCTAAAAAACTAGTAACCAATACAATTCCTAAAACTAGCCGTTTATTAAGAAATTCCTATATGATGTGTTTGAAAATCTTTAATAATATACCTACGGATATAAAGGAACTTCCATTAAATAAATTTAAAATTGTGTTACGTAAATGGTTACTTAACAAAAGTTTTTACTCTGTTGACGAATTTTTCAAGAAAGAATAGATAAATATCTAATATAGTTGTCGATGCATAAATTAAATTAATCAATTCCTGTCAAAATGTGACATTTGCATGCTATTCTGTAATGGCTAAATAGGCACGAAACTTTATGTAATGTAAGACCACCGATACCTACCCTATTTAAAGCAAATAAATTTATTATTATTATTATTATTTTTAAATTTTACCAAAATTCTCATCTCCCCTCTTAAGGAGAGGAGATGGCAACTAACCCCCGGCAGAAGCACAGTCGGCCGGGGTTCAGGGCCCCAGGGAGAGAAACCGGCGTACAATGCGGGCAGAATCTAAGAGCACCGCTTTCTGCATCTTTCCCGGGAGTGAGCCGCCTCGGAATCCCAACCGTCTGAGATGTTGTTCCAGACTGGTTGGGATAAGACCGTTCACCGACATAACGATTGGGATGATTTCGGTAGATGTCACCCCCCACATTTCGGTCACCTCGTGAGCCAGGTCGAGATATTTTCTCTTCTTCTCGGTTTCGGCTTTCACGAGGTTCTCGTCATGCGGTATGGTGACATCCACCAAAAACACCCTCGAAAGTGCCCGGTCCATCACCACGATATCAGGTTAAAGTTATTATTATTTTTAAATTTTACCAAAATTCTCATCTCCCCTCTTAAGGAGAGGAGATGGCAACTAACCCCCGGCAGAAGCACAGTCGGCCGGGGTTCAGGGCCCCAGGGAGAGAAACCGGCGTACAATGCGGGCAGAATCTAAGAGCACCGCTTTCTGCATCTTTCCCGGGAGTGAGCCGCCTCGGAATCCCAACCGTCTGAGATGTTGTTCCAGACTGGTTGGGATAAGACCGTTCACCGACATAACGATTGGGATGATTTCGGTAGATGTCACCCCCCACATTTCGGTCACCTCGTGAGCCAGGTCGAGATATTTTCTCTTCTTCTCGGTTTCGGCTTTCACGAGGTTCTCGTCATGCGGTATGGTGACATCCACCAAAAACACCCTCGAAAGTGCCCGGTCCATCACCACGATATCAGGTTTGTTCGCAAGAACAGTCCTGTCCGTGATGATGGATCGGTCCCAGTAGAGCCTGACGCTGTCGCTTTCGAGGACCGGCTGTGGCTCGTACTTATAGTACGGCAACCTCTCATTCGCGAGGCCGTACTTCAGAGCTAGCTCTTGATGGAGTATCTTGGCTACCTGGTTGTGCCTGTGCAAGTACTCTGTGTTGGCAAGAGCTGAACAACCCGAAAGCACATGTCTGAGTGACTCTCCAGGATGGCGACATGCTCGACAGATGTCCTCAGTGCCATCCTTCAGAATGTGCTTTCGGTAATTGTTCGTCTTAACCACCTGATCCTGTATTGCACAGACAAAACCCTCGGTCTCTCCGAAGAGATCACCGAACTGTAGCCAGTGCACGGAGGTCTTCGTGTTTACGTACGGCCCGTGAAGGGCTTTGAAGAACCTTCCGTGCAACTCCTTCTCTTTCCATACGGCCTCCCGCTGAGAGGTACCCAAAACTTCGGGTTTTCGCCAGTCCTCTTTAGCCAGAGAAAGAGGGGTGAATCCTTTGTCACATTCTATGACCTCTCTATGCAAACCCTCGTCTCTTTTCTCCAGAAAATATGTCCTGAGGCTGTCAACCTCGCGGTTGTGCATGGTCTTAACGCTTAATAAGCCTCGACCACCAGCTTTCCGCGGGATATACAGCCTCATGACTGACGATTTCGGGTGATGCATTCTATGGAGGGTCATAGTTGTGCGGACTTTCCGATCCAGGGCTTCGAGTTCGGTTTGAGACCATCTGAGCACGCCAAAAGTGTAAAGGAGTACGGGTATGACCCAGCCGTTATAAGCTCGGATTTTATTGGCGCCCGACAAAGAACTTTTCAGTACTCTTGTAAGGCGCGCAAAAAATTCCTCGCGGACTGACTGTTTCATATCCGTCTCCTTCACACCGATGTTTTGTGACATGCCCAGATACCGGTATGTTTCAGCCTCGGAGAGGGTTTTAATATTAGAGGGATCTGTGGCGATCCCGTCAGTTTGAGTGACCCGTCCCCTCTGCACATGGAGGACCGCGCACTTGTCTATTCCGAGCGCCATCCTAATAGAGCTGCTATAATCGTTTACGATATTTAGCAGCTCCGTCAGGCGTTCGACGCTCGGAGCTAGCAGTTTCAAGTCATCCATGTACAGAAGGTGAGACACTCGTGTACCTCCTCTCCGATACTGAAATCCAGTCCCCGAATTCTCCAGTAAAGTACTGAGTGGATTCAGGGACAGGCAAAACCAAAGTGGACTCAAACAATCGCCCTGGAATATTCCCCTCTTTATCTCTATACGGTCAGCGGTATCCGTCAATCGCTCGCCCTGGATAGTCAGGATCGTCGTCCACTGCCCCATGCATGCCTCCAAGAACACTCGAACTGTACCGTCGATCTTGTACAGCTCGAGTATCCCCCGGAGCCATGAATGGGGCACGGAATCGAACGCCTTTTTATAATCTATCCAGGCGGCGGAGAAATTCCGACGGTTCCGCTTGACCACGTGGCCAGCGACAGCATCAATGAGGAGCAGCTCCTTCGATCCGCGGCTACCGCCCCTGCATCCGTTCTGAGCGCTAGATAGGATCTTATTCTCGTACACATGACGAGAGATCTTAGCGCTCAGAACGGATGTTAACGTCTTATATATTGTCGTAAGACAAGTGATGGGGCGATATTTAGATGGATCCGCGGTATCGTCCGTCTTAGGAGCTAAATGAGTGATCCCGGTTGTAAGGAAGTTCGGGAGCGTCCTGTTTTCGAGGGCACTCTGGAATTGCACGGCTAAGGTCGCATGGCTGGCCGAGAACGCCTTTAACCAGTAGTGCTGCAATCCGTCGATCCCCGGACTTTTCCAGTTCGGAGCCCGACGGATCGCGGCAACCACGTCTTCCTCCGTAATGGCAATGGCGTTCATCGGCGTTATTCGAGCACATGCTTCCTCAACATCGTGCATCCATGCGCCCTCCTCATGTTCCACAGGTTCAGACCACAGCTGTCTCCAGAAGGCGACGAAATTGGCTGTTTCGGGTCTTTGTCCTGTGGGCTGTAGTTTTGGGCGCTCCAAGTTCCTATAAAACTTCCGTTGATCACTCATAAAGAGGCGATTCTGTTGATACCTCTCAACCCTCTCAGAGTACCGTCGGAGTCGCTTCCCCCATGCAGCGATCTTCTGCTTCAGTTCATCTATGCGCTCCGTAAGTTTGTGCCCGAAGTCCGGCTGGAACAGACGTACACCTGTCCCAGCAAAGGCCTCTTTTACGGAGCGCATAATTCTCGGGCGTGTGTTGCCCTCCCTGAAGCAGAGCAGTCTACCAATGAGGACTCTGGCCTGGGCGATCCGTCGTTCAATCCTTCTTTTCCAGGCTGGTTTCATATTATCCCTTTGGATATTACGTCCAGCCCGGGGCATTTTTGCGCCGGTATATCGGCATACTGCCAACGCAGCGCCAAACAGGATTGAACTCGTCTCTCCCAGGTCACCGCTGCCCTCAAGGTACTGAGGCAGCAGTCCATTTGTGGCCTCAATGGCATCCCGCGTCGCCACATTTGGATATATCCGGGGAAGCTTCGGTCTCTCTTCGAGGGGAGTTCTTCGGATCTCTAGAATCGCCTCCTCTAGTATGCTCCTCATATGCTCTATATCCTGGGAAGTTGTTCCGTCCGCATCCGCTTCTGAAAGCGTTTCGGCAACCACCTCTACGCTAGGTAGCACGTCTGAGATGGGTTGCTCTACGGTCGCGGAGTTTGCTTCTGGAACAACTTCACTTCGCAATCGTTCGAGTTCGGTCGCGCTAAACATACCAGAGCGCTGTATGTACCGAACTCTGTCGGCTAGGTTCTGTTCCGAGACGGTTAGATCCGGTAAAAGACGCAGAAACTCGCGGTGCATTACTGCCCGGTATCCTGTTCTGCCTGTTTCTGTCCCTGTAGCCCTGAAGAACGCACGCATGAGGTCCTCATTCATGGCTCTTGTCCACCTCATGCGACGTGTACCACCAGTGGCGGGCACCGATTGCTGGGCCTGTGACGGCCCTGCCGGCGCCAAGCCAGCTGATGTCGATGGCGAGGGGTCGGACCGGCCAGGTGGTGGGGCCGGTCGGCTGGCTCGCATTCTGCCGCGCCTACCGCCAGTTGTAGACGCGCCCCGGCGACCCCCGGGCAGCGACCCTATACTGTCTCCGTTATAATTATTCGCCATCTTTATTTTTGCCATTGCCCCTTTAGCCGCGTAGGTTTTATTTATACGCGTGACCGCCTTCCACGTGAGCTAGATGGTGAGCTCGGACGCGGGGTTGGACTTTGGAAGGCTTATTATTATTATTATTATTATTATTATTATTATTATTATTATTATTTTAAAATTTTACCAAAATTCTCATCTCCCCTCTTAAGGAGAGGAGATGGCAACTAACCCCCGGCAGAAGCACAGTCGGCCGGGGTTCAGGGCCCCAGGGAGAGAAACCGGCGTACAATGGCAGAATCTAAGAGCACCGCTTTCTGCATCTTTCCCGGGAGTGAGCCGCCTCGGAATCCCAACCGTCTGAGATGTTGTTCCAGACTGGTTGGGATAAGACCGTTCACCGACATCGTTCGAGTTCGGTCGCGCTAAACATACCAGAGCGCTGTATGTACCGAACTCTGTCGGCTAGGTTCTGTTCCGAGACGGTTAGATCCGGTAAAAGACGCAGAAACTCGCGGTGCATTACTGCCCGGTATCCTGTTCTGCCTGTTTCTGTCCCTGTAGCCCTGAAGAACGCACGCATGAGGTCCTCATTCATGGCTCTTGTCCACCTCATGCGACGTGTACCACCAGTGGCGGGCACCGATTGCTGGGCCTGTGACGGCCCTGCCGGCGCCAAGCCAGCTGATGTCGATGGCGAGGGGTCGGACCGGCCAGGTGGTGGGGCCGGTCGGCTGGCTCGCATTCTGCCGCGCCTACCGCCAGTTGTAGACGCGCCCCGGCGACCCCCGGGCAGCGACCCTATACTGTCTCCGTTATAATTATTCGCCATCTTTATTTTTGCCATTGCCCCTTTAGCCGCGTAGGTTTTATTTATACGCGTGACCGCCTTCCACGTGAGCTAGATGGTGAGCTCGGACGCGGGGTTGGACTTTGGAAGGCTTATTATTATTATTATTATTATTATTATTATTATTATTATTATTATTATTATTATTATTCCAAATTGTATAAAAAAAGGTCTAACTCAAAAACTCAAAAAGTGCTACATGTTATATCATCTAGAAATGATCTATTTCAGTAGTTTTCATTCTTTAGCAATCCACGCATACGAAGTAGCGGGAAAAAGCTAGTCATATATACATATAGATATTATCATTGGTGAATTATAACTATTGTAAATTATACTATAGTATAATTATTTAAGTCTTTATTCACGTTGTAAATTCGGGGATGCTAAACTAGTTTTGAACTAAATAAATAAAAAAAAAAAACAATAAAAGGGTTACGCTTATTCATTATAATTATAAATTACATAAATATTTAAGGAGTTTCAACAAATAGATAATATTTTAGAAAATAGGTAAAATTTCATAAAACTCAGTCATTATTCAAAATTAAATAATGCAAACGAAACTCGAACAAGCAAACATTACATATAATTGCAAAGTTAACTATTGTAGTTTAGAACTAGGTAATTAGGCTCATGACCTAGCCTAGTTTTTGCACTATAATACTCTTATTTGCAGACAATAAAAAATACAGTTTATTAAAGTTTATGTTTACTATTAATTTTGCCTTTTTTAATCCACATTTTTATAAAATTTTATTAGTACAACATACCTATCTGTTTGTAATTATTTTTCTAAATTCTAAACATCATTATTCAAACAGACTTATTTTCAAGTACATTTAAACCGTTATTTTTTATGGATTTACTGCAGGGTTCGGATAGTCGTTATATGCTGAAAAGAACCCACAAGAAACTTAACAGTTACTCTTTTAAATCTCTGTTAACAGTACATATATTTATTTAAATTTATCTTTTTTTTTATACCATTGAAGTGGCAAACAAGCAGACGGTCCACCTGATGGTAAGTGGTTACCGTAGCCTATGAACACCTGCAATACCAGAGGTATTACGCGTGCGTTGCCGACCCTGAAGAAACCTCTTTACCCTCCTTTTGAAGAACCACATACTGTAGTCTCTTGGGAAAACCTCAGCAGTGTGCTCATTCCACAACCTGAGTGTTCGTGGGAGGAAACATTTATCTAAAATTATATAGTCATTAAAATGCCTACGCATGATCGACTAACACCATGTACATTTGTCACTATATATCTATTATATAGAAAAATTTTTTTAATTGTTTATTCTAAATCTAGAATATAACAGAATGTAGAAAAAAATACAAAACATTAAAAAAATATTTATCTTATAAAGCAAGGGTCAAATAAATCTGCATTTTTATTTTATATTTATTCATTTATCGTCCTCAGAATGCCAGTAAAAGAAGTAAATAAAAATAAACAAATTAGACCTATAAATTGTGCCCTATTTTTCTTAAGTGTACCGACGTTGTGAGGACATTTAATTGTAGGTAATAAAACAGGGTACAGAGGACCCGACCGATTAAAAACAAAGAACAGAATCGTTCTGCAGCCCGATCAGATGCTCCAATAGTCATTTAATTGGGGTTTACTGTCGGTGATTGGATAGGGAATTAGACGATTTTTATTTACATTAAAATGAGTTGATTTACGAAATATTACGGAACTAGAATAAGCAAGATAGTTACACAATTGATTTTTTTCATAAACATTGTATACTTATTAATATTTATTGTTTTTTTTTTTTGTTACCTTTTAACGCCTAAAGCTTGTAAGCGTTCACTATGAATTTGATATAACACATACACATAGTACATATTGGATGGGGAAAAACATAAAAAGAAACTACCATGTGTATTTCGATTTAATAATGTCGAAAAGCAACGAAATTGCAGGTAAAAGCTAATAATAATATGTAACTAATCAATAAATAAATCAATAAGTTTTAGCTTATCTGTGTAACCAGGATTACTCATATTAATTGACTAATATAATAAGCAGCCTATGTCCTTTTTCACAAACATTTTTGACGTGTACGAATAAGTCAAATTTCATAAGTCCTGATTTAATTGATAAGATGCCAAAGGGTAACAAACAAATAAACTCATTTTCAACGCTATATTATCGATAAGAACAACAAAACATTTTAACCTTATCAACTTTATAGTTGATAAGATTTTCTCCGATGTGAGTCCCCTAGAATATTTTTATAACTATTAAAACTAGAATTTAATTAAAATTTTCTTTGCGGACCAAAAAATAATTGATATAAAACAAAGTCTATTTATAGATAAAACATAGACATGCAACTTTAATTATTGAGCTGTTTGTATGCCTTTTTAGAACTGATATTTTTATTCGAATTATCTTTGGTCAGGATAGTTAAAGTACAAAAGTAATGATCTAATGATGCCCATGATGTTACGAACAGCTGTCCCTTATACAAAGATGCCAATTTACATGCGCCAGCTCCCACAAATAATTTTGTTTATATATTCTGCATATTAATAATAAGTCTTTTATTAATTTAAAGTGAAAATCAAATAGTTATTATCCCTATACAAAGTTTATTGTCTACTACAAATAAAAAAAAAATATATGTAGGTAATCCTAATGGTATTGCTTACATGATTTATCTTAAAAGCCTACTATGTGTTTAATCCAGGATAAGTGACATCTAATATAGACTATATTAGATGTAACTTATCCTGGATGTTAATGGAGAAAACTAATGGAGTTATTTCCATACTTGTACATACAAACTGGATCTAGATCATTTTATAATAGGTAATACCCTTTTAGCAATATATTTATGTATTTATTAACATCCTTCTATCAATTTCCTTTCAACTTTCAAATCTCTAAAAACATAAAAAAAATTACCTCCTGTACTGACCCAACGTACCCGGCATTTTTTCTTGTTTTTTATGCAACTTAGAATGGCATGCCAGCTGACGACCCACCTAATGGAAAGTGGTAACTGTCGCCTACTGACATGAGCAGTACTATGAACATAACAGAGTATACTGTTACGCCCATTAACCCCCATGCGTGTACATTCCTGAGGACTCAGATATTATTCCTCTGTACCCTGTAAATTCACTGCTATATCTCACCCTTCAAACCGCATGGCTGCATGCAAACACAACTGCTTCATGGTAGAAACACGAATGGGACAGAGGTACCCAAGCAAACGACTTTTGTACAAAGTTTCCCTCTGGCAATCAAGTTGTATGGGAAACTCAAAATGTTTTGTTGTTTTTTATCTGTTTTCGACAAACATCACATCGTCGACATCACACACACAAAGTGCATTTATCACAAAATTAATATGAGATCACCTGATTACTCCCGTAATCTCTAACGACTGCAAAAAAATTATCAAGATCGGAATGAAATTGGTGATGTAATCACATGACCTACACGCAAAGTATAGGCGAATTAAGAGCCTCTCTTGTTGAAAATCGCTTAAGAAGAAATTTGAATAATTCTCTTCCTAATAATATAAATGAAAAAGTGAATTTATTTGCTACCTCTTAGTAATTAAACGGCCTTAACCAGTTACTATGAAATTTATTAATATTCTATTCAATCAGTAAACATATCCTGGTAACGTGGACAAAGTCGTAGTTAAAACTATTTTTATATAAAGAAACTAGCTTTTTCCCGAGACTTCGAGATTTTGAAAGTCTCATATCATAAGCAGTATCATTATAAAACATACACCTGTTTTTAAATCAGGCATTCAACAAAAACAATTGTGAGATCCGCATTCAGTTTAATATAGCAATTTTTGCGTGATTCCGAAACAAATATAGAAAGACAAACAGACAGACAGATTGACAATAATCTTAAAATTTATTGTTTTGGCTTCAATCGGTCTTATTAAGACTCCTCATATTAATTTTTCATAAAAACTCCTATGTACAGAGATCGTCTAGTTACAACTTTATTATATCAGAAAAATACTTCAGATTGTCTGGAATAAATAATATGTTTCTTCAATAAACTAACTCACTTCCACAAATCGCTAATAAAAAATAATAATTTAATATTTACTTATAAAAAACCACAATTAAACCTTAATCTCGATAAAATTAGAATGGAATATTTATATAAAATATAAATTATTATTAAGTTAAATAAATTCAAAATTTTCAAAAATAGAAACGTAACGAACACATGTTTTGCACAAAGATAATAGAGTCGAATTTAGAACAACCTAATATTAAGCCACCGATCTAGAAATGTGTAATAAATCCATACATTTAGACAAAAAGCGAAATACAGCATCTACTCGTATTTTCCACAGAAGATAAGCCGTTCTATGCAATGGTGAAACGTTGCCAACATTTTAGGCATTTCTCCTCTATGCTGCTCGTTAGAAATACTTTATTTCTATAAACTTGTACAAATAAACAAAGTTTTCAAATTTATGTATACTAATATTATGCTGAAGAAAGATTTTATTTTTGTATTATTGTTTGTTTGTAAAGAAACTACAGAAACTGCTCAAACGGTTTTAATTATTCTGTCATCTACAGAATACTATTTAATCCTCGAGTAATAAAACCTTTATATTATTTACAAAAAAAATTGTGATCTCCACAAAAATTACAATAATCATCAATAATAGTAAAAATTTGCCTATTGAAGCTAATATACAATAATTTATATTTCTATCCATCTACCCGTACAATGCTAAACTGTATTACTAGTATTAAAAAAAATTATATGTTTTAAAGAATACAAAATTATGTTTTAGTTTGTAAATACATAGAGTTAATAGTAATAAGTACAATAATCAAAATTGACGATGCGTTGAAACGATCACTTATATTCACATTGATCTTCCCTCTAGATCTCTACATACATATGTTGCAATCCAAGTTTAAATAAAAATAATCAACATCCATTAAGAGATACATGAGCGGAAAAACTTTTATACTAACGTAACTGCAATATTCATTAGCCAAGAACTCGCTCTTAAAAGGATCCTAATTTCGATTTAACCCTTTCTAAATAATAGTACCTACTTCTCCATAGAGTCTGGCCATTCATTGCACCTCTCCCGAGCTGCCTTCCAATCTCTTTGTGACTTATTTTATTATAATTCAAAAAAGGAACGCTCTGCGCTCAGTATACATATATGCAGATACATTCACATTTGCGCGTACATGTCATCTTTTATATATTAGTATCTTTTTTTAAAAGCTATAGTTTTCATATAAAGTGTTCGTGGTGTACACTACTAAAAATATTAAACAGTAGACCAAATCAATTAAATAATCTGTGGCAATAGTCAAATAAGTCAAGCAAACCTCAGCACAAAGCTACGGATGCACTTCTCACAATAACCTCAAAGGAACGTGTATTGCAGTATTAGGAAGTTAGTAGGAAATTGTATCACTGGCCACCAGTAATAGAACTGTAGATATTGTCTTTGGTTTGTCAATGGCTCAGAGCGACATAGATAGTATTGGAGTTACGAGATCTATCGAATTCCTATTGTGTCTGCTATCAAGGATTTGTACCGTGGATTTCGACCAGGAATATTTAAAATTCATCTCACCCAACCAATCAATATATTTCCAAACATTTTTTTTTTTATTTAAAAGTATTTCCACCGCATCAAAATCTCTATTAAATGGAAGTTCCGATTTTAAATATTGTTATGAGAATTCCGAAAACACTAAATAAAACTACTTTCGTTTTATGTCAACCCCTAAAAGAATAAAATAGAGCGAACTAAGTCGCGGATAAAAGCATATAATCTCTATACTTCTTATACGCATAAATATAAAAGCGAAATACCACTTACTGACTAATCACGAAATCTTTGGAACTTACAATCGATGACGCTAAAAAACTCAATTTCCAGAAGGCGCCGTACAAATGGGCTGTGCTCAAAATAAAAGTAATTCATTTATCTTCCTTACTCGCTTGTTTTGTTGCTCCTACTTTTTCAGTAACGCTATCAATAAATCACGCACCTTACTTAGGATAATTTCTTTTACCTCTACCGCTTCTAGCCTTTGTCCGAAAAGCTATTTGTATCTTTTTACGGCCATAAGTATCCTTTCATAAGTATCTTTGTCAAACTCGAAAAGACTTGTAAGTAATGCCCCAGTTCGAGTTATAAAACAAACTTTCGCTTTAAATCATACTATTATCATTAATAAAAAACATATTCAAACTTTATTAAGAATAGATATAAAAGAAACATAATTTGTTATAATCTCGCGTCTCTAATAAAAAAAAGCTCTGAATTCAACTTTATTTTAAGATTAGATATGCATGTATCACAAATTGTTAAGCAATTTGTTTTCTAAACGAAACGATATGAAACTAAAGTTTATTTCATTATTTGTTACAATTAAAAACACTCCTGTGAAGAAAATTCAGTCAAAAATTCTGAGGAGGTTTGCAAAGTTTGGTAGACCGTTACAGAGCTCGATAGTTATAAAATTATTGCAACTTCATATAAAATCTTGTGTGTTTAGGATTATCCTTGTGTAAGTTTATCAAGAGATACTTCGCGAAGTCGCCAAATTGAGAAATGGACTTTTCCTAAGAAAATCTCAGCTACGCAATTTCCTTTGCGTAATAGAAATGTCAAATCTATAAAGAAACCAACTGTCTAGTTTATCGTGAACTTTCTTCTTTTCATATAGAGGCATATAAATTTTTCCTTTGTAATAAGCAAATTAACACGCCTGTAAAGCTAGAATGTTACCTAACAATACAATGTTATTTAATATCGTAATGTCATTGGCATAAGGTTGAATTTCGTCCACTTTATTATGAGTGTAAGAGAGAGATACTATTAAAACAAAATGTATTATAACAATTATAACCTATCAGACAGAATTCTTATTCTTATTTATATCAGAATATACAATCAATATAACAAATGCCAGTTTGTAACGATGGATGGATAGATAGTTGAATAAATGTCTGTAACTTTTTCACACAAAAACTGATATTTATATTATTTATAATTATTTATTCGTCACAATACACTGGTGAATATAACAACTCGTATAATCAGCAAATTCCTTACATTCTGAAATCAACCCTATTACAAATACCACACTGTAACACATGTAATACTTCACAATCGTTCCCATTCTTTAGGACAATGAGGAGGAAGAATTATGTTTATGTTAGGAGATGAATTATGTTTTTATACCCAGTAATTTCACTACCATATCCCGCATTATCCCATCACGCCACATCATGCAGCTGCTTACATGATGGGGCTAGATATGTGGAACAGAAGTAAGCAAGCGGCATTGTACAAAGTCACTCTCTGGTAAAAAATCTAATCAAAAGGATAAAATTGATATTCGATTTGATTGAACTGAAATATTTTTAAATTAATATTCATTGATTAAAACAGGATGGTAAACTAGCCATGAATTATATTATATTTACTTAATGTAACATTAAAAATATAAAAAAATAAAGACGTTTTTGTTTTGTTACTAAATCTCTCTTAAACGGCAGAACGGATTTCTATAAAATTTGGTACATAGATAAAGTATATCCTAATTTAATACATAGATACTTTAATAGTAATATACGCAGGCAACTCCAAGGGAAACGGCTAATTATATTTTAAATATAATGCAAGTAGTTACTCGTATATCATAAAAATTTTTAAAGTGGATAAAACAAATACCCGTAACCGGCGATTGTGTATGAAAAGATTGATGAATGTGGAGAAAGCGAAAGAGGTCTTTTTGAATTTAAGCAATTGGGCATTCCATTGTTTCTGCTTACCCTAATGGGAGGTAGGCATGACAGATATGTATGAATCAAAAATATAATTGAAAGCAAGGATTTTGGACTACAAAATTTAATCTATAATTCAGCTTGTACTTCAGAGAAGTTATATACCTATCAAATTCATCGTTAGGTATTAAACTAAATATATTACATACGTAGATTATATAGATAGAGTGTCTCCATACAAATGCTTCGAGAAAAGCGGCTCAACTTTTTTATACAATTTTGCGCGATAAACAGTTATGAGTGATTCCTTTATAACTTCTATATTTATTTTGTCTTACAAATTCTGCACCTTTTTAATGCACAAATACTCATTTTATTTATTAAATAATTAAATATAGATATGTCAAAATATATTGTGTTCGTAAATATATAAAAAAATAATAAAAAAACGAGTCAGCTAATTGGAAAATTTGATAACAAAAAGTTGACCCGTTTTTAAGGCTCGATGCTCTATAATATATAATATTATACTATAATCTAAGTCTTAGATTCTAAGATAACATATTATATATTAGATTTATAATTAAATGTTTCATTCCTATATTTGTGTATATCAAAGAATAAAGAAAGAAAGAACAAATATATGGTTATTTATCTAATCTACTGTACCTATGCACATATAATCACAAACATTGAATGCATTATTTTTTTATTACGTATCAGGTAATATCCCCAAATAATAATTGGTATAAGGGTAGAAAGGTGATCACGTTAATCAGGCAATAATTATTTTTAAATTATATTCCGCGTCAACATACATTGTAATATATCATGTAGGTATTTAAAGTTTTTCATAAAGTCTTTTTCGTTAGACACGCAATTCAGTCCTTTAAACGTAAATTTAAAATAAAAAAAAAAACAATAGTAAAAACGATAAAGAAAATAGTGGCAACGCATGTATTAAAACAGTAGACAACAGATCAAATATGGATTCCTCCTTTACAGTTAGCGATATTATTTTTTGTCATAACTGATAAAAAATTAATACTAGCTACTTGAATGATATTAATACTTACTTTTTATCCATACCTAATAAATAATAACCGCTTTTCAACACATTCTCTCTAACACAATAATCACAAAACAAATTTTCACAAACAATACACTATCACTGAATACATATCAAGTACCTACTATTTACAGAAGAATATGTAACTAAGTATGACATACTCGGTAACATGATAAGACTAGATAAAGTCTCATTAATCAATGATAAAGAATCGTCGTGATACAAAATACTGAAGTAACGACTTTAGCATTTAGTATGTATAGATTCAGTGTCAAAATTTTTTATGCAAGTTAGAATGGCAGAGAAGCTGATGGCCCATCTGATGTAAAGTGGTAACCGTCGCCTATAGAAATAAACTGTACTATGACTATAACAGAGTATTAACTATGTCACCCATGATACACTTCATTCACCGTCATTCCTGAGGACTAAGATTTTATGCCTTTATACTTCAAACCGAAAAAGAACCATGCAAACACAACTGTTTCAGAGCAGAAACACTAAACATAAATTAATGGGACAGAAGTACCCAAGCAGACGACTTTTATCTAATCATATAAATAACGTTTAATACAGTTATTAAGGAAATTCTGTTATTTATTGATAAAAGTTCTATTAGATGACTGTGTAGTTATACTGTTATCTTACACTGCGGCATCCGTTATGACTTCTGCAATCATTCTTTAATTAAAACTAGCGTTTACCCGCTTCTTCGTCCGCATGACCGGGATTATGTTGATTGCCTGAGATTAACAGTCTTTCTGCATCTCAAATAGTACATGTATACCAAATATGTCACAACATTTGAGTTTTGAGTCCTTAAAGCGCCAAATAACAACAAATAATTGTTCATGTCTCACTATCGCATTTATAATGTTAGTAAGGATTGACAATAATAATTGGAACCAATTATGCAGAATAAAGCCATCTCTTATGGACATCGTATAAGAGACAGCTTTTATTCTAAATAGCTATCACCAATTCTATATTATTAATACATCTAGATGAAGCGTCTAGTATCAAAAAATGTTCAAAAAATTATTAACAGATTGTTAGCTGCTGGGTCATTTTTTCATACCAAATGTTGAATCTTTTATTAAGAGTAACCTCTTATGAAAGTCTAGAAATATAAACTATTATATAAATAAAGTGACAAGGTGATATAATAAAATATACTAAAAAATAAAATAAACAAAAAATATTAGTCTGTTTTATTGGGAAACATTTGTAAAAACTTTATCTGAATTTTATTGTTCTAACTAAGCAATAATAAAAAGAGATTATGTTGAATTTAGACAAGGAAGAAATGTTTTTAGAATTCACCTGTATTCTTATTTTTTATTTAAATGTTTAAAAAATTAATAATTGTAAACGTTTACATCTGATCATAATCATATTAAATTTGCCAACATTAAATCGCGTTTTTTGCTGTTTTTAGACAGTATAACTTTAATTATATTAATTTAAAATGCTTACGTCAAAGTAAATAAAACTAAATAATCAACATAAAAATGTCTGTGTATTCCCGTCTATTGTCTCTACGAAGCATAATCTTAAATAAAAATATTTTCAGTTTATTTCAAGTCCAGGTAAATGAAATGCGTAGGTTTGAAACGTCAAGATATTATGGAAAAACATAATGAGCAAACTTCAACAAATTAATATTTATAAACAATAATGAGAGGATATTTGTCAAGATAATATTTCGAAAAAATGCTCTGTTTTCGACCATTCTGTATTTATATTATGAATGATGAAAATTGGCAAAAGGGATTGTGAAACGACAAAATAAAAATTCTATTTATCACTACTCCTTACATCCCCCCGCAGAATGTCGTAACACTCTTGTTAGTTATGGGACATTAATATACATAACACCATACCCTTATGAAAAGAAGCAACGCATGAACAATGACACAGTATTACTGTTTTCGATTTACAACTAACATTATAAACCTAAATAACATTTAAATAATCATGTACGCAAATTTTAACAACAAAGAGCTACATTTTACTTCATTATTTACATAAATTCCTTTGAAAATAACTCAATTTAATACCCAACAATATAATCATTTTCTTTAAAAGTTAATACAAAATTGCGGTCACTCACCCAAGTCCCAAAATAGTAATTTTAATACATTGAATAAATTAGCTGGAAAATACATAACAACGTCTTAATTTAATGGTTTTATTATTAAAGTTTTATGAAATAATAAATAATACCTAATATAAAAGTAACATGTTGATATTTAAAAAAGTATTTTCATTTTTGGGATGGGATTAGATGGAATGAATATTAATTTCTATTATACTATTCCTAGACTTTTAAATTCTATGTAGATGCCTATTATAAATGTAAAAAAAATTAAAATATTGTTTGGACGGTTTTTTTTATACACAGATAGGTCACGTCTTAGTAAATTAAGCATGTAATTAATCATGAATCATCATGAACCAAGCAAGCTAAACTGTTAAATTTATTTACACATGAAAGTTTATGTTTTCCATTTATTTAAAATTTTATGTCGATTTAAAACGATTCAAACTACACTAAATTAGTGCAATGCTAACCTATTTGAGATAAACTGATGTTGTTATAGTTTTACTCATATTCTATTCTATTTCTATTGTTTACCTATATTGATTGTTACATTTTTAATATTGATGTTTCTACTTATTTCGTTCTAATTAGTATTACACATGCTTAATATTTTTTTAACGTAAACACTGTCATAATTTTCTATTGTGTGTTATAATAAATTATTTCGTTTCTATTAATAATGTCAATAATACTATAGTAAAATAGAAAATAATCCACAAATTGATATGCAATCAGCTAAAAAGGTCAACTTCACTTGAATGTCTGGGTGTGGCATTCTATCCCTAAATCTAAATATATCCTTGGAGGGTGGAATTTGGTAACAAGCGAAACAGTCCAATTGCTAGTAATATATTTTATTGGGTCAATCTCCCTCAGCCCTGAAAACATTATTAAGAAGTAATGTTTCTGGTGAATTCATCTTGATAGAGCAAGTGACCTGCCTTCATCTGCATCTACCACTCTTCTCTAATACCTTACTAGCATAAACCATGCGAGGTCTCTATTCCATTTTTTTCTTTACCTAAATTAATGTAACTTAATGGTCGAGAGATGAGCAACAGCGTCCCTCTTACAATAAACACTAAAGGCAAACTGCGATTGCCAATCCATCTACCAAGCGTGGCAACTACTGGCTACTGGCTCCCCTTAAAGGGGAGGCTTATGTTCTGCGTATCTTATGAGGCAGATCTACGTTCAGCAGTGGACAGTTAACAGCTGATATGACGAATGTATCAGTGCTATTTCATATTGTGCCTAAAGTAAACAAGCTTATAATTATAACATTTATAAGCAAAATAGATGCACACTCAATACAGATTGTATCATATTTAATGACTTTTTTTAAATAGAATATGTACTACTCTATTTTATTCCAAAAACAAAAAGATAGAATGAATAAAATAAAATACATTGGAAAAAATAAACAACAATAAAAGACTACAAGCCTGATAAGTATATCATTCTATTTTTACCTACCTTTTGAAATTTATCATTGAAAATATACTAGAAACTATAAACTAAACAATGCAGTTTGAAAACGGCCCCAGACACTCTCACACTCCATTTAGCTTGTGAAATCGAATTTGCTCTATAAAATTATATTTAATAGATATTACTAAGAGCAAACAAATACTGTTACTACATATTAATTACATACATAAAAATACATAAATATAAAGGTACATACATGTAGATATATACATTTACCTACACAAATACATATGTGTATATATATAGAACTATTACTTCTAATGATGATAAATTAGAACAGCAGATAAAATAAAGTAAGGAAAAAAATTATATGTATATAAAGGTTTAGATTATTTATGAATATTTATATATCGAATTCACATAAGGATAAAAAACGACAAGTACATTTAGGAATTATAGTCGTGAGAATATTGTTTTTACTATTAACAAAGAAGACTAATATTTAATATTCATGTTTTACAACATTCAATTTAAAGGGTGTATTACCACTATACATAACCCTTTAATATCATACTGATACTTATTCCTAATGAATGATGCAATTACAGCTTATTATATAAATACTAGCTTTATCCCGCAGCTTTTCCCGCATTAATTAATATTTAGTATGTATTAAGTTAGAATAAAGTCCACCTATTTTCATTTTTATTATAAGGATAAAAAATAGTATGGTAAGTGCCTACACAATTATATTTATCTTTAGACCGATTTAATTGATTTTATATAATCAACTTTAAAAAATATTTTCCATATTAATTTTTATCTTTAATTTACACTGGAGACTTCGATCAAATCTTTGCTTTCGTTAAGAAATTTAGCTAATAAGTATTTTGCCCTGATTTCATTATCCTTATATAAGAACAATTAGTATCAAGTAAGCCAGTTAAAAAAATATATAAATATCTTTCTTATGCAAATACTTTCTCATACAAATTTCCATAAATTATGAAAATCTTAAAATTCGGTTCCTAAGAGTGAAATTTTTCGAATGAATTTCGAAAAATCCTTTCTTATTGCCTGTGTTGGTCATAAATGGAATCTAATATCTAAATTTGGTATCTAGCTTTAACAGCTTTAACTTGGTTCCTTTTTTAAAACACTTAGGAGTTAAATTTAGAAAAATACTGTAATTAAATGTCATTATTTTAAAGACTATTTATGGTAAATTTCAAGTATCTATCGGTTAAAAAAACATTTAAACTTGAACCCTTATATTTGCATCCCGAGAGGCTAAATTCCGAAAAATAATTTCTTATTACTTATATAGGTCATTAAAAGAACCTACCATCAGAATGTGGTAATTCTAACTTTAGTAATTAAGGTTGTACATTAATAAGTTAATCAGTCAGGATTTTTCTCTTTATTATAAATAAAAATCAATTGCCAAATATATGCAAACATATTATATATAATTACCATATATATTGTGTATAAACGTATCAAAACGGCTTTACCTATTTGGCTAATATATTTTTGTTGTTTTTTTTTTATTATGTTTTAAAATGCTTTAAAAATCGTATAAAAAAGCGATATTACACGATTAAGCAAAAAATTTATTACAAAAATCTCCATATAACAGACAAATCAGAGGATGAGACCGAAGGCAGTATCTTCAAAATTATTAGGAGAATTCTCCAACTGGGGTTCAATTATTTAGTATCTTCTGTTATTTTTGGGTCACATTTTCTTCATTAATATCTACACCTGACCCAAGCCGGAGTAGGCAGTTAGTAGCAGTATTTACAAACAAGTCCCTATTTACCTATGTGCTATATTTCTCGTCATGTCTCAAAATACAATACCTAATATTGTCATTTAATAAAAAATAAATTGAAAATTCTTATGACGATATTTCATAACAGATATTTCTTATCCTAATAGTGTTTAATCTGGATGACGTTTGGTAAAACGAGGATCGTTAACCAGCGTCATCAATCACACGATATCAATTTCACCGAAAAAATATAACCAATTACACCATCCCAGCCACTGGCGTCATCACGAGTCGTTAAAAACCCTTTGAAGC
Organism: Galleria mellonella; assembly: GCF_026898425.1. Taxonomy (NCBI): domain Eukaryota; kingdom Metazoa; phylum Arthropoda; class Insecta; order Lepidoptera; family Pyralidae; genus Galleria; species Galleria mellonella. The sequence continues at coordinate 6,466,444 of NW_026441995.1, read as the reverse complement.
GCTGTTACGCGTGCCTAGGTATCTCTGTTATATATCTATCTACATAAACAGATTGGACTGATCCCAATCGATACTTCATATTATGTGATTTGCAAATCTCTACAATACTTCTATTGTATTTTTGTAATCAATATTATATTTAAGGGTAGTTTAGGGAAACAAAATTTGGAGACAGGTAATAAGGTGACTTGAAGGTTGAAGTAACTACGTCACGTCGATAAGGTACATTAACAAACAAAAATTTATATTGGATGAACTAAATGTAATTTTATAATCAATAGACATTCGTATGAATGTCTTTAACATATAACGATGTAAATTATTGATGTAAATAATAATCACAAAATGTTTAATCGTTGAGGCTGGTATACCTCGTGTCTCAGCTAAACATTAAACTTTGTATGCACTTACCAATCATGCGGAGGTTGCGGACGCCTGCGAGCCTGTACGCAGCATGGTGGTTCCTGAGGCTCGCAAGGCAGCTGAAGAGCGGGCGGAGGCGGTGGCGGCGGCGTGCAGGCAAGCCGTCGGGCGGCCGCAGCCCCGACATACTCCACGTATCGCGTCGGGGGCGGTGAGCCTGCGATATCCTCGCGACATGCGGGTCCACAACACTTTCGCGGTGCTGGCGGCCGGCACGCCAACCCGCAGTACACCGGCGGCGGCGGCCGTAGCGGCGCCGGCGGCCTGGGCACGTACCGCTCTACTGGTACATGTGCCGCTGGTGGCACATAGCGCGGCCGCCGCGCGCGCTCCGCCTCTGCACACCGGCGTACCCGCCGCGGCGACGCCGAAAAACGATCCGGCAGCGGCGCGGGCGGCGGCGGGCTGAGCCGCTCCGGCGGGGCCACGCTGAACGCGCCCGCCGCCGGAAAGCGCTCGCAAGGAGAGCGCGCGTACTCCTCGCCCATGGCGCGCGGTCAGCCGAGCCCGCCGCCGCCCGCGCGCCCTCCCAACCACGACGGTACTCTGTCTCACATACCGTGCAACCACTATAGCACTATCACTGACCAGGCGCTCCGCTTTTTTGCGGGGGCTGCGGCACGGTCCCGATGTCCGCATTCACTTCGCGAACGCCATAACGCTACCGGATCGATAGCGACGCGTTGCGGGCTCAGACGTCGCCCGCCGCGAGGCTTTGCCCGTGACGCATGGTCGGTCCGCGATGATCAATCTAGGTTTCTATTCAGGCTCAGAAGCTGGGGCGAGGCGAAAGTGCGTCCTCGACCAAGATGGCCGCTCTCGTCATGTCCGCGTGAGACGCGCCTGCGCGAATATGAAACTGCGATGTGTTTGTTTTCACCAGACGCGTATCCGATATAAATTTGGTTTCACTGTTTCGTTTCGACTTGTCTTTATCACTAACTACTTATACAACAGTAACTATATACAAAATAGCATCGCGGAGTTGCCTAGAGTGGTGGATGTGCGACGGTATCGCGGATGACGTGCGTCGCGACGGCGCTCCGTCGTCGGGCAGAAGTGGTGCGGAGTGCGCCGGCCCGCGGCGACGTCAGGCCGGTGCGCGTATCGACGCCGAGCCGCCGCGCGCACAGCTGCCGCGCCGTCGCTCCTCGCCTGTCTTCACGCTGGACCGATAAAAACACTCGATTGCGAAACCTTCGTCACAAACCTACTTTTATTTTCAATTCCGGACACACGAGACCTTAATTTCAACAAACTATACCCATTTTACTTTTTTAGTCGACCGGAAAATGAGAAAAGCCAGATTATGGATCTCAATTACATGGTCTTTAAAAACGGTTAACGCTGTAACACTGTATAAGTCCTCGAAGCTTTTACCCGACCCTTTAACATTATCAATTGTAATTTGCAGGGTCGGTGCCATCTAAAATATTGAAGTAAATGGCTCACCGTACATAGAGAAAGTAGCTAGTAACTTGGAGTGTATAAATTCTATTTACTTTTAATTATAAGTACTTATATTTCAAAAACTATATATATTATAATAGTTAATTATATTAGTATCTATTAATCTATACTATAGACACACGAAAAGCCAAATAAAATGACAGTCCATATGATAGAAAGTGGTAATTGTCGTAGACATGTTGCCTGTAGACATGATCAGTATGGATATATCGTTTTTGTTCCTATGAAATAAGGTGTTATGCCTCCCTGTTATTTCATGGATATGTGGAATCGAAACACAGCCATGCACACACATTTGCTTCGAGGCAGAAACATGAATGGCATAGAGATACCTACGCGCGGGTAACTTTTGTACAGTCACCATCTGGAATTCATTAAATAGGCATAAAGGTGTTACTGTTAAAATTTGGGTATAAGTCATCTGTACACCCATTTCTTTCATGATTTATCACCAGCATTCAATTTATTTCGCTAACTAGATGAATTTTAATGAAATTTTGATACGCGAATAGGGCACATGATATAGGTACATAGAATTGACACACTGACATATTTTATCATAATTTAAGCATACAAACCTACGAGTCTCAGCTACTTAATAATTATGTTCATAGGGAAAAGCACATGTCACATAATTGTGTTTGCATGGCTGTGTTTCGGTTTGAAGGGTGGGATATGGCAGTGAATTTACAGGGTACAGAGGAATAACACCTGAGTCCTCAGTAATGGCAACGCATGGGAGGTATCATGTCGAAACAATATAGTTTGTCACGTCTATAGTACTGCACATGTCTATAGGCGACAGTTACAACATTCCATCAAGTGGGCCGTCAGCTTATTTGCCATTCTAAGTTACATAAAAAAAGATAGGTAATAATTATGATCATAAGGAAAGGTCATATTGCTAAAAACATACCCTATCAGGTTTAAGTTCACATTATTTCCTCTGGAAAATATAAACTTGTGCTTAATTCTTGGTATCAGCATACGGTGATACCGTATCAGCCTTTAACTATCCACTGCTGAACATAAGCCTCTGCCTTGTGGGATTTTGCCAGTAGTTGCCAAGCTTGGTAGAGGGATTGACAACCACAGTTAGGCTTTGGAAATGTTTTAAGAGGGACGCTGCTGCCCATCCCTCACCTTTCCTTAGTCGCCTCTTACGACACCTACGAAAAAGGGGTAGCCTCTTCTATGACGAATATATCTGTTATATCCAATTCTTAATGTATTCTGACTTTATTCACGCCTATCATCATTCAATGGTATCCCGCGTGCGTAAACGAATCCATCATCCCCATATATTATGATCTATTTAGTATTTTGATGTGTCAAGTAAGTTCACAGGTATATCATTACTGAGAACGCTTTCGGCCGTTAGACGACATCTCCACTTGTCATGCAAACTCGTTATGTATTATTCAACATACGATAAGGATAACACGCATCGCTGCATTGACATATGTCTGAAAAGAGAAATATTTGAGAGGAACTTTCTGGTACAAAATATGGATCTGGGTTTTCTATAAAGACTAAAATCGAAATCATTAGCATCCATTTATCCCTAAAATTGACGCTAAGTATTTAGATGTTCTGCCAATAAAACTCAATTTTTCCCAAAAAGTCTTTAATAAAAGAAAATAATAAAAAAAAATTAGGCATCCTGTACCTATCTACGCACCTATGTTTTCAGCTTGCTTGCCATTCCAAGTTGTAAAAAAGCACTTAGGCGTATATCTTTTTTTTTTCGTCTTTGTAAAACTAACTTTATTTGTTTTTTCTTAACGTTTAGTTCAGAAAAAAGAAATATAAACAATTGTATAATAAATGGTCCATTCAAAAATCTTTTTATAACTGAAGAAATCAACAGCGGAATCTTACTCTATAACTTATTATATTCTCTGTATTTATTTTAAGAGGCTTGTTTTAATCGAAGCATTTGGCATTCGATTGTTTCTGTCTACCCTAATAGGAGTCAGACGTGACAGATATGTATGTTATGTATGTATTTATTTAAATGTATTATGTTCCCAATAGTATTATCTATCTGTTGATAGCACTTTGATGAATCTATTCACTCAAAGAGTTTACTCCGATATTAGTAATAAAATACACACTTACAATTTCTTTGAACTTCAAAGCAAAAGAGAAAAAAGGTAAGATAAACCAAGGTAACTTTATATATAACGTAATACATTTTTAATAGGGTGTCAATAGCGGAAGTAGCTTCTTTAGGAGCATTTTAACCTGATGTAAGTACGACGTAAGAAATAATATACTTTTGTAGCCATAGATTTGATATAACGTTATTTGCTTTTTCATTTTATTTTTGAAACAATATTTTACTATTACATTTAAAATTTTTAGTGATACAAAGCCACTTTCAATATACTCGTACATTAAAAAAAACAATCAGTCAGTATTCTATAACTATGACGATATATACGTAGTATGGTACTAATGGCAGGTAAATAAAAAAAAAACTAATTAAATAAAAAAAAAACTATCCGCTTGAATTTCGATTATTAATTAAGTATACTACAGAAACGCATCACTGGATTATAACTTCACAAATTTCCATCTAGTAATTTTAACGTACTGCATACACAATGAGAGAAACAAAAATTCAAATTGTTGTTTTAAAAAAAATTAACAATCCACATCATAACAATTTTAAAAATATATTCTATTGACGAAACCACTCTCGTTGCGGTTTTATTATGTGTATAAATCGAATTAATTTCCGTACAATATTAATAACTACACGGACATAAAATAATTATTTGCCCTCAAATATTACAGAGCTCTCGATCATTGACGTTCCCACAAGCAGTGGTTGACAACCGTTGGACATAATTCGTGCGTTAATAATTATGATTGGTTCATGCTTTCGCTACGTACCTTAACTATACCGGTTGAGTGCCCAGCCTGGCTATTTATGTAGTTCACTGGATCATGATTAGCTCCGACGTGGCAAAATATTAGGTACTAAAATGATCTAGATGCTTTTATTTGAGGTTAAGTTTTATGTTTAAAAAACCTAAGATGTATCAAAATATTACTTGTTTGTAGGTATAATAATATTACTGAGAAAAAGGCATTTTATGCTTTCAAATACTTTCCATGTGAATATATTTTCATATATTTTGAATACAAATATTATTGATATTTTTTTATTCCACTATTGTTGTAATTCATTATAAAAATATTTCAATTGAGTAGTCAAATAAGTGAGACTATACAGCAGGAAATCCATAATGACGATTATTATAAGTCTCCAGTTTTTTAATGGCAACACTTTACCGTGGTTATTACAGTATATTCAGTGTTTTTCATATTACTATTCATGTACACGGTAAAAAGGTTTCTTAAAACGAGATGCAATTACTACAGCAAAAAAATTTGCTTGAATTAAAAAGAAATGTATTGATATACATCGAAAGTAAATATTTTTTTCTTCATTCAAATCTTTATTTCTAATATTTTGTTTTTCTCGCAATGCATCCTTGCCATACTTGATCTAATATTAATACATAGTTTTTTTATTCTCAATTTTAAATAAAATAGTAAACCTTTATTATTTTCTTTAAAAAAATCAACGTATTGTCCTTTAAGGTTACATATCTTTAATTAGATCTTTAGGCTAACCCAATTCGGATATATTATAAAAATCTTTTATTTTCATGTATAGAATAGAGATCTTAACAGCACTATAAAAAAACTATAGCGACGTCTTGCTAGATTTACATTAATTATACTTAATATCAGGAAGACTAATGGTTTTTTGACATTCTAATTGTTATACAAAATGCAATCTACCCTATTTACACTTCGACTTTCGAATTTAAAAAAATAGGTAATATTTATGTAGTTTTTTTTTTCGCATTTATTTAACCAATCAGACAGTGTGCCCATTCAGAAAAAAACTACAAATATTTTTGTTTTATACATACATTACATACAATACAATTGCATAATATATTCTACAAGAATAAATTTGTAAAAACGCTTGAGAAGATTCTTCCGATATAATATCATTTAAACAAAGCAGCAGCGGGACCAATTACAAAATAAATGAAACTTCCAAAGAATACCAGACGACCGAGTACCTACCAAACAATTAGATACCCAATTAACTGATTTCGTCGAAAGTCTCCTTTACAACAAAGGTTTAGGTCGATATTACAGACACATCTGGAATTTGAAAATATCACATGATTTATATATACACGCACGACTATAATTTAAATTGAATTGACAGCATTTGTGAGATTTAATAACTTTCAAGGAACGTAGTTCGAAGTAAGACAATATTTATTTTAAATGTTTTTGTACTAACTCCGTGATCATATGATTGATTTAGTATTAAAAATTTAAAATACTAATATTAAGTTTTATGAATACTATAATTACGCTTCGACAACACTGCATAAATTATATGAAAATAAAAACAAATTAGAGCAAAACAGATCCTACACTTACATACTCGGTTACCAAAATTTTTATACCATTGAAGTGGCAAACAAGCATATGGCTCACCTAATGGTAAGCGGTTACCGTAGCCTATGAACTGCACTGAGGCAAAGGATTTGAGCCCGTATCAAGATGCTCCCGCCCACAAGTGACAGCAATCCTCCATGTGGAATCAAATTTACGACTTATAGAAAAAAATATATCTATATGGTCCCAAACTTTAGGGAAATGACTTCCTCTAATAAAAAAAACAAACATAACATAAGGTCGACTTATTAGTTCCAATTTGTGTGATCATTACCGAATTTACGTTGTTGCATCATAAATTTAATATCTGTGCACAGTGGAGTACTGTGTAACAGTACTTCACTTACTACCCTAAGAGTAGCTCTTAAACTTACCCCCCTCTTCATGATTCAAATATGATCGCTCGCAAATGGAACACCACTACACACACATTGACACATACACAAACGTTATCCATTCATGTAGTGGTGACGGCTATGGATCTTTTTTATGAAATGTCCGAGATATATTTCAAGGAAAACATAATTGACGAACACTTACCTTTACACGAATATTGCAATTTCTATTTATCAGAATGAACATTTTATTATATCCACAACGAGGTTAATTATTTATTATATTGATTTATCAACCCACCCCCTAATAGACTGGGCTTGTATATAAATTGAAATGGAAAATTTCAATTTATATACAAGCATTATACATTATATTATATAGTAAATTTCATTTCTAGACAGTTCCTATTGAACTAAAATACAAATAATGCAAATAAAAGGTTGTCCATCTCAGCGAACCCTAAGAGTTATTCGAGACATCATCCTAACGTGTGAATTCTACCGTGACACATCTACGTGTATATATTTGTGTATACGTGCTAGAAATTCTAATTTTCCTATTGCGATATTTCTATAATTTCCTTTCTAAATGCCGTATATTTTGTTTGCCCTGACGACTTTACAACTCTATACTCCATTTGCAATATTAAAAAAAAAAGCCTAACTCCAAAGGAAGTAAGTGCATATATATGATTTTATAACCTATAATAGAAATTAACATAAGTCTCAGATAATATAATACTATACTAGCGCATAACATATATAGTAAACGATCACAACTTTATTATTACTACGAAAATGGTCCAGAAAATTTTTACTCCAAAAAACCCAATTTTTCTTGTGATTACTTCCACTACTAAACGTATAAGAGTGTCGCCCTTTGTTATAATATTAGGAATGCTATGAACTACGAATACACAACCCCACTACTATTCAGTAATGGCTGACATAGACACATAGGTGTCATAGTATATTCTACGAGATCATATTGTCATAAAAAAATAAATATATACATTTCGAAATAAGTAACATAGTGTAACGACACGTAAATGAAAATCAAAGGACTTGGCCAGTAACGCAGACTTACGTCTCAATAGACTGTTGCGAGATACGGTAAATTGCCTTACATTACACGCGTCCTTTATCAAGACTGTTAAAGGTTAATTGGTCGCTTATGTAAACGTTTGGCTTCAATAATTATAGTTTTTCACTCACGAAATTGCCCTAGATTATTGAATATAATTTAAAATTGTGTTCCACAAAAAACCAACTAATTGTGGCAAAACCAATTGTTTTGATTTAAAAACTAAGCTACTGAATCGATTTCAATGACCGAGTTATGAGGTAAGAAACAATGAAAAAATACAATCGAATTAAGAATCTTCTTCTTTTTGTCGGTTGAAGTCGGTTGAAAATAACTTAGATATTTAATAATATTAATAACTTGACAATAAATATATTTGTATATTTATATTTGTATGTATGTTTTTATTTTATATATTTGTATATTTATGTAATATTTGTTTAATGTATTCATGTATGTATATTTATATAACCATACTTAACAGTAGTTCTCCATTATACAATGAAGAGGAGTGTTGTGATTTGTAAGTATATCGATATGTACGTGAAAATATTTATTTGCAACAATTTTAAATTTTTTTCACCATCGTTTGTACCACACATGTTTTATAATGTGGTCAATAAAGAATAAATAAATAAAATAAATAAGAAGAACTATATGGACGGGCTTCGAGTTAAATTCGATGTTATTGTAAGTGACTAATTACTTAACGCTCTAGTCCTGTTTTATTTTTATTTTACTCTAATCGCTAAGAACGTCTCTAAAACTAAAAAAGAAAATACGTATGTCCATAAGTAAAAAAAAAAGAGAGAATAAAAGTTATATAAAAATCCTTTAAAAATATGTATTAATGACAATAAGTAAATATACGATTAGTTCAAGAACTACTTGTTTGGTGTTGAAATTAGATATTACAAGTGACGACAGACATTAAAGTATACAAAATGAGAGAAAATACTCATAATATAGAGAGTAATATTAGTAATATTATAAATATAAAGTTTATAAAGATATTTAAATGTTAAGAAATTTATTACTTAATCATGCTTAAGCAGATTTGAATCAAATTTTGCACAGAAGTACATTATATTCTAGTTTAACACAGAATACTTTAGACAAAAATCGATTGCTTGGGTACCACCGTCCCATTCGTGTTTCTACCGTAAAGCAGTTGTGTTTGCATGGCTGTATTTCGGTTTGAAGGGTGGGATATAGCGTGAATTTACAGGGTACAGAGGAATAACACCTGAGTCCTCAGGAATGGCAACGTATGGAGGGTATCATGGGCGAAACAGTATACTCTGTTATGTCCATGGTACTGCTCATGTTTATAGGCGACGGTTACCACTTACCATGAGGTGGACCGTCAGCTTGTTTGCCATTCTAAGTGGTATAAAAAAATACTGATTTATCCGATCAATCACGGAAAACAACTAGTTATTATAAAATAGCTAAGTATTTTTCATCACCATCATACAGTATCGTCATCATCATAAACTATACTTAGCTATATAAACACTACTATTTTCAACAATTGTAACAACCTCCTAATGAATTTCTACTCCGCGACTTCATACATATTATCGGTAACTATATGAGCCTTGACTGAACTCTTATAGTATCAAGGCGTAGATAAGAAAAAAATAAATTTACTTTCACATATGAAATTATTAAAAATGAACTATTTATTTACTGAATATTTATTGACGATTTTGATAATAAATTAGTTTAATATGCTGCCTTGCTTTGTTGCAGCTGTCTGTTTTAATACTTGCTCAATATAAACATTACAGTATGTACGATTGTATTAATCTTGATATTTACTGTTTATGATGTTATATTTGTATTTACAAGAAAAGGTTATATTCTTCAAAAAAAAATATTTCAATGGTGAGAAAACCAGTTGATCTAAAAATTAAACTACTAAATCGATTTTAAAAAATTTCTATGGATGGAACCAATCTGTAACTCTATCCTTTCAGACAAAAAAAGAATATTCCAAATCGGTTAAAAACTAACAGAATTATGTGCTAACAGATAGAAAAAAAATACAACTGAATTCTTTCTTTTTTCTTTTTTTAAAGTCAGTTTAAAATGCATTTAAAATATAATCCAGTTATCTAATAAATAAGTAACCTTACTACTTACTTAAAGTACTTATATTCATTTAATATTTTAAAACCAGACGCTGTGTAATGTAATGTAATGATGTGTGATTTTATTTATTCAAATAGTGTATATGAATTAAACAAATATAAAAGCATCACTTTCAGCAGATAACAATTATAGTGATATGTTATAAAGGGCATTAATGTGTAGTAAATAAAAATGCAGTTATATTTTATTAATTTTAATAGCAATTGAAAATGTACAAAACAATATACAGATATTCAGTCTTACAATACATAAGAAAATTACACTTACAATTACTATTAATAAACTGGGTCACATTTGTTTCAACTTAAATATATTTATAGATCATATATTTCTAGATGGAGCGATAAATGTCAAAAAGAGGTCAACCAAACTGTTGGCTAAGCCATTGTTTTTTATACTGAAAGAAAATCTGAAAGTATATTATAACATAAATATAAAAATGACAGCTGTGATATGATAAAAATCACCAATTACAAGAATATTACAAATTAAAAGCTGCCAAAAACGCTTAATTTAATAGAAATCATTTTAGGGAGACAATCTATAATTTTTTTTTATGATTTAAACCTAGTAATATTGATTATACTTATACGCGGGTTTTGGATAGGGATATGGGGGTGGTACAGGCACAGGCGCTGGACAGTCTTCCCATAACCACCAAACGGTTACCAGAACTTCCAAATTTATTAACAACAACGCTATTAATGGTATGGTTAACTTACTGATCAACATCTTAATTCCTCCTTTCGCCAGTAGTAATGGTTTAACGATACCATTTATCACTATATCCTTGAAACCTTTCAGTTCTGTATCGTCCGCAGAGGATCCTGTCAGTAAACCTAAAATTAATCCAACCAATCCGCTTACTTTACTTGCCACTTTCCCTGTCACTGGCTTCACCAAATCTAAACCAGGTTTTAACAGCGAAATCTTCGATAATGAATGATGTGACAACGGCGCTGCTGGTGGTGGTGACGGTAGGGGGTAAGATGCTTCGTGCTGTGATGTATAGGCTGGTGGAACCGATTGTCCATAGTTTGGTCGTGGTGGATAGACATATGGTTGCGGCCGATAGGCATAAGGTGTATACTCATAATCTCTTGAAAAAGCACGAGCATGTTCTGTTTCTTCGTTTTCAGCTAATTCGTTGAAGGCGTTTATCAAATCCGAGAATGTCAAGTTATTAGGTGTGGAATTTCTTTCTCTTGAAGTTGGCTTGGGTTGAGCTCCTGCCGTATTTGTATGAAGAACAGCCTGGCGAGGTACTCCCATAGAATTCCTGTTTACAACAGGAAACTGAGTATTATCCAGAAATTGTCTAGGCGGTCTATTGACAAAATTTGCTGGAGCGGCGATGTATGTTGGGTCTAATACAAATGAATCGCATCGTACCAAAATATTATTAGCACGTTGAATTGATAATAAAATTACGGGCGTTATTAAAATGTGCATCGACCCCATGACTACTAATTACGACTGACAAGATTCGATATGTGTACTACATTTATCGAATTACAACAATGCAAGTTAGCATTTTTAAATATTAACAATATTTCATCATAACTTTCCTCACGTGTAAGCAAATTCTGAGTAAATTGGAATAAGTAAATGTTCTACATAAGCGAACATTTATAATGAGCACTTATTCAGTTAAAAATAAAGTTTCTGTTACAAATAAGTACACATTTTCAACTTCCAGAAACTTGTATAAACAAATTTATGAACGTGGAGGAAACTAAAGAAGTTTATTTGAATCGGAGCATTTTGCGTTTCTTTATATTTTTCTATCCTATTGGAAGGCAGGTGTAACATATACACATGTAGATGTGTATATTAACTTATATCAGTACCAGAATAACAATCCATCGACATGCATTCTGCAACATTATCACCTGCTAAGATATGCAACATGGCTTTAGCATAGGAACTGTCTTTGTCTATATCATCGATTAAAAGAAACGTAGTAGCAGCTCCCAAGTTACTGCCCCAATCCTTTGAGGATCTTTGAATAACACAAACGACCCTTTGTGAACAATCTGTTATCATCCTTCCTTTATGTCCTTTTTTCTTTTTCTTTTTAAAATACTTCATAATCTTAGATAACATTGGCCATAACAAAAATATTTTTAAACTTATTTTTCCTAAAAGAACAAAGATAAGTGGGAATAGCATCAATTTCCCAACCATAAATTTAAAAAAAACAATAATTGCAGCTGATATCATGATTTTAGCAGCACTACTTAGCACGTTCGCGAAACTCGAAAGCGTATCAGACTTCGGGCATGATACAGAATATGAATCCTGATCAGAATATATTTTCCGTATTGGGTCTGTATAGTAATTTGAAGCACCCGTAAATAAATCCATGAACGGGATAGGCGGCTTGTGTGAAGGCGATTCTGTGCTCATTCCTTGTCCATGAGCACAGGAAAGTAAAACAAATAAAACAACTACTAAAACCCCGATCATGACTATACTGTTCCGCTTCAGATATCTTATTTCATTTATAACTTCGCCCGTAAAATTTTGATTTCAAGATATAAAACGCGAAGACAAATGATTAACTCTGTGTAATGTCAACTAACGGTGTCCGAGTCCCATCGTTACATTGGGAGGAAAGGAATTTGTTGTAATGGGGAGTTTAGTCCCCTTTGCTAGCAATTTTTTTTGGGGTGATAATGAAATGGTCATCCCGCCTACGCTATCGGTATACGCTGACGAGGCATCAGTGAGAAATGATAGGTGACGATGAAAGCAGGGCAGTAAGCCCAGCATGACAAAATCTACTAGATTTAACCACGATGGTTTCCAGGGGGAAAAACGTGGAGGTCGACCCGATAGGGTGTATTACTAACAACGAGGCAGTTAGACCCCATCACCAACAATTCCCTTCCCCCTCATCGCTAACAATGTATACTGCCAGGTCGAACTCCACCATGTAAACATCGTGATTAATTCCTGGTCGTGCATTGGTCACGATGGGCCAACTGACCTGGTTTCATCCTTACCTATAATCCCACCAGCGTATGCCGAAAATGCCTAATTCTAAACATTTACATTTCCCATTTAAAGCAAGCCAAATATTTTTTGAATGACATGTCACCGCTTTTACTCATCCATAGAATATCAAAGAAGTGACTAAAAGAACCATAGCCTGAGTATAACATAGGTACTAAATGAAAGAAAAGAACTAAGTACAAACTAAGCAATATACGAAATAGCAAACTACCTGACCAACATGGTAGTAATAATATAACATCCTCCTTTAATAGATTGAGACAGTATAATACCCATACCTAATAGTGGGAAGTTAATTAGTTTTTAAGCTGAAGTGCCATGTCAATGTATAATAACTCTTATTCAAATTTATTAGTTCTACGTCGTTATTTTTAAAATAAATTTTCTACATAATATTGTAATTTTTATAATATATAGCTGTATAGACTTCTGACTAATTCCTGTAAGTATTTATTTAAAAAAAAGTATTATCGGACGTAGACTAGACATGGAATAGAAAGTTTCCCGCCAAAGAGCGGGAAAGTTAAGTATCTAGTCTGTGGTAGGAAACCATTTTTTATTGCTTCTAGCTATCTAGTCGGCTTCGATATAAATTTAAATTTGTATAAAAATCCAATTGTCACTGTTTATTTGATGAGTTCAGTGTGTAAGAAAATTAGACCTAAATGGTAATGATTACAAGAAGTGCACACAGAAAAGCTTCTCAGAGTTTCAGTAGCAATGATATATCACAAAACGAAAATATTCCACCATGGTGCTCATCGGGTAAGTTATAAATTATATTTTCAATAATTAAGAAGTAACTGTCGTTTTTTTTTTATACAACTTAGAATGGCAAACAAGCTGACGGTCCACCTGATGGAAAGTGGTAACCGTCGCCTATAAACATGAGCAGTACCATGGATATGATATGTTTATTTGTTTTTTATTTTAGTAATTATAAATTTTAAATTTCGCTAAGTACCTATCAAACAATTACCTACACCAATGCTCGATCTTAAAAAATACCTATCACCACCCAGAAAATAAATAATTAATTAAAATATAATCATTCAGCATAAATGATACAAACATAACATATATACAAAAAAAAAACAAAAGTATGTGAGCTTTATTTTGAAATTATTTAAAAATTAATAGGGCAATAATTTTATTCATTCTACCTTTTCTCACCTATATAGTAGGTATATAATTAATAACGTCATAGTATATCTGAGTTGGCCTTTGTCACCGTAAAAGTTTCATAAACGTGCACCTGGTGTATTTCCATTACACCCCATTACCCAATGGGCCGGGTGTCTAGTTTGTGGAAATTCGAATATCACGAGTCAATTGCCGAAGTTTTCAAAACTTGATTCATAAAAACTTTAAAGAACCGAAAGTGAATAGTTACAAGTTGTTGGCGAGTAATTTTTTGCTTTTTCTTCATATAAATCAATATCTCGTATCCTTTGGAATAATATTATATTATTTTAATTGAAATTTAAAAATGTAATTTAATGGAGCCGTTAATTACTATTATTCACAATGTTGAAGTATAAATAATAACTAATTAATTATTATTTTCGTCATTTATACACTGTACAACAATAATAATGCAAAAAATAAAAATCAACTAATGTTCTGTTTACTCAACGTTTCGTGAGCACAAAACCTGACAATTATTATCATTTTCAAAGTGCAAAACTAATGGAAACTGCATTGAAACTGGAACCATCAATTTATAATAATCAACTAAAGACACAACTTGATACTAATTATTTAGATAAAAGCAAGGATCCAACGAGCATTACCCAGAACACTTAAAGGCATGAATATTTCATTTCCATACTTTTCTAGATCATTCTAAAAATATAAATAAATTGTTATAATATACATATAAAGCATTATAGAGGGCTACAACTCACATACGCCTGTCACTGAAGTGGCAATTATTTATAAGCTGGCTTTTAAAAAAAGTATGACGTTTCGAATATGGTGAAATACTATTATTAACAGATAAAAACATTTATAATATATTTATATTATTATAAAAATACATTTACAAAAATATATTAAAATAATAATATTTTTACCCGTGTTTCATCCATGTGACCGGGAATACATTACCTAATTGACTAATTAAAAATTCTATGATTTTATCCATCTCAAAGAGCTACTAGCTCTATGCCATGTTTTTAAATGTTTAAATAGTAAGGAATTATTTATTCTAATACAACGTACAATTTATAAACATTGTGTTGGATATAATGCTTTTGCTTCAACCTGAGGGATAACATGGTTATTATCCCGATAAGAAAAAAAAATACTTGGTAGCGATAGGGTTTTTTTATGCATCTCAGCAAAGCCTCGTCTAATGAAAAGTAGTAACCGCCGTCTATAGATATGAGCAGCATCGCGTACATCATAGAATACACTGTGACGCCCATAGTGCCACAAATGCATCACCATTCTTGAGAATGGCCAATATTGCCATAGTATTGTTAATGGTAACCCCGCCTGTGCTATCGGTATACGCTATCGGGACACCTCGGCGCCAATTGGCCTATATTGTAACGAATTAAACAATAATTAACCACAACGTTTTCCAGGGGGAACCGCATGGAGATCGACCTGATAGAGTATATTGCTATACAAAAGAATTACTAATCCCTATTATTATCAATCGCTTCTCCTCTAGCGGTAGGGTATTATCCTATAGATGAAAATAGAATAATATCCCCGCCTACGCTATCGAGATAGGCTTTTGGAGCCCAATAAGAGATGATAGATGAAGATGAATGCCTTAAATGACTTACAGTGATGAATTCAATAAGAATTAACGTTGATGGCTTACAGAAGGAACCGCGTGAAAGTCGACCTGGTAGGGTATATTTTTTTAATGAGAGATAATGGAATGGTAACCCCACCAAGAACCGACAACCGACACCGACGGGGCACCAGTGATGATGGGGATGATAGGTGAGGATGAAGCAGGTCAGTTAACCAATCGTGACGAATTCAACAAGAATTGTTCACGATGGTTTTCAAGAGGAACCACGTGAAGGTCGATCTAATAAGGCATATTGCTAGCAATGGGGCTGTCATACTCCATTGCTAACAATCCCTTTTCCTCCGGTAGGGTATATTGCTAACAAGTGACTGAAGAGTCTCATTACTAACAATTCTTTTCATCCCAATAGCGGTAGAAGAAAGAACAACGTTTGCACGATCAAATAGTATTTCAACAATAAATTCGATAATACAGTACAAAAGAGAAAACAATAACGAGGATTAAATATTAATGCCTATACAGAAACATCGCGAATTCGGCTTTAGTTACATATTAATTATAACATAAACGATACAATCTTCTCGTGTTTTAATTTGGTATTGAAATAAATTATTTTATCTTTTCACATTTAGAATTAAGAATTATTAAATCACATTTACAAATGAACCGGTCGACTTTCATTCAGCTCAATCTACAGTAGGTATACAAGATTAGACTGATTAAAAAACTTCTAGTTATGTAAATAGGCATCGTGCACGCAACCTAGGTTTCGTAGCTAAGCTGATTACAGACGGGTGGCCCAGTAGAAGGTCAAACAGAAATAACTACCTTCATATACTCAAATGTTAGTTATACTGGACTAGCTTTTCCCCGCAACTTTGTTCACGTGATCGAGATATGTCGATTAATCAGAATAAACAATAGCCTATGACCTTCTCCAACAGTACGTATATACCAAATTTTATGACAAACAAACACACTTTTACATTTATAATGTAATGATTATTAGTATATTTAATAAATATATTTAACTATCAACATACCTACCAATCCAAATTAAAAAAACTTTAAAAAGGAAAGGTTATTAATATAAATGCTTTTTAATGCACGTTACCTATTTTCGCTAATTCTGAACTGATTTTAAAAATTCATCTCTAATCTATAGTGTTGAAAATAAATATATTGGCCTCATATTGTAAATTTTTAAAATTAAATTTACACGTAGTTTTAAGTAAAATCTTTAATCATCGGCTTAGTTCACAGACATGATTATTTACTTTGCATATAAATATTTGTCAAATGCAGCCAATTCAACACAAAGTTTATGGCGAAAACAAAGTTAGAAGATTGACAAAAACAGAATTACAGAAAATAGATAATTTCTATATACATAAAAGTTATAATCAGCAAATATCTTAATTAATCGTTTAACCTAAAAACAGAAACTGCATCGACAGAGTTTGCATAATGCAATTGGAGCGTGTTACCACCTGCGATACCGTGAATAATTGTGCTGCTTGCACAAATATCAATCGTAAGCATCAAATTAATGACTTAATGAACCTCGGGCATTCAGGTCATGACCCACTCTCATTTTTATTATACTAGTTGTATACCGCCGCTTTGGCCACATTATTTAGTATATAGTATAGAAAAAATAAAATTAAAGTAGAATTCTAGAAGTAGTCCTCAGGAATGGCAACGCATGGAAGTTATCATGGGCGAAAAGTATTTTCTATTATATCCATGGTATTTTGTGCTCATGCGACGGTTACCACTTTCAATCAGGTTGGCCGTCGGCTTGTTTGCCATTTTAATTTGCATTAAAAAAATCTAGCTAGAGTCTGAATGCTTTTAAACAGAAAAAAATGACTTCGATGTAACAAAATTAGCATTAGATTAACACGAGTAACCTGTCATCCGATAGATTATAACTCTATAAAAATAATTTTAAAAAATCGATTCACTCATCAACGCTACTTGCTATATGTACTTATAAATGTAAGTAAAAATAACTTATAAAAAATAAATATGAAACCGCAAATAATTTTTATCCGAAGCCAAGAGCAGAAACAACCCTTAGTCAAATGATCTTAATGTCAAACATTTTTATGAGTTACGTATGTCGGTGTCTGTCGAGAAAAAGCCGCTCGTCTCTTGATCTTCATCGTATAGCTTTTATTATTTTTATTGCATTTGACGTACTTACATTACATCACGTAAAAAAATAATCGTCGTATTTTGTTAGCCGCTAGATACATTAGGACTTTACAAAAATATTAGTAACTAGCTTTTGCCGCAACTTTGTTATGAAGTTTGTCTCATAAGTAAAACATATAAAATAAATGGCATATCGAGACAAAACATCTTTTTTTTTATTTATACAACTTAGAATGGCAAACAAGCTGACGGCCCACCTGATGTAAAGTGGTAACCATCGCTTATAAATATGAGCAGTACCATGGACATAACAGAGTATACTGTTTCACCCATGATACCAGCATCTCATCATCATCATCATATCAGCCGTAAACTGTCAACTACTGAACAAAAACCTATTCAGCGATTTCGCCAGTTGCCATGCTTGGCAGGCGGGTTTGCAATCGAAATTAAGCATTGGTGATGTTTTAAAAGAGACGCTGCTGCTCATGCCTGGACCTATGTTCTACAGTGGACAGATAATAGCTGAGATAATGATGATGATAAGTATACACAGTGCAGAATGGCACTATTCATTAAAATAAACAGCTATCCTCAAAGAGTAGTCGATGTCTCAAAATGCTTTTAATCTTAAACGTTATTTACGCAAAGCAATCGTCGCCTATTTCGGCTTAGTACACTTATTTATATATGTATAGCTATTATCACTTACACCGGGATATCAAACTGTTGCCAGGACGCCACGATAGCCAATAAGCTGTAACCTTAATACGGATTAATTTGTTTGCCCGTCCAAGCGAAGTTAGGTAGGTATACGATATATTTTTCTCTGATTTAGCTAAATCAATAAAAAAATTCTAAATACATTCGACCCAGATATACCAGTAAGTATGACGTCAGTGAAGTGACTATAGAAAAATGCTTACTTATTTTAATTTATTATTTATAGGTAATAACATCATTTCATTCTAAATGACTATGAAATAAATACGTAGTTGTAAAATAAATCTATATGTCACAAAAACATATAATTATTTAAAAAGTGTAAAATGTACTTTGTTATTTTAGTAGTTGAAATTTTTTATACTAAAATTATTATACCACTTTTTATTATCGCGCTGCTCGCTATCGACAAGGATTCATCCTCATACGCTTAAACCTAAATGGTCACATACAGTATAGTTTGAAAGAAATTTTCTCTCGCGATCGCTCAAGCTCTGGAATAAGCTCCTTGTCGAGGTTTTCCCTAGAGACTACAGTATAAGATTCTTCAAAAAGGGTATATTAAAGTTTCTTCAGGGTCAGCAACGCGCATGTAACATCCCTAGTGTTACAAGCATACATAGTCACCGTTTACTATCAGACTGTACGCTTGTTTGCCACCTTCGTAATATAAAAAAAAATACAAATAATTATTTAGTACTAGTAGGTGTACATAAAAATAAATATGCTACAACCATAATTATAAAACCACACGAGGTAGACAGAAGTATTATTGTTGCGAGAAAATTCTGATTAAAACCTATTGCCGTCTCTCGGATTAGGAATTTAATTATTTTTAAAGAACTCGTCATAGAGTTAAATTGCAAATACATATAATATTTTTTATGTGTCCTAAAATAAAAAAATAACCTCCTTCCTTTTAAATTCGACGATAATTTTCATAACTAAATGCAAGATGTGTATTGAATTATACAAGAACACGAATAGATCACAATATTGCGACTAACTTCAAATTGGACCATTCACAGGAAAAGTTGCCGAAAGGAAACCACGGAAAGTTGCGTCCCCGTCTTGGGAAATACGATCCTCGTATCCTTTACGGGAGAACATATGGGAGTATCTTTATGAAGATAAGAGCAAAAGCTTGAAGTGTGGCTGTAAACGGAGGAAGCGTTGCAAACAAAGGGTAAAGCACAAAAGTAACGGAAAACATCTTTTAACGCTCGTGTTAGCGGTTATCTGTTTATGTGTAATAGGTTTGTATATTTTCATGTTTTTAATGTGTAATAGATTTGTATACATATAAGCAAACAACGGAAAATTTAATTAATTATTTCTTAGAATGATTAATATACTGACGGCCCACCAGTCGGAAAGTGGTAACTGTCACTATAGAATAAACAATAACATGGATATCACAGAATGTATTGTGAATGTGACTATACCTACGAGTTTTTTTTTTTTTTTAATGGGTGATAATGGAATGGTAACCCCGCCTGCGCTATCGGTATACGCTGGCGGAGCACCAGTGAAGGATGATAGGTGACGACGAAAGCAGGTTAGCCCATGGTGACGAATTCCACTAGAATTAATCACGACGGTTTCCAGGGGGAACACGTGGAGGTCAACCTGATAGGGTGTATTGCTTTCAATGAATCAGTTAAACCAGATTACTAACAATCCCTTTAGCCCCAAACGAGGTTGTACTGTTTGTCGTTTCAAATGTTCAATATTTAACCATTGTTTCGACTTCACTCTGAAGTCTTTTTCAGAGTAAGTATAATCCTTCCACCGCAGCGTCTCGCCTCAAACTAGAAACAGGAAATTTATTTAATTCCCGTTATCTAGTATATATACATCGTACATACATGAAATAATAAGAAAGTCTTAAGCCACGTGCATCCATTGACTTCCTGGAACACATTTAATGTTGAGTCTCTTTTTATACTCCACACATTATAGCATGGTGCTACTGATAGATCACTAGGAAAAAGTATAGGAAAAAATTAGAGATTGATGAATGTGTGATGATAATGTAAATGTAAACAAAAGTCGACTGATCCGGCTATAAGACGATCTGTTGATTTTCAATAATAGTATAAGTAAAAAATCTATTACTTCGATTTGTTACTGATTCTATTTACGAATAGAATTCAACAAAGTCTAGTTACCTTTTCATTAAATTCTATTGAAGCAGATTAGAAAACAATTTATACGCATTCATCAAAACATTTCATATTAATAATATAATATAATTAATTAATAATATTTGATTTAATAAATCAAGTAAGTAGGATTAAGTATCACATTAATTCCAACTCGAAATATCTTAATCAATACAGATCGTTTACATCAAAAACTGCCAAAATGTCAGCTGTCAAACACACCATGCTGCAACGCACAAAATGTAGTGTAGAACTCAAAAGATCATTCTACACTGCCTACGGCTGAACCTTTTTTCCCAGTTATCGATTCTTGGAACTGTGTAACCGACCGGCTGCTTACTGATCCTTCGGGCTACACAGGTCACTTTGGTTCTTGTGCGAATATCCTCGATGCGGATTTTATTACTTATTGAAACTCCAAACCCTTTTACTTAGTTTTGTTCATAACATTCTAAAAGGAATTCTGAATCTAAAACCCGCTCCCCTAATTCATCGATATGTTTTTGGTAACGTATGGATGAGATAAATCTATACAGAAACGTATGACGATATCCTTTCTCATGCGTGCGGTAAGGAAAATATGTCTATCGTAATTGGTGGATTCGTTTACTCTTTGTCTAGGTTGGCACATTTATAAAATTATATATATTATTGTTATATATGGCATATTTGTATTATTTTCGTAATTTCTTTTCAGCATCTTTATGGATGGTTAACAAACTTCCACAACTTAATTGGTTACCCCAACTAATATCAAATGAAAAAATTACATACTTAAGTAAGTACAATTGAATAGATAATATCCAAGTACATTATTATTCTTGCACCTGTTATGTAACTTTCTTTCACATTAAGAATTGATCTCAAAAAAAGGAACACTCAAATGTAGGTTTATTAGACGTTTTTAAGGTGATAGGGGTTAACAATTGCATTCTAATTAAAGTGACGTAGGTAAATGTGAACCCTACCATATAATATAAATATTCTTGCTAATAAAATTGTAGATATCTAAAATGACAAAGGTTCAAGCTAGTCTACGAAACAATTTGAAACTTTAATATTACTCTATTTCTTTTTCAATAATGACGAAACTTACGAATTCATGCATAACTGATAAGTATAAGCAGTTTTCTGAATTTAAAATTATTAGGTACTTGTACATTGTAACTACATCCTTTGACTATTTCTCCTGAGAGTATTATAAAAAAATAAAAATTAGACAGCAGCCTTTAGTAAATATTATTATTAATATTTTAAGGTGAACTATGAATATCAATCCATTACTTCCATCAGTACCTAACTCTTTTATTTTAAGAACTGCTATTCTAGTCATGTTCATGTTTAGAATAGAAATTCCTAAAATAAAAAGTTACAAAAACCCTACCCAGCCTAAAATTAAAAGAGATTGCATATTTCATTGCACTCAAGTTAGCAGGTCAAGCGCAAGATAGGTTTACGTATCGAAAGTTTTGTATATTTTAATTCTAAACTATACATTGAAAAATGAAAATTTTAATTTTGAGTTATGGAAAAACAAATCAATATGACATCTAATCACCATAGTAAGTACGAGTATCCATCCCCACATCCAGATATAGTTCAAAATTCAATATCCAATGACTAGAAAAATATTCCTGTTCTTATAAATTTTAGCCTGTTCTATATATTCTATAGGTGCTATACCAAATTTAAAATTTATAACATTCCTTTTTAAAGCAGCCATTAAACACCTACAAAGTAATACCTAATGTTCATCGCTTTAGAATGGAATCCTAAAACATATATAAAAAAGAAAAACATTTTAGGTATATTGTAATACAGAGGCATAATACCTAAGTCCATAAGAATGGCAACGCATCATGGGTGAAACAGTATATTCTGTTATATCCATGTTACTATTCATGTCTATAGGCGACAGTTAACACTTTCCATCAGGTGGGCCGTCAGCTTGTGAGCTTTTCTAAGTTGTATATAAAACAAAATTATACGATCTTTTCATATTGGCATAAACTTACTTTTTAACAGACAAGTATTTAAATAATTTATTAAACCACAAATGAATAATGACATGTCTTTACATTGTGAGACTTATTTACAAAAACTAGAGCTCGAATAGTCATAAATATATCATATACATGGCACATGCTATAAGTTATAATGATACGACATTTCAAGTAGGTGAATTGGTATTAAAAAAAACTGCGGTAACCGCTATAGCGCAGAACGCTAGTAAAACATAACTTATAATTTATTCAGCCGCGACTGAAGACTCCATTTTAGTCGATGAGGAATGCTGCAGGAAGATGAGATATTTAGCTGTGGAGCTGTACCGAACCCAAAAAACTCTAAGGTATTTATTTTTAATGTTTGAAACAAGTATTATTTGTTGGTAAATGCTTAGTTGTCATTAGTAAAGTATATGAAACGCTTAATACGATATTTTTCAAAACATTACACAACATTGCATGTGCAAACTTGTCAAAATTAAGTATCACGCGATCGTGCGAAATGTTTATAAACATGCAACAGTTTCTAGAACAAAACTCACACCTAATAAATTATATAAATTTTTGATTAATAATATGGTGAATATTTCACAATATTTAATATTTTATTATTATTTAATAATACTGGATATTGGTAAAAAAATTGTAAAAGCAGTTACAAGTAAATCAGACAAACTCTTGTTAAACAATCTGGGGTTCCCAAAAAAAATCCGAATCAGACTCAAAATTTCAAATTCAAATTAAGATTTGAACAAGAGCAAAAACAGTATTTGAATTATTTAAAAAATATTGTCATGTATGGCAGTAAGCCGCATCAGAATCCAACGTGTATAACGAAGGAGGTGGTACAAAACGATATAGACCATAGGGAAATATTGGTTTAATTTAACTAAAAATAACGATATAATGGTATTATAGACAATAGTAGTTAGAAAGGGAATGTCACAATCTTAAGTCAATGATAGAAAACAAACCAGTATTTGTAAAGAGTTTCGGATACTACAGGAGGTATAGAGTCTTGATACCAGAGGACGACACCTTTATAATTTGTAATAACAGTAGTAGGTAAATTATAAGTAGTTATTGAAGAAAATCGATTACTATTAAATACTTTATAACAATGTTAATCTAAATACTATATTAATACATTTAATTTAAGTATGACCACATACTTTGTGCTCTTAATATACTGTGCCCAGATGCTCCAATCTGGCCAATACCAAAATTCTGTGTGTCAATTTAAATTTTCAATGAACTCTGTGGTGACGGGACATAATCCTTGCACGTTTAATTCAAACATGTTCGGCAAGGAGTGAGCAAGTTGAGTGTTATGTTCATTACAACGGAAATAATTGACTAAAGCGCTTAACTACCCGACTTATGTTCATCATTGAAATATCATCATAGTCATCAGTATCATAGATAACATTATACTAATAGTACAACCATAGATGTAAATAAATACCGAAGTTTTTTTATGCAACTTATAATGGCAGTGGTAACCATCACCTATAGACATGAGCAGTATCATGCGTTGCTGTTTCTGAGGACTCAGGTATTATTCCTGCCATATCCCACCCTTCAAACCGAAACACAGCCATGCAAACAACTGCTTCATAGTAAAAATACCCCAATCTTAGTATCTATGTGAAAAAAATTGTTCAAAAACTGTTTAATGACAGTCCACATTTGCACGATCATCTATTACGAAACTACCACCTCTAATGCACTTTTGAATCAATCTAAACTTTTGTCGACATCAATCTTGTAGAAGTTTGTATTAAAATTTAGCTTAAAATCCAGCGCTACAGACCGTTTTCGCTCGATTAAAACAGAAAATAACACACTGATGTCCATTATCTTCCATTATACTACCTACTACTATATACTTATATTCAAAACTGAGCAACCGGCTGAAATAGTAGAGATTATGCTTTTCAATAAATAAAATCATTTCTATTCCATCAGTATATAGATAAAACATGTACAATCATGAAAATTATGTAAGTAAATTATTTGAATAATCACATACACATACCTAAACATACTCATATAAAGAAACTTAACGAAAACACTGAATTTTGGTAGTAATTGCATGACCAGAGGGTGAAACTCAAACAGCGTAAGTACTTTCCTACGTCCTCGTCGTATATTCACTTAGGAAAAAACTACAAGTTGAACTCACACTTCGAGAGTTCCGTACATAAATATGCATGACATAAAACGACCTTTATTGCATTTATCATACGAATTAGACACATAGATTTCTTATTTTTGGCCATAATTGTGGTTAAAAACTGGACCGCATAACTAATTTTGTTTCTGGAGTCCCTTTGTATTTTTGACCCTAAAAACGAAAGCTTTTCTGAAAGACGATTTTATAAAAATATTGGTGTTCTTTCAAGCGGAAAAAATAGATTCAGCTCACATGTATTCAGCTGTACATGACATCTACCATAATATTATAGTAGTGTATATAACTTTATAGTATTATTATACATTATATATATATATATATATATATATATATATATATATATATATATATATATATATATATATATATATATATATATATATATATACACAGATAGATATATGTATGTACCTATAATAAATCAGTAGACGCTCTCTACCATTTTATAATCTAAATATTCTTTGAAATGTATTCATTTTGACTATTACATTTCTCAAAACGGCAAGTCAACAAACCCCTCTAACTACCCAATAATACAATAAATACAATATTATTTACATAGTATCAGTAATGTTTTAATTTATAATTACAGTCGCACACTCCGGGTTCGAAGAGAGATGATGCCGTACGCTATCAAAATAGGTATGACTTAATTGTTTTTCTTTGTTTATACCTTTGGTTTATACCAAAGATTGTATTCCTTGTTCTTAGTTTTATACTAAATTTAAATATAATTTATTGATAAATTGGATGTCATAAATATTGATAGCATTATAAGTAATACCTTTTTATTCATATCAAAAAGAAGGAGGTTCTGAATTCATCTGAAGTTTTTAAATTTATTTTTTCCTATATTATGCAATTTACACACTAATTCTGAACTGATTTTACAATTCTTTTACAAATCAATAAAGTTTAATCCGATGTAGTGGAGCCACATTTGAAATTATACTTTTTCTTTGTTTAAAAATAACTACCTGTTCTGAATCAAAATATTTTGGGCCCTATTTCTATTGTTAAAGGGTTGTCCCTTTTCCCCTCTTATGATAGATTTGGACACATATTTGTTCAGACTTTATTAATCAATAGAACGCAAATGAAATTCTATTGCCACTCTCTATCGATCGATCTTTGTAAATGTAGAGTTATTCGAATACAGTACCTGCGTACATAACGTATATATAGATAGTAATCTTAGGTTATAATAATAAACATAATTATAAATCCAATACCAAATTCCATATAAAAGTATAAATTTTAAGATGTTTAATATAATCATTCCCATAATTTATTGCTTCATCTGATATTAATTATAATTAAACATGATTAAATGTAATTTTAACAAGTATCATTAATTATCAAATTTCTCATAATTTTACCAATATAATAAGATTGTACGATGTCTGTACATGGGAGATACTTAAGAAAAAATAAATAAAATATTTTAATAAGACCAATATATGCCGTAATAATAGTTCTTAGAATTTTTTTCTGTCTGTCTGTATGTTTGTTCTGGCATCAGGTAAAAATTATCGCATCAAATTGAATGCGGTTTTCACAGTTGTGTTCTAACGTGAAATCTGGTGTATGTTTATCTCAATGTGCTATCCATGCGTACGTAGTAGCAAGTAAAAAGCTAGTATATAGTAATGTAATATTAACGTGATTACTGAAAATAAATTTACTTGATAGTAATTTTATTAGAGAGTTAAATTTGACCCAAATGAGTAAAACAAATTGTAATTTAATTATTACTATTTATATATTACATATTACTTTTATCAACATTCAAGTAATTGTATCGCTTTTTAGAACTTTAGGATCTTATTACAACATCTTAAATGAGATTTTAAACAATATCTAATTGTTACATACACACCTAATTTTTTTTTGCGTTTGTCTATTAAGTATTAGTTTTATATATATTATTTTATTTATACATTGAATTTACGTTTAAATTAAAATCATAGACTAGATCTCTGCCTGTCAACCGTTGTCAACTGAACAGAGAAACTAAAAATGAAATTAAAATTATGTGTCAATTTTATTTCGTAACCAAAGAGTTAGTTACAAAAAAAAATTGATAAGTAATGATAAATTAAGAAAAAGATAATGATAGTAAAAACCATTGACAAAACTAATTAATTCGAAACTAGTGCTTGAATTTTGAAATTAAAAAAGAACATAATGGCCATTATTATGTAATTCCATAAAATACATATGACAGAATAATGCTAGGCGTTCTGAGACAGACTGTCGTATTTTATCAGCCCCGGAGAACTGCCCATAAACAGGAAACCACGCTACATCCAGACACATAATTTAAAGGCATATATTTTGTTCGGCAGTCTGGTCGATATTTCTAGTCTAGGATTTATAGTTTTTAAACAAGCCAAATTCTTCTAGGTATATATCTAGATGTATCAAAGGATTGATAAAAATGTTTCGAAACTAATAGAAACTAGGGACAAATTAATTCAATACATAACAGAAGTAGCATATCACCTTAGTACACAACGAATGAAGTATCTATGGGTTAAACAAATTTATTTTGTAATGTCCATTGATACATTAGGCATCGCCTACTAACTTTCTGATGTATCAGGAGGAAAGGGATCCTTTGTAATGGAGTTTACAGCCTTATTGTTAGCAATATCAAGTCCACTACCGGATAATTACCTCTGGAAACCATCGTGATCAATTCCTGATAAATTTGTCACGATAATCTAACGAATCTGACTTCATTCTCACCGGTGCCTCGCCAACTTATACCGATAGCGCTGGCGGATAACCATTGCATTATCTTCGCATAAAAAATTTCTTTACATCTATGAAAGAGCTTTAATAAACATAAATCATTTAGGAGAGTCGAATTTTCTTTACGAAATGGGTTAAACATTCTTTGTGAAATTAGTTATATTTGTATTTATGTCCATACCGTGCCCGCTACACTGTCCGCGGGACCCATGTTGATGGAGCGGGATAAAAAGCCTATGTCCTTTCCCATACAAAATACCTACTAGAAGTACCAACATATATAAATTTCACAACGATTAAGAAGCAAAGCGTTAACGAACAAACAAATAAAATCACTTTCTTTTCTTTTATTATAAAACTTTATCTAGTATCGATATTGCGATTAAGCTTATTTTATTTGTAACAGTCTACTATACCTACCTTAAAAACTTTAATAAAATATTTATGAGACATAGATTACAATTGAAATAATGCCTAAAGGCGTACAAATCCGAAGTTATCTATTTCTGTTTTGCTCTCAGTAAGTATTAGATGCAATTTCGTTGAAATTTTATGTAGATATTTTCACTTACATAAAATTTCCACGAAAAGCAATCAATTGGTCGTCATTCGCTTAAGTGTGACATTTATGCGAGATTCGTATAAGAATGCCTGATAACAAGTTACTATTACTCTTAATATTCATATTATCTAATTAACGAGTCTTAAGATCGTGATTTCGATGTAAATGCAATTCAGCTAATAAACTGTCAAAATAGATCTTGAAGACAATTTATTAACAGGGCCTTAGATGTTCTCTGGTTTTTTAAACAGAAAAAAGCATTTCACCATCCCAAGTAAATTGATCGACAAAAGATATTACGTGGATGATTAATTTGAGATTCGAGTTTTATTACAAGGAAGAACGGAGGAGTAGGCGTATGAAGAATCCATCATACGCCTACTCTTTCGTTCAGCAATCGAATATGCTGTAATACCTAATTTTATATTTAATACATATTATAAAAAGTTATCTAATATTTATTTATTAATATGTAAAAAAAATATCTCTGACTACTGAACTGATTCCATTAATATAATATACAATCTATATTATGCATTCTTTATTCTGCTTGTGCACCACCCACCTACTATGAAATTGTCGCCGAATTTTTGGAAACGATGAAACACGAATACTACGAGTAAATACTAACAAAATAATACAATTCCAGTCATCTAGGCGATTTATAATAGAGTTTTTTTATTTATTTATTCAAAACAATATATATAGGATAAATACTACATTAGTACATAAATACATTATACTAAGACAATGGTAAGTACTACTCATACATAACATTAAGAATTAAAAGTACTGTCTGTAACCATTGACCAGGTGAGGAAGAGATTGTTAGTATGCGAACTATCAGTCCCATTGCTAGCAATATACCTTGTTAAGTCGACCTCTACATGGTCTCCCCTAGAAATAATCGTGCTGAATTTCAGATGTATTTATCACGATGGGCTAACTGACCTGCTTTTTCATTCTCATCTATCATCCCCCACAGGTGCCCCGCCAGCGTATACCTTTAACGTATACAAGAATTCCATTGCATTATCATCCATTAAAAAAAATACTTCTCTTGTGTTACCATTCCGGTGATGTGATGATATGCCCCACGCACCTTATAATTTACTCCTATATGATGTAAATAGACCTATGGCTATATCCCATCCTTCAAACCGAAAAGCAGCCATGCAATCAAACGAGGGTTTTTAATCCTTACTAATATTATAAATGTAAAAGCTAGTTTATTTATTTGTTACTTTATAACGCCTTAACAGCTTGACCAATTACTATTAAATTTGGTATACATGTACTACATGGGATGGACAAAATATATAGATTACTTATTATCCCGATCCGTAAACGTATCCCAATCACGTGGACGAAGTCGCGGCCAAAAGTTAATAGTTAATAATACCACAGAATATATTACGCAGCGCCATCAATATGCATTTATAAAAAAGTAACTATGAATACTGTTTTCCTATATATGTATGTATATTTATAAAAAATATATATGCCTATCAGTTGTCTAGTTCCCATAGCACGTCTCTGTTTAATTTTGGAACTATTGTAGTTACTGTGCACTATGTCCAGAGATATTTTTATAAATTTCATCATTTATATAAATAGCAAATATTTACATATAAGTAGGTACAACGGGAAATCATATTCATATTGTACGCTTCCTTATCTGATTTGCAGATAACAGAAAAGCCGTAGACAAAGGGCACATAGCAGATGCATCGGTCACAAAGGGTAGAGACACTATAGAATGGGGAGGCCGCTTAGCACTATGGGGGGTAGTGCCTCTGTGGCGAGCCGCGCCACCACCCGACACAGTACTTTCATTGCGGAAGCCGACACCGGCCGATTGTTGGCCTTTCAGGTAAAAGATTCAATACTCAAAGAGATATTCATATAGATACTAGTTTTTACCTGTAACGTCGATCACGAGACTCGGGTTCTTTTATATAAAAATAATCTATCAATGCAATTTATCTAGTGTAACCCAAATACTCATATTTTTTTCGTATAAACCAAACAACGATAGTCACCAAGACGTCGTTAAATATTACAGTGAGTTAGTTCGTTTATTTGTTTATTACTTCTTCGTCACCATCATATCAGCCGTTATCTATCCACTGATGAACATAAGCCTCCACCATAGACTGCCTTAAGGAACCCGTCTGAACCACCGATATCCACTAACTCCTTGCAATGCATTTGTTACCTCTTCACCCCTCTACAATTTACACAATCGTCATTTTAGTATATTGCGTAATATTTGGGATAGAGAAAAACTTTAGGCTGCTTTTGCCTTGGTCTAACATATTCTGGTCACGCGAAGAAAATCGCGGGTAACAATTAGTAATTTATAAATAAACAAACCTCCTTTCACATTTTCAATATAAGACTTACTGCCTTAATTAGTAAAAATAAAAATTGTTCAGCAGTTATTTTTTAATTTTAAATTTCTAAAATTTAATATGTAAAAAAATACATTTGATATCATACTTCCATTTAGAAACTATCTGAATAACATTATCATTTGAAATTTTATTCCACAAAAAAAACACTAATTTTGTTAAAATTATTATGAAACCAACACAAGAACAATGATTGCAAAACAATCATCAAAATCGACGCAGAAAGTGAAGACATAGCGAGACACACGATACTCAATAAAACTAACAACCTTTTATTACAATATTTATAAAATGTAATATTCAATCGATCAGCAGACTCGCTCAACTAATCTGCCATACCTAAATATAGAATCCCTTTTTATTACACATGGCATTTAATACACGTATTTAGATCGTATATATACTAAATGTCAGCAAATGTTAGGACTATTGATGTCAAATAACACATCACAGTATTCGAGAATACAAATTAATGTTTTCTTAGAACTATTACCGACGTTGCTAACGTCCTCCCCATCAAAACACACATAATCCAAACTTAGTCTTGAAAGCACCTATTCTAAAAACAATCAATGTCCCAGAAGATACGGTAGTTTATGTGGGCTACGTTTTTTTTTTTGACCCCCCGTTGCCCCCTTGGCGGAGTGTAGCAGGATCCACCTCCTCTCACGTGAGACATTAAATAATTAAATTCTTATTTTGCTTTATAAGACGGTTTAAGCTCCTTTATGCACAACGTTTTTTCTGTGAAATAATACTAATAAGCTGACGTAAGACTTTCATTATAAAATTTCGTTAGAAGCTCATTTCATTTCTTGTGACGAATCACAATTCTAAAAATTATTAATTTGGCTCTCATACTTTTTTTTTTTGGTCTCCATAATTAACTATGTAATATCTCGGAAAAAAATCTTATAAATACCTAGCTGTATACTTCGACTTTGCTCGTGTGAATTACGATGTCTGTAATATTGTAATCTTACTTCTTATCTTTCTAATATAATAAAATCGACAGGGAATTTATTCTCACACGCTAGAACCTAAATGGTCGCGTACAATGCGATTTCAGTAGTTTTCTATCGCGAAGTTAAGTACACGTGAATTTTAGAATTTCGTTTGCCAACTTAAATATCCACGTATACAAAGTAGCGGGAAAAAAGCTAGTGAAGAATATTATCTATGAAAGTGATGAAATATGGTAGATATTATTAGGCTACCTAAATATATTTGGACCAAAACTTAGCAACTTCTACAGCACAGTTGGTTGCTTTATTAAGGTCTTCCTTTGTACAAGATGAAGGATATTAATATCCACTTTTTATAGGATCCTCTTCCGCTGTTGCTATACACTAAGGGTTATCAATAAAAGATAATAAGTGAGAGGAAGTCAAAGCATTTGGCCCATTATGACAAATTCAACAGGAATTAAACACGTGAATGTCAACCTGACTAGTTCTTAGTAGATGCTAAGGGAATGTTTCCTCCACCTTCGATGTAAGTATATGCTAGTGAGGCCCTAGTGAGTGGTAATAGGTGAAGATGAAACTAGGTCAGGAGGGCCATTGACAGATTAAAAAAAAATTAATCACGATGGTTTCCAGGGGAAACCGCATTGAGGTTGACCTGACAGATTTCCCTATGCCCGAACTACCCTCCGACTAGTCATATATATATTTATAGTATTAAGTTAGGTAGTTAATTCTGATTAAGTAATATTAATCAGTTTTAAATATAGTAGAATAGAGTAACGAAGTGAATTCTTTTGTTGATAGAGGCTCACGTGGTGAAATCAATATCGAATTGGTGGAACAGCGACTGATTCAATGTATAAGCATAGAACACGTGCAACCAGACACTGCTCAAAGTGCACCCAAAGAATTTATGGTTTATGTAAGTATATACATAAGGAATAATAGATATTTATAATAGTGGCAAATATATATAAGATGTCAATATATTTTAACCTTGGACTAGCACGGACTTGGTAAATAAATATAATGTAGTCAAAAGTGTAGGCTCCACTATGATCTATTTTTTTTTTAACAGTTAGTAAACATAAAACTTGTAATCACACGATCCCTAGCAAATACAGATGTATTAAATAATCCTTATATATGTTACTGTAAAAGCAGGCACAGTGATAACTATTAGATTTTACCAACACAAGTTAGTAAATGTGAAGATTATATAAAAAAAAATTTGGATCTTTCACCAAAACCAAACCTAACCCTTAGATTATATAGATGGCCTCCATACAAATGCTTCGAGAAAAGCGGGTCAACTTTTTCATACAATTTAACATGATAAGTAGTCCATAAGTGTTTCGTTTATAATGACTATATTTATTTAGTTTTATAAGTTTTGTATTTTTTTAATACGTAAAAACACATTTTATTTATTAAATAATTACATATAGATACATCAAGATAAAATAAAATGAATTAGCTAATTTGCCAATTAGCTGACAAAAAAATTTTTGACATTTTTAAGACTCGATGCTATATATCTATATAATCTAAGACCTAACCTAATCACGAGTACGAGCATCATGCACTATTTTTTAACACTTGCCACTCCTCTGATGTAAACATAGAAAATTCTAGAGGGAAAAAGATTGTTAGTAATAGAGACTGAGAATCCCATTGCTAGCAATATACCCAGCCAGGTCGACCTTCTCGCGGTTCTCTTTGGAAACTATTATGGTTAATTCCTGATGAATTCATCATGATTGGCTAAATGGCCTGTTTTCATTCTCATCTATCACCCTTCACTGGTACTCCGCCAGCGTATCCCGTTAGCGCAGGCGAGATTACCATACCATTTTCACCTATCAAAAAAAAAAAACAATATACTCTTATGTCCATGGTACTGTTTGTCTATAGGCGACCTTTTTTTTATGGGTGACAAAAAAAAAAAAGAAAATTCTAGATTTACCGAATTCGGGTTTTACAGTAACAGATATATATTCTAACACGTTTAAAACGTGATGTTCGTACTCATGGTCAGAAAAGTATATTAAATTTGGCGAAAGTCCCAAAAATTATCGCTTTTTTATAAAATCACCTCAATATTTCCCAGAGAACAAGGAGTTGCTAGTAATAGGAGGACTAGCGTGTAACTGTAAATATGTAAATTCTCCCACTATCAAAGATGATTTTAATAAAAAGTAACATTTCAGGGTATCCTTGAAAATGGCACGTGGATAATTGCAATTCACGGACAATATTATAAGAAAGGACCAGCTAAACAGTATTATCAAACCGCAAATAAAAATGTCCCATTAAAACACCTAGTATTTAGAGTGCTCTCCAACCAAGGAAACCCTACCTATACCTGCCTCTATAGAATACATGTATATAGTATTGAACCTAAGCATTTGTAATACTGTTAATAAATATGTGTACAAGATTTTTGGAATGCTCTTTTAAAAAAAATTATGATCACGTGATAATCCAAAAAACACATCAATACATAACAAGTACCGATATAAACTATAAATCGTAATACCTAATTTTATAAATCTGTACATTTATATATATTCTTTATTGCACTTGTAAATTACAATGTTAATGCATTTATAAATATTGTGAGCAAGGGTGGACTTATCTCTGACAGAGATCTCTTCCAGTCAACCCAATGCAGTTAGAAAACATGTTGCTAGCGGGCAGCTGAAGTGCTACAACTATTAATATTTAGAATACATAAACAAATATACAGTTAAATAAAATATTAAGATACATAATAAAATATTACATAAATACATATACTATAAATAAATATAATATCTACTTACTTATACAGTGGATGTTAAAATAAATGAATATACTACCTAGAATAGAAATTTAGTTCAATGATTTCAAAGTTTGACAGTTCAATTATAAAAATAAATAAATTATGACTCAAAGGAAAGAAAATGTAACTTCAACCTTTTCTTGAAAGAGGTAATTGAAGGGCTCTCTTGTATGTGGGAAGGGAGTTTGTTCCATAATTGGGCAGCTCGATACGAGAAAGAGTTGCCCATAAAATGTGTTCTACACAAAGGTAGGTCGAGAATCCTGGACTGAACTTGACAGGAGCGTTTAGGACGGATTGGTGGTGGTAATAATTTAAATGAAGTTATCAAATACTTAAATTTTTCTATATGTCATGCAATGACATATAAAGTAGAGTTGACACAACTAGTCTAAGGTACACACACTACCAATAGTCTATTAGATGTGAATATTGATACTTATACCATAGTCCTGTCCTTAGAAGCACATTTTGTGAAATCGCGTATCAAATAAATGAGAATTTTTAATGAATTTGACATATTATTGTTAATGAATGTGAATTCATTAACAATATAAATAGTATAAATATGTAGAGCTTCATAGTAGTAAATAAAACTACATTATATATTTTAGACTGTATTAGTCGATACATTTAAGCCGCGCTCCAATCTTGTGCAGAACCCCCCCATGAGGGTGTGGCAGCGGCAGGCGGTGGTGCAGCTGATCCCCACTCGTCTTGAACCTATAAAAAAAATTTTTGTTTATTTAAAAACTCTTAGCTTCATCCTATTAAAAAAAAAAAAACAATTATGTTAAAAACGAAAATTCAAAATTTTTTGAAATATTAATCTTGTTGGTACATACAGAATGTCGTAGAAATCAACAAAGTTATTTCTTAAACTTTTACAGTTGTATTGTTTCTATAGTCACCTCATATAACATGCTTATATTAATATAAATGGAATGGTAACATATTGTATTTTTACTCAGATATCACATGGCATAAGAAACAGTACACATGTTTCTTTCACTTTGCTTTTACAAAAAGACTTATGAAAATTAAAAATAAAAAAAAATTGAGGTGATAATTAAAACAAAAAATAAATTAAAGGGTATTCAATAAAATGGAAAATGATTATAAAAATAATGTAAGCTGCTTACCTGTGCTGCCCAATCTTCCTGAGCTGCTGCGGCGCCGAATGCGGGTGCTGCTGCAGCTGGAGCAGAATCTTCAGCCCATGAGGTGACAGGCTCAACAGGCTCATTCCAATCCTCATGGACAGCAGCAGCCACTTCGGGCTTAGGAGCCACAACAGCCTATAAATTAAAATCATTCATATATAATAAAAAGTTAAAAAATTTCAACTATTTCAAAATGAAAGTTAACAGCCAGAGTTTGTACTATAGGTAATAGACAACAGATATTTTTTTTTAGTAACTCTATACATATATTACAATAAACATTAACAAAGCTTACAAACACTGAACTGATTTGTTTCCATCAGGTGGACCATCCAATCATTCACCTCCTTTTTGTTTAATTTTTGAATAAATTAGATTATTTTTTAATTTCATGCATTTGAAGTGCAACTCCTAGTGAAACCAACTATTAAAATTAGGACCACCTCCATATTAAAAATTTCCAAACTTAATAAAATATTTTAAATATTTTTTTGGTTAACAAAAGCATGCTCATTTGTAAATTATAATTTACAAACAGATCAAGATACAATACACTGCTATTATTGAAATAGACAAAAACAGACCTGTTCCTTAGCCTGTTGTTCCTCCTTCTCACTCTCTTCAGGGTCACGGTAGAAGAACAGGTCAACAACAACATCCCAGCGCTGGTCACGTGGGAGAACACCACGCAGCCTCAGTACCTCACGTGCTAGCAACCACCACATCAGACCAATGGAGTGGGATGACTGTAATAAAAAAAATGTAGTATTAACATCCAAATATAAAGTGTGTCTTCCCTTGATGATACATGGGTCCACATTCCATGGTAACCATTTACAATCAGATAAGTCATATTCTTTTTTGCTACCATCGTAGATCTAAGATGTGTATCAACTATGCATTATTAAAAATTAGGAAATGTAAATCTGGAGGAAAAACCCAGAGTATGCAGACTAAGTCAATTAAAATGTTTACCAAATAGAGTCAAATTTTTTAGTCATCTTTTCATAAACATTAAAAATACATTTACTAAAATTACTATCTTTTAGCAGTTTTTCTTGACCATTGATTTTAAAGAGGTGTCATGGGCTCTAAATAAATATAATAGAAACAAAAATAGAAGTAAATCATAACAATTGAGATTCATTAAGTTTTGACAACTTTTTTTTATATTATTTAAATGTGTCATAAAATATTCATCACAATCAGACAAAATGAATCAAAATACTTACCTTGGTGTTGCATGGAATGGCAATATCAACAAATCGCAGGGGGGAGTCAGTGTTGCAGAATGCTATAACTGGAATATTAACATAGGATGCCTCAGTAATAGGCTGATGGTCCTGAGCAGGATCCAAGACAATAAGAAGACGGGGTTCTCGGAAAGCAGCTTGGATCTGAAAATTAATTAGAAAAATATATTAAATACCCCTTAGAAATACAAATAAATATACTTTGTAAGATTATTAAATCAGATCTTATTGTAATCAGTTTGCATTTAATGCAATCAGTGGTTCCTTAGTTAATTTTGTCATCATTCATAACACCATCTACATTAAAAGATAAGCAATTTTATGTAACTTATATTGGTAAATAAGAGTAAATGGTGCAACTGATAGAAAATTAGTTTACCTTGGTAAATACATTACCTATAGACATATGCCCATAGTACTTGTTTATTAGTCATCATTTTACTAAGACTATACTATATATAATTTGACTGCCATATCTCACCTTTCAAATCAAAACACAACCATTCATACACAATTGTTTAATGATAGAAACATGAGTGAAATAAGTTATTTAATAATTAAAATAATTTAATAAAACCTGTCTCTAAAATATGTTACTAACACACAATAAAACAAAATATAATAGGTAAATATAATAAATAATGTATTAACCTGGTTAGTAAAGGCACCAGGAGTGAATCTTCCAGCAATAGGTGTTGCACCTGTATGTGCTGCAAATTTGAGGACAGCACGCTGACCAAATGGCCGTGATGAAATCACGAACACATCAGCTGGGTTTTCAATAGCAACAACAGCACGGGCAGCCAACACAAGTTTCTCCCAAGTACGACGCAAGTTGATTACATGAGTGCCATCTGTACGCCGTTTATACACATATGTCTCCATCTAAAATAGAACATTCTTTAATAATAATTGTCAAACAATAATATAATCATCCTAAATGTAACAATAAATGTATCAGTTGGGAGAATTGATCGTCACAATTAAATCAGATCATTTTTATTTGGAACGGATTCTCTTTTCATCATAAAAGCATTATTTACTTACATAAAAGGTAATAATAGGTTAGGAAACATTGTCCATGCGACTTACCTGAAAGTTGACATTTTCAGAGCCCAGATGAGTAGTTGCCGCCAGCATTTTAGTGACATCCTCCTCATTGAGGGCCAATATATCTAATCCTCCCGACATCGTCGCGTTTATTTGAGTTACGATTAAACCTGGAATAAACAATCACCGGTTCCAATAATTAAAGTGGATAAGAAATGCAAATATTAATAGACACACAAAATATAGGGCATTAACAAATTAATGATCATAATTGTAAATTTATAAAAACAAGGATTTATAAAAACTAAATAGATTAAATAAAATAAACTTACGCGTGTAATGCCACTGGGAGAGAAATGGACTAAAAGAAATAGGAATGTGTCAACGCAATCAGGTTGTCATACAATCTGACAGTGACAGTAGAACAAAGAAACGTTACCGTAGATTAAGATAGTTACCCGCGTCTTAAAATATTATCAACTAGTTGAATCAGTGACATCGAAAAAAATTTTAATTTAATATAATTTTAAATCTTATAATCAATTTCTGAATAAATATATATAAATATATTAAAAATTTGTGAGGAAATGTAACTACTATTAATTTTTATTTATAAAATTGCTATTAAAATATATATAAATTACATCAAAATTTAAAATTAACAAAATATTATTTATAGTAGCTGTTACTATATTATAAAATGTTATCTAATATACAATGGTACAAAAATAATTGTTTTATTATTTGATAGCATAGAATCACATGTTATGGGCTATTTTTGCTTATCTAAACATAAGTAAAATATAGTAAAAAATAAAATTTACTTTAAAAGTTGAGTATAAAAATAAAAAAAAAAATGGTACTTCAGAGTATAGCCATTTATTCTGTTGTCTTCTACGAAAGCAGAATTTATATCTGCAGCTGAATGTTGCAAAGAAGCTATGTTTATAAAATGTCTTCTTAAAGATCTGAATATTGATATAAAAATTTTATTCTACATTGACAACCAAAATGCTGTTGCGCTAATTAAAATCGTTGTGTTTAATAAAAGGTCCAAACACATGGACATTCGTTATCATTACATTCAGTAATTGTATCAAAATGACAAATTTAGCAATGTTTATTGCCCAACAGAAATGCAAATCACAGATATATTTACAAAAACATTGAATAAAATAAAATTTAACAAACATAATACTTGCTTTGATTAAATTGTTATTTTAATTTTTATTATTACGTTGGCGATTAACTATCTATTGCTGAACATGTCTTCCCCATAAGGGGAGTTTTGCCACTAGTCGCCACGCTTGGTTTGGCGAGTTAAGCTTTTAGAACATAAAACATAAAAAGCTTAAAAGATCTCTAAATTGTTATAAACCTTAAAATAACCCTAAAATGTTTATCTGTTATAATTTCACTTAAACGTAAAAACAGAAGAGGGTGGATGAATTGACAAAATACAGATATTTTACAGACACACTAGATTTCTAAACCATGTAAAATTTAAGTGTACTGCTCTTATATAATATAATAAAAAAAAAACGTTTCACCATTAATTAATAGTCGTTCAAAAAAAGTTCAATTTTTTTTATTTAAATTGTTAAAAAAATATTTTTATTCTCTCTTTTGTTTTTAATATTGCTTAAAACAAATTATTCAAGTAACCCAGATTAACAAAACGAAAATAAATGAATAATAATTTACAATAAATTACCACTATTTAGTGTATATTCTTTAAAGACCAAAATGTATTGAAAATACATTCGTATTTCGTGTTTACACTAATTCTCTAATGTTGATATATTTAGCAATTCGATTACTATGCACAAAAAATTGGTTAGAGATAATACCTAAGGATAGTACCTATGAAGAGTTCAATATGACATAATATGTCATTCAGTCATAACATTATGCTGTATATCGAACCTTAGCTCTTTGCAGACACTTTGTATGTAATAATCATTAGTGAAAATTTTATTGATTATTAACTATTTATTATGTGATATTTTGTGATAATTCTAGTTTTTCACAAAAGAATATAAATTACGCGTCTCTATAAAGTGTTTCAGTAAAACTTTGTGTTGTATGTTCATCAAACAAATAACTGTAGACAGCCTGTTGGTGTACAATAATAAATAAAAAAAATCGATGAATTGAGTTTTACGGTTTTTTTTTTTTTTTTTTTAAATACTAATTTCATGCAGAAAGTATTTCTGTAGAAATTTTATATTGAATATAAAATTGATTTCAATTTTTGGTCTGACAATAAAAATTCTAAGAATATAGTCAAAGTTTATATAGATATTTCAATAAATAGCAATAACAGTTTTATACACAATAATGGTATATTAGATAAAACAAACATGCTTACTCTCTGGTTGTCTCATTGTAAAATTCTATCGCAATAGCATTATCTGTTTTTAAATTAGACAACTTTGTGAGCCTAAGTGCAGCGTTTTTAAAGAATGGAGAAAATTGAGCAACGTGCGGTCATCAAATACCTGTTTAAAAAAAGCTAACTCCAAAAGAGATTCACAAAGATATTTCAACAACATTGGGGGAATCTGCTCCGTCGTATACGATTGTGAAAAAGTAGATTACAGAATTTAAAGGCGGACAAGAGAGTATTGAAGATAACCCTCGCTCCGGCCGGCCTACGACGTCTACGACTGAAGAAAACATAGAAAATCTGTGATCGGATATTGGCAGATCGGAGATTGATCATCAGAGAGATTGCAGACACTATTAGCATTTCGTATGAATGAACACAAAACATCGTAGTCAATGAACTTGGATTTTCTAAGGTTTCTGCGCGGTGGGTATCCAGATTGTTTTCAGTTGTACAAAAACGAATACGGCACACGATTTCTTGCGACTGTTTGGAAATGTTTGAGGCTGATCCACAAGATTTTTTGGCCAGATTTGTGACAATCGATGGAAACTGGGTACACCACTATACCCCAGAGTCCAAACAGAAATCCAAGCATTGGAAAAAACCTGATGAACCGATTCCAAAAACAGCCAAAGCTATTTTGACAGCTGGCAAGGTGATGGCGTCAGTTTTTTGGGATGCTAAGGGTGTCATCATGGTAGACTATCTTACAAAAGGTGACCCTAAAAACTCGGCTTATTACTGCATCTTTTTACATCGTTTGCGTAAAACAACCACAGAAAAAAGGCCAGGATTACTCAGCAAGAAAGTATTGTTCCATCAGGATAATGCAGGTGTTCACACCTCTGTTGAATCTATGGCTCAAATTCGTGATTGTGGCTTTAAATTACTACCATATCCCGCCTATTTCCCTGATTTGGCACCTTCGGACTTTTATTTATTCCCAAACCTAAAAAAACACCTTAGAGGTCAAAAATTTTCATCAAATGAGGAGGTCGAAGCTGCGGTGGGTGACTTTTTTAAAGGCCTTAAAGAAACTTTTTTATGACTGGCATATAGGCGTTGAAAACCAGATAGAAGAAGTACATTGAGATAAGTGGAGATTACGCGGAAAAATAAAATATACTTTTGTTTAAATTTTATATAGTTTTCTTGCTGAGACCGCGAATTTTTCAAACCATCCTCGTATTATCATCCATCATTGTATTCATGAAAAAAAAAAACTGAATAAACGCGTGTTTGTTTAAAATGTATAACAATAAATATATATGTGGCCTTGTCAAAATTCCCCTAATGTTCGCCCAGTATACTCCTGTGTATAATATTTATCTACTTCCATCGCACTTCTCATAATCAGTTTGGTGAGCCACTGTATTATCTATATTATTACTGTCATTATCAACAAATTTCTACGATATCTATGATTCTCCGTGTGTTGCAATTTACGTATTTTTCATATGTAATCATACAAAGTATTAATGTTACATTGCAACACTATTCTTTAGTTTTTTTTTTTCTCTGTGAAATGGTGATGTGACTGATGTGTGTACTGAGATTGAAAGAAATTTTTCCTATTTGCATTTAAAACATTGTAATTTTTGTTAAATCTATAACAAAATACATGCATTATGATTACTTTATTACCCTGACCCTAAGTAGTACTAAGACATTGCATACTTTGTGAGTTATTTTGGTAATCGGTGACATTTCAGTGAAGTGCCTAATTTTGATCATGGAGGCTATAGCAAAACACGATTTCACAGCATCTGCTGATGATGAGCTCAGTTTTAAAAAGAATCAAGTCCTTAAAGTAAGCGTTCGTTCTGTTTTCTTGTCATTATGCTATTTCGTAATGTGATGTGACAGGTTCTTTCTAGAAAATTTGCTCTTCCAGATACTTAATATGGAGGACGATATGAATTGGTACAGGGCTGAATTAGATGGCAGAGAAGGGCTAATACCTAGCAACTACATTCAAATGAAAAGTCACAAGTAAGTACAGTAGCTAACAGACATAGGA
This sequence comes from Galleria mellonella, assembly GCF_026898425.1. Taxonomy (NCBI): domain Eukaryota; kingdom Metazoa; phylum Arthropoda; class Insecta; order Lepidoptera; family Pyralidae; genus Galleria; species Galleria mellonella. The sequence continues at coordinate 6,424,030 of NW_026441995.1, read as the reverse complement.
CTTGATAAAATAGCTCTTACCTACTTTTAATCAGCTTTTAAACTGAGTACTTACCAGATAGAATAAATATTTTATTATTTAAAAACAACCGATACTATAATGTTTAGCAATGTTTGTACAGAAATTTGAGTGCCTATTTAACAAGTATATTTCATGAATTTTTATTTCAAAAAACAAAATAAATTTAGTCCAATTAGTTTGACTGCAAACATTTACATGTGTACATAAAAAATGGTAACAAATACTAATTCTAATGTTATACAATATTAATAAGTACCACATATTAATAGCTAGATAATTAATTAATTTAAGGTGGCCCTTAGACTAGACTTTTTTCTGTATATGTTTATTTCTATAGAATGAAATATAAATAATCTCAATATTTAGCTATGACATATTGTAATTGTAAATATAAGTCAATAGTTTACATAGTATATATTTGTGTAGTAAAATCTATTATTTCAATTTTTATTTCAAACTAATTAATAAACACTAAAAATGTTACTAAAAAAAAAAACTTGTAATACATAGGTTTTCAAGAATATTTAGATGTCTTATTTCAAAAGTGTGTCTAACATCTGTTTATGTTTAAACATAAAAAAGACAGTCTTATTGAAAATATAAGCTGTGTTATAAATTTTATCATTATAAATCAATAGCACATAAAATTACATTTAAATATCACTGCTCTGACTTAATTATATTTAATAATTTGAAGTGAAACAATAGTTTTCATTCATTAATTTAAATGGACTTGAAAATATACAAAATATAATCCATTAATACTGCTGTTAAGCATGTACAAAGTACCACTGTTAATACCTTAATTAAAAATAAATATACAAAATAATTAAAAATCTATTTATATAAAAATAATGAAAAGAGAAAAATGATAATTCTCACAAGAACAGATGATATTGGATTCTTTGTAAATAAATCCTTGTGAATTTCTGAAATTTTTTTTACTCATAAACTATTAATTCTGAACAATTAATAAACAATGAGTATAATTTCAGTTGGTACTTTGGACGGATCACAAGAGCCGATGCAGAGAAAGTGTTAACAAATAAGCCAGAAGGTGGATTTTTGATAAGGATCAGTGAATCCAGCCCTGGTGACTTCTCATTATCAGTAAAGTGAGTACTTTTTTTAATTATTTTTTAAAAACTTTATATATTAATAAACAGTAAATTTTTTTCAATAAAAATCAAATATACCAAAAAGTAATCAATGAAAACAAAAACATATTGCATCTGTTTACTTATTTTTGTCTTGTTATTTTCATAAAAATAATATTGTTAATTATTATGCCATTTAGAATATTTTTATTTTGATCATTTGAAATAATTTTGGTATCTGTCATCATGGAAAATTATTCTGAATATAATTAAATAAAAATTCTGAATTAAAGTGTGTTTTTACATTATTAAATTTTTTTTAAAGTTATCGTAGTTAAATATTGTTAAACCTATTTCTGTTTAGTCCCTATTAATCATTAATTAATATTGTACTTAAAATTTGGTGACATATCCTCTTTGCTAATTTAATGTTTGTATGAATTATTATGAAGATTTATATCCATGAATGTCCTGACACAAAAATACAATACCAAGCTATGCTTAGGACATTGTCTACATTGTAATTGAAATTATTATGGTATGATATGTACCAACAGTATTTCTTTTATCCTTACTAATATTATAAATATGAAAATGAGTTTGTTTGCTATCTTAATCAATCTATGTAATTATGTATACAAATACTATACGGGATGGAGAAAGATATAGACTATATCCTTTCTATTCTGATCAGTAAATATATCCCAGTCACACAAACGAAATTATAGGTAAAAGCTAATAATAATATTATCTAGTAGAATATTTTCTAACACCAGATGGAAAATGGAACCATAACTTATAGACATGAACAGTAGCCTGGGCATTACATAATACAATAGGACCTTGTTGCCCTCTCGTGCATTGTCAAACTTGAAACTAAGATGTTATGCCTGTGTACCCTATAATTTTACAATTACATTCCACTTTTCAAACCGAAACAGCCATGCAAGTACAGATGCATAGCAGCAGAAACATGTGTGGGTCATACATATCCAAACAGATGTCTTTTGTATCAATCTCCCTCAGGTAAATAGAGACCCTTATTTTCATAAAATCACATATAATTATATATTGCATAGTCTTCCAGCTATTATGTTATTAGCTATATCTATATCTAAGTAACAAGCAAAATATGAAAGTGAGTTATATTTATATTAGATATGTTTTATAATAGTTACTAGGATAAAACTACCACACATCAAATTAATAGTTTTCACCAGAATTTATTAAAATAATCAATTATTTGGGTCGTAATTTACATACAATATACACAATTTACCTTCAGTGTGTTATTTCACACAATGAGAATCAAATAATAAACGTAAGTGGTCATGCAACCGACAGCAAACAATTCTATTTATGTTTAAATTGGTTGTTAATAAAAAAATGAGTTTCACACTCAGACTTTCGGCGTGACTCATGTCTCATGCGGTTCGCGTAGTTTCGTTGCAGAGACCCAACAAGAAATTAGTCATAATAATATTCCAGTTTTATATATATATATATATATATATATATATATATATATATATATATATATATATATATATATAAACAATAGAGATAATTAAACTTATTTGACGTAATTACTTATGTTAACTTCTAAATCTTTGGCTCTGTTGAAAAAATTTATAATTATTTGCCTACATTGAGACGACTAGTGAGAGGTATATAATATGTTTATAATCGAAATTTTATTTCTCATTGTAGTCGCATTTTACGGATATAGTACCTATCTATGTATTCCTGGTCTATTTCAAAATTAGCTTATTATATGCTTTTTATGTCCTTAGATTAGTATGAAGAGGAATTATAACACACTATATTCTTACATTATCACCACACCCAAGTATTTTCTTACAATATATATATTTTTGAATAAGTATGTGACTGACAACATACAGAAACATTGTTATCTTTGTATTCCTGAAACGTTAATTATGATAAGTATATTTTTCATTAATACACAACATTATATTACAAACAAGTATGGAGAATCCATGATAGAAACTCCCTATATTCGTGCTTGAACAACTTTTTATCTCGCTAGTTCCCTGTATGAATCAGCAGTACAGTGACTGTTCCGAAACCTGTTTTAGTATGTAGAATGTTGGTCTATTTGTATATTGATTCATAACGAAATTGAGGCCCCAATAATTTAATTAGTCAAGTTTACTAATTATTTTACGTAATCTAATATTTTGACATCACAAATTTTACAAGTCTATAATATGACGTCAAAATAAATTACCACAACAATCATTCTCGTTTTATCCGTGTCGTACTCGAAGAGTAATGAAGGCCTCGTCCCTTTTCCGATGCTATTAATCAAAATATATCAGGGAAGTGGGCGGAAAACTGTACTTATAAAATTTGCCAGGGGATTTAAAAAATAAAACTATACTACGTACTAGAAAATATAGTTATTATATACATTATTTTTATCCTACTGCGAAGAGTTCTCCCCAATAAGGTAAAAGAAGTTATATTTTCAGTAATGTACCTATGGTTATACATATGTTCCACCATATCGCGTAAACTACTCATCCGTTTTTATTTCTGTGGGTTCAATCGATTTGTTATTACGGTTCGGGTGACATAAACTGTTTTATACAAACATAATCAATGTGACAATTTCTAACTTTTTGCTTTATTTTATCTATTTCTGTTAAAGGTTCGAAACTTTTTCTCTTTTTAGTTATTTCTTCTTTAGTCTGGCTATAGTTTTTCAAACTTTTTCTTGTTTATAATCATAAATTTGGATTTGACCGTTTATCCACGCAACAGTGACGTAACACATGTTGCTTTTTGGCTATGAACACCACACATGTGCGTTTGTTAACTGCATTGACCGCATGCGTATTGATAAAAAAAAAAAAACGTGCATGAGGTTTATAACTTGTAATGCTTAGTGTCACCGCGCACCATAGCAGAGGATAGCAGTGATATTCAGCAGGTATTTTATTATGAAATCATAATTTAAATATTGAATTCCGTTTGCGTGTATAATAGTACATGTACATACGTGATGGGTCAACACTCAACACAAACAGATAAAAATAAAAAATAACTTCTCTATAAAAGGAAAAGCATAACACAAAACCAAATTTTTCAGTAAATTTTTACTACCTATATGCTATTGCACTTTAGTTTTTTTTATATTACCTCTCTCTACGCCACAAAGGGTCTGGCGTGAAGATGGATAAATACTATTTTTTTTCTAAAGAAAAAATATTTTTGCCTCCTTACAATTTTATTATTAGTATTAACTAACTGTACTTTGCGATTTTACTCTCATGAATCAGTATCTAATGTAGCCTATGTGCTAAGTTAAGATGTAATCTACCCATGTACCAAATTTCATTCAAGATCGTTCAATAGCTTTTACGTAAAAGAGTAACAAAAATCCATCAACGAACATTAAATAAAATTTCATTTTATCCATCCATCCTTTATAAATTTTCGTAATACATAATATTAATCGGATGGTTGGAGTAGAATCTTGTTTTATTTTTATTATTTGTGCATTTATTGTATCAGTTATAAAAATAAACGTCAAAATTTGACTCACAAAACATACTTCCCTTTTTTGTTAGGCAACCCTTTTCGCGTGTATCGAGATAAGATTATCCAGTTTCCAAATAAATTTGTCCCCGTCGTTTTGTGTTTTGACGTCAGCGAGCTGATAATAATATTATATTGTAATATTATTTATTCAAGGAAATCATGTGTCAGCACTACATATTCATATTTAATAACACAGTTAATAAATATTAGCTGTGCTACTTCTTCCGCGTGTTGATAATGAACTTATTATTAAAAACTATATGTAATTTTTTTACCACTATCCATATTTTTTTTTTTTTTTTGTAATTTAACCATCTAAATTCTTTTCGTTTCAATATAATGGCCTCTATAATAAAGCCATAAACTTACTAGTCGTTATACATATTTTGATAGTTTTATGCAATACTTTTATTTTGAACTGATCACTCCCATTGTAAAAATATTTGACCATTACGTTTTCCATTTATACTTTAGTGTCTTTGCGAGTCTGTCAAAAATTTGTTTTATGTTCTTATTAACCAGATGAGATTTAGGTACATTTAAATCTCGTCCCACCCATACCATAATATTTTTACTAAACTATCAAATTAAAATTGTAATTTTAGAGAGAAGTTTAGGGAATGACACATCACAATCGACCCCATTGTAAGATTATTTTAATTGTCCTCATAATAGTGTGTCGTATGGAATTTTTATAGGATAACGTCGTTCATATCCAGACTATCTTTATATAACAGAACCGTTCCGTTCATATATGGGCAATCATGACTCATTCAAAGATAAATTTCAAAATCCAAATATTTTCACTATAGCTTCACAATGTAAACGAAAACTAAACATTGTATATATACTTGCGTAAGATTCTTGTTATATTAATAAAAAAGCGAAAAACGATATTAAAAGGTTAATAGAAGTTATAAATACGAGCTCGCTGTTTTTCAGACTTATTAATATATCTATTATAATGTGACGTGGGTCAGGAAAGGTGCTTCGTTAATCGTAACAAACTGCTTGTGACCAAAACAGAAGAATTTGGGACACTATATTTTCTTAATTATATCTGGTTGACCTGTTCTTAATATATTTTTTCTTTTCTTTTTTCTGGTGAAGGTGATGGATGATAAGTGAGTAGAATTGAAGTCGAGCAAATTGTTCCATTGTGACGAACGCACTAGGAATTTACCAAGATAGTTTCCACGGGAAACCACGTGGAGTCCGATTTGATGATTTCTTGACATATAACCTACATTGCTAGTATTTAGTAACAACCAATTTCGTCTGTGACTTATACTAGATAATCATCAAATGACTCATTATATAACCTTCTACTGGATCCGCGTAATTCTGTCATATTTAATATATTAATATATAAATCTAATATATTAATATGTTGTAAGCCCAGTTAATCCAAGTGAGTCTCAATTGTTTATTTTTTTTTTATGGAATGGTAACCCCACCTGCGCTATCAGTATACGTTGGCGAGATATCAGTAAATAATGATATGTGACGATGGAGTCAAGTCGATTGGCCTATTGTGATTAATTCATAAATTAACCATGATGGTCACCACGTCAGATCACGCGGAGATCGACTTGATAAGGACAGGGTGTATTGCTAATAATGGTGCTCTTAAATCTCATTACTAATAATCCCCCTCCCCTAGTCTTAATTAAAGAGGTAACAAGTAAATTTATTTACACATGTGTGTTTATGTTGTGTGTATTCCGACATAGAAAGGCCACTCCTTCCTTTCCCGTGGGTGTCGTAAGTGACGACTAAGGGAACTTAATGGTCGAGGGTTGGGTAGCTTTGACTCTTTAAAACATCACTAAAGTCTAACTGTGGTTGCCAACCCGCCTGCCAAATGTAGCAACTACGGGCAAAACCTCCCTTATGGGACAGACAGGCCTATGTTCAGCAGTGGACAGTTAACGCCTGATATATTATAATAAAAAAAGTATATTTATCCCTAAAAGAAAGTAGAGGATAAAATAGTTTTTAGAAATAATATTAGTCAACATGATCTGACTGCGAATTCTTATTCGAGCAAGTTCGCATTACTAAAATATACGTTTGTTACCTCCGCGTTTGTGTCTTCGACTCTTATTGTGTTAAACTGAACGTGAAAAATTGCTTATTTTGTTACATCTATAGACGACATATAACGTCTTAAGAATTTTAAACGAATGTTTTATACAGTGTTCGCAACTTTATCCGCCTTATTATTATACCTATCTTTGCTCTGGATCCGTCTGACATGTTACCGCTGAATACGTAATAGTATTTTGTATATGATATTGTATCAAAAAATAAACTAGTCCCAGGGTCATTACGTATAATACGAGTATATCGGTCGATGCAGTAGTTTTGAAAAACTCCAGGTCTCATTATGATTCGAATTATTTGTTGAGCATTTTTATGAATATGCTAGTTTTTACACGTGTACTCACTCGCATGACCAGGAGAATGAAAAGTCCTTTTTTCCTTCTCCTTTGCATATAGTATGATACTTGTATACCAAACTATGATTATTGGGGGGAAAAGGATTGTTAGTAATGGGATCTAAAAATTCCATTATTAGCAATGTACCCTATCAGGTCGACCTCCCCGCGGTTCCCCTGGAAACCATCGTGGATATTTTTAACGGATTTTTCACGATGGGCTAACTGACCTGCTTTCACGCTCACTGTCACTGGTGCCCTGCCAGCGTATATCGATAGCGCAGGCGGGGTTACCATTCCATTTTCACTCATTAAAAAAAAAACTGATTATTTATGGGGGGAAAGGAATTCTTAGTACTATCAGGTCGACAACTACGTGGTTCCCCTTGGAAAACATCGTGATTAATTCTTGTGGAATTCGTGACGATCGGCCAACTGCCATGGTTTCATACTCACCTATAATCTATAACTGGTACCCCGTCAACGATACCATTTTATTATCATCCATAAAAAACCGTGACAATTGGTTGAACTGTTAAAATGTCAAGGGACAATAAACAAACAAATAACAATAAAGCTTTCACATTTATAATATAATTAACATTACATTTATAATACATATTAGTTATTTCTAGTTGGTCTAAACATTATTTAGAAACGTTAACCATGCCAAGAAGCAATATGGACTAACTAAGCATCTAGAACAATTTTTAATTGTAGATTTATATCTAACTTGGTAAGTGAATAACGATTAGGACTATAGAATACCACATTTTAACCGATTTAAAAAAACAGCTTCTGAATTCGATTGTATTTTTCTTTATGTTTATTATCTCATAACTTTGTCAGTCCTGAACCGATTTAGAAAAATTTTTGTCTGAAAATCTGTAATTATATTATAATTACAGATTTGTCACAATTGAAAACGGTTTTTTGTGAGACACAATTTTTAATTTATTAGTTAATTATTGAAAATTGTAATTTATTAATAGTACCTTTATTTTTCTTAAAGAATTTTTTCTAAAGTGAGTGTTAAAAATCAAATATACAAAGTAACAATTTAGAAACTAAAAGTTTGAAAACACTGTAATTTTATTTATATATATCTAAACTTTATAAGCACTTTTTTTAAAACGGGATGAGGAAAAACATATTGCCGCAAAAGCGAAATGTTATTTGCAACAGTTTTGAAAAGTAAAAGAATATGCTAATCCCGCTTATCACGAATGCCCATTTGGGAACATTCTGTTATTGTTACATTAAAAATTATCCAGCACTGCGTTATTTATCACTGTTTTTGTGAATGCCCTGTCCGTTGCTGTTTTAAGATTAATATATTCATAGACAACATTTACTTTTCAGAAATCTATTCATAAATCTTAATATTTAGTAGGAATTTGTGTTGAACAACAATAGCTTTGTTATTGTGTAGAAGCTATCTCTGTCTACAAAAAGATAAAAAAGACATGACAATTCGTAATAGTATGTCTTGAAGAAATTCAATTTTTAAACAACTTCCAAAAATAAGTATTCAAATGTTTTTTTTTTTTTTGTGTGTATTACCTTTTTTTTATATAACTTAGAATGACAAACAAGCTGACGGTTCACCTGATGGAAAGTGATAACCGTCGCCTATAGATATGAGCAGTACCATGAACATAACAGAGTATACTGTTTCGCTCATGATACCCCCTTGCGTTGCCATTCCTGAGGACTCAGGTGTTATTCCTCTGTACCCAGTAAATTCACGCCATATCCCACCCTTCAAACCGCAACACAGCCATGCAAACAACTGCTTCACGGTTGAAACACGAATGGGACAGAGGTATCGAAAGCAATCGACTTTTGTACAAAGTCTGGTAAAGGGTTACGTCAATTCAGAACATATTTTGTTGAAGAGGTTTAGAGTTCCGTATAAATTTTGTATCGGTTGAAGCTACTGTTTTTCTTTTTGGAGCAAAATCCTCCTTGTTGCCAAGTAAGATCTATAAGGACACATCATTTATTGTTCAAAATTCGCTGTAAGTTGCTGTTTTTTTTTTAAATTTTCAATTTGAAAGAAAGCAGTGTGATATTTAAAAAAAAGTTTGTAGAATGAATGTATGATTAAGGGGGATAAAGTTTTAGGCCCGGTAAGTTGTGCTGGATATATAAAAATGTCTTGTTGCTATGCACCTACTGCGTTGTCACTTTGCCCTTAACTGTCGATAAGTTCGATGTTTGACACGTAAAACGGTAAATATCAGATAACCTTTTCATATTTACCGACATTTGTGTTGAAGTACCAACTCGGAATTTACCTACTTTACTATAAGCTTGAAAACAGCAAAAAAATTTTAAGTCAACGAATTGGCTGAGTGCGAAAATGAATAAACTAAAATATAAGAAACTTTTAGATAAAATACATGTCTATCACTAAGAAGAATTAGTATGGAACTTTAAAAAAAAAGAGCGAGCACAAAAGATCATGTAAAAGTTGCAGTGTCACAGGTTTTCTGGCCGAAAATTTTAGAAATTATTTTTATTCGATTCTATTCACACTTAACTCATTTTTATAAAAAATTACACAAGATGATCATCGTAATGCATAGTAAATACATTTTGCGAATGATTATTTAGATGGTTTTATAACTAAAAACTAAAATTCTAATTTAATTATCTAATTTGCCTGACGATGTATATGATACCTAAAATGAAACAAATATTTCACCTTGTTCCATATTTCATATTGCCTTTTATTGAAATTCAAAAATAAGACTAATTAAAAAATATATATATATAAAATGTGAAAAATCACAGTAAAGTTCTACACAAATATAAGTTTTTTAAGGAATATTAAACCTCCACGTTAACGTGCCTAACTTTTTTATTGTTTTGGCCTTCTAGTTTCTTTTACATAAATACGTTCGGTGCGTTGAACCAGCTAGGTAGGCGCGCCCTATTCAATTAATTTATTAGGGAGGGAGGATTGATTCCCCTCTCATAAATTAAATATTAATCTGTCACGTACTAATGTTTTGATGAGAGTATTCCTTTTAATTAAACTTTCACCGAATATAAGTTTATAATGTTACGAAATTAAATACGATACTGTCAACCCTGTAGGGATTTATAAAGTTACGTTTCTAATGACTGAAACTTTGTACAAAAGCGGATTAAGTATTTCGACCCTGAATATATAAATGAGTTTCGTGTAAAGTCACTTCATCGGCTCTTGTATCTATCGGTAAGACGATATCATGCCGATACAAAGCACTGTATTACCTATTCATTTTTTACATATAATTTAAGTCCAGAACCATCGACATATATTAGAAAACATACTCATACCTAGTATAAATATATATTCACGTTGCAAAGTTCATAGTTTACTAGCATTTACTCGCGACATTGTCCGCGCCTCTGGAAATGTCCATTGACCGGAATAAAAAGTAGCCTATGCCCTTCTACATTAAATACAGTATGTGTATATCAAATATAATAGTGATTGGTAAAGTCGTTAAGATGCCATAATGTAACAAACAAACTCACTTTTATTTATCATATTAGTCAGGATAAGTAAAAGTGTGAATAAAGTTGGATATGAAAGAATTGCAGTTTTTATAGATTTTTTCTGTTTACCGTATTATAGATTGGTGTCTTTGGATACCATAAGTAGCAAAATTCAGAGCGCCAATACCATGGAGACCGTCGTCTCCTATGGATACTTCTTTTGGACCTGTTATTCTTGTGTTCAATGTGTTTGCTCACATCCTGTGTTTCAGATTGAAATGTAATGAGATGGCTGTGAAGTTATTGGGATCTTCGTATCACTTGATATTCAATGATACTTCTAGTATACGCCAAATTCTTTATAAGCACTTGTTTTATCTCAGATGTCCAGACGGTGTCCAGCACTTCAAGGTACTCCGAGACGCTTCGAGCAAGTTCTTCCTTTGGGTAGTGAAGTTTAACTCTCTCAACGAACTGGTGGACTATCATCGCACCGCCTCCGTTAGCCGCCTGCAGGACGTCAAGCTGAGAGATGTCGTACCAGAAGAGGTAAAGTCATACCCTATATTAGCTATATATCTTGCGACTTCGACCGTGGACGTATCCTGATATTAAATAGCTTTCCTCAAGAAATGAGCTATCAAAAACAAAACTAGTACCATCAGGGATTAATGTGTTCAAACAAACAAACTCTTCTTCATTTTATGTAATTTATTTGATAAACTGGCAATACCTGTCTACGTCTATTGAAGACTGGAGTAGGCATACTTATCATTATTATTACGTCAACCGTTAACTGTCCACTGCGGAACATAGGCCTTCAGTTAGGCTTTGATGATGTCTTAAGACGGACGCTGCGCCAATTCCTCGACCATTATGTTCTCTTAGTCACCTCTTACGACACCTACGAAAAAGGGTGGTGGACCATTCTATGCCGTGTGGTCCTGACACAATGAAGCATAGTACATAGTTGTGTTTATAGAATGCCGTTGATGGCCTGTACAGTCTGAGTATATCTTGTAATATAAATGCCTAGGATGCGTATCTCTGACATATGTCTCAATGTAAACGAGTTCATACGAAACTTCCCCTAAAATCTTATTCCGTCCCTAAGGAGCACTAACTGAGCATTTAAGATCATTGGAATTCAGGTTTAGCCTTTAAAAACCTAAAACTTACTCAACTTAGATAAATAGCAAATTAATGTATCATTAAATACTTTTAAGGAAACAAGACGTCGTCCGTTGATGTTTCGCTCTATCACATGTGTGAATACAGTAGCGCTAACGTACCTATTGTTAGTATGCCACTTGTCCATTGAGACTGAATTGAAGACGTAAATTTTGTAGAATTAGTAGAAGCCAATGTAAATGTTGCCATCAATACAAAATGTATCACTAACTTGTCAAGACAGTGTCCCTCTTCAATTTTCCACTGAATTATCTCTAAAGAAACAACGACAGACGTTTCTTTTTTGTATCGAGTGGAACTGAAACATGTCTTTGTAGCTGACATTAAGTTTGACACTTCTAAATATGTGTCTATATGAAAGCTTAAATTCTTAGAAATACTAATTTGATAGAACAAATTTTTTGATGTACCTAAAATAAGTAGACACATTAAGTCTTAAAATAACTAATACTCTGCAGAAACCTACAGAATAGTGATAACTATTAACTGATTTAAGGTTCTCATTTCGATTGTATTTTTCTTTTATATTTGTTACCTCATATCTCCGTCAGTTTGTAAACCTATTTGGAAATTTATTTTTTCAGTAATTTAGTTTTTAGACGAAAATAATTGGTTTTGTCACAATTTTGCAACAATTGAAGTTGGTTTTTTTTTTTTTTTTGTGGAACACAATCTTTAATTATATATAACTCGCATGAATAGATTTTATCTAGTTTGAAGAAAATAAAAGTAGCTTACTAATAATGTAAACAACTTAAGTACTCTTTAATAATTTTTGTTTATATTCAATCATCTCTAAGTGCATCTTTTTTCTAATGTTTCACAACGAACTTATTGAAAGAGGTTTGGGTGCTTTTGTATATACAAATGTCTTTTGTTTTTTTAGCGGCTACTGATTATTTCATTACTATTTTGAAGTATTTTAAACTTTAATATTGTAAATAATTTATGTATGTATTTTATTTCCTAAAATATTACAGTAATTAGTGTTTACTTATCTCTTTTTTTATTATTATTCTTGACATTGTAGTGCAATCCACGTTGAAACTAACATGAATTTAAATACTTTGTAGTACTACTGTGTATATAAATATTGAAGTATGATTTAAAAAATTGTTTTTGTCCCAATTTTAGAGTTATGATAATTCAGTGACAAATTCTACAAATTTGTTACAAAAAGCATATTTATAGATTTTAAATTCAAATATTTTAGCCATATATATTCTACATAATAAGAATTGTGTCTTTCAAAAAGATCTATCAAAATATACCATTTTTATGACTGACTGTAAGTATACGGCGATCATTTTACTCCTAACACCTCCATAGGTAACATAGTCTTCAATATTACTGTTAAACTAAAGAAATATGTAATAAAACCTCGGGTAAAGAGGGCGTGAATTAATCTTTTTCTTAATATATAAAAAATATCCCATGTCGCGACGTATGTGCACGTTAATCTTTTAAACGCTCAAATGATTTTAATGAAATTTTGTAAATATGTGTTGTTTGTTCCAACTCAAGATATAGGATTGTTTTTGTCTCGTTAAAAAATAGACCCAGTAAGTGGTGTTAGAGGATAAAAGGTTTGCCAATTTACCTATAGTAATATAAAATTAGTAACTACCACTAGAATACCATAACCTCAATATAGACAATCGAGTTCAATATATAACGTGAAGAAACCACAGTAGGTACGTTGTCTGTGTGCAAACAGTCGCGGCCGATGTGACCCTGATAAAGCTACAGAAATAACCCGGACAGCGTATTCCTATAATATCTAGTTACACACATACAGAGCAAATAGTGCCTTCGTGGCGGCACGCACTTGAACCAAATTGACCGTGTTTCATTTCAATGGGCGCTTTTATAATTTACAATATTACACACTAATCATATAAGGCGACTTTGTCTGCGTGAATCCATTTATACAGTAATAAATATGTTGAATTAGGATATATTCCATATACCAAATTTTAATCAATTCAAGCATTTGGCGTTCCATTGTTTCTGCCTACCCTAATGGGAGGACGTGACAGATATGTATGTATGTAATCAATTCCGTTCATTCATCTATTATGTCACAATTGTTGTGATTGTATGGCACTTATTTAATATAGGTATTACTAATAAATTGAAATATTTGCATGCCTATTGTTAAAAAGCATACTACAGTATTGCCAGCTGAAACCACTATGGCATCAACAATGTATATCAGACTGTGTGTACAAATATTACACATGATTATTCATCTATTCATTCATTCGTTCTCACAAACTTTCGCGCCTATATTAGTAGTGATGTGAAAATATGTTTGTTTGCCTCTTGGAGCTTTAATTATTCAAACAATCGTCTTGAAATTTGGTATACGCGTTATATTTGGGATAAAAGCTAAATATTTTTTATCCCAGTCAGTCAACATATCCATAATAAAGACGTATTAAAAACTAGTACGTAATATCGTTGACGTGCATAGAATTTTCAAAGCTCCATAATCTCAATGTTCCATCCATCCAATGGTATGGATTTTGCTTTTCTCTAAGATTTTCCTTTTATATTTGTATTCGACCGAGCCGTGAAGGCGCCCATAGATTACAAGTATACAATCAAGAATACATTTAAATATAGGTACGGTTTCAATAATGTAAGATTATGTTCCACGAAGCAAAAAACACCGACTTCAATCCTTGCATAATTATTTTGATCTAAAAATTAATGAACGGATTTTAATAAAATTTCTATAGGACCAATCTGAAAGTATATATTTTCAGATAAAAAAAGTATTTTCAAATTCATTTATAAATGATGGTGTTCTCAGGTTTCAAACATAAAATACAAAAATCCTCCTTTTTGAAGTTGGTTGTTTAATCACCAAATATGACTGGTATTTAAGTATTAAATTCTACAAAAAATTTATCATACGTTGTATAGATTATATTGTACATACTTAGATGTACACTTAATTGTCCTATTTATATTGATATAATTATCACATCGGGCCTTATTTAGCTCGGCTTGTAGTGTTTATAAACATGTTTGCATATACGTCAGTATATTGCATTTTATCTCAATGTTATGAGGAATTATAGTTGCCTACGTAATAAATATGATTAATAATAAATTTTAATAATTAATTATTTTCAATATCAAATTAGTGTGATGTGTCTAAATTAATTTTATTGAAATTTGTATTAGATGAATAGTAATTTATTGTGAAAGTCTTGTGAATAACTGATTAAAGATAGTAAAATAAGTTTATAAATAAAAAATATTACATTATAGAAAACTAACTACACTTCTTGAATGCATGTTTCAGATGCTGGTACAAGCTCTATACGATTTCACGCCGCAAGAGGCTGGCGAACTGGAGTTTAGACGTGGTGACGTCATTACCGTCACTGACCGCTCTGATCAACACTGGTGGCAGGTATGACTATACATTTATCCTTAATGGCCTGTGCATACGGGTGGTAATTTATCGCCAACGACAAATTGGCCCTTTCAGTCAACCGCACTGACAAGCATTTTAATGTATGTCACCAATACGATTCAATTCTGTTATGACGTACAAAAATGTATGTGGAGTACTGTCTCTCGTCTGCGCTGGCCTTAAAAAAGTAGACAATGTATTAAACTCTCAAAAGCTACGAAAAAGAAGTGTTTTAAAAAGCATGCCGTAGATTTCTCAGCTAAAAACTGTAGACTACTCGACTGACAGAGACTACAATTTAGAGAAATCTCAGACAAATATATCTTTGTAACGATATAGAAATGGACACATTTAATTAGTAATGCCTTTTTTGAATTTTTAATATGGTTAATAACTAATGGTAAATATTTGCATAAAGTTTAGCCATGTTTACGAACAAACAAGTACTGGTAACGATACCAGTATTCATGATAAAATTTAAAACCTATCTACTGCACTCTAATAAAGAACTTGTATTTCTGATGTTCTCTCAGCTAGTTTTTTAAGCTGTCTAGTAGATAGCATAAGAATAGAAAGATGTCAATAAATAATACTTATAAAAAAAGCAGATTTTAGTTAGTTTTTGATTTACTCAAAAAGCTGACGGTGTGTGCAATGGTAAGTTATAATCATATCTTATAGACCAGAACAACTCCATTCACATCGTTGAAATCATTATTGTTATCAATATCGTTCTGTCCACAAATACATGGATTTGGACGATAGCCTGTACTTGTTACATAAAGATGTCATGTTACAGTATATTTTTCACTGCCGTGCCCCTTTAAGCCAAACAAGCTTAATAGTAGATTAATAAGAGAGATAGAGGTGCATGTGCAATCTTTTACAACTTATTTATATTTCCACTAAAGTTCTCTGCATTGGTAAGGATATTTAAAAAAATTGTACACTCTGACAAATACAAGCCATTAATTATTCCAGGGCGAGATAGCTCACCGTCGCGGCCTGTTCCCGGCGTCTTACGTCACAGCCTACCATTCATAGTGCTCGCGCGATCCACCCTTGCCTCTTCGTAGCCGCTGATATTGTGTTGTGTGCCGCCCCACTATATTGACGCGTCGACATCGTCACCGGCTGACATCTTGATGACAAATCATTTACCCAACACCAATGTACGATCACACAATAACGAGAAAGCGTTATAGTTTTCTTAACACATGCAATAATCTCGCCTTCACATCTCAACAAAGTGTCAGCCGGCCAAAGTATGATTTTATGTAACCACATATAACATTTCACAGTAAAGGTGCTTAGGTCCCCGGCTGTTTGGTTACGTTAATCATACATATATAAAATACATTTACTATAATGATATAATTGTGACTGCTAAGTTGTGCTTGTCCGTGAGTTGAACTGCCCTTATCCACAATATTGACGTTGTGTAGTACAAAATTGTTCGGTGCCGTTATCCACTTTTTTTTTTTGTGTACTTTGACGAATTTAACAACCTCTCAATTGTGTAATTGTGACAATTTGCGGGACGAAACAATAATTTTGTCCTCGCTAACGTGCCAGAATGTTATTTGTAGTTTTTTTGAAATATATTTAAGTAAAAGGTGAAAGGGATCAACTCAGTATATGCTGATAATTCCCCCGCTATATAGATTTTTTATTGATGTGATTTTTTTTTTTTTATTTTTTATTATATGACCATTATTTATCCACTTTTAGTCTATAATGCTCATTTTTAAATATTTACCATTTACATGTTAGTTTAAGTATCATAGATTTAAGTTGGTTTTACATTATTTCGATCTTTTTATCATTGATATACAAATCTATACTGGTACCATATTCGCGTAGGATATAAACGATGTAGCGTCCTTCAAAGCTTCTCCCTCTAGGTTTAGTTTCAGATTATATTGTGTCGCACAATGTAATGCCAGAGTATAAAGGATCAACTTATATATATTGACTATCGTTTCGATGTCATTATATGAATACGAACAGCGAGGAAGAATAGTAAAGACATAATATGCCCACATAACAACATGCTTCTTATTCGCTTTCGATGTTTTTAATTTTATGCAGGGTGTTACCATTTTAGCGTTTTACCAATTAATGACGAAGTGAAATTTGTCTTAAAATGTTTTAACGTAATAATTGAAATATAATTATAATATGAGAGTAGTGAGTACTACTTGTTACAATTAATACAGTAACGGTGTTATCAAAAACCGTGACACTCGGTGTCGTTGTACTTAGTTAGCGTTTAACAGTTAGTCAAGACTTGAAATTAAAACTTTGCGTGCTCGTTGACCCAATGTAGATATTTATTTTTGTTATTGTATTGTACCCAAAATTACTATATTTATGGAAATAAACATACTTGATAGAATTTTAATCGTAAAATATTTGAATACTGTCTAAATATGGAAGACATCATAACGTTAAGTATAACCAACTCCCTCCCCATGTGACATGACTTTTTTTTAATTCCCTTATTCAGCAAAGCATTTAAACTGTGTGTATTATAGAATAAGTATGAAGCCACTCGTTTGTAGCATGTTGTGATGATCAATTTATAAAGAATATATTGAACGACAGTCTATAATAGTTCATAGCTTCTCGCTGTAGTGTCAAGTAAGTGCATGAAGGCAAGTTTTAAGAAATCGGAAGTGCTATAATCTATTATAATCAAATATTTAAATAATTAAGTTATGATTCTCCAATATTGTGGAAGATGTATAATATTTTTTACTAATAAATTTAATATTATATTAGTGTGTTTTATTTCTGTGTTGCTATATTATTTTTTTATTGAACATTGATTTTTTTATATATATACGAATTAATAGTTGTAAACTATAAAATAGAATCAAACTTGTTTCTTTATTGTTGTAAACTATTGCTCCCTTTCCTTTAAAAATAATGACGATAATTTGTTTGGGGATAATATGTAATTTTTGTAAATTATTGTTGAATGTACTAATATATTGCCACACAAAATCAAAAGACAGTTCAACAAATAAATAATTTATTAAGTATATTGTCAACAACATCACATTTCGCACATGATTTTAAATCTATACAGCTATCAACACGGTGTTATAAATCTAAAAATACACAGCAACGAGATATATTTGATACTATGTATCTAATATTTCTAACAACAACTGTACAAAAAAGTTAATTAAAATCTATATTATATAAATTACGAGGAACGAATCACAGTTCTTTTGTTTGTCTTTTGTAATGACTACTACCTTTTTAAAGAGTACATATTAATACAAACTGGTATAATTGTGTAGCTAAGGGGGCGTTCCGCTAATTTGCTTATGTTTAAAACTAATTTTTATTTTAAATACCAATCTATCGGTAACAATTGCAGGAATATGTCAAAAATAATTACAAAAATATATGCATATAAAAGAACGGAGAGGGTACCTATATATCATAGATAATACATTTATACTTACCATTAACTAGCGGTTCCAAATTTATAATATATAATAATTATAAAAACTTTAAATCACTTGGAATACAGGTACTGCAATGACGACTTCATTTTAGAATTTTGTTCATTAAATAAATTATCCCCAAAGCATATTCAGTACCAAAAATATACTTGTAGTTAACCAATAAAATATTTGATTTTAGTAATTTGTGGCTTCTAATAATTTATTTATATTAAATGATTACTAAATATAGATTTTTACAGCAGTACTTTATAAGTTAATTCGTTGCTAAAGCTTTTACTTATAACGAAATGGCATAAACAAATAGCACCACTGGTCGATTAAAAACATAAAATAATTGAATGACTACTTCATATAAAGTGTATCTATGACTCAAATAAATAAATAAATATTTACCTATTTTAATAAATTATTCGCTTACAACAATAGGTTCATTATCGACGTATATAAGATATATTTTCATTATTGTTCAATTAAAAAAATAACCATTAAACTATAAAAAACATTGTGCACAATTTGACTATTCATTTATGAACTTTGAGACGAATATATTTTTATATATTTTTCTTTGTTTAGTTTGGGCAATTTTTTTTATTATATTTTTATAATGTTCTAAAAATTTATAAATTAAATATTAAACTGCCTTAGTGATAATTACACTGTTCAATGTTGTGTTAGCTTTATACCTATAATCGTCAACCTTGTAGGTAAAGCCCCAAAAATTTATACAATTTGCTCAGATAAGATCTTATTCTGAGAAAAGTCCCTGTTTTATTGTACATTAAGTATTCATTTGGAACAGACATATTAAACGCCTTTCAAATTTTATGTGTCGGTTATATGTTGACTCATGTAATTATTTTTAAATGTTAATTACAAAATTTGGCTTAAAATGTCTGTCCCCCTATAGACAACATTATGTTCTCGAATGCTATCCAGTTGATAAGCGCCCAAGGACCTAAACGCATCCATAATGGTAAGAATCCCTTATAAAGTGATAATACGCCTTCGTTCTTCACAGATTGTTGGAGACAGTCGATCATTCCGCGATACAACTGCCCTCTGAAATAGAAAACAAAAATCGATAATCTTACATATTGTAAAGAATGGGTTGGTATCGATTTTTATCGCAAGAAGCGCGACATCCGTATCACATACTTATCAATATTCAAGCGATGAACATTTCAAGTTAAAAATCATTAAAGGATTTGATCAAACAATAATTAATAATCGTATCATTTATTAACCGATTTGGAAAATCTTTATCTGAAAGAATATACTTACAGATTGGTCCCAAAGAAATTTTATCAAAATCGGTGCAGTGGTTTTTAAATAAAAATAACTGATTTTGCCATAATTGAAGTCGGTGTTTTTTGTTTAGTGGAACCAAATGTTACTAAATTATCTGCATTCCCTTTAATGGGATATAGTATTACGCATATACGTTGCGATAATGATAGAATTTCGTGTCTCAAATGTCATAAAATGTTTCGTACAAAAAATATATCCTTAATAAATGTAAATTTTTCACTCTGTGTAAAAAGTGCCTTTTAAAAAACTACGCTAAAACTGACGAAGTGAGCGCGACCAACAATATGATAGAGAAAAGTATAGTTATGAGGGCATTTTACAAGCAATGAAGAAATTCACGTATTTTATCATTTTTTTTTTTATTAATAATTTCATATTACTTCGACAAGAAATCTAGTATAGGAATAAGTTATATTGTAACTTAGCACATAAGATACTTTATGTACTGATTTAGCTACGTAAAGCTATAGCTAGTAATAATATATAATAATAGTATGGAAATTAAAAGAAAAAACGAGACTTAGAAATGTAAGTATCTACTCGTTGAGTCACACGGGTTTCGCCACTATCAATGCCAGACGCGCAGCGCGACCAGCCGACAATTTCACGAGAAACGCCTTTCTATTGACCCCAAACCATATACATAGCGCAAGATTCAACAACTCTAACAAGACTTGACAAAAGAATTGAGTTTTGTTATTATATTACCCAATTTTATTAGTTGACACATACAAATGTTAACTTATTATTTTTAATGCAATACTACATAGAAAGACTATTTTAAAATGAAGTCCTTGAATCCGCATTAAACCAACTGGTAATTCACTGCTAAACATCACGCCACGCATAAGTCTTACAACGCCGAAATGTCAGTATTTACCGTTCGTGATGCTGTTCATTATTTATTTATCTATTGAACTTTACGAGTAATACAATGTAAAAAGCGGATAATAGAAAGTCAAATAATAAAACATTTGGTTATAACATCGGCGACAGTGATAATTTTTTTATTAAATGGTCGTTAACTCTTTTGCCACTCCAAATAGAATCATTTTTTTTAAATCTATATATATAATAAAATCGTAACTGGTAACTGACTGAACATGGAAGATATATAAGAAAGACTATTATAGAGAGGTTTTATGAACGCAATAGAACCCAAACAATGATTTTTAGAATTTTTGTCTGATTGTCTGTACATTTGTGCACGCTTATCTCAGAAACGGCATTACTGATTTGAATGCGTTGTGATTTTCTCCACTTAACATTTTGTGTTTATATTATTTCAATCGGTCCATAAATATTTTTTTTTTATGCAACAATGGCAAACAGGCTGACGGACCACCTGTTGGAAAGTGGTAACCGTCGCCTATAGTTATAATAATCTAAAGAATCACATATAAAATGCTATAAAATAACCAATCAGTTGAATTGGCTGAAACTTTATGAAGATGTTAGGTACTTAATTATCATTTAGGTATATAATATAAGACCGGATTCA